>NC_060073.1:92395143-92995456 GCF_922984935.1 Meles meles | reverse complement strand
GGTAAGCTTTTGCCATTTTTATAGATATTTGTAACTTCCAGTACCACAGTTCTTAGAAAAAAAATAAGCAGTATGCTGGAAGGTGGTATGCTTACCACTTTGGATTTCAAGGGTCCTGTATTTATTTATTTATTTATTTATTTATTTATTTATTTATTTAGCTAGCTAGCTAGCTAAGCCTTTGTGTCCCCTCAAAACCAAACCAATACCTAAAAGGGAGGGACCACTGGGTTGAGAAAGGAAATGTGTAATGTTTCACAGTGTACCTTGTTGCACAGAAATTTTCTTGAGGCCATCGGGTGAACTATTGTCACTATAACCCATTCTGTGACCAGGTGCTTTTAATATAGGAGTATTTGGGTTAGGTGGTGAGAACTCTAGCAGCTTTTAAACCTGTGGTCACCAGATTTTTCAGGCGCTCTGAGCTTTCCATTAGCAATAGACCTTATCTACACCAGTTAAGACAAATAAACATGCAAACCTTACTATTTCAGCAGTAACCAAGAGATGTTACTGCATTTTGTCTAAGAGAAGGCCCTCTACACATCACCCACTATTCTCACCATGGAACCTTGGACGGGAAAGGATTGAATCAACAGATTTCAACAAATGGGCTCTGTGGATTGGGATCTCCACATAAATGTGGGAAATGTAAACTCCCACTAACAGTTCCCATGTGGATCTTGGGATAGAATCAAGGACTGGGGTTTTCTACTAATTCAACAAGAATTGCAGCCTGAACTACCGGAAGCTCCCAGCATGGAACTGACTGGGAAGCCAATTATATTGGGCACTTGACACAAAGAGAGAAGAGCTCAGAAGCAAAAGAAACTTACTCACAGCCTTCAGAAATGGGTAGAAAGGCAGATAATTCTGAAGTGTTTGCAGAAACTTTATCTGTGTTTCTCATTGTCCCCAAATGTCATCAGAGTTTGCTTCAGATCCCACCACTGCCACTAAGTATGTTTAAAAAAATTCAACTTAGTAGATTTGAAGATCTAACTGGCTTTATTCAGTGATTTATAAATTGGACAGCATTCCACCTAGAAAATTGAAAGGAGGTCCAAGGATCTGTATAAAATGGAAGACTTAAGGCAGAAAGGGGCAGAAAAAGGAAGATGCTAATAGAGTAGATTGTTTCAGGCAAGGTCACCTCGGTTTGGGGGAAGGGCAGGGTCTGTCATGAAGATTACTTTATTACTGGGGACCAGCTAATTCAAGATTAACTGGTCAAAGTCCACATTATTTGGAGAGGCTGAAACTGCAATTTGGTTAGATATTAAGTCTTAGATTGCAGACCTGGGGCTTAGCACAAGTGACTCCATTTTAAGCCTGTTGTCTCTTTTTATCTTTTATAAAAGGTAGGGCCTAATACTGTCTCCCCTCCAAAATTACTAAACACTCTTAATAAGGGAAAGCTAATTTCATCATTTCCTGCTGTAATGAGAACAACATCTCCACATAACCTTCTTACCACTTCTGAGGTAGAAGGACAGATTGAAGCTACTTTCTCAGATATCCAAGCCTGCCTTTACCTGGGTCTTTCAGTATGAGAGCTAAAGGGGGGTTGATTAGGACCCACAAGGGTTATAATATAATTGGTTAGGATTGGTAGATACAAAGAGTCTTGGGGTAGAATGTGTCTTTTTGTGTTTTTTTTTTTTTTTTTATTGATAACTTAATGGGTCTTTCAGGGAGTTCCTGGAGTTATTTATAACTATTATCTTCTTGGACAAGAGTCTTAGGAATAGTAAAATGTTGATGAAAACTGTGGAACAGTAAAGGTAGTACAGTGTATGCAGAGTTGGGGTTCTCACAAAGTGAGACCCTATCAAATTTGATTATAGTGGGGGCAGTCTCTGAACAGGAGACCAATGGCCTTTACTGCTTACAGACTGTGAGTGTCACCCTCTTAGAAGTAGTCATTAAGGGCCTGTGAGTTCTGCAGCCAAGCTCTTTTCCTTCTTTATCCCCAGAATGGTCCTTTTTGGCTAAGAGGTTTTCTTTCCATTCAGATCAGGTGTCAAAATGAAGTCTGGGAAATGAGAGTACAAGTTCTTGATTTCATATTCACATTTTTCTTTGCAGATCCTATGAGTAAGGAGGAGAAATCTGTCACCTGGGATGGTGGTGGCAGGGGTGTGGTGAGCCATGAATGGCCATAGGAAGCAAGTGTGTCTTCATGCTGATGTGATCCTATGCTCCTTGGCACACCTGAGGAACTCTAGCTTTTTATTTCAAAGTAACCCAGTATGCAGGTGGAGAATTTCTCTGTTTCCAGTTTCTAAAGAGTTGTATTGAGCAACTGTGAATAAAAAACAATTAAATTTGCTAAAGGTCTGAGAAATCAGATCTAATCTCTTTGGGGACTAAGAAAAAACAAGCAAACAAAAGAGCTGAGTTATCGATTGCTGCATTTCAGCAGCTCTTAATCTGAAATGAAATCAGCCTGGGCTTGGGCCCAAAGGCCAGAGACCCTGATATCCATTCTCCCCTTGTCAGAAGGCCCACCTGTCAGAACTAGGGCTCCCTGCTCAACGACTAAATTAGTAGGCAGGTGGCAGGTTGCAGATACCTGCAGCCACTGGACTTTCTTGGGCACAAAAAGCAGAGAAAGACCTGGAATATTTTCTTAAGTGTAAAGCAGTGAAGCAAATTGAGTTCATAGGGTCAACATTACTCTTCTTCACTATATCGACAGAAGAACCTAATCTGGCTGGTAGCATTGTGCCTCGATCCTTATATTTCCCTTTTATGAGGTGCTGTCACTCTATTATCTTCCCCCGAGTTGGTCTTTACCCCTTTGACCTTCAGAGGTGGAGGGGGAAGAAGGCAGCAGGACTGGTGGTGGGGGGCCTGCCAGGGAGGAGAAGGACTTTGACCTTGAATAAACTAGATATGTAGCTTTCCCTGAGTTCAGGTTGTATCTGGGATGAAATGAGAAGTTGCGGGGGTCTCACCAGCTTGTCCAGTTCTGAAGCAAAAGACAAGCACCTGAGAGGTCAATGTATCTAATTTGTGTTTCACGTGTTTTGTATTTTGTTTTATTTTGATTTATTTTGGTAACTGTAAGAAATTTTCTACTCCCCCAAACCAGACCAAATGAATCTCTGAGATAAAAAATGTGGATCTTTTCACAAAGATCTAGCAGACGAATCAGAATATCTTAAAAGTTCTAGCTTTTCAGTTTACCTTTTCAGATCCAGGGACAAGAAAGAGGGGAATGACCATTATATGGTCATTTTTTTAGTGAGATCTTTTTATCTTCTTCTATCCAGGTTGCTTTAACAGAATACCATAGACTGTGTGGCTTATAAGCAACAGAAATTTATTTCTTGCAGTTCTGGAGTGTGGGAAGTCCAAGATTGAGGTTCTAGCAGATTAAGTGTATGGTGAGGGCCCATTTCTCGGTTCAAAGACAGCCATCCTCTCACTGTGTCCTCATGTGGCTGAAGGGGAAAGGGAGCTCTCTGGAGTCTCCTTTATAGGGCAATAATTTTGCTCATGAGGGCGCCACCCTACCTCTTAAAACTATCATATGGGGAACTAAGTTTGACATATGAATCTCTGGAGGATGTTATCTTCAGTCTTCAGCATTTTTGAACTATGGTTCCTGGGCATTCACAAGGCAAATGAATCTGTAAATCTATAGATTAACAGCTTAAAATCATTAATTCATCATGAATAGGATTGGACCTCACCTCCATGCCCCATACTTCTCAGTGTTCTGCTCACAACCCCCATTCACTTTACTTCACAACTAAACTTCCTGAAAGCGGGTCTCCAAACCTTATTTCTCAGCGTACTGTACATCAGCTTTTATTGTGATCCCTGGACAGCCATGACCTTGCCATTGACTAAGCTTCTCATTCCTTCCTGAACTTGATTTCCTTGAAGAAGTTGGCACAGTGTGTCACTCCTTCCTTGAAGTGTTCCTGCCAAGAGACTCTCGCCTGAGACCTAAATGACGGTAATACTTTGTATGGATGATGAGGAGGACAACTGAAAATGAATGTGTATGGATTATGAAGTAGAGAGATGGCCAAGAGAGAGACAGTCTCCTCAGAAAGAGGTGCAAGGAACACAGGAGGGCTGGAGAAAACTACCTGGATTCTTTCTCACTTCAAAGATGTGGGAAAGGACCAACTGAACCCCAGATTTCTTAGGTGCAAAGGATAGGTAAGTAAGGATATATTACATGCTGTATAAGGTTGTTGTAAGAATTCAGTGAAGGTCCTAAGTGCTTTCACAAGTCAATCCTGAGCCCTGATTCCGGACATCATTACTTTTTAGAATAATTATTTGTAACACTGATGATAATTATGATTATGAAAAAACATGAATAAGGAAGACACAAAGCAACACAAAAATACGTAAGCTGTATAACTTAAACAGGACTGTTGAAACAAATGAAAAAACAGGGAACCCTAAAGCCACATGAATCAACAGCTCTGGCGTCCCATACATGCTATGTGGACACCTATCAAGCTAGGGGTCTCTCATGTAAAGAAATGCTTAAGAATGGATTTTTGTCTACTCTTTGTGCATTGCTCTAATGTACTTATTCCGTAGGATTTATAATACAATTATGAATTCATGCCATACCTTTCCTTTCCTTATCTCCAGAAATAGCTTGCACTTCCCTCCAATGTGTCCCAAAGCACTCTGATCCTACCCTGATCATGACGCTGACAGGGTCACTATTGGCTGACTCCTCTGTGTGCCTTAAATGTTATTTGAATTTCTGAAGAACAGGGATGGTATCTTGTTCACCATGCTCCTGGTACCTTGTATAGTGTGAAACACTTAAGCTATGCTCAAAAGGCATTTGTTAGCTATTTATTCATTCAATTACATAGATTTGCGGAGTGCCTTTCACTGTGCTTGGCTCTGGACAGGCAGCGGTGCTCGTCAGGCTTACAGAGGCCATAGAGGGGCAGAGCCCAGCCATTAGGAGTACTTTAATTCAAGTTGTGGTAAGTGCACCAAACCAAAAATATAATGCGCTAGGAGAATATATAGGGGTCCCCAACCATGTAAGGGTGTAGGAAAGGATTTTTGAGGAGATGATATTAAAACCTAAAACCTAAGGGATGGGGGTGTGAGTGGGAGGGAGGGGAATAATCCAGACTGAGAGAGCCACAGAAAGCCTGCGACGGGAGGGTGTCTGAAACACAGAAGCTACAAAACACCTGAGCCCCAGAGAGGCAAGAGGACTGGCTTCCTCTGGGCTGCCAAGTCAATTAACTGTGGAGGAAGGACTGGAATCCGGGTTTTGCTCCCAGGCCACAACATATAGCTGTGGTCAGGAAAATGAGAGAAAGCCTCGAGCTGTTTGAGAGTGACAGTGGGCAAAGATCCAGACTGATTGCAGAAAAGGGAAGCAGCAAGTTCATCAGTACTAAATGGTTCTTCTTCAGCAAGACACCTGTCCTGTACCTTATCACAGCCCTTAGATGGCAAGAGCAGAGCTGACAGGTTCCGGGCTTCTGCAGCGCACCCTGCCCATTTTCCTCTATTAGACATCCTCCCTGCAGGTAGCAGCACCAGGGGCCACACACTCTGGATAATCTGCTTCCCCCAGAATGCTATCTCCCAGCAGGATCCTGTGGGCTGCCACCCTAATAGCCTGTGTCCCCACAGGCCTCCTCTATCCATTGCTGGATCCCAGGCAGGATCTTTTCTATCCACGGGGCTGTCCCCCGAGGCACATTGCAGTCTCCTCCAAGCTGCAGGGAGATGGGCTCTGGTGATTCACGTTAGCTTGATTTGTAGCAGCTTGGTGCAAAGTGTCGCAGAGACCTGCAAAAATCCCCATGGTCTTGATTATGTGTGCCTTTTGCTGTTTATCAGTGGTACCTGTCTGTTTTTATAGCCACTCCTCAGCCATGGTCTGGACTGCAGCTTTCCTGATGACAATCACTCCCTAGGAGTATGGCTTTCTCATTTGGGCTTTGTGGGCAGTGGGTGGGGACAGACAAGCAAAAGAGGATGCAGAAGTGGAATTATTTATCCAGCATTATGAGGGCTACTGCCCTGGTAGAGGCACATGTCCCTTGATATTTTATTCCTGTTCAAGACACCCCCCCCCAAACACATACACACACACACACAGCTTCTCATATACTCACATTTAACTTCCAGGGAGGTGGAGGAGAATGACAGGCAGATAAGTAAAAAAAAAAAAAAAAAAAAAAGATACCTCTAAGCAAAAACAAGTCTAGATTAATGACTATTAAGGTCTGCTTACCAGCCTCCCACCATAGATTTCTGGGAAACCAGAGACTCTTGTGCCCGTGAACTCCCCCAGCCTCTAGCATGCAGCCCTTCAGCCCGCACATCAATTCAGTAAATACTTACCATCTCATGAGTTTCTCACAAGCACCCTGAGATTTATATGAAGGAAGTTGGTCTCTATCCATTTCACAGATGAACAGGTGACCCTTTCCAGGTTTCACAGAGCCTAGAGCCAAGTGCGTATCTCTTGATGTGGCAGTACGCGTGAGAGTCTTCTTGCCGCCCACGGAATTTCCACACAGTAAGGACACCCCTGGGTGGGCAGAACCCAGCAAGGAGGCCCATTCCCCTCCACTAGCCACCTTCTCCACCTTCCCTACCACTCCCCACGATTCCCACCCCCCACGATTCCCACCCCTACCTACTCCCACAATCCCCCACTCCTGGCCTCCCCACCACCCCAACCTGTCCCCACCACTCCTCACCAACCCCCACTGCTCCCCACTCCCCACCACTTCCTCCCCACTCCTCAACCCTCCCACTCCCCACCTCCCCCACCACACCCCACCATCCCCACATCCCCCAACGCCCTCTGTCTCCTCCACTGCTACCCCCAAACCCCCTACCACTCTCTGTCAGCCACCACCCCCATTTCACTCCACCTCCCACACCACTTTTTCTTGAGCTTTCTTGTTTTGGGTGGTGGAAGGAGGGTTGATGAAAGGCATTTACAGAATTAAATTTCAAGGAAGAAACACGTTTACACTCAGTGATTCTTATTTGAGAAGTTGTAAAATGTTTGGTAAGTGCAGGGAATTTTGAACCTACCTGGAGTGGAGGGAGGATTCCACCCTCTGCACTTCCAAGGCCCCATTTTAGACCAGTGTGAATTCTTATGGATAATTACAGGATAGCAGAGGTGGGGTGTAGTGGGGAAGACTTACTCCTTTACAAGGAGAGAACTGCCATTTTTGATGTAGAAAGATAGTCCTCAGGATGAACTTGTATGTAGACAAATTCATTCATTCCTTAATTTTTTGCTAGGCACCAGGGAAATGATGATTAAGAAACCAAGACCCATCTTCAATGGACTCTGCAATCTAGTGGGGAAGATAGATAATAAATGAATAATTTTCTCATTAAAAAGTGTGATGATTTCTCAGAAGAAGAACAAGTTTCTGTGAGAGAAATGGACAGAAGACCTCTTTTATATTGGAAGATGTGAGAAAAGACATTTTTAAGGAAGTGACAATTAAATTGAGAAGGCAAAGAGATAAACTCTTGACCTCATTAAGAGAGATTAATGAATTGTTCAAGGTTATGTCATTAGGACATAGTAGAATTAGGACTAGGGGTCAGAGGACCTCAAATCTATAGCTTGAAAAAGAATCTTATTTTTCCCAAAATAATTAAATATCAATAAAAGAAATTGGCCACATGTCCCTCATCCAAGAATCCCATTCTCCAAAGGTGACCATCTTTCACTGCCATCAGTATAGTTGGATATTTATTTCCAGATTTCTAAATAGCATGTTTATAAAGCTATTTCCTAAATTCCACACTTAATTTGCTACAGAAAGCGCAGATTTAACACTCTTACACCCCCTCCTC
This sequence comes from Meles meles, assembly GCF_922984935.1. Classification (NCBI taxonomy): domain Eukaryota; kingdom Metazoa; phylum Chordata; class Mammalia; order Carnivora; family Mustelidae; genus Meles; species Meles meles. Next base: position 92,987,608 of record NC_060073.1, on the reverse strand, counting down.
CATTACATTTACTTCTTATATTTTCCTAACATGTAGCTTTACCTCACAATTTTGGTTCAATCAGTAGTCAATACTCAAATTATGAATATAATGCAAATCGAATCAAGTGAATTATGAGTCCATTTTCTTTCTTATACAACCTGTTACATTTACTGGAGCTACTTATTTGTGTGTGTGTGTGTGTGTGTGTGTGTGTGTGTGTGTGTGTGTGTATCTGTTTTCTCCAGAATTGTTACTATGGCACTGCACAAAGTTTTCATGCATGAAGTGGCCCTACCTCTTCTCATTGTTGCTGTTTGCAGTGTTTGAGAGTCCCTTCTAGAACCCCCAACTGTCCTCATCTAATCTGAGCGGGGTGCTTGCCAGGTCTACTTATAGCTCTTATCCAGAAATTCCTCATTACAGTCATCCAGTGTCCATTCCCGAGTGTGGAATCTCTGTTCCCAGGGACCTGTGGCTACCATTTTCTCAATTTCTCCCGTTTTAGAGAACTACACTTTCCAGTTACTTACCCAGGCAAGTTTTGACAACTTGCTTCTTTAGAAGATATCATATATCTTTCTTCACACATGATTGTTAGTTTGGTTTGATACAGAATTCTCACCTCAAAATGTTTTTACTTCAGAATTTTCTTCATTATCCTGTAGCTTTGAGGGGGGCTGTTTAGAAATGTGTCACTCTGATTTCTGATTCTTTCTGTGAGCCATAGTTTTTCCTAGGAAGGTCTTAGGCAATTCTCTCTATCCCTGGTATTTTGGAATTTCTTTGTGCAGTGGCTTAGTGTGGGCTACTTTGTTGTTTTTTGTTTGTTTGTTTTAATTTGCCCTTGTGAATACTTGGTGAATTTCTTTTCAGTCAGTTTTGGAAACTTATGTTTTGATATTTATTTGTAAATTTTTCTGCTTTTTATTCTCCTTTTCCATCTAGAAGTCCATTAAATGGACATTGTATCTATTAAAAATATTCTATCATTTCAATTTTCTATCTTTTTATTCCACTTTCTTGGAGAGTTCCTCAACTTTATCATACTATGTTTAATATGACTTAATTTTTTTCTTTTGTTATAGCATTTTTCATTTCCAAGAGTTCTGTGTTATTTTCTATTTATTGTTTGTTCTTGAGAGGTAAGTGCTTAGCAGCTCTTCGGAAGTGTGTACGTGACCATGCTGACCAGAGAACTTCCTTGTATGCTCATGTTAAGGAACAGATATTGTGTTGGGGAATTCTCAAATCTTGGCAATTTTGCACTATTCTTGTGAGTGCAATTTTCAGAGAAGACTCTTCCAATCTGCTTCATTGTTTTTGCCTCTGATTCTACAGTATCTTGACCCCTAGTGGTTTTCCCACTGAACATGGAGCATGAGTTAATTAAGACACAGAGCTGATTAAGACACAGAGAGCTGGGCCTCTCTCACAGAGGTTCTGACTCAGTAATTCAGTGGGCTTGTGAATCCGCCCTTCTAACTAGTTCTCAGACACTGCTGCTGGATTGGTGACCCCTTTTTAAACAACCACTATTCTAGGGGCACCTGGATGGCTCAGTGGGTTAAGCGTCTAACTCTTGGTTTGGGCTCTGGTAGTGATCGTGTGGTCGTGGCATCAGACCCTGCATCAGGCTCTATGCTCAGCTCAGAGTCTGTTTCATATTCTTTCTTCCTCTCCATCCCGCTCTCTCTCCTTCTCAGATAAATAAAATCTTTTTTTCTTTTAATTTAATTTTTTTCCAGTGTTCCAAGATTCATTGTTTATCCATCACACCCAGGGCTCCATGCAATACGTGCCCTCCTTAATATTCACCCCTAGGCTCACCCACCCCTCCACGCTCGTCCCCTCCAAAAACCTCAGTTGTTTCTCAGAGTCCACAGGCTCTCATGGTTCGTCTCCTCCCAAAATCTTAAAAAACAAACAAAGAAAACCCCACTATTCTAGAGAATAAGCTTTCATCTCTTATCCTGATAGAAGTCTTGTTCCCCAGTCTGAGAGAGGATTTGGAGAAGATGACTTTTCCTCATAGACTTTCAACAATATCCTCATTTCTTGCCCCATCCATTACCACAACCTCCATAAATATATGGTGAGTATTTCTAGAGGTTCGCAGCCTGAATCAGCTGGCTTCTCCCATCCAGACATTGCAGTTTTAACTTTCCCTGCGTGGCTAAATCAGTTACTATTCATTCATCTGCTCTCCATCCTATACAATTTTGTCGACATATTTCATCTGCTGATGTTTGATGTTTCTCTCTTGTTTAATTTGTCTATATTGATTTTTTTCTTTACTGTTATTTTAGAAGCGCATTGGAAGAAAGTAGAACTTAACACAGTTCTTCAGGCCATTGTAATTAGTCATGACAAGAGTATTTCCATTGCAGGGCATTGCCTCCCTTCCCCTTATTAAGCACAACTCTCTTTGGCCATACGCTTTGAATGAGCTGATGCTGTCCCCAACCAAAGCCCAGAGACCGTGAATGTGCTATTATCCTAATCATGCAAAGCACTCTCATTTCCATTCCTGCTGAGGAAAGAATGCTTCCCAGAACTAAAATTCCAACCACAAAAAGAAGAAAAGGCAGTTTGAGGTTTACTTCACTGTTTGGAAATTTTTCTAGCACAACAAGCTGTTTATCCTCTACTCTGGTTCTTATTGAATTAAGGAGGGAGAAAAGAAATCAGTTCACTCTCCATATGCTGCATGGTAAAAACCACCACTCACTAAACACTATGGAATATGTAGGAAAGAGGAAAAGAAGATAAATCCATCAACTAACGAGATAAGTGCCTTGTTCTTCCATCTGTTACTGCTGTGTCCTTATCTGGGATAGGAGCATGGCAGCCACGATATATCTTGTGTCAGGTATTATATTCCAAAGTCATATGAATGAATTTTCATGCTAGTAACCATCCATGATCTAGCTCAGCCACAGCTAAATTTGTCCTAAGGCACCAACTGTCTTTTTGCATTTGGAAGTCCATTGAATTCACAGGCAGGAATTGGGTTGGCTGCTGCTGCTGGGTGATAGTATCTATCTCATAGCTTTTCCAGCATGGCTTGCCTCTGCTGAGCATGGGCTGGTGACGATGACTTAGTTGATTCACCTCTGAGGAAGTGCTGATGTCCTTACAGGAGACAGGACAAAATTGGAAGCCTGCAGAAAACATATATAGAGGTTCCGTGTATGGGTACATCAACAATGATTAAATCATTGATTAGATGATTGATTAGATGTACCACTTCTTAGATCACTGGGGAAAACTTCAGAATAGTGTTCAATTAGAATGACATCTCAGGCTCTTCAGCAGCTCCAATTATACTGTGATGATTTCCTCATTCAAAAACAGAGTTTATTTTGAGTTAAGGACTCAGCCTTAACTGAGCATCCAGGTGCAAAAACAGAGATGATGACACGTGGCATTAGAACTCGTGCTTTTGGCATTTCTGACAAGGGCTTAAAAGTCTCATATATAGATATAACTTGTTTAGAACCATGGTTGAGACTGAGCCTCACACTTTATTATAGTGATGGCATAATTCATCACATATTATGATTACCATCATCATCATCATCATCACCATCCTTGCTGAGCAGCAACAGCTCAACAGCAGAGAGCATTACAGAATTCAGCCCTTATCCATGCCCATCGTTGTTCTCATAACCTGAGTAGTAGAGGGCACCTACTAAATGCAGTGTGCTGGACAGTGTTACTCAGGCTGTAGTGCTCATGAGCTAGATTTGCTTCAGATGTCCAGGTGAAAAACAATAAGCCACTCAACTTTGCATGTGGTAAAGGGTTGAAAAGAATGGAAACAGGTTGAAAATTTGTAGCAAATAAATTCAGGAAATAAAAGTTGATTATACCATGACAGGATAAAGGAGGGTGGAAAATGAAGTATGCCTTCCAGGTTTCTAGCTAGGATGCCTGGGTTTGTTGTTGTATCATATTTGGAGAAGAAGAAAATAGGTCATATTTATAGAGGAAAACCTAAGTTTTCTTTGGAATTCATTTGTTGAGATGCCTATGAGTCATCCAAAGAGGGCTGTCCTGAAAGCTCTGAGTATATGAGTCTAAAACTCACTAGAGATACATACAGATACAGACATAGACATGGCACCATCAGTGTACAGGTGCTGTGGTAGGAAGTCTCTATGATAGTCCCCAGGGATCCACATCTACTGACTTCACACCCTTTGTAATTTCTTCCAGTTGAGGTGGGCTGGGTTAACTGATTCACTTCTAATGAGTAGACTACAGCAGAAGCAATGGGGAATCACTTCCAAGATTGTGTTATAAAAGTATTCTATCTTTTACCCTGGACTGTCTTTATCAGTTTCTCTTGGATTGCTCATCTTGGTGAAATCCAGCTTTCTTGCTGTGAGGTACTCCTGTGGAGTGACTCAACTGGCCTGAAAAAGACCTGTGAGTGAGCTTGGAAGAAGATCCCAAACCACCCCCTCCCCCCACCATTCCTCCAAAAGAGCCTTCTGATGAAACTATAGCTTTGTCCAACAGCTTGGATATAACCTCAAGAGAATTCTTAGAATTCTTGAGCCAGAGGCACTCAGCTAAGCCTCTTTCTGATTCTTGACCTGCAGAAACCATAAGATATAAATGCTTGTGGTGTTAAGTTTTTGAGGATTAAGACATTTGTGATTTTAAAAAAAAAAAGGTGGTAAGATTATGAGAATATTGAACCCATCCAACAGGATGGTGTAGATGAAGGTAAATAGACTCCTGATGCTCACCAGTGTCTAGATAGACAAAATAGAAGAGGCGGAGGAGGGAAAAGAGGAAGAGGAAGAAGAAGAAAAGACAGGAAGGGAGGGAGGAATGGAAGGGAAGGGAAAGGAAGGGATGGGAAGGGAAGGAAGGAAAGGGAAGAGAAAGGAAAGGAAAGGAGGGGAAAGGAAGGGAAGGAAGAAAAAGAAAAGAAGCCAATATGGGGGAAAGAAAAAAAAGGTAAAATGAGAAAAGCAAGGGTAACTTGTCATTATAAAAGTCCAGGGAATGCATTTTGTAGAAAAAAAAAGAGAAAGATGTTATCAAATACTGCAGATAGCTCAAGTAATATAATGTTTGAAGTTTCCTATATGGCTGGCAATTGGGATATGGTCTTGGGCAATCTTACTAAAAGCAGTTTCAGTAGAGTAGAGAGGATAAAAGCCAGATGGCCATGGGTTGAGGAATAAATGGCACACGAGAAAGGGGGAGAGAGAGACAGGGAGAGAGAGAGAGATTGAGAGATCATAGACTATGTTTTTTGTTTTATTTTGTTTTGAGTATGTTTTGAGAAGATTGAGGAAGGGAGAAGGATTGGTTGATAAAGAAGGACATGACATAAAATGACAACTATTCATTATGAAAGTACTTGAATGTGTTTATCATTACAATAGGTACAGAAGAAGAGGGAGAGTGGAAATTCAGAATAGGTTAAGGGTGACCAATTGGAGAAAGCCACAGAGAAAATGGGAGAAGGTGGCGTAAAGTACACAGGTGGAGGACGCTAAATAGAATTGTAGCTCATCAGTTAAGACTGGAGGAAAGATGTAAGGGAAGACTAAATGTGGGCATAAATATGTTTCTTGAAAGGAGGATGAGAAACTGTGGGAGATTATACTTGACCTTGTTTTACTTATCAAAGCAGGAAGGGCTGCATGTCAAGACAGTGTTTCTCAAATGTTATATTTATCCCCAGTGTGAAAAGAGTTAATTCACATCCCTAGCAATATGAAGTGGTAGCACAAAGTGGTCAGCAAGAGCTCAAAAATTAAAATTAATTATCAATACTTACTATTTATATTATACTCCTGTTCTAGCCATGCCTTAACATAAGGTGTTTTGAATTTGTTATAGTATTAGCTTTCCTCCAAAATTATTCAGATAAAATGTATGTTTCTGAAAGCTGCGTTATATTTACCTTGCAGTATGTTTATCTTGACACATTGACTTGTACCCCTAAGGGTATTTAGAGAGCAGTTTGAGAGTTCTAGCATTAAACCATTAACACCTACTGACACATTAGCTCAACCAGATTTTAAGATCCATTCAGTTCTCAATGGTTACTAGGGAAAGCACAGAACTTCATCCAAGTGAATGAATGAGAGAGAAAATTTATTTGTAGTTGGGGAGATGAGTTAAGAAAGCAGGGGGAATAATCTGAAGCCTGGGGTGATATTGCTAGAATTGGGTAGGTCTCTTTGGTGAGCCACGGATGTCATTGTAGGGCATCATGGAGGAGGTGACCTTTGAGGTCATGCCTGGCAAATGGCAGTTGACCCCAAAGTGTTCGAGTTGGATACAGATAGGTGGGAGTTCTTGAGAAGTGTAATGGTGTAAGTCACAAAGACACATTTGTCTTTCCAACTTTCATAAGTGATGGACCTGGCAGGCATTCCTGCAAGATGAAGCTTACATATATCATGCTACCTCCTTTGCTTTTGGGGGACAACATAAAATTATTATGTGTCCAAGTTTTTTTTTCCCCCTTCTGTATCAGGGGTTGGCAAACTGAAGCCCACTGGTCAGATTCAGTCCATCATTTATTTTAGTTAAAAAAAAAAAAAGTTTCATGGGGCTATAGCTCGGTTTATTAGCTGACACATTGTCCATGGCTGCCTTTTCCCTATAATGACAGATTTCAGTATTTGTGACAAAGACTTTATGGTCCACCAAGCCTAAAATATTTACTATCTGGCTATTTATAGAAAAAGACCCCTGTTCTAGACTGACCTATCTTGCAAGATAAAGCTTAACAAATAATTTTTGCAGAACATTCCTGATCATTTTCAACAATAATTCTGAGTTTTCAGAAATTCAATGTAACACTCCTCAAGCCTCATGGAGAAAGGACTATTGAACACTTAAGGGATTTCCAGCCTTCACATGAACTGCCCCACCCCCGCCCCTTCAAGTTTGGTAGTGTAAGCCCATTGGAATTTTCTGTGCTCAAATACAGTTTTTTTTTTCCAACAGAGCTTTGTAGGTTCAGCTCAGCCTTACGACAGTTTCCCCAATTCCCCAGTTTGCAGAATTTCTATTGGAAACCAACCTTGCCACTGCCCCTATTCACCCTTCTCAGAGGCTCTCCTCCTTTCAAATTTTGCTTTTTATCCCTTTTAGAACTTCCAAGAAAGCACCCTCAGACTTCTGGACACAAACCTTGGTCTTCCATTCTTCTTTGATCCTTAATAGAGAAGTGAACAAGACTAGTAAGCAAATTAAAAAAATAATAATAATTCTTCCTGTAAAATGGTTTACTCCACCCAACACATCCAAGCACACATTCATTCACCTCTCTTTCCTGCACCTTGGAAACCCAGAGCCTCTGGAGCCAAGTGAAGTAAGTACTTATAGTCTCTTCCACAGCACTGGAGCCCCTGTGCCCGCCCAGAGCCTTCCTCAAGTCATAAATACTTCTCTGACTCAGGGTTTGGAATGAAATCAACTGTAACTACATGTATGTATAACCAGTGTTGACTACATAGGGTTTGTTGTGGCTAATGCAGCTTGTAAGATTTGGATGACTGACTTACAATGCTCAGCACACTTTGGGGCCTTCATCTTTACTGTTATCCAGAGTATTCCCAAGAAACGTGTTGTAATTTGAATAGGTCTCAGTTGCTACAGGAACCTAAGCTGTAAGTTGGCTGTCGAACATCACAGCGCACAACCTTATTGTATTTAAAGGCATGTGGCAAGTTCAGATTCAATTTTGGCTGACTTTAAAAACCACTGTGGTCTAATCCAATGCATGGAGTCAGCAGCCGGGATACAGATAGTAGTGTTTTGGTTTTAGAAAATCAATTTATGTATAGCAGAACCTCAGAAGGTGACACTGATTATCAGGACCCTGTCAGTTTGACTGGCTTAGGGCAGGGCTCCAACATCTGCAGGTTCTCATTCAATCTAGGCCATGAAAGTGGAAGTCAGGGGAAGGCATAATTTGCGGGGTTATATGGATGCCCACAAGGCTCCCAGGCACCTCTTAACAACTTAACAAAGAGCAGGTCATGTTATATCCCATATACTCCCAAAGCAGTTCCTTCCTTGGGCTAGATTAGGGTATCATGACATGGAGGAAACGATGATTGTAACACTTAAAAGCACATGCATGGGAGAAAACGTTCCAGACTCTCAATGCATGTTACATATGCCTACCATCCACTGAATACCTACTATGTGACAGTATAATGCTGGGCTCTTTGCATCCATTAGCTCTGTGGCAGGAGGGTGTTACTGACCAGAATTACAGCTCCACTGCTCCTGACAAGAAAAGCTGTCCTAGTGGGAAACACAGACGACTTCCCAGAGGTTAGGATGTGCAGTCGAAAGAGATGTCTCTTTCCTTTGCTTCCCAGTGGCTGGACTGTGAGTTTTTTTGTTTTGTTTTTGTTTTTTGGTAGGAGGTGGTGGCATGCATTTAATAGTGGAGAACATATTTGAGGGTGAGTAGGTGCTTTGAGTGTGAAACTTCTGAGAGACAATTAATTTATACTGAGGATTTTTAAGGAAGTGTCACTATGTGATACATATTGTAACCTCTCTGCCTTCCCCTTTAAATATTCCTGTATTCGTTTTCACTGAAATTCTGAAACAACATATTGCACCTGGTTGTGAAGATATCCAGCTTTTTACATGTTACATGTAACTACCTCTATTGAGCACCTACTGTGTGCTGAGAACCATCCTATATCCTTCATATACATCTCCTCATTTATTTTTCAACAATGTTTTTGGAAGTGGGTGATATTGCTAAACATAGCAACGGACAGTTTAAGTACATGGCCCAAAATCAGCGACAATAAGAGGAAAAGGTGGGTTTCCAACCAGGTCAACCCCACTCCAGACCTGCACATCTATCTGGGGCCCTCTGGGGAAACTGGCAGGTGTCAGGAACCACGTCTCAATGGGTGGTGGGTGGAGAAGATGATGGAAAACAAATGCGTTTAACTACTAGCTTAACTAAAAATAAAGCCAGGAAGGAAAGGCAGTAACAGGATATAAATATGAATGCGTAACACACACCAAAGCCAAAAATAATAACTTTTGCTTTCAATATGCTGCTATTTTATATGATCCATGCCAAAGCTGCCCTCTCCTTAACACGGATTGTTGGTTTGTTTGTGTTTGCAGGTGGCTGCATATTCTCATTTTGTGATAATTTCCACGAGTTGTGTATGTGGATAATCAGTTTGGTGTGGGGTTGACCAAAGAGGTCTTGTTGTGAATCCCGTACCTTGCTTCTTAGACCCTCTGAAGGTGAAGCTTTGGGGGGTAGTTCCTTCTTTTCTTGGCTTTTTTCCTGGGTTAATGCTTCACTTTGTCATTTTATCTTTCCAGAGTTCATGGGCTTACCGCTGAATTAGAGAGATATCTCTTTCCTTTGCTTCCCACATGGCCCTGGTGGATTTTGGATTTTGGTTGTCTCCTCAGAGGCTCCCGGATCCCGGCTCCAATTTCAGTCCCAGCTCCCAGTGGTGGTGCAGGCTGGGCTGGAGAATCAGCACCTAATCCCCACATTAGTGCTATCATTGGCTGCTCTTGGGGAAGGAGGGAGGGGAGGAAATTGAGTGCTCTTTCAGAAGAATAAATATGGTTTGTTTGTGTTTGTATTTGCTTCCACGTTGAATTCTGATTGCATCCTGCGCCTTGACACCGCAATTATTATTAATTTCCCCCGTCTGCTCTTTGATTCTTGCTGCCACAAAGACGAGATGATGGATAATGTTCGATGTGGTAATTGGATGAGTTGGGGGAAGGGAAAAGAAAGGAAAGACAGATGTTTCATGATGAGAGTCTGAATCTCGATTTGGGTCTCCAGAGCCAGGGGCCTAAAAGAAAGCTGCATTTGGGCAATGAGGATGAAGAAGGGATCCATCCTGACATTCCTATACTTGTCCTTTCCATAATCTCCTTGTATATTCGTGTCTTGGGCAATTAGATTTTACACCCATTGGTGGCAAATGCCAGAGAATAAATAAGATGGAACATAGAAACTTGGACCATCCTGAGTCCTCACACTGTGGTATCCCCACTTTATGGCACATCAGGTCACAGAGCCTGGTTGAGTGACCATAGCCAGACTACATCCTATTGCCTGGTGAAGTCAGATCACTCTGGCCTGCACTATCTCCTGATTTGAGATTGCAAATGGTGGTTCGGTAGCCCGAGCTGAGTGCCAAGTCTTAAAGCTGCAGAGGCCAGTCTCTGAGGAGGACACAGCTCACAGCTCAGAAGGGAAAGGTACTGCTTTGCATTTGGCCCTCCCCCCAGTTCACACTACCTTTGACCCACTTGAGCCCTGAGTGGGGAGCCAGTGGTGCAATAGCCTCTAACTGACGCCAGTCTGTCCTAGACAGTCTGACCTCCCCCTTGCTCCAGATATCTCTCCTACCCATCTGGGCTTGCTGTCTGTGCCTCCAACACCAGCTTCCTGCGTGAAGAGGGACAGCAGGAAAAAGTCGTGTGACTAGAATATACACCTGTGTGTGGAACGCCCCTAACTGTGCCTCCAAGCGTGATATTTCCTGGGATGAGTGGTATAATATGAAAGCCAAGAAGAAGAGGTGGTCTTGGCCCTCCCAGTGGAGCAGGAAGGCCTTCCAGGTGTGACGAGAGCCCTTGCTCACAAGGAACCCCACGGAGGTTTCCATCCTTGAAATTCTGTTGTTGCTATATAGTTTTGTCAATGCAAGCTATAGGGAAAAGAAAGGGACGCCTTAGGTCAGAGAAGAGCTTCCCCTGTTCCCTGTGTTGTTCTCAACACCACATGCAATTAATTCCCCAATTCTGAGCAGACACTGTCTGGAAGGCACTACAATTCAACTCAATTCTGACACCACCTCTCCGGAGAGAGCGTCAGATTCCACAGGTGAAGAGCTCAGTCCCAAAAGGCTGCCCCAACTTTATGCACCAAACCTAAGTCCAGGCTGCTTCCTGTGCTTCTCATGACTGCCATAAATTGGTGGTTCCCATGACCCCCTCCTCAGGTTCAAACAATAGACCAGAGTAGCTCATATAACTCAGAGAAATATTAACTTACAACTCAGTTTACTATAAAGGATATTGTAAAGGATACAGAAGAACAGCCAGACACAGAGGTACATAAAGGAGGTTCAGAAGGATCCCAAGTGCAGGAACTTCTATCCCCAAAGAACGTGCATGCACCATCCTCCTGGCAGGTAGATATATTCACCAACCCAGAGCTCATCAGATCACCTTCAGGGGTCTTTATAAAGCTTAATCCACAGCCCTCTCCTTCCTTTTCCCAGATATCAGGGTGTAAGGCTGAAAGTTCCAGCCCCCTAAACCACTTGTGTATAACACCCAGTGCTCATCCCAATACCTCCCAATACCTTCCCTCCTTAATAGCCATCACCTGGTTACCCCATCTCCCCACCACCCTCCCTTTTGTAATCCTTAGTTTGTTTCCCAGAGTCCAGAGTCTCTCATGGTTTGTCTCCCTTTCTGATTTCTTCCCACTCAGTTTTCCCTTCCTTCCCCTGTGGTCCTCAGCTCTATTCCTTATGTTCCGCATATGAGTGAAACCATATGATAATTGTCCTTCTCTGCTTGACATATTTCACTTAGCATAATCCCCTCCATTTCCATCCATGTCATGCAAATTGTGGCTATTCATCCTTTCTGATGGCTAAGTAATACTCCATTGTATATAGAGAGAGACAACATCCTCTTTATCCATTCGTCTGTTGAAGGGCATCTCAGCTCCTTCCACAGTTTGGCTATTGTGGACTTGGCTGCTATGAACATTGGGGAGCCTGTACCCCTTCTTTTTACTACATCTGTATCTTTGGGGTAAAAACCTAGTAGGGCAATTCCTGGATCATAAAGTAGTTCTATTTTTAACCTTTTGAGGAACCTCCACGCTGTTTTCCAGAGAGGCTGTACCAGCTTGCAGTCTCACCAACAGTTTAAGAGGATTTCCTTTCTGCACATCTTCAACACTTGTCCTTACACCAGTTAGAATAGCTAAAATCAACAAGACACATTATGTTTTTTGTTTGTTTTTTAAGATTTTATTTATTTATTTATTTGACAGAGATCACAAGAAGGCAGAGAGGCAGGCAGAGAGAGAGGTGGGGAAGCAGGCTCCCCGCTGAGCAGAGAGCCCGATGTGGGGCCTGATCCCAGAACCCTGGGATCATGACCTGAGCCAAAGGCAGAGGCTTTAACCCACTGAGCCACCCAGGTGCCCCAAGACACATTATATTTTTGATAGCAGAGTTTACTCATTTTTTTTATTATGTTCAGTTAGCCACTGTATAGTACATCACCAGTTTTTGATGTAGTGTTCGATGATTCAAATAGGGGCTTCTTATGAATGACTCCATTCACTCAGGAACTTCCTCGGGTTTGAGGAGCTCTGTGCCTAGAACTGGGACAAAGATAAAATGTGTTTCTTATCACACCTGTCCTGGAGATGTCCCCCTCACTGTGCATCTGTGACCCCAGCTAACAGATCAGTCATGTTGGTGTCCCCAAGACTCATGAAAAAGCCACTGCATGCTGATGTCTTCAACCTCAGTTGGACTAGACCACACCAGAGCTAGAGGCACGGTGGCCACAGTTATTTCGGGGAGTCTTTCTGGGGCCATCCCTTAAGCCCCTGTTTCTGCTTGTGAGAAAGCTCTTGTTCATCCTCCATGAACCCTCTAGGGGATACAGCAGGGCCTACAACACAAAAATGCAAAAAGAAGGGAGACAGGGCCTTGTGAATATGAAGCATTTGGCAAACAAAGGACTGTGTTAGGTGATCCCAGGGAAGGGAAAGAGGGAGGGTCTTGGGGACTCTGAGCTATAAATCGGTGCAGTCAGATTAGGTTCTTACATTTATTTTTTTCTCATCAACACAGACACTGTTGTTGGTAATGGAGCTGCTGTGCAGTAACTCAGGCATGAGATTAGCAACAGAGGAAGGACAGCCCGGGAGCTGCTGTTTGCCGGGCAGGCATGGGTGAGAGGAGCCTGGGGGGCCTTGGTGTAGCTGCTCGCCAGTAGGCTCCATTGGGCAGAGACTGGGACAAGCATTTCTCATTTATAGACCAGGATAGGACCCTAGATATATTGAGAGTCCAGCTTCCTCATTTTGCAAAGGGGGGCAGAGGCCCAGAGTCATGAAGGGACCTGCCTAGGATCACAGAACAAGCTGGTGGCAAAGGCTGGGCTAGTATTTGGAGCAGTAAACATTCCTTTACAGTGAGGGTGTCTTTCCTCTGTGAAGACACCTCGCCTTTTGGGGGTTATGAGTGCAGGAAGGAGAGATCATGCATGGCCAGGTGGCAACTTTAGCATCGCCCAGATCCTGGCTCCTTCATCTTTTCCAATCACACTCTCTTCTCCCCTCCTAATTACTTCACACTTTCTCTCTGTCCTTGTGGCAATTTCCATGGCTGACCCTTCAGAGGAGTGCATATGTGTGCACATGTGTGTATGAGTGCGTGTGTATGCAGAATCAACGGGATCCTAGGTGTGCCGACCAATCATGCACTCCCAGGGAGTGGCTGCCAAGTCCTTGGAAGTCCAACATGCCTCATGCACGCATAGCAGGTGTGGAAAAACTTGTCCTGATTGACGGGGCCCCATGTCAACTCATGCTGATTCCCAGACGGAAACTGGGTGAGTCACCGAAAGATGGCTCCTGCCTCCTCACCGAACCCTTCAGTGTCAGGAACTCCCTCCGCATTTACTCAAGCTAGCACTGGGTTTGGAGACCTGCAGTCACAGACACCCAGGCATCCAGAGTTACTTCTCCAGAGAGTCCTGTTCCAGTGCCACGGCTGGGGATCTTTACATCTCTTCCCTCCTTTCTTACAGATCTCAGAGTAAGCTGCTTTGTCTAAAGTTGCCACTGCTTACTTTTTCTTTCAAAACACCTTCTCGAAGACTAAACTACCATGTGGAATGGTTTTCCCAAGTACTTACTTTGGCCACCACCTCCCTGTCTCTCTCTGTTAACCCCTCTCTCAGTCCTCAGCTGCTTTCTCATCTACCTAGGAGATGGAGAAGAACACCATGGTTTACATGGAGAGGACAGAGATTCCCACCGAGGGGCTCATGGTCCAGACTGGGAAGTGGTGCTTGGCTCCCATAGGTTCTGTTGGTTGGAACTCAGTCACAGCCACTTGCAATGCCCTCCTACTGCCTTACATCTCATTCTGGGCCACACTACCTAGAACTCTCTTCCCTTTTTCATTTGACTCATTCCTACTCTGTCAGATTCCTAAGTCACGTTTTGATTTTACCTCTGAGAAGCTTCCTCCTAGTTCCTAACCTGAGCAGCTGGCCTACCCACATGACCATGATGGCTTGAATAGGCTTTAGCGCATTCCTGACAATGTTGGGTGCTCCTCAGCCATCTCTCTTAATGGACCATGATCACCTCAAGGCCTGGACTGTACCCTTGTTTTTTGTTTTTTTTTGGGGGGGGGGTATATTTCAGTGGTTCTTAATAGAAATTATAACTTGAAATTACTTGGAGATCTTTAAAAATACCTGTCTTTGGGCCCCATCTCCAAAAAATAAATCAAAATCTCTGAGTATGGGATCTTGATTTTCTTTAAAAAAAAAAAAAAAAAGAGCTCATATATTTATTTATGGTTGAAAGCCATTACAGTAGATGCCTCAGCATGTTTTTGAATGAATAAACCCTTCCTCCCACATTTAGGAATGCAAAGGAGATTGCACAGCACAATGGAGGTCCTTCTAGAGTCCAGAAACTCTGTTGGGTGGGCTAGGCCCATGTGGTCTCTATACATAGAAATCAATCTGTATTTGTCATTTTTAAAAAGCCATTGAAACTTTTTCTGGCTATTATAAATTGGACATAATAAAATCCCTTTCTTCTACTTACAGAATTAAGGGGGAAATGTATCTATGTAGAGAAAGAAAACTAAATTAACAAACATTTTATTATAAGCATTTATTGAGTGCCAACTATATGCCTAATCCCAAGGGGGACTTGGGGAGACATTCACAGTATGAAAGCATGGATTTTCAATCTAGGTAGGGAAATCAAGCAGATGCACAAAGACAAGAGTTTTATAGATGAGTATTTTCTCTGGATATTTTTAAGGAGTGCACTACTTGGTACAAAGACAGCATATACCATCAGGTGCTAATTGTGCAGTGCAGAAAATAATGTAAAAGGAGTAGGAGGAGGGGGAAGTCACTGTGGGCTGAAGTTCCACGGAAGGCTTTGCAGAGGAGAGAGGCTGTGTGTAGGCCCGGAGGATGGGCCTATGCTGGATTCGGTGTGGGCAGAGGGAAGCCAGGCCAGGGAACTCGGATGTACAGGTTCAGAAATGGGCTCATGTAGCTGTACTTTTTTACAGAGACAAGTCTGACCGGGACAAAGAGTATTTGGGGGCCAGAGCATGGAATCCATACACTTGGGGAAGGTGGACCACATTACAAAGGGCTCTGAGACTGATGGGAAACATCATTATTGTATGATCTGGGGACACCGTGGGCATCATGAGTTAGAAAGCGGGTTCTGCTAACAGTGTGCTTGGGAGTCCAGTGTGAGGAGCTGCAGCTCCAAGGCCCATAAGGGACCACTCTGGTTGTCTGGACATGATACCATTGGGATCCCACCCATGTGGTAGTGGAAGGAGGGCTGGGTGTATGGCTTTAGAGTAGTGAATGGCCCAGGCTCTCAGCCTCTCCAGGACAGCTGCCAGCAAAGCGTAAAGCACCCACCCCACAGACCACTCCCATTCACCTGGGTCTTGGGGCTGTGGCCCATTTCCCATGTCCTTCCCATCCTTTCCTCCCAGAGTCAGAGTTAAGTTGAGGACCCTGGATTTGGAACTGGGGTAGAGCCTCATTCGAGAGGAATGGGGCTAGTGGCATGGTGGGCTAGATGCTATTTTATCACTGTTAAAATATTCTGAATGTTTGGAGTTTTCTGAGCTTAATGGGCTGAGAAATGGAAAGCCATTCATCTGGCAGCAGCCTGGCCTCCCAGCCTGCTCTTTACTGCTCCCGCACTGGGACGGCCTCCTGTCTGCGGGTCCCACCAACTCTCAGCGATTCTTCCTTGGCATGGAATCCTTAGCACATGGAGCACATTCTTTGCTCTCCCCATGGTGCATTGGTGATCTCGGGGTGAGGGGTGGGAAGTCACACTTTAGAGCCATTCTCCTTTTTTGACTTGAAGAAAGACGTTGCCTTCCCTGAGCCTAGAACCTCTACAGAGGGGGCTGCTTGTTTCCAGCGCTGAAGGAAGTTTCCTGAACCAGGTGAGGTGTGTGTTCTCATTTGTAGAAAGTGGGGGATGATACCTTCTTTTCAACCATGAAAACGTAAATGATGGGATATGGAAATATCTGATGGGTAGAAGGTGCTCCATCAAGAAAGCAGTTATTAATGTAGATGTTCATCTTCACCCCAAGGAGGACACAGGCTTGAGCGGCTTCTTGGCTTTGCCAAGACTCCCTGGCTAGTCACTCTCCTTGATGGGAGCCCAGCTCCTCTGAGATTCCTGGAAGCCCACATCCTTGTCCTTCAGCACAGACAGTGCTCAGAAACAGGCTGAACAGGTACCCACGATGACTTTGTATACCTCTTGAAGATGCACCTGGAAAGCAGTTCTAGTCTGGGGAACTGGGGAATAGAAGAGGGAAAGAAAATGCCTTCTGTAGAAATCCAACATCTGTACCTTCCCAACAGGTGCTTTCAAAGAAAGGAGGCCTCTTATGATTATAATTATAATGATGAGTGATCTGAAATACTTTTCATTTTTAGAAGGCTTAAGGAACAGTAACAAAAGGCTTAAGTAACAAAAGTTAAGAACAGTAACTCATTGATGAGTTATCTGGTACTACCATTCCCACTACAAATCACAGAGCAAGTTTTCTGCATGAAGACTAGAAACTGCATTCCTCTAGTGGTGGAGAAGGAGGAGAGGGATACAGAGAAAGGAAAAGACAAGTACAAGGAAAAGAATTATTTTATTCAAGAAAAAATAAGACAAAACAAAAAACTCAAACAAAAGAGAAAGAACTTACCTAAGAATTACCAAGCCTGTAGGAGCCTTATGGAAGATCCGTCTTTTTGGTGCAATGGTTTATTGTATGCTGGTATAGAATATGCGCTCTAAAGTGAAAGGAAGTGTTTCATGTGTCAGATGCCCATCCATGGCGTTCAGAATGAAAGCATAAACTCTTTGCCATCTCTAACATCTGCCCAGCATTGGCTCCAAATGTCCACATGATGAGGAGAGTGTGAGGTCACTGTAGCATCCATGTGCAAGTGGGAGTGTCCCTCTGTCAGGGGCAGGACTGGAGAAGGAGGTTGGAGAGACTGGAGACTCCACGTGGGGCTCCTCAGGGCTCTCGACAGGGGACTGGGCTAACAGGTCCACTCTCAGTAGTGGGCTGGGCAGTAGCCTGGTCTGAAACCTCCCTTTCTTTTTGGCTCTGGAACTCCTGCAATGGTCTCTTCCCCTTTCCATCTGGGGTCCTTTTCCCATCACACACTGCTCCCCATTTCTGAGCACATTTGTTTCCTTTGAACTCTTATGAACAGACGACCCTCAGCTCACCTGTAAGAGGATTATTCTCATTTTCTCTCTTAAAAACTTTCTTTTCCCATTCCCATGTCTAAAAGTCTGTAGGACAATGGCAGATGTCCCCTAATACACCATTCATCTCTTTGTGTCTGGACTGCAGTCCTGGACACATTGCTGCTTCCCTGCTTCTTTTCAGAGTTGGAACCATGGCTAGGGATTTTGTGACTGGAAGTGGAGGAGGTAGAGAGGCAGAGCATTTATATCCATCCAAGAAAGAACATGATTTGCAGGTGCTATAAATTTGAGGAGGTCGCCTCCATGGGCAGTGTACGTGAATGGAGTGGCGGGAGAAGGGGGAGAAGCAGGGAAGAAGGGACTGGAGACTTAGAAATTAATGGTATCTGCAGCGAGCCGCCACATCCTGATTTGGTAATAAGCTGGGGCCACAGAGAGAAGAAAAATCATCTGTATACAGATCCTGTATTTGGCATAGTTTAAATAATTTTAAATGAAACTGTCAGCCTTAAGCTCTGAAATGTGCCTCCAGCAAAAGATAAACACAGAGAAGAGAAGACAGAGATGATGGGGGGTGGAAGGGGGCTCTCTGGGAGAGGGGAGGCATCACAATCTTTAATATTTTTAATCAGCCTGTCTTCCAAAAACAGGAAACATTGTTGCAGATATGCTCGCAGACTATAAATTTTCTGATTTTTTTGGTGTGTGTTATTCAATGCAAGCATGATAGTTCCATTTCAGAGGCTCAGCAAGACTTAAAATCTCTGCTTGGCTGCTGCTTGGCAGTAAAAGCATCAGGTGCTGTCGATGGGTGGCTCAGCAATCGACCTAAAACCTGCGAGTATAAAGGGGGAACTTCAGCCAGCCCCTTTAGTGCATAACACTCAGTACCGGATTGGAGACAAGGAAGTGCTCCAAGCCAGGCAGTGTAAGAGGGAATGCACCAGAGAGGCTGGTGGGCATCATCTAAATGGTGCATGCCCAGGGTATTCCTCTTTTCAGCCTGCTCTGGAAATTTCCACCATCAAATTCAGGCCACTGAGTTAGACCTCTGCCTTCAAGCTAATATTTTACTGAGAGCCTTGCTACAAAGGAATAAAACTATGTATCCCAGGTTAAGACCCATAACTGCTGAAAGAACCATTCCGTGAGAGGAAATTGGCCCCCTGAGGTAGGAATAGAGACTAAGAAAAATGGAGGAAGGGTCTCAAACAGCATAGAGACAGGGGCTTAGTCATGGTCCTCAATGTCAAATAGATCTTGACTGAAGTTAGGCTCCAATGGAGGATTAAGTCCAGTCTGGCTGGAAGACCATATGGAAGGTCTGGACTTAAGAGGCCACAGTTCTGAAGCAAAGCTGCTCAGGGCTAGTGGGTATGTCTGGTTTGTAGGAGGCATTGGTGAGGAAAGGCTCCCTGAACAAGGCATAAGACACTCCTCAACTTGGCATACCTTCTCTGCTTTGGAAGCTGGGCTGAGACTTCCCTCCCTCCTTGGTCTTCATCTGGAATGCCAAAGTCAATCACCCTACCATATCTCCAAAGACGAATAGCCAGCATAGCTTACGTCAGGGTGCAGCAGGGTAGATAGCATGAAAAGTTGGAGGTCAAATTCAGCTCCAAGGGAAATGAGACCAAGAAGTGAAAGCAGAGCTCAAAAGCAAACCTTAATATCATGCATAATATTAACTTGGAACCGAAGAACATCTTTGACTATAGGGAAAATTCCATCTACTTGCAAGGGCTTGTGGGTGATTACATTTTGAGTTGGGGTTGGAGTCGATGACCCTGCATATTCCTCTGAGGCCCAGAACTGTACATTTTTTTATTCTCTCACATGGTCCTCTGTTATAGCTAAATTGTAGTGTTCACTGGATCTTGGATTCCTGTTTTCCTATCTGTATGTTTATGGTTAGGGTTTTCTAACACTTGCAAGATCTTCTTCTCAGTTCACTCAGTGCAACATGCCAGGCACCGTGTTAGATTATGGAGGTCTAACATTGTGTAAGACACTTTTTTTCCTTAAGATTTTATTTATTTATTTGACAGAGAGAGAGGAAAAGAGAGAGAGAGCGAGCACACAAGCAGGGGGAGTGGGAGAAGGAGAAGCCGACTCCCAACTGAACAGGGACCCCAATGCCGGGCTTGATCCCAAGACCCTGGGCTCATGACCTGAGGCAAAGGCAAATATTTAACCAACTGAGCCACCCCAGTGCCCCTGTGTAAGACACATTAGTCAGACTCAAGGAGCACAACATTCATTTTTGGGAAATGGACATGTAGTATAATACAAATCAATATTTATTGAACATCTACTCTATTCCAGGGGCTGTTCTAGGTCTAGGGATATATAGCAATGAGAACAGCAGAGTATACCCTCCAGGATCCACATGAAGAAAGAAAGCAAAACAGACAATTGTGATAAAGAAAAATAAAGAAAGCTAAGTTAGATAGACGGTATGAGGTGTACTTCTTTAGGTAGAGTAGTCAGAGGGAGCTTCTTAGATAAGGTGATAATTGAGTACAGACCTAAAAGAAAGTGAGGGTATGCAGATGGTTTGGAAGAAAACTTCATGGAATAGGGACTCATGTGTGCAAAGACCCTGAGATGAGCACAAGCTTGGAGACCAATGGGCTAAAGAGGAATGAGGGAAGGCAGAACAGTAGGAGATCAGGTCAGAGAGAGAAGAGGAGCTGGGTCATGCAGGGCCTCTTAGGTGAGGCATTTCCATTTTACTCGGAGTGAGACTGGAAGCCCCTGGGGTGCTGAACAGAGGAAGCAGAAAGTGAACAGCTGGAAGAGATGAGAAGTGGATGGGTTCTTCAATTTCAAAGTCACATAGGATTTGCTGACTTGGATATGGGGCTTGAAAGGGTAGAGATAAAAATAACTCCAAGTTTTTGACCAGAGGTCTGAGAAAAATGGGGATTCCTTTTATCAAATGAAGATAATCAAGGGGGATGAGGAGGTGTGCTAGAAATGGAAAACAAAGACATCAGGGCATGTTAGGTTAAAGATGCCGATGACATAGCAAAGGGAAGATGTAAGGTCACTGTTTGCATGTGAATCTAGAGAGATCTGGACAGGAAGTTTTGGAATCATGAAGATAGGAAATTCATCTGTTTGAGACTGGACCACCTAAGGGATGAGTGCAGGTGGCAAAAGGAAAAGGTTTGAGTTTTGGGTCCTGAGTCTCTCTGATACATAGTTGAGGAGGATGAGACATGAAGCAGGGAAGGAGGCAGGTGTCTCATGCCAACAGTGACCCACTACACTACTCTTGCTGGCAGATGGCACAAGCTGACAGCTAGGGAGATACCCTTGGGTTTGACTGTGTTGAGGTCACGCCGGACCTTATAAGAGCTTTCCTGATGAAATGGTGGAAACATGCAGATATGCAGACTTGGAGAAAAGCCTCAGAGTAGACATGTGTATAGGACACAGTGGAGTACAGAGAAGGAAGAGAGCAAAATTCTAGCCATCCTGCCAGGCCCGTCACTTCCATCTCTTCCATTCACTGAACCTCATCTGCCTTCCCTCTTGTCCTTGCCCTACTCACTTGGATTGATTCACTTCTCCTTTTAACATGCTATATAATTTTTATGACATTTCACCTGTCACTCTCTGCCACTGTTTGTTTCTGTCTACACTGTGAGCAACTTAAGGACAGGGGCTGTGCACTATGCCTTACTCACGTTTCTGCTCACCTCTAGCACCTAGCACATTGCCTTTCGTGGCACAGCTACTCCAGAAAACGTTGGCTGAATTGAATTTTGAGAGTTGTCACCATCCTTACACCATCCCTTCCCAGGGCTGTCTAAACTGGGTTGGCCCATGCTGGGGCAAGGCTTCTCAAACTTTTTATTCCAAATCCCCTAGGGGGCTTACTAGAACCCAGATTGCTGGGTCCCACTGCAGAGTTTCTGCTTCAGTAGGCTTGGAAACATGCAGGAATTTGCATTTCTAACAAGCTCCCCCATTGATGCAAAAGCTTCTACTTCAGTCAGGCAAAAACACTCTGAGAACTACTGCCCCAGAGCTGAAATGTGATTTCTTTCAAGCATGTCTGTTACTTGGCTTCCTTGGAGAATCTGGTCTTATTTTTTGTGTGTGCATAAAGGCATCTGGTCTGGCCGCATGGGGGAATGTGAATGGTCCCTCTCCATGCTGTTAAATGCCAGCATGATAGCATGCATTAGCCTCCCACATGGAGAAGGGGCAGATATATGCATAGTCACCAGACTTCGGCCCTTCTGGACCTGCAGAGACTGAAGGCCACAGACCTCTTGTACTCACCAACAAGGGTGCCAGGTAAACAGGTGCAGCTTCTCCTGTACCTCCTTCTCTACTGTTTTCCCACCCAGGTTTGGAAAGGCTTTCATGGTTCCCAAAGACATATTTAAATGATCTTAGAGATTTGTTTGTATGCACGCCACTGAAGGCCCAAATTCTATGTCCCTCTAGCAGGTTCTTGAGAACAAGAAATGAGCCATGTTTATTTGAATATTCAGAATTTTAGATTTTCCATAATGACTCTTCTTA
The DNA here is from genome assembly GCF_922984935.1 of Meles meles. Taxonomy (NCBI): domain Eukaryota; kingdom Metazoa; phylum Chordata; class Mammalia; order Carnivora; family Mustelidae; genus Meles; species Meles meles. Next base: position 92,965,527 of record NC_060073.1, on the reverse strand, counting down.
AGAAGAAAGACTAGAAAAAAATAAAGTATCAATCAGATGAGTCTGAGCAAGCAAGCACTGGTTCACTATGGCGAAGTCCTAGCACTCCAATCTCATTTCCTTCGTATAATGACTTTCATGGAAAATTCGGTAGACATCACTTTTTAAAATTTAAGCATAGTATCTCTCAGGGGTCTTCATGATGTTCCCAGACGGTGGGTGGATTCATAACTTGATTGCATGACAGTGTCCTTGGTGTTCTGGGTAATAGATTGGGGTCAACCTGGAGGAAGTCTTTAGTCCTGTAACCCGTCCGTCCTATTTAACATTTTTATAGCATTAGATGAAGACACAACAGGCACACAGATCAACTTTCACCTGACTCAAAGTGGGATGGGTAGTATTTTGTCACCAGGATGGACTTGAGTTTCAAAAGATCTTGACAAGCTCAGGAAGTGGGTCAGCTTTAACACAACAAAAACAAAAACAAAATTTAAAAAAAGACCAATTATTTCAAAGCAGTTAAAGGAAACATGCAGAACTCAAAAAATATATTGAGGAATTTTAGTTGCTAGAAAGCATAACATGTCATTAGTGCAATGAAAGTTCCCCTGACGTTGATATATGGGACTATATTAATAGACCAATGGTGCCCAGAACAAACTATATTTGCAGCTTCATAAGCAGTTAGGGATTCACAGACAAACAGAATCATGTCCAAACAGCCTAGATGATGAATAGATCGGATAATGTATCTTATGTTTCTTATGATGAGTAACAGAAGGGACTGGGGGAGTTTAGCTTTAAGCCTGAAGAGGAAAAGACGGAAGGAAGGCACAGTGATTCAGATATTTTGAAATATCTGATATGAATTCCACTTGTTTTGAATGGCTCCAAAGGCCAAATATGAGATCAATCAATGAAGCAATAGGGCTACAGATCTTGCCTTAATATCAAGATACCATTTCTACTATCCAATGCTATCTATAGGTGAAATAATCATGAGGATGAAATGAGCCAAAATGGTAACAACTCACACAGCATAAAGCACATCTTACTCCAGGGCTTGATTCAAGTGGACGATCGAGAGCGTGAACTTGGTGTCACCGGGGAGATGTGGCTGTTGGCTGAGCACTGATGTTGCATAGGAGATTCAAGCATTAGAGAGGAGGCTGAACAAGAGGACCTTGTGTTCTGGAAATGCCATGTGATTTTTTTAAAGCTTGTGCACAGAGAGAACTGTCAGTACACAATATTTTTATTCTTCCAATAGTTTAGGTCGTTTCTGCTAGCTGTTTTCACAAGGAATTGTGAAGATGAGAGTATTAGTTGCAAAATCTACCCCGTCCACACATCTGAGTGAGGGATTGCCTGTGAACCAGCATCTAGGGGCAAGTCTGCAGGGGGTCACTGTTCTATTGCTTATAAATAGTCAATTTATTAGTTCTTCATAGACAGACAACCTTGTGCCAATATGACTTGGGTTAGCCAGTGCTTTACAGTTCCATCTCCCTCTTGCGATGAAGTAGAATATCTCCCACTATCAGCAAGTTGAAAGCCATGCATATGTCCAAATCTTAGAACAGCATTTCATGGATCTTTGTATCTTCAGGACCGGTATAGTGCCAGGCACCTACTTGTATTCAACAGTGTTGGATGGATTAAAAGAAAATTTAAAGACAACTAATGAAAACTCCCTGTAGACCTGACCTGCAGGGATGTGAGATATCAAACCCAGAGAGGTTCAAGTTAAACACACCCTTATCTTATACCCCAGCAAGCCCGAGAGAAATGAGGACATAGGTTCATATGCACACCTGCACACAGGCTCAAACACATAGAACTACACACTAAAAATGGTGAATTTTACTGTATGTACACGTAAATTATACCTCACTTTAAAAGATACATAACAGGGGCACCTGGGTAGCTCAGTCTTGTAAGTGTCTGCCTTTGGCTCAGGTCATGATCCCAGGGTCCTGGGATCCAGCCTCACACTGGGCTTCCTACTCAGTTAGAAACCTGCTTCTCCCACTGCCTCAGCCTGCCCCTCCTCCTATTTGCGTGTGCTCTCTCTGTGAGAGATAAAAAAAGATAAATAAATCTTTATTTAAAAGAAAGAAAGAAAATACATAACGACAACAAAATAGAGTCTATTGAGCACTGGACCAGCCTCAGAGAGGGGACAATAAAAATTGGGTTTTCAAGGTGATGAATTAACTTTAGCCAAGAAGGGTGGAGGATTTCCACCTGAATGTTGTGCTCTTTTATCCCCAGTACTCTTGTCCATGGGATGTGGTTGCTACTTCTGGGATTAAGGGATGGATTCTATTTCAGTGACTTCTTTCCTTCCTACACCAGGGCAAACACCCCTTCCAAGCACCGGACTGCAGACCCCATGGGCCCTGCTGGCAGGACCAGCTGCTCCCCAGGGCAGGCAGCCTGTGAGCCCGAGGCTCTATCCAGCTGAACTCTGATGACATCAAAGGTTAACTTTGAGTTCCGAAGGTCCACTTATCTACTCAGAGAAAAATGGCTAAAAAGAAGCTTTTATTTCTAAGGTTCAAACACAACTTCTCATCCTCCTATACAGCAGGGAGATTGCCAACCCAGGACTTTAGAGAACCGGGTTCTAGGCCCAGGTTTGCCTTGACAAATGTAACTTCACCTCTCTGGGCTTCCATTTCCCCTTCTGGAGAAAGATTACACAAAGAATCCAAGGTGTCTGAGGTCCTTCCCCCACACCAACATTCTATTACATTGTCCTCCCCTGTCTCTTGGTGAAAAGCAGCTGAAGGTTGTTAGTCTGAGCACAGGCTCTGCTCTCAACACACAGTTCCTCGGTATCCCCCTAAATGATGACATGACGCACGCAAGCCAGGATCCCTGGAGCAGGAGGCTGTCAACCACAACAGAGCGGCCCTACCCCTCAGTCTGTGACCTTGGGCAAAAGGCTTGACCTCAATTTTCACAGCTGAAAGATGTAGATAATAATCCGTACTCCGCTGAGTGGTTTCTAAGGACCAAAATGTATTCTCTAGGCATATAAGTATTTAGTAAATAACAGCTGCTAATACATGTCATTATTATTCATATTACTCTTATTATTACTGTCATTAACATCAAAGGTATAAGTCAGAGTCTGAAAACAGTCCAACAGGCCAGTGGGCAGGACGGATATCTATCATCCCCCTTCAGAGCTGACCCTTACAAATATTCTCCTCTCTGACCCTTTCTTCCTTCCTAAAACTTTGTTCATGACATCAGGGCGTGGGGGGCGGCAGCCTGAGTCGCAGCCTCAGCACAAAACCGGGGCGGACTCCGAACCCCGGAGGTGTCACCAAGGAGAACGTTCCAGAAGAACCAAGCTTGGGGACCCCAGATGAGGAGAGGTTGGAGCCTGGAGGCTGTGACTGTGGAAGCTTCTGGCTTCCAGAGATTGATTTATCCCCAGGTTTCTGATGAATGTGTGAGAAATGCTGCGGTGATAAAGCAGCACGGAGCCATAATTAAAGTAACAGCTCTTGTTTTTTAAACGCTGTTTACGCGGTGCGTGGCTTTCTAGGCAATTTCCCCGTCTCCCACTTCAGGCCAGTGTTTCCTCCCTCCGGAGACTGTTGATGAGAGCCCTGCTGAGCCCGAGCGCCAGAGGCAGGCGCCTGGGACCAGGCACAGACCAGGCAGAGGGAGGGCCGCAGCTCCCACATGGCTGGCCCCTGCTCCTTGATTAAAGTGTCAGGAAAAAGCAGTCCTTGGAGACCCAACAGCATGTGGAAACCTCCTGAGAACTGGAAGTGACAAACACAGCGCAGAGCCCGAAAACGAGAATACCAAAGGACTGTTTGTCAAGAGGGACGCCATCTCCAGTCAATGTCTGCAGGAACCAGCAGGAAGGGGAGGGGAGCCACCTCACACGTTCCTCACTAAATCCACTCTTTCTGGCAGCCGTCTCTGACCTGAAGGGTGTAATTCACGGGCTATAAATTAGCGGAGCCCCTACTACAGATTGGTCCTTCCTAACGCGAGTCTTACTCACTTGTTTTTCTTCTCTCTTACGGCCTGCTTCCTTCTTTTTTTTTCACTCTCCTCCTCACTGCCTCCTCCCCTACTCCCAACTTGGCAAAGGTCCTACAGACTCAGACACTGTGACACCCCAAACAGCCACACAAATCAGGGATGTCTTTTGACGGAATCCTGGGAACCAGCTGTGCCCTCTGAGGGGCCAAGATGTCCTTCTGCCAGCTCAGAACCACATTCTGTTGGAGACTCTGGCAGAATTTCATTTATCAATGTCCAGCGGGCTAGGAGAGGGGTCAAGGGCAGCAACAAGTCATGCTTAAAAAGTTGGCCAAATATTTTGCCTGCTGTTCCTAAAAATCTCCAGTCCTGGAACATGTCAGACCAGATTGATACCCCTCTTGGATAAGGCCTCCGATTGTCCTTTTTACCCAGAGTTTCTGCAACCCTGATTCAGGGACAGGTAGCATTGAAATCTGGGGGGAAATTACAGATATATGCAAGCATACACTGCTCCTGGTCTAGCCATTTCCCAGTTTCCTCCAAAAGAATATAAATCCCCAGAATGGATGACCCCAGAATGACTCATGTTTGGCCTCGGTGTGCGGTAGTCAGTGGACGCACAGTACCATCACCTTCCTAGTTGGGCTTCGCTTGGCTGATAAATGACTTTGTGTTCCTTAAACAGATCCCAGATGGATGTGAGACCAAGCTATTCAGGGGTGAGCTGCTAACAGACAACCCCACAAATGGGTGGCCTGTTGGATCCTCGCCCCTCTGGGATTGCTGTTTTCAGACACAGTTACAGCTGCAACTGCGGCCCATTTCTCCTTTACATTCCACACTAACTCTGAATCAAACCAAAATCTGCATAAAACCCAGCAGGCCATGTCCTAGGAATGACAGACTCGTAGGAGCAGGAAACCGACAAGAGGCCCACCAGGACAGAGTCGTGCCTATGATTTCTTCTGTGTCACTAGCTTACTACATCTTGTTCTATACACAATCAAAGTCCTTGTCATGAGTGGGTCCTATTGTGGGCCTACGCCCTTGGGACTTGTATACTAACCTGAGGTTTCTTGGGTGCTGTGATTTCATAGAGCAGAGCACAAACTCTGATTGAAAGTCAATAAAGTATTGAATTCCACAGTGAACACTGCCTCTTTCTTTCTCAGAATCCCAAACAGGGCTATCATTAGTATAGACAGATAGGACTAGAGAGTCTCATCTAAATGCACCAGAGCAAATCACAGAGTGTGTTTCTGCAGGTCTATGTGGGTAGCCAGGGTGGTGGAAAAGGTCTGTGGTCATGCCCTTGTTATTCTTGGAGCCACAGAATCCTTCTCTGTTCTCTAAAACCACAACAGGATGCCCTAAAGTTTGCTAATAACCGACAGATGGCTGATACCACAGGGAGCATGACCCCTGGAGTTACCCTGTGAGTAGGAGCTCCGACCAGCTGGGGTTTCAAGCAGAGCAGGATGCGTGTCTATTAGGACCCTATAAGCTTTTTCCCAAACCCATCACCTTCAGCACATTCAGCAGAGAGATGAACAACAGGGGAGCAGGTACATGATCTATTTCCCCCAAATATGACTGATATTCCAGATGCCTTCTGGTTCCCAGTCCTGATAGCCAAGGATCATGCCCATGAAAGGAGCCCAGGGGAGAAAGCAAGGGAGAGAGGAAGAGAGCAGCAAAAGAGAATGAGAAGATGGAGAGGGGAATATAAATAAGAGATGTGGGGATATTCTCCAAGCTGGTAACACAGCCATAAGTCACTGAGTACTTTATAAGGCCAGACCATGTGCAAACTGGATCTCATTTAATTCATACAGCGACCTTATTACATACAACAGGTGCTATTATTATCTGCAATGAATAGCTGGGGAAACTTAACTGTCCGAAAGATTAAATAGCCTGTCCCAGGACACAGGAAAATAGACACTGCAGCTGGCATAAGGCTTAAGCATTTGTGAACATTTGAGAAGAATGACAACTGAGTTCTAATCTCAGCCCTTGGGGAGCTCACCCTGCCCTGGGGTTGTTCACACCGGGTGCCAGCCCTTCCTCAGTCTCTGTGAGAGGAGAATGCATGTCTCTCTGTCTCTGTCTCTCTCCCATCCCCTCCCCTCTCTCTTGAGGATGTTGTATAGCACAATTAGTTAATGCTCATAATGTGCTTTCCACAGGGAAAGTGTCACTTAAATTCACAGCATTGTTAACCAGTCGGTGACAAGCTCCACAAATTCCTTCCTTTCCACTGAAATTGGGTGGTCGAGTATATCATGGCCCCAGATCATTGCAGTTGCTCATAGAGCAATAGAATCAAATGTAAAACTAATATACTTAGAAAGAAGATAGCTTTTTTGGAAGGCAAAATAACAAAGTGATGATTTCTTCTCTCCTTTTAAATGATTTTCTTCGTGTCAGGGATTTGCAGGGATTCAATGCCGCGCTCTCACAGCCTCTCATACAGGAGAGATGAAATCGTTGGCTTGCTCTCCAGCTCACACACATGTGCCACTGTGCATGTGCACGTTCACACGGGAGCACGCGCTGCGAGCCTCCCATACGTGGCCGTCAACACGATGCTTAGGTTTCTGTCCTCCAAGGACTTTAAAGAATTGCTTTAGCAGATTGTGAATAATGAATGCAGTTTAAAAAATATTTTTATTATTGGTGAAATTAGGGAAGGGAGAAGGTAAAGGTGGGCTCAGGAGAAAGTAAGCAGAACTAAAAGTGAAGGGAAGGAAAGGGATAGAGGGCCAAAGAGGGAAAAGAAGGAGAGAGCTCCCCAGGGAAAATGAGCTACAACTCAGAGAAGCCGTGATCTTGACAAGTATGCCCTTGGCAGTCCCCATTTTGCAGGATATACAAACATTTTTCTCATTCCCATTACAGTTCAGCAGCGTTCAGGAGCCTGACTCCCACCAGGAGTGCTCTGGACTTCATCAGCCCTGCCACATGGCCTCTGGGTATCAGCTTTACACAACTAAGGAATTCAGCTACACTTCAGAACTCTATTGAAGTTCTAAACTGGCCCCGAAGAAAGTTTCCTCATGTGTTTTGGCACTGTTTCCTCAGGGTAGAGACATGCTCCGGTATGGGTCTGCTTACTCTCAAAGACCTGAGTACCCAAACTATTGCAATGAATCAGTGTTATTCAACCTGCAGCTTGTAACCCAGGAGAGGTCATTAAATAACTAGTGGCTTCCACCTGTAATTAAAAAAAAAAAAAAAATTTCCCCCCCAAACTTTGAAAGCCATGGACCAAATAAGCCAGCAGGCTTGTAGAGTCTGTGAGCCTCTGAGTCTAAAAAATACGAGCAAGGAAGTCTTCCGATGGTAAGCTCTTCCTCAACCCCTCCCCTACCCTCCATGTTCTCTGGAATTAGGTATTTGAGAAGATTCTAGCTTATGTCCACATCCCAAACTTTACAGTCCCGTCTTCGGTCAGCCCTATTGGACAGTTTGCAATGAGCACAGTTGGGGAAAGGAAGGAGATAGAGTAAGTCTAAGCTGGTCACACACGAAGTGTACTTAACACAACGGCTTCCAAGAGGCAGAGCTCGCTGGCTGGCATACCTCCTTCCTGCCCCGCACCTCGCCCGCCTCCCTTCTTGCCCGTCTGCTCAGTCACATCTGATTGACTGGCTGACTCAGGCAACCTAATGAGAGGTAACACCCCATATGACGAAGCCAACACTGTATAATGGGTTGATTGACATCCCAGGGATCTAACTCTGTGCACAGCCCCACTTGCAGATAATGTTAATGGTTGAGGAATTAAAACGTTGCTCGGTGCCTAATGAATGCAGCATGTGCCTCATATTCGCACATGCCAGCTGCATCTCTGGGAACCAGGAAACAGCAACAATTTCTAAATTATTTATCAGTTCCCTTACCTCTACCCCGAAGAGAGTTGGCTTATGCATTCATTTATTTCATGGACCGATATACAGAGTAATTGCTTTGGGTTTTTGTGATTTTTTTTTTTTTTCCTGTAGATTTTCTTTTCCTGATTCAACAGCAGGGAGAAAAAAGAGAAAATATCATGTCAATGTCATTTGAATCATAATAGCTACAAATTCACTCCCCTGAATAGAGAAGCTTATTTATCAAATACAGACAAGATGTCTGTCGAGTTGTTAACAGAGGTAGAGAGATTTGAGTAGGCAGAAGCAATTGCAAAAGTTTGCATATCTCCAGGCTCCCTCGGGAGGAACAAGCAAGCAGCTCCTTCCTGGCCCGGAACCTTGTGTTTTGGCAGCTGATTGGCCAGCCAAAATGGCTGTCAGAACCTGTCACAGGATGAAATGGGAGGCTGAGAGGGGCAGGTAGCTCAGGGCATCTCTGCCAGGACCTGCAGAATGAGGCAGTGCTTGTCCCCAGTCAGCTACTTGTCCATGTAAGGCAGAGGAATGAACGAAATACCACGGTAAGAGACAAGATATAAAGGTTCAGCTTGTCTTTGGCTCTAGCCTTTTCATTCGGTTTTCTTTTATCATCTTTGTCCTGGAAGGGCTGGCTGCTGCTCTCTGTTGCGAACACAAGCTTGGGTGTATCCTCGCCCCATCTCCTTCTTCCCACAGCCAGTGCCTCTGGGTCCCACCACAGTGCTGCCTTATCTCTACTCTATGAACCTTCCTGAAAAAGCAGCATGCCGTAATGGTAATGGCCACTTCCTGTTGAACTGCTACACCCAGGGGCTTCTTTAAGTGCTTTACATATATGATCTCATTTAATTCTTACAACGACTTGTGAAGAAGACTCTATTTTATGACGCCTTTGTATAAATGAGAAAACCAAATCCCAGGTCAGCTAGTGACTTGACCAGCAACATCCCCACTACCATGTGTCCAGCCTAGATCCAAGCCTTACCTTTTATTACCGCACAGATAGGCAGACATCCGGGCTGCGAATCAGGGGACCGGCTTCGATCCCTGACTGCTGAGTTGCCCCTACCTCCCTGGAGTGTAGTTTCCACACAGCCATTCACTGTGATAAAACCGCAAAAGCTTGCGGTTTGGATCCTAGTACAGCCACAGTGCAACTGGGAGAGGGGTGATTGGACCTTCGCTTCCCTCTCTAGCAAGGAGCTCATCACACTGTCTCCTTCGTGAGAACGGCTCTGACCACGAGGTGAGTTACTGCATGTGGAGGAAGCGTGAGAACCGAGCTCGGTGCATAGTCAGCACTTACTGCATGTCACTATCCTTACGCAGGTTCTGTCTGTGTGTCCATATTGATAACATGAGATGTGGCTGCCTTTGAGGTCTACTTTGGTTTGGAAATCCTACCAGTCAGGTCTGTGTTTACGCTTCCTTGAAGCTCTGTAGCTATATCTGGTGCTATGCCCATGAGAACAAAATTGGAGGGTGAAAACGGGGAAGTAGGAGCGGCATGAACAGCTTGCGCATGAGTATCTCTTCCACACGGGCTACGCCTGCTCCCGTCTACATCTCATTTCATACGAATGTAGGAACCACACATCGGCCCCATGGGCAGGCGGGGATTACTTTCCGGGTGGGGATGACTTTCCCTCCTTTAAAGACCTGTTCAGCAATTAGCCCAAGGTCAGAAAGTGAGTGGAAAAGCAGGAAGCCAGCCCACATATCCAGCTTCCAAGGCTTCTCAGTTTTCCGCAAGGCGGAGGGATTTGCGATTCTGATTTAAAGCCCAAGCAAGGAGGTGCCTCACAAAATGAGCTTTTGTCTGACTGTATTAAGCATTCTCTCCTCCAAAATAAAAGACTGGGCAAAGCGTCCTGGCTGTATTTCACCAGCGCATCTTTTGCTAAACACAAAAATTTACCACTTTTCCTTTTTCTGACTGGAGAGCAATTAATCTTGTCTCCGCTAGACCCTCAACGATGGCACACATTACCACCGTCTTGAAAACACACCATTCCCTGGGAGAGGAGAAAAGTGAAATCAGCCAAAGCAAAAAGAAGGATCGGAAAGTTCAAAGCCTGACCAGTGGGAACCAGTGCAAGCTGCCCTGAAAGGCTCCTCCAGTCTTTCTGAGCTGTCATCTGGGGAGGCCAATCTATTCCCCCTGGCTTGAAGGCAGGAGTTCGTGGGTCACAACACCAAAGGAAACTGGTCGGTCATTTGCATGCAGCAAGGTTAGACAAGGTCTTGAGGGAGAGGGAAAGGCCAGAGACCTTGAACTTAAAAGAAAAAGCAGCCAGTGTTCTTGAAGCTTTTGTTGAGCCAGAAGCAGAAAAAGCAATGCCTGTTAACGCTTACATTTCCAGACTCTCACATCCTGCGTTATTTAGACATCTAGCCTGTTACTGAGTTACACTGGGACTCCTTCATCAGACTTTCATCTCCCCTGGGAGAGCACAGCTCAGGGAGAACAGGAAACCTGCCATCTACCTTGACATCCTCTACAGCCTGGCATCATGCTGGGAACATAGAACATAGCCAATGATCAGTGAATTCCTGAAAAATCAAATCAGATTGACCAAACTGAATCCAACAGAAACATAACTTGTAACAATTGTATTGTCAGCTCTGAAACAATGATGGGAAGAAGGCAGTTGACTCAGGTTATCCAACAAGAATGGCAATGTACAAGACAATCCTAAAGCTCCTCAAAATACAATGTATGCTATTTGCCTTCCCAACAAAGTTTTTCCTGGGTTAATCCATTCACTTATTCAGCCAATACTCTTGGAGTGCATACATTTTGCAGGCACCATACTAGGAAATGCCAGGGTATTAAGACAGTCACAGTCTTTGTCCATGCAGAATTGATCATAGATTAGGGAAAGATCCACATTATACCATAATTATATGAATTGTCCAACTGCAATGGTTACTTATGCTACTGAGAATTAGGCAGAATATACCAGGAAGCCCTACCAAAATCTGCCCATGGGAGCAGTGTAGCCGTGAGGGAAGAAGGCTATAAGACATGATATGTGTAACAAGACTTAGGGACTGAGTATGAGAATTCCAGAAAAGTTTGAGGGAGGGCAGGTTGAGATGTTGAGATGAATTTGCCTTTCTTAAGGATTCCCTAACTGACGTGGGTTAGCCAAGACAAAAGCACACCAGTGAATTCATTCCACCCTCAAAGGCAAATGTTTGAAGACCCTTCACATTAACCCTCCTTTGTTCATGTGTCAAAAGTTTGGGGTGTTGCTCTTGGGAGTTCTGTCTGCTAAACTGGGACAATGGGGATTTATACAGATTACCTGGTGCCTGTTTTTCCATCCATGCTCAGTGACAGCAGCCTGGGAATGACCCCTTCTCATCAATGACTACAAAGGTGAGAACCAAAATTTGCTTAGCCAGAGATTTTATGGGGAACATGGATACACTGCCCAATTGGAGTGGCTGGGAATTCCAGCCAGTTTCCTGAAACTAAGATATTGCAATTAACAGGTGGCACTTTACCCCTGAATATCTCTCTTCCCTGTTTCCGAGTCAGAAGACTGTGTATTATAAATAACAATAAGCTGGCCCAGTCAGAGGCTGTAATTGAGTCTCTTTTTTCTGCTGACATCAGCGGGATTCCCTTGAGTGAGTTACTGTGTGGGTATTTAATTGGGTAACACATAGGGGGAGCCAGCCCCTCTTTGTTTAATTGCATTGGGTATCCCCTACTGGCGTCAGTGCCCAGCCCTGGAACGGCTCTTGGATATCACTCATGTCCCTGGAAACAATTACAGAAGCGTTAGGGAAGACCAGGGACAAAGGGAATCAGCTCAGAGTTTGAAAAATGAAGGGAACACAGGATAGAAAAAAAGACTGATTCCATGAACAAAAACAGCCGCCCTGATTTACAGACTTAACTTGTTTGGAACCTATCACTGATGAGTTGTATGTATGCATGCATGCACATGCACGTGAGTGTGTGTGTGTGTGTGTGTGTGTGTGTGTGTGTGTGTTGGGAAGTGGTTGATAAAAGAGGGGAAAGAGCCTTGGAGAAAGCACATCATCAGAAAATACAAGTTAGCTGATGTTGATGCCTCAGGAAAAGTGCTGTCACATCCAAACAATGTCATCTAGAATTAAGAAACAGGAAACTATTTTTTTTTAAACTCATGGTTGTCTGGCAATGAATATATGTAATACTACTCCTTAGGATAGTCTCTGCGGTAGTATTTAACATACCCATTTGACAGATGAAAAAGCTGAGGCTAAGCAAACAGAGTTAATAAATGGTAGATATTCACACCCATGTCTGCCTGACTCCAAATCCCATATTAATTCCACTACATGCCAGGGGTTCGGCCACCCCGCAAACTTTCCTCAAGCTTCTTAGATATCGTATTGGTTAATTCTGTGCATAATATCTGAGTTTGTACTGCATGCAAGGAACAGATTTGGGTCCTGTAGGGAAGATGAGGAACAGTAACATGTAATAACAAGAGTAGCTGACATTTACATGGTTTGTAAAAGATCTTTTCTAGCCTCATTCAGAGCATGTTATAAGGGGCGCCTGGGTGGCTCAGTGGGTTAAAGCCTTGCCTTTGGCTCAGGTCATGATTCCAGGGTGCTGGGATTGAGCCCCACATCGGGCCCTCTGCTCAGCGGGGAGCCTGCTTCCTCCTCTCTCTCTGCCTGCCTCTCTGCCTACTTGTGATCTCTGTCAAATAAAATCTTTAAAAAAAAAAAAGAACATGTTATAAATATTAACTGATCTAATGAGACATCTATATCCAGACAATGGGCTTCCAAATGTATCACCACCATACCTTGAGCATCTCACCCCTGATTATTTTGAGTTAGGTCAGCTAGCAGGCAAGACCAGAGAGCAGACGGTCAACCCAGTGCCAAAGCCAGGACAGGCAGGGGTGCTTGGGCTGTGGCCCTAAAGCTCCATCCCCAAAGACAAATTCTCCATGCTTTGCCAACTGCTCCAAGAATTCTTTCCTAATGGAGACCAGGAGCAGAATATATGGGTCCTGGATGAGGAGGGAGGGGTTGTGAATCAGTGGGTAAACCTGTGTTTCAGACACTCGATTTTTTCCTCATTCCCTACTAGCGGCTCAATTTTTCTCCACAGTACCTGGGGATGCCACTGATAAAGATGTCCTTTAGTCCTTCAGCAAAGAGGCTGGGAGGGACAGGGTTTAAATCATAACAGAAGAACTAGAGATTAGACAGCTGTAAGGTTTTTGAGAAACTTGGAAGCAAAACTGAGTTAGTGCAGGGCAAATGGAAGCCAACATTATTGAGTGGCCATCCTCATAGATCATGGCAGTGATCTGAGCACAGTGATAGAGGGTGTTCAGCTTTCTTTCCCGTTCACTCCATGTTTATGCCAAACAGAACTGCTCTAGATGCTGAACCACCATGCATAACTTCAACTGGCTTCTTCCCTCTCTTTTCAGAGAAGGAAGTGGCCCTCTTTCTGCTAAGGGCTGATCTGCCACTTCTGCCACCCATTCTGCCCACTCCTATTCCCTCTGGAACTCGGGTCCATTTATTTCTTCCCTCTCTCTCTCCAGCATTTTTAACCTCTCCTCCCCTTGACCACCTTTTCTCAACCTCATTTCCCCCCAACCTATCAAGTTTTCCTTAAAAATAAGAATAACAATAAACCTTAAACATATGTCCTCTTATAATTGCCTCCTTCATTACCATTCAGATTGCTTGAAATGGTTGTCCACACCCCCGCTGTCTTCACCTTATTACCTCTTACTCACTCCTCAATCAGCTGTAATCTGGCCTCTAGCCCCACTATTTCACTGCAACTGCTTTCATGAAAGTCAGAAATAATGACCTTCTATATGACAAAAACTACAAAGCACTTTCAGAATTTCTCTGATCTTTCTCTGAACATATTCACGTGTCACATCTTTGTAACAGTTGACACAACTAACCATGTCCCCCATTGCAAAACTTCTTCTTTGGCTTCCATGATACCTGCTTTGCTTTTCCAACTGTCACCATAAATGGTTGTTTTCTTTGGATTCTACCTTTAGCTCACTTCTTACTCTACCTGTTCTCTTTGCCAATTTCATTTATACTCATGTTTTAAAATTTCACTTGTGCATTAATAATTCCCAAGTCTATCTCTGGTCCATGAGTTCTGTACCTATATATCCAACTGTGTGCTGGACAGAGTCACCTGGATGCCTCACAGCACCATATGCTTCACACTCCAACATTGAATTCATCATCTTTATCTCTTACTCTGTTTTCTTCTGAATTCTCTTTCTTGATTTGTTAGCATCTCCATCTGCTCAGTTGCCCAGCCAGAAACCAAGACTTTTCAATATTCATCTTTCTCCAGAGTTTCCTTTACAAACAGTCACCAGTCCTAAAATTTTCATTTCAAAGAGATCCCCTTTTTGTCATCTCTGTTGCTAGCACCTTGGGTTAACTTCTCTCTATACCATTCTTAGATTATTACAATAGTCTCGTATTCATTACTCTTACCTCTGCTCTGCCCATCCTTACTCCCAAACATGTCTTCCAGACTTCTCCCAGAGAATGTTTCCAAAATGTTGAGTTGACTCTATGAAAACCCTTTTTCAATCCAACAAAGAATAAGCTTTCTTATGCTACACAGAAAGTTTTAATTTATGTGACATCAGCCCATTTCTCCACCTCAGGTCCTATCCTTGCTCTTTATGCCCTATCATTATGATGCTACTTGCAATCACTGCTAGCCTAGCCAGGTCCAATATTGTCTAGTCCTCTGTTCAGAGTGCTAATTCTGCCTACAACAGCCTGCACTCCTCTCTCCTCCATCACATCTTTGTCTCCATTAGATTTTCATGTTTGCTCAGTTGACTGAGCACAGTCCTTCATAGACATGACGGAATGAATGTGGCCAGCCCAGCCCACATTTATAGGTAGGGATCTACCCACATGGTTTGAAAGGTGGAGCCCTAAAAATCTCATAACTAATTACCTTTCATTGTTTAAAATTATTTTATTATTGGGTCATTTCTATTATTTCATTATTAATTTATTTCTTCTTACATTGGAGATTCTTCTATGCGTTTCTGCAGGAAGAGGTTAATCCCTTAAATGTTACTATTTTCCATATATTATGGTAAGGGGGTCGTGGCAGTTAGCTGAGAGTGAGGCTCTTGGAGGAATGGGACAAGTGATAAAGAATTGCAATGGGAGGAGGGATGTTTGTACAGAGACAGCTGAGTATGTCAAATAAAGCAGTCATAGCACAGAACTAATATTGCTGAATCAGGTAGATGATGCCATAAGTTAGGAATTCAAGTTAATACCCAGGTCACTGAAAAAGAGAAAAGATAAAAGGATTTTCTGAATAATACAGAATCATCACCTTCATAGCTCTATGTTCATTTCCTTAAAAAAAATATCTGTCAAAGACAGATTATTTGTTTAATGGGATCTTGTGGGGGTAAGCCAAAGTATATCTGAGGTTTAGAAATAAAAGATAAAGATAATGAAGTCAGTACCCTACAGGTTGTTGGAAATAGAATGAGGAGGAAATTATGTTACTCTCAAAAGGCTGGGAAGAAAAGGAAGAGAGGCAGGAAGGGAAAGACATTCAACAAACTTGTGTTGAGCATTTACTACCCAGAGAGTGGTGTATCACTGAGATTGTATTGGTGATCAATATGGGCATAATTCTGTGAGTATCTACTCAGTGCTGTGAGTATCTACTTGCCACATGGTAAGTACTCAGTATAAATACTTATGGGAGGAAGGAAGACAGGAAGGCTGGAAGGCAGGCAAGTAGGCAGGAAGGGAGGGCCCTATTATTTGTTGGTCCAAGATAGCTTAAATTAACTGCGTCTATGTTAACAATTTACTGTTCAGCTTTCTAGGCTATGGCATGTTCTTGCCCATGGCAGTTCTGGGAAATTCACACAAAATCTATTCCCCATAAAGCTTAAGGATCATGTTACCAGGCTAACCTGTGGACCGTACATCAACTCACCATGTTAAATTTGATGAGTTATTAAAATAGAAAACAAGTGAGTCACAGAGTTGAGGTTTTAAAACCAAATACCAGAAGGAGCCCAGATAATCTGTTCCCGGGCCCTAATCACATGCTGGGAATGGATGCCTCCCTGCTTGCCCACTTGATGGGCCCCCAACTGGCACAAACCTAGAAGGGGGGAAGAAAGGTGGCACCATGCTCCATGCAGTCTTTGCTTTCTAATCAGTCTTATTTACAGGTCCCAGAGCCGTGGGGTGGGGGGGAGGACAAGCTTATAACTTTTGATCAAGGGGTTTATGTGTGTTCTGGGCCATTTTTGTAAGATAGCCACCTCAATAAAGGATTTATCAAGACAATAAAAAAGAGAGGCAAGAGCCTAAAGACCCTCAAGTGAAAACAGCTCTTTTACACTATGAGAGTCTAAGACAGAACACTTCAAACAAGTGCCACACTCTGCGCATGCCCACCCCTCCCCATCCGTTTTCCTACCCAGCCCAACACATACACAAAAGAGCTCTTTAATCATCATCTCGGGGCTCACAAAATATAAGCACCTGACTTTTCTTTTTTTCTTATGCCACCCACCTTCAATACACGTACCCCAGATGGGTTTCCTTTCATTGGAAATGGCTTTCCTGTTTGGTTATTCTTGGGCATTTCAAAAATGGTGAGTTCTACTAATGAAATGATTTTTAATTGAAATAGGCATCTCAACCCTTTGAAAGTCATAAGGTGCTTCTCTACATAACCCACTACTTTCATTTTAGTTCAGTTCATCTTTTCATTGAATATCTGCTCTTCTCCATGCATGTGTTGGGTGGGAGGGATAAAAAGTGGAGGCCAGATAGCTCCAGGGCTTGTGGAGTTCACAGGAACACTCACTGGTAAGGCCAGCCCTGATTGCTAGTGCCCTGCACACCACCTTGCAAAACCAAGAGCTTAATAGAGGCTTATTTATAAGCATTCTGACCATGATGATTCAATTACTCAGTTATTCATAATTCATTTATATAACCATCAAACTTGTTTTGAGCACCTGCTATATGTCTTTGATATAGAGATAAATTGGAGACGGTGTCTCTGCCCTTGAGAAGCATTTTAGAGCCTGGTGCAGGAGACAGATGTACCAACAGACAATTATACTGCAATGAGAACTGTGTTCTAACAGAAGTCTACACAAGGGGCAAGTTTTCCAGACAGAAGGAAGAGAGAACAGCATGTTTAAAGTGTGAGATATGTGGAGAGAGTATGAGTGGCTCGGGGAAATGTTAGATCCTAAAATGAGTGCTGATGGATTCTTTGAGGAGCCTGGAATAGGAAATGGTAAAAAATGAAGGTGCAGAGGCCAACTCAGGGTTTTATAAGGCAAACTAAGAGAAATGAGTCTGAGGCTGCTACAGGCTTGAATTCCTTACTAGGCCTTAGGGAACCCTGAATGGTCCTTCAACAGGGGGAAAAGCAGACTCAGTAGTCTGGGCAGGGGTAGTTCTGGAAATCAGCGGACCAGAGAGAGGACTACCATACTCATGCAAGAAAGAGATGATGGGGGGAAAGAATTGGGCCTATGGCAGCAGGTATGGAGGACAGGGGATGATTCTAAAGGTAACTGGGAGGCAAAGGTGAAGGTCAGGATAAGTAGTTGTGTGTGGTAACAAGACAGGACCCAGAGGAGGGTGAAGCAAGTGAAGCAGTCACCTCAGGACAGAATTTAAGGGAGCAGCAAAACTCAGCAATAAAGATGAATAATATTACAACATTTTAAAACATCAAAATCAATGCTAAATAACCACCCCAGGATTAACAAAATATCAAATTTTTAAATAAACACAGATCAGTATTACTGATTTTTCCCTTTGTATCTGGCTCCAATGAGGCTCAACACGGTCATGGATTGATCCTAGATTTATTTTAAAAATTGAGAGCTTGTTCATTTTGTTTTTGACATGACTTTGAGTTTTTAGAAATATCACATTAAATTTTTGTTAATCTTGATTACTATTTTCTAGTGACACTCTCTTAAATTTTGTACTGGGGGAAGTGCTTCATTCTCCTCCCCTAGTTTTGGCCCTGGAATGGGGCAGAGAAAAAGAATGGGGGGGTTGTCAGAAATGATTGTTAAGGGTGTTGTCCAACAGGATGCATCAGTGTACCATGATGCCGTCTTACTCTGTTGAAGGACAATTCGATCTTTCGATCTGTTTCCAAAAGTGACTTGTTTCCCTATAACCTTTCCTTTACTCACAGAAAGTTGCCATTTTATGCTAGCTTCCACCAAACGCAGACATCATGCAGACCCCGCCTTGTGCCCTCCCTCCAAGCGAACTGGGTTTGGGTCTCCCCTGATGAAACTCACATAGAGCTTGTGTACAACTTGTCTAAATGCCACAAATGCTTTGGAATAAGCATGGAAATTGGTTTCTAAGCTCCAGCAGTTTCTAAAATAGGAGTGGTTTAAAATAAAGCAGTACTAAAAAAGGGATTCCTATAGAGCAGATTGGGGGAAATAGCAGTGAGCCTCCAAAATGGAAAACCTGGGGAAGGAGTCATAAAGGGCACCCAGCCATCCCTGGGAAGGAGGGTACAGGAGGGGAATGGGGTCTGCCAGGGAGAGCAGTCAGGTCTCTCTCCACATCTTTGGTGCTGTGAAACTCATTTATCTCCATCCCCTGAAGCTTCTTTTCACTCATATCCTGGCTCAAAACAGATATAATATATTCTGTCAGTGCAAGATTTGGGCTGAAAAATATTGTGGCCTTTGGAAATCTAAGAGGGTATGGGGGGGGTTCCCAAATTAGTTGCAATGTGCAAATGAAGTACATCGGGAATGTTGAGGTGTAAGAGGGGAGGGTATTGACGGCATCACAAGGCTATATATAAGCCGATGCCTGGGAAGAGAACAAATACAGTGGGTAGGGCCGGGCATTAATACAAAGAATTTGATAATGAAGAAGACTGGGTGAAAATCTAAGTGGAACTTCCCTGATGGCTTCAATCTTCATCAAGAAGTTAGAAAAAGTTTGTCTTGTGAGAGCATGGGGTTGGGTTGGGGTGAAGATTTAGCAGGATAGTGAAGTTTAAGAGAAGTGGAGAGAGAACTGGCCAAGACAGTAAGTGGATTTGGAAGCTTCCTTACAGAACTTCGTCACCTGGGGACCACAAATGCACGTGATGCCAGTCTGTATGACTACATGGTTTTTATTTCCAGTTGTGCTCAAGCTTCTGGGCAAGAGCTTGGGAAGCTGGGCCCTAGGACTAATCCCACATTGGGAATATGTAGGGCATGTGACAGGTGAAGGAGTGGGGTGGTAGAAGAGGGAGAACTGTAGAAGGAGCTAGCACTGAGGGCAGTGACTCATGAGACCAGTGATGCGGTGACATCACTGTCACACAACACCAGTGCTGAAGCAACATGAACGATGCTGGATTCCCAAGCTCCCAAGTGTTAAGTCGTTTTTCCGTAGTGTGAGAAATGGCCAAGGGATCTGTGTGATCACAGGGTCCTGTTTCTGTAGGCTGAAATACCTGACCTCAGCCTAGACTGTCACACAGCCTTGACTTTCTAGCAACTGGGGCCCCTTTTGCTAGTTTGACTTGCCTACAGTCATCCTGAACTCTGCATTGTTAACAATACTGTCTCCTTTCTTGAAATGCAGCCAGACAATCCCCTCTTAGCTAAGAGATGTCTTGTCTGCTTCTCTGGGACACCATTTAGGAACAGGTAAACTCTTCTTTATCAAGAGAAGACATAATTCCTTCAGTAGCACTGTGAGTTCCCCCTACTTGCAATGAAATTGCCCAAATACGGGAGTCAATAATGAAGGCAACATCCTCAGGTTGATAATGAAGACAGATGCTGCTAACATTTCTTATACTGCATACGGCTGTCAGGGCAGGAGGGAATTCAAGAAGGTGGTATATAATTAACCTAGTTGGAATTGGGCCAAGGAACCCGAGGTTAATGGCCCTGGGAATGGGAGCATTAATGACCACTAATGGTCAAGCCCCTTTTCATGTCTTACTCATTAGAGCTACCTTTTATATTCTGTAAGATCATGGCCTTTGGCCCTGGGACCAAGGGTAATGGAGAGTTGCCACTCCCCCAGACAATGTGTCATGCATTCTGACAGCTTCTGTCCAGCTCTTGATCCTCCCCACCTCGTGACCCATCACAATATTCAGGTATAGTGTGTAGCAGATCTCAACACATACCAGCCATCTGCTGAGCACTGCTGATGAGAGCAAAGACATAGACATGATGCATATTCATGGGCAAAAATTGCTTCAGATTTTCATCCAACAGACTGACAAAAGCATGACATCCTCTTGCTTTCACCTGTTTGGTGCTGGTATTCCATTTTCTACACACTCCTGGGTAGGCTGGAATGGAATCTTTAACCATTCCAGAATGTGTCCCCAGTCATATTTGATGGTGACAAGAATTATTAACACGTGAATCTTCTGAATCTTCCTCCCTGACTTGATTACCAGAGAGAATGCTATTTTTTCCATTCTGTTTCTCCTCTCCCCTTATTCCCTTTACCCTCCAAAAGAGAATTCTACCTCTGCCATGAGCTAATCTTATGTGATAAGCTTTTGTGATGCAAATTTGGGACACTGGATAGACAGAGACAGAACTGGAATAGGGGAGACGGGGTATAAACTCAGGGGAGAGAAGAAAAAAAAGCAGAGACAGAGCAAAGGAGAGAGGGAGAAAAGTCTAACTCCATCATGTGCATGATTTGTTGGGGGGAAAGATGAGCATGAGGCATGAAAAGAGAGAAGCTTCAAGGTAGCTGGGTTGTGTGTGTGAGAGAGAAAACATAAGAGCAGTAAGGGAAAGAATCTTAAGAAGTCTGGTTGATAGTCAACAATCAGATCTCTTTTAGTATTCTTCGAGGGATGCAAATAAACACTGGTATTAGTTTTAATTATGTCTGGTTTTTGGAGTATTTTCCTTTGGATGGAAAATGCTCCAGAGACTGAGTTATGTGCAGATCTGGGATTATCCAAGTTCACATGTTTAACCAGAAGGCTGAAGTTGGCACTCTGAGAGAAGTTCAAACAGGGACAGGGACTTTGCTTCCCCTTATTCTTAAACTGAGAGTCAGAAACACATTTTGTGGTGCAACCTTCCCTGAAGGATTTTAAAAAGCAGAGTGTGTTAAAAATTACCAAATACCAAGAAGTTTCACACCGTCTACAGTAACATACCTCCACAGAAGGCTCTAAGATTACACAGCAGCTTCATACATCCTTATTTCCACCTTAACTCTCACGAGTCAATATTACTTTCCCATTTCATAAATGTGAAAACTGAGGTCTAGCATGAGACAGAGACTTACTCATTCAGGGTTACAACGCTCCTAAGAAGCACCTCAACCCAGGGTAGAAACTTGAATTTTTATAAAAGGGAATATGAAGAAGGAGGAGAGATGCTGAAAGTAGAAATTCAGTTCTTAAAAAGAGGCAGGAATTCAGTGAAAACTATGAGTCTCCTCTTGGGTTTCACATTTCCTGCTCATTTGGGTGATTCTCTGCACAGAGTTACTTGGAGCCCTTTGTTGAGAGAGTGAGGGAAACCAGCAGAGACACAGAGCTGCTCCTCTTCCTGATCCGTTTCATCCTGCATAATAGCCTCAGATGCCTGGTGGTCTCCTCACTTAATTGTCCCTTTTTTCATTTGGAACCAACAAAAGGGCAGTGGAGGAACCACAGCCTGTCTTCTGCCCATGGCAATTAAGGACTAGGTAGAGACGGGACAAGGAGAAGATGTCCTCATGGTGCTGCCAGCCTTGGCATTTCCTCCATGAACCTGAAAAGTAATTCAAGCCATTAAATCATCCAAAATCATACGCGGTGACTGTCATTTTTCTGTTTGAATATTTCACTGGCTCAACACAAGCATCTCAATAGCCGTGGTGCCCTAATTTTCTTTGCCGCAGACAACAAAGCCAAAGGTAATGAGTAGGAGGAGGCACTGAGTCCCAGGGGCACACTCTCTAGGGGAGTCTCTTGGGCTTAAATACATCTAAAGCAGATCCAAAAGAAAGCAGTGATTACAGGCTAATTTTCTGCCTGCATTATGTTAAGTGTCCCGTCGTTTACACAAATAGCAATTCTTTATGCCAAAAATCTTTTTACTGAATTCCTCTATTGGTAAATTTTGTATTTTCTTTTAAGAACAGGAGACTAAAAGAAGCTTTTTCAATTTAAAGGTGAGACTATACGGATACAAGTAAAAGACATAAGACTGGCACACACCCAAGAGCTGATTTTCCTTTTCAAATGCAAGTAGAGGAGAAGGAGAAATGGTCCTACGCTTTAATTTTGCCATGCTAAGATCTGAGAGGTCCAAGACTTTAGCCTTGGGAGGACACAGCTCTATCTACTGCAGACATGCTTGGTTTTCTGTCAAGAAACCTGGTGGTGGTCTGAAGTGGGGAACATAGGTGAAGAGAAGCCATGTCATTCCAGGTGAACTGTCTACATCAACACTGCTGCCTTCCTGGGAACAATGAGTCAGTTCAGCCCTGGTACTGAGACCCTCCTACTCTTCCAATCTGGGCATCTAGTCTTAAACGCATGTGTGGGGTACTCATTCATTCGCTCCTCATCCATTCTATGAACATTTAATTACTAAGCATCCCCTGTGTTGCAGATAGTGGGCCAAGCTCAGGGAATTCAAAAACACAATTATGAAAAAGAAGCCAGAAGCACGATAATCAAACAGAATGCAATGCGGGTACTGGAATCAGAGCCATCAGAATGGAAAATTGTACCAAAACCTTTCTTGCCTTTGATAAAGAGCTTAGGATCTCATACCTCTAAATTGGGGGAGTGGGGAGCGGACCTACCTCAGAGAGTTATTGGAAGGATTCACACTACATGTGAGGAAACCTGTGTAGAGCTGGTCACCACAGCAGTGCTCCATAACTGAGTTGATTCCATCCTTCCGAATTCTATTTATTTATTTATTTATCAGAGAGAGGGAGAACAAGAGAGCGAGCACAAGCAGGGAGAACAACAGGCAGAGGAAGAAGCAGGCTCCCCGAGGAGCAAGGAGCATGATGTGGGACTCCATCCCAGGACCCTGGGATCATGACCTGAACTGAAGGCAGATGCTTAATGACAGACAGAAGCACCCATGCATCCCCTGAATTCTCATTTGGATCCAAAACTTTTAGGGATGTTCTGACGTATCTGACATCTGGCCCCCAGGCTGACATCAAGAGGCACTTAACTCGTGCTTGTTAAGATCTAAATCTATGATCCTCTTGACACAAGAAGGATGGAAGGAGGCATAAAGGCTAACATGTTCAGTGGGGCAGGGAGGATTTGGGATTGGCTCCAAGGGAAGGCAACAAGGACTGGTACGAGGTCTTTCTGTACTAGGAGCCATGTTAGCCATTTTGTAGTGATTACTTTGTAGGCCTGTGTATGGGGTGGGAACCCTGTCCCATCCAATTTCAGCAACTCCAAAGGAATGTTCCCAGTGGGGTCAGAAAGGACAAATTAGGAATGGCAACTTCCCAGAGTCCCAACAGAGTGCTAAGCCTTAGTCTTTGACTACCAAGGAGTGTCCGTTTCTGAGGACATGTGGCAGGATCATTAATTCCTAAAAGGAGTGAAGATTTGTGTTGCAGTTGAGAATAAGCTGCAAATTAGCAATTAGTCAGTGTTTTATCCAGCATTCCCTATAGACAGTTTTAGTACCAGGGAAGATAAGCTTACCCTGGAACTATACAAAATGGGAACATGGGACTCAATTTAAACTCATCTCCATGTGCATGTACTAGTGCTGAGCTGGGTTTTTACTTGTCTTGTCCATGCTGGCCCCGTGCTCCTGCAGTGCACACATCATTATGGAAACTTAATAAGTGACTAGCAACCTCCAAGGTTAAATGCAACCTCAAGAGCATGATTGTGAGAGAGAGGAGGGTGTTGGTCTCCATTTCTTGGAGATCCTAGGCATAGACACTTTGCCTATGATGAGCTTTGTGACCTTGGACAAATTACTTTATTTCTTTGGGCACATTATATCCCCTGTAAAATGGGGATGGTAATACCTGACAAGGTTGTTGTGAACCTTCATTTAGAGAACACAATTTAAATACCAAACAGAGCAACAGCAATTTACTGAAGGCTGAGTTAATATTAGATCCCTTATACAGAGTACAGAATGAAGGACACTTGGCGAAGATTTAGTGTTTGATGATGATGATAATGATAATAGGAACATCACTGTGGGTATTCAGAAAGGAAGATAAACATGGGGCTCTATTGCCTCCAGAACCTGGCAGCGAGTCGGGTGCAAGGAGTAGAAATGAGGGTGGATTAGGCTTTGCTGATTCATGCTACCAGCACAGACCTGAAGTCCCAATTCCAGGCAGAAGAGCCATCTATGACACGCATGACACAAGTTGTGCCAGGAAAACCATAGTCCTGCTCGATCACTCAGTTCAGTCCCCTTCGCTTCAAGTGCCCAGGGCCAACCACCAGTACATCTCTCTTCCCTATGGTGAGGAGGCTCTCTGTTGGGGTCCTCTCACTCCCTGACCTGCAGCCACCCAGCTCTGCCTCTGATTAACCCTTGCATGCCTGGCAGAAATGAATTTCCTAGATTGCATTTAGCTGGTCAGGAATTAGGTCAAGTTGACCAACCCAATCAACCCTGGCCAACTGTGAACCTCTTCTTTTTTCTTCTTTTCCTTCTTCTCCATATTCTGCTCCAACTTCTCTTTTCTTCCTTGCTTCTCATTTAGCCTTGCTCAAAACTGATGAGTCAAAGAGTTCTTCTCTTGTTGCCCCTCTCAGAGAGCACACAAATGGGATGCCAGTACGGGATGGTCCATAAACAAAGCATAGTGCACAGAAACATCTGGAAAGTCTCTCTGGTCACAAAAAACAGGTCTTTCAATAACATATTATCTTATTTGTTTTTAATGCTACTGGTTCCTCATTCAGTAGAAGGCACACAACTACTTGTTCATCTGTATGAATCCTTAGCAGAGTGCCCAATGGTTCTCCTATTGTCTGATCATAGTTCATGACCAGGAAGGCCAATCTGACATCCTGTCCTAAATCCTGTGCTGCTATTCCTGGGGCCATTGTAACCTGTAATAATGGTGTGATAATATTGATCCAAGATTCATGATTCACTATTTTAAAATCTTGTTAGAGTTTTGATGTCTTGATACTTGCTGAACCCTGAAAGGGACAAAGACCTCTAACTCAGTATTAAATACATCAGTACTCTCTTGTATTTAAATAGAGTGCCTAATAGATTCCATATTCAGCACTAAGGGCTTAGTGAATGCTGGATGTCTCAGACATAAACCTGTAAATTAGGTTATTAGTACTTCTAGTTTCAGTTGAAGAAATTATGACTCAGATAAGTTAATTGATTAGTTCAAAGTCACTGGGCTAAGAAATTATATGCCTAGTACTGAAATCTGGTCTCTATGACTTCATATTTCATATTCATTTTTCTTTCAGCGGCTTAGGATTCAGAATTTGGGGACTGATGGGGGAGTTTACCAGTCAAGTTAATAGCAGAAAACAGAATTCCACTTGGTTCAAATGAAGACATGGTAGTGAAGAGATAATTTACAGAGTTTATAGACAGAATAAGGGAAATTCATTGAAAATGTTGAGGCACCTAGTGGTTCACAATGAAGGGAAGCCATTACCACCTCTACTCCTAAAGGGAACAGGGGAAGAGATGATGTAATGGAGCCAAGTGAAAGTTCATCCTTAGAAGAGTGTCTGTTTGTTTGGATCAGTGGCTTAGAAAGCTTAGCCACTGCCATTATATCAGCATTGAAGTGTAGAGGGGACAGGAGATAAGGCTACTTTCTTTGTAGGCATTTTCCAAACCGAACTAGAACCAGGCAACAAAGAAGAAAGGGATGCAGTCAGTGTGGTCAGCATTCTTTGACATAGAGAAGAGCAAAGAAGTATAGGGAATGGTCTATCAGGGGCTGGACCATGGAGAATCACTAGCACAGAAAGCCAGCACAGGGTTCTTCATCATATGGTTGGCATGTAGAAGAGTCACTATCTTCCTGCCCAGGCTCTATACCCAAAGGTAGAATTTCCACGAAGCTGATGAAGTTTAAGCTTTGAGGTCAATTTCCATTAGGTCTTGCTGCACAACAGACTACATAGGAACTCAATGGCCTAAAATAGAAATGATTTGTTATCTGTCATGTTTCTGTGAGTTGGCTAGGAGTTTTTCTCTGATTCCCATGGTGTCAGCTGGAGTCACTTATGCATCTGAATTCAGCTGAGAGCTCACTTGTGTCCGAAACATACAAGACAACTCTACTTACATATCTGGGCTCCTTGGCTCCTTGGTTCTCCTGAATGTGGTCTCTCCTGCACACAGTCTCTCATCATTCAATAGTCCAGGCTGAACTTTCTTACATAGCAGCTGACTTCCAGAAGGGCAAATAAGAAACTGAGGCAAATAAGGCCTCATGAGACCTCAGTTAGGACCTGACACAACATTCCCTCTGCCTCCATTTATTGGTCAAAGAACATTGCAGCCTGGCCCAGATTCAAGAAGATGGAATATAGATTCTATCTTATGATGGAAAGAGCAACATGTGCATACAGGCTGGGAAGAATTGTTAGGTATCTCTTTTCATACAGTCCAGCACAGTCTGCTTCCACACTATAGCAATTCTCATTGTTTTTGTGTGGAAAATACATTCACCCCGCCAAGACACCCCAAATTTTCATTGTAATATGGCAGTAACCTCTAGTCTAGTATTTCATGATCTATAATGAATAGCTGGAGATGTGCATGAGGGTTTGGTTTGGGCATCTCTTGAGCTAAGGAACTGTGAGCTGAAAAATACAAGTCAAATCTCCCCATACTCAACAAATAGTTGTAACATAGCGCTAATATAGGAGCGATTACAATAAAAGCTCCTGCTCAAAAAGGAGATGAACAAGAAGCACGTAGCAGTTACTGGTCCATAGCAATTCTAAAATCTAAGGAGGATTTTCTGGCTATTCACCCTTCCCCGGGAATGGGGGTGGACACTTTTTATTTATTTATCATTATTATTTTGTTTTATTTTATTTTTTTAGAGCCAAATTCTTCCTCTGTGAGGATTTTCAAACATACTGCTTTTAGAACCACTGTATAGACTCTGCCTTCTGGTTCACTTTTTTCTTTTTCATAAGAAATAGCCCAAGTTTTTGGCTGAACAACTTTCTCAACCTGATATCTTCTCACAGAAGTTTGGAGCTCTAGGACCTCTTTTCACTTTGCACTTCCCTATTCATGTATCCAGTCCGGTAGTTGTCTCTCTTCAGGACAAAGCTCTTTAAAATATCATGCTATCTAGCAATCTCACAGGGATTTACTCCATGTCCCATGGCCCAGTACAATTCTTTCTGAGATTAAAGTCTTTCTACATTGGGAATAAGACACTGCTGTGGGACAGCACTGTTATGGTTCCTGGGAGCCCTCTGGTCTTTCTCAGAATGTTTGGGGCATTGCCTTAAATCTTATAGAAGGTGGTCTTGACTTGATCTTTTCTCCAAGGTCTCTACTTTGGGAGGCCTTTGCCACCTGGAAAAATGGTTGGCGTTATTCCTATAGCAGCATTCAGCAGGATGCTCTTCTGGAACTAGAACATCTAAGAAGACCTCACACCATTGTGTGAAGATGGTTGTTGAAAAACAGACAGGGGACAGTCTGTTATACAACAGTACATAACAGAAACAGGCTTGTACTGGTTTCTTCCAAGGCCCTAAAAGAGACACTAAAAAATTAGTTACCGGACCAACTATATGACGTAAACAACAGAAAAATAAGACATTTTAACTGTAACCAATCAGGACTTCTGTTACTTATAATCTGACATAATGTTTGCCACACTTTCCTGTGTCAGATGGTGTTTGAATGATCACAAGCATTCTGGGGATTCAGCTAAGTGGGATTTGAGTTGGGGATACACTGAGTTTGTGTTTAGTCAGATGTATTTCATGCACTTCATAAGTCACTTCCTTGCATATTAAATTCTTGCTAGGTTTTCCAATGTAGAGATGGCTTCCAGAAAGTTTCCACTGCCTACCATGAGACACCCAGTGTTACCCAGAAGTTATATATGAATGGGTCCCCTGGGGCGTCATATTTGAAATATGTGGGGAATGGAAGAACAATGGTAAGGAACCAAAACCTAGTTAGTCTGTGAATAATTCTTCCAAATATCATAGCACATAAATAAAAGAAACTTGATAGATGTTTTCCCAGATTTGGCCAAAATCCTAAAAATTTTCATGACATGACCAGTCATGACTCAGGAAGCTGAAAGAAACTATTTCTGTCATCTTAGATGACATACTGAATTATTTTTCTGTTTTTTTCTGTAGAAAATAAATATACAATTGCTTCCTGTGGAAAAGTGATTTTAAAAAAAGCATAAAGCTAAAACATAGGAAAAATTTTACTGACATGTATTCAGGAGATATTTAATATCTGTATATTATTTTTCTAGAGTTTCTGATGCATATGGGTGTTTTTCAGGTTTTTAAAATTTATAACTTATGATTTCTCACTTTAAATAAATACATCCAAACCTATTTTTATATTTGTAATTGTATGTTGTTTTTCTTGAAGAGTTTCAAAACTGTATGAGATAAGATTCAGGCCCCACTGAATCTGGGCCATGTCTGTACCTAGATCAGAGTCTTGACACTCAAAGGCAATGACAGGATATTAACTAATAAAATCCTGGAGTTGGTGCTATCTCTCAGCATGGAAAAATCATGCTCAGTGTAAAATGACTTATCTGGTTTGTATTCCTGGGGGCATGGGTGGAGGGCCAGAGGATACAAAGCAAGATAAGACAAGATGAGGGATGAGAAAAGCAAAGAAGAAAGTAGCCCTACCTGGTAGTTGCTGAGACAGAGATGGGAGCAGTAACTTTTGGCCACAGGACACCCTCAAACTTGATCAAGGTCTGAGGCTCAGGGAGAAAAACATTGCTAATAATAACACCAACAATAATATTAGAGCTCACTTATTTAATTATTGTTCAAAGCATTGCTTTGAGCACTCTGTATGCATTAATTCATTTGATGCCCCTAACAACAAAATAGCTTCCAGTACGCTGTCCATTTTGTAAAAAGGGAAAGCAGTCCCAGAGAGGGGCAGGAACCTTCCCTAGGATATGCTATCTGTGTGTACAGGAACCGGGGCTCCAGTGAGTCCAGCTACAACAGAGGCTGCTTCCTTAGCAGCTCCGACCCTGCCTTGCATTGGTCTAACCCTTTGCATTTGATCAAGCAGTTTTACAGAGAGCATCTCACTTGCAATCCTAATAGCCCTGGAAAGTTGGCAGAACAGTTGCTGCTACTCTCATTTTATGGGTGATTAATTGAAATCTAAAGTTGCAAAGTGACTTATTCATGATCACATAACTAGTAAGTGGTGGTATTGGAACTGAAAGCCAACTCTTGTAGGCTTTTCATTATATCACACTATGGATTAATACATTTCAGCAATAGTACTTTTCAGTTCCTAAAACATCTTTATGTATAGTGCTAACACAATAATTTCTACAACTTTAGAAAAAGTATTATTATTATTATCCCAGTGTGGGTCAGAGATGAAGCACTTGAACCCTGGGTATCTGATAATTCACAAGCAGTGTTCTCAGTGTCACCCATCCACAAATGGTAGTATTTCCAGTCTGCTTGTAGAAACCCAAACACAACTTGGCTCTTCTCATGCTAGGGGAATATAAGACAGAGTCAACACCCAGGACTTGGAAGCGCATGGTGGGCTCAGGAAACTAAGTAGAGGGGTGCCTGGGTGGCTCAGTTGGTTAAAGCCTCTGCCTTTCGCTCGGGTCATGATCCCAGGGTCCTGGGATCGAGCCCCGCATCGGGCTCTCTGCTTGGCAGGGAGCCTGCTTCCTCCTCTCTCTCTCTGCCTGCCTCGCTCCCTACTTGTGATCTCTATCTGCCAAATATATAAATAAAATCTTAAAAAAAAAAAAAAAAGGAAACTAAGTAGATTAATGTGGCAGGAGCATAGCATGGATGGATATCAAATTGAAAAAAAAAATGGGGTCAGAGGGTAGGGGATTGGAGTACCATGATGTGGACATTATTTTGGCTTGAGTACATGCAAAGATTTGTTCTCAACACTGGGTGAATAAACTGAAGAAATCCAAGTGTGTTCTTTAGTTACAAATTGCCCTCTAGTCTGGGAGTAAGAAACATGTGTAAAGGAAGGAGAAGAAAACAGCAGCAACAACAACAAAAAGCAACAACTTAAAACTATTTGTGACAAAATAGATAAATGATGTAGAAAATTAATATTGAGTCTACTGAGTCTTTCAGTCAATTACTATAAATAGAAGGATAATATAATAAACCATATTAAAAATGGCCCAGGGATCCATGGGGAAAAGAGCCTTGCTTACTAAATGCTTTCAGTTTACGATTGACCTAGACGTTGGCCTAGTTTCATAATTTTGTGGGTGGCCACTTAAAAGTGCAAGCATTCTCTATCACCCACAGCACATTAGGTTAATTTTCCTTAAGTTCTTTAGTGGTAATGATGATGATGTTGATGATGATGTTGGTGATGGTGGTGGTAACAGTGATTATGGTGGTGGTAATGGTGATGGTGGTGATGATGATGGTGATGGTGGTGATGGCGGTGATGGTGGTGGTGGTGGTGGTGATGGCGGTGATGGTGGTGTTGGTGGTGTTGGTGGTGGTGATGGTGGTGATGGTGGTGATGGTGGTGGTGGTGACAGTGATGGTGGTGGTGGTGATGGTGGTTATGGTGGTAATAGTAGTGGTGGTGATGGTGGTGGTGGTGGTGGTGATGGCAGTGATGGTGGTGATGGTGGTGGTGGTTATGGTGGTGGTGACAGTGATGGTAGTGGTGGTGATGGTGGTTATGGTGGTGATAGTAGTGGTGGTGATGGTGGTGTTGGTGGTGGTGATGGTGGTGATGGTGGTGATGGTGGTGATGGTGGTGGTGGTGACAGTGATGGTGGTGGTGGTGATGGTGGTTATGGTGGTGATAGTAGTGGTGGTGATGGTGGTGATGGTAGTGATGGCGGTGATGGTGGTGGTGGTGGTGGTGAAGGTAGTGGTGGTGGTGGTTGACGGTGGTGATGGTGGTGGTAATGGAGGTGATGGCAGTGATGGTGGTGGTGGTAGTGGTGATGGTGGTGATTGTGGTGGTGGTGCTAACAGTATTGATGGTGGTGATGGTGGTGGTAACAGTAGTGGTGTTGCTGATGGTTTTGATGGTGGTGGTATTGATAGTGGCTCCTATTGTTCACTGCTTGCTGTATTGAGGAGTCCACAGAAATTGTTCTGATCCAAAGTCACTGTGTTAGTCAAATATCAGTCCTCATTTCACAGATGAGAGTGGAGCCAACATATTAACAGACTTTTCCAAGTGGCAAATCAAAATGAAACCCAGGTTTAAAAGAATACAAACATTAGAATCTTTTCCTATGCTCAATCTTCCCATTTCTTTGCCCAGAAACCCATATTGAGACTCTACCTATCAAGACTAAGCAACTAATTTTCATACTCACAGCATCCATGATTGAGCCAAACCTAGATATCCATTCCATCCCCCCCCCACGAGCCTCTTATTTCGACTCTCTTTTCTTACAAAATTTATAGCAATTTCTCCTCAAATACCTTTTATTCTTGTACCTTTTAAGGCCTATCATTCAACAAGTTCTATCTACCTAGTTTATATCAAGTATTGTAAGCAACACATACACATTCTCCCTTTCTTGAATGTGCTTCTCCCCTTCTCCACCATTCAAAAAACTGTGTGTCACTTAAGGTTTGTTCTCATGTGTCAGGCACATAACACTGTTGAATAAATTATGCTATTAGTATTATTACTATTTTTATTATTATTTCCAGTCATTTAATAAGTAGTCGAGTGCCTACAACATGTCTGACCAGAGTGAGATGTTAGGAATCCATTGATAAAGATGACATGATGTTGGCCCCAAGGAACCATGGGAGCTGTGTGTGAGTGTGAGTGTGTGTGTGTGTATGGTGGGAGTGTGTGGAAGGGAAGTGTGACGATACACAATATAGGATGATAGGGTGACTAATGGTGCCATGAAATAATGACATTCATTTTGGCATCACCTCAGGAACTTCCCAGGGAAGGTCAGCTGATATCTAAGGAATATGGTTCAGTTAGTTAAGCAAATACAACTGCATGTTAGGTGACCCATCATCCATGTTTGTCTGGGACTAAGGGATTTTCTGAGTCACTGGACTTTGAGTGAAAAAACTGGGACAGCCCTAGTCAAACTGTGGGCACTTGTGCAAAGACAGGAGGTAACAGAGTTTCATAAATATTTTTGAATGAATGAATGAGTAAATTATGCAGGAATACATGGGAAGGATATTCCATTAGTGATTGACCTACCTCTCAATATTTGCAAACCCTGATTTAACCTGGGAGGGTGCAGCTACCCCTAAGGTGTCCGTTGACAGTGAATGTTCATTTTGGGGTTTACCTTGATGGTAGGATTTTAATAACAAAGAAGATGGAGCTGTCACCCGAAGGTGGGCGAGAGGCAGCTCTGGGAAATCTCTTCCTCTCTCCCTCAATCCCTCCCAAGCCTGTGTATTTCATTAAAATATGTATGACAACATTTCTTCTCATATTATTGTATTACACCATCCTTAATTGCATAATTCAACATTTTCAAGGGTATTTGGAGGAAATTTGGACGGTTCATTGACTGGTATTTGAAGGAAGCCGAGAATTAAATTAAAAAACATGAGGGGAAATTACTAGTAAAACAGATTGATTGAAGGGCTGATGTCGGCTGACTCTGAGCTCCCCCTCCCTGGCATCCCATGCACACCCGTTCCGGGTTTTGGGGGGAGTCTGTGGCCCTCCACACACCGTTCCTTGTCTCCTGTCTGGTCACCAGGTGAAGGCTAGGGGAAGACTGCTGTGGGTTGTTTTTCTTCCCCACGCTCCCCTTCCTGTTGTTTGTGTTGTCCTGGTTTGTGATTTTTGACATGCAGTTTGCAGATTGCATGTTTTCACCTGCTCTGTTGAATGCACTTAGGCTCTTGGGCTGATTGCAATCACGCTGATTGGGGGGAGGAGCCCACGGCCTGTGGCCCCGGCTTCACCACTGCCTCAGCACTGGTCCGATTCCTGGCCTCCTGCTCTCAGCCCAATAAACTTTCTCTCCCACAGGTTTCTCTTGAACTTCCTCCCTCACAGCAGAGGTTTCTCTGCTTCCCGTCTCCTGGGTGCTGGCATCATGACTGCAGCCTGGGGTGGGAGGTGGGCACCCAGAAGCATCTGGCACAGAAACGAGCCTGCGTTGGGGGGTAGTGTGCCCAGGGAGTGACAGGACTCCCCCCTCCCTGCCCCTACCATGGCTGACATCCCAGCTACCATTCCTATTCCCATTGTGGGAGCTGCTTTCCTCCCCTCCGGCTCAGCAAAGGCCCCAGGTTAGAGAACCTTTGGTATTCTTACTCCAAGGCCACCTATACAGGAACAGAATGCTTCAGTACCCCATGTGCAAAATGATGCATTCCACTTCACTGGTGGGATGACTTTGTTAGCAAAGGCCAATGCTGGGGGCTGGGAGGAGAGTTACTTCAGTTTGTCAGAACCAATGCTAAGACTTTGAAAAGTGATTGCAAGAAGTCTGAATAGCCTGGGGTGCCTGGGTGGCTCTAGTTGGTTAAGAGTCTTACTTTGGCTCAGGTCATGGTCTCAGAGTCCTGGGATTGAGCCCATCTCAGGCTCTGCATTCAGCAGGGAATCTGCTTCTCCCTCTCCTTCTGCCCCTTCCACCATCCCTGCTTCTGTGCATGTGCTCTCTCTCTCATTCTCTCACTCTTCCTCAAATAAATAAGTACAATCTTTAAAAAAAAAATGCTGAATGGTTTTCCAACTCCAGGGAGAGGCAAATATGAGAGTTTGGTTGAGTTCAAAACTGAGCTCCTTAGGACTGAGGGAAATTGACTTATGTGGATGGAAGCCAGTGGTCTTTGACCAAATGTTTTGAATGAAACAGATCACTCCCTTCCCTTAACTAGAGACTGAGAGTCTCTCAGGGAACTCCCCCACCCACCTGTGTGTCCACCCTCTATACCTTAGGGCTAGGGAGAAGGGGGCACTCTTGGGTCCTTTCCTGTTCTGAGATTGAGGGTTCGTAGCTGGGAATAACCTAGGCAATGGCTTTCACAACCCCTTGCCCCAAAGAATGGTGCTCTTAAGGTCCTGCTGGCAACCAGCTGGGGTCCAGCCTCTGACTGCTAAAGGGGAGACTTCCTAGGGACTCTGCAGCTGTGTTCCTGTCATGTCTGCTGCATTTCAGCAAAATTCTCCTTGCCCTCTGGGCAGTTGTGTTCAGTTTGAGAAGGACCTGCCTGAAGAAGCCTCTCTGCCTGCAGACAAAGCAAGGGAACAAAACTCAGGCAGGTCAAAGGCAGGCACAACCAAGGACAAGGGGCCCTGGGGTGTGGGTCACAGACACAGCCTGCACCCTTCATCACTCACCTGGAAGAACCCCAAGAAACCTTTGGGAACGGAATGCTGAGTGGGTGAAGATGAGTAAAGCCCCCTTCGCTGGGGGAGTCACCCAGAGCCAGGATCTTCATCAGCTTCCTCAGGAGCATTCAGCTTGTTCTAGTTCAATCATCCATTCAATAAAACTGTTAGTGCCTGACATGAATCCCAAATTGGTGTGTGGCCGCCTTGGCTGACAGCAGGCATCTACCACCTCTCCTATCCTGGAAGTGAAAACCAAGTGATATTAACAGCATTAGCATAGATAATACATAGATAATAGGAATTATGACAGCAATGTCAGAGCTGGCACGGAGGGTCTCTGCGTTGCCCTCCCCAGACAGCAGAACCCAGGGAACCTAAGGGGGCGGTCACACCTCACACCTCTCTCTCCTGGCTCCCTTCTGAACACAGATGGGATTTGCTGTTACTGAATTCTCTCCAGCGAGTGATCGATAGCTCAGGGATTGGGCTTTGCTTCACAGCAAGGCTGTTCAGGTTTAGCAGGAGGAACTCCTCTCGGAGGAGAGCTGCCTGCCTTGTCTCCATTCCACACCAACCCCTGTGGAGCGGGGCCTCTGTCTCCCATCCTCCCAGTTTGGACATGAGATCGTTGCTGTCAACAGGCCCTTCCTGAGCTCGCGTGGTGGTGCTTGGTGCTGTGGATGGTGCAACCATGTTAACAACTACCTGTGGAATGAGGTAGCTTTGACTGGGAAGGGTTCTGTGGTCAGACAGACCTGAGTTCAAACCCTGGCTCTGCCCTATGCTGATGATGTGACAGAATGAGCCTCCTCATTCCCTAAAGTAGAGATAATCATACTGTTGGGAAGATCGGTGTGCACAGTCCTTGGCCCGTAACTAATACTTATTGAAAGCTTACGAGCAGTCACTGAAATAGTATTAATTATTTTATATTGTTGTTTTATTGATTCTGTTATTATTTCTAGTAAGATTATTATAAGATTCCTCTGAGTCCTGCAGATGACTCTGAGGTCTGTTCTGGGGTCGGGACCTTTCCCCTTTTTTTTCCTCAAAAAAAAAAAAAAAATCACAGCAAGTTATTGCTCATTACTACTGCTCTTTCCCTGTGGTCTTGTTTCATTAAAAATGCTAATTCCCCCAGCTTGCCTTCCCATCTTGGCATTTGCATATACATGAGCAGCTCATTCCCATTCTGCAGTAGGGCTGAGCTGGGGCCTGAAAAGGAGCTCTGTTGAAGAGGGCTGGCTAGGGAGCCAGGGCCAGAGCTGCCAGGAGGGGGTGACCACTAGCTCAGCTCCTCATTTGATCTCCTTTGTTCTTGCTTGCCCTCTTCTGGAGGCACCTGCTGGTAAGCAGGAGGATGCTGGCTCCTGCCATGGGCACTTCTAACTGCCATTGTCTTGCCGGTGTCAGTTCCAGGCAGGAGATGTGACCTGTGCTCTCTGCAGTAGTAGGAGGCCGGTCCTGGCTCTGCCTTCCTCAGAGAAGTGTCACTTGGCCAAGTGGTCCCTGGGACATTCCATTCGAGCACTTGGAGTTTACTCGGGAGTCCAGAGGAGCTAAACAATAAAGCAACAATGATTATCACAGCTCATGTAGCCCTGGAGGACATTATGTCCACTAAGCAGGTGTCCGTAATTTCAGAGCAGCGCAGATTTGATAGTTCTCTCTCTCTCTCTCTCTATATATATATATATGTATTTTTTTTTTGAGTGAATAATGTGGAAGACAAAGAAAACATTCTTGGGGTCTCTAGACATGGGCTTAAATACGATCTTGTCAAATAACAGCCGGGTAACCCGTGTACTCACCTACTCTGAGCCTCCTCAGCCTTATCTTTAAAATGGGTTCAATGGTAATGACTCCTCAACGCTCAGACGGCACTGAAATGGCTCAAAGACCTTGCTTACACCGCACAGTCCCCTTCACCTCTCTTGTCACCACCCCCGGTCCAAGACATTCTAATCTTTTACCTGGATCTCTTCACCTGCCTCCTAAGGGTCTTCCCGCCCAACACTTCTGTTCTTTCCAATCCATTCTCCACACCTTGCCAGAATAACCATGGTCAAACCCAAGTTGGATCATCTGATTTTCTTCTTTTAATCTCTAAATTGGCTTTCCTTTCTTCTTGAGGAAAAAAGTCCAAAAATCTCTAACTTGTCTTCTGTGCCCTTCAGTCTTGTCTCACCGACTTCCCTCCTGCTCATAATTCTCCAACCAAACTGGCCTTTTCTAATTTTTTTTTTAAGTATGCTAAGCTTCTTTTGCATCTGGGGAAAGACATCTCTTGAGACCCCAATCCAGATTAAGTTCCTCTCTACCTTCATTAATATGCTCCGAGAATATCCTGTGCTTTTGATGTGTACCTGTAGGTCAGCTGTATACATATTTCCATTAATTTGTTTCTCTTTTAATATTTTGTGAATCATTTTACCTCCTGGAGAAGCTACCTTTCTGCAAATGAAACCCCTGGGTGATGTGTGCTCTGGCACTAATCACGGGACAATTGAGAAGTGCTGTGTGTCACTGGAAGGGGGAGACACAGTGGAATTCTCTAGAAAGCCTGCAGGTGCTCTGCTGCACTCCCAACACTGCCGTGCCCCCAAAGGAGCACCATCCTGGGTCCTAGGATGTGGGGACAAGTGTGCTTGCTCTTTCCTGGTACAGGCTGATCGCCTGGGATTCCAAACTGCAGCAGCCATGACCCCTCATGACCGCAGCGCCCACAAACTACCAACTATGTAGACTCACACTGAGAGAGGACCCCACACGTCCTTTTTCCTTCTTTGGACAGGTTGCATGTTTTGCTAGCAAGACAGCATGTGCCTGTGCAGAAAGGAGTGTTTGCCTCTTTTTGTAGATCTTTATCCGCAAAGGAATCATTAGATCTAAGATTTATGTATTCCAAGAATATTTATTGAGTAAAAATCCCCATGAAGCACTATTCCACATGTTCTATATTTATTTATCATCTCTCACAACATCCCTGCAAGGCAGGCACTATTATATTACCCTCATTTTACAGATGAGCTCCCTGAGGCACAGGCAGGTGAAGAAATCTGCCTAAGACCACACAGTAAGTGGTGTGGCTGGAAGCCAGACTCAGGCAGTCTGACCTCCCAGCTGCCCACTTACACACACGTGCAGTCCAACCAGACAAACAACCTGCCTGCCCTCATAGAGTTTACCTTCTGGTGAGAATCACAGACAGCAAACAGAAATGAGACACCAACCATGCAACTCAGACAGCAGCAAGTGCTGTGACGAATATGAAGGAAGGGGACACAGAGCAGCTGGGAGTCAGGGGTGACGGCAGCTGCCGAGTGGTCCGTGGGGGCCCATTTGAGGAGGTAACTTTCAGGCAGATAAAAGGAGCTGACAGTAAAATACCCAGAGGAAGAATGTTCCAGGTAGAGAATGGGGAGGAAGATCTGTCCTATTTGGGAACCACTCTTGTATGGCAACATGGGGAGTGGGGAGGCACACGGTAGGGGAATGAGGTCCAAAAAGGAGGCAGGGCCACTGCAAGAAGATGATGCCGTCGAAAGAAGGTGTTCAGGCTCTCCTGCAGTGTACTGGGAGACCACTGGAGCGTTTCCAGCAAAGCAATGCCACAATCTGATGCACATGCTTAAAGGGTCATTCTGGCTGCTTTTTAGAGAATGGAATTGAAAGGACCAATAGCCATGCTCTGCCAGTCCAAGTGAAAGATACAGTAGTCCCCCGATGTGTGGTTTGCTTTCCATCGTTTCAGTTCCCTGGGGTCAGTTGCCATCCAGAAGCAAAGATCCTCTTCTGACATGCTGTCGGAAGGTCAGTAATAGCCTAAGGCTGCATCACAGGGCCCACGTCATCTCCCTCACTTCACTGCATGACGTGGGTGTGTCACCATCTCACGTCATCAAAAGAAGGGCGGGTACAGTACAGTAAGATATTTTGAGAGAGGCCACATTTCACATAACTTTTATTACAGTATACTTATTTTATGATTAGTTATCATTGTTTATCTCTTACTATGCGTAATTTATGAATTGAACTTTATCCTAAGTGTGTGTATAGAGGAAGAAGCATAGTATATATAGTTTGGGACTATCCATGGTTTCAGGCATCCACTGGGGAGCTTGGAGTGTGTCCCCCACAGTTAAGGGGAGGCTACTGTAATGTTGATGTGGGGTGACACAAAATGGGTCAGGCTGTGTTTTAGAGGGCTGGTTAAGATAGCATATGCTGTAGAATGGAGTGTGTGGCAGGGGCTAAGGAAAAGCAGAATCAATGCTGATTACCAGAGTTTTAACCCGAGCAGCTGGTTAGACGGTGACATCATTTATTAAAATGGAGAAGACCAGAAGAGGAACAGGTGTGTGTGTGTGTGTGTGTGTGTGTGTGTGTGTGTGTGAGCCTATGTATATATTGGGTTAGTCTGAAATAAAGAGTTCTGTTGTGAACATGTTAACTTAAGATGACCAGTTGACTTCCAGTGGAGATGGCCATATTGGGTCATTGGGTCTTTGGGTCTGGGCTTCAGGGAAGGGTGGAGGATGGAAATATCAGGATTCAGATGACACTCAAGCCTTCGACTGGACAAGAGCCCACAGAGAAAGCACAGACAGAACAGGGAGGGAAGGAGGGACCCAGGCCCTGCAGGACTGGGGGCCAGGAAAAAGAGGAGAAGCCAGCAAATGAGGGAGAAGACCGAGGAGTGTGTGCTGTCCCATAAGGGCAGGCAACAGAAGCATGACAAATGGGGTGAGTACTCAGTGGGACAGATGCCACTTCAAACCCTGATTGGCCCCCCGGCACTCCTTCACTGCCCCTTTCCCTGCCCTATTTCTCTCCAGGTCACTCCTCTTCCCACCTTATTCTTCCTACTGGGATACAGCTTCGTAGGGACAGGGACTTTGACCTCTGCTTTGTAATTCATAAGTCATATCCCTGGCACCCAGAACAGGACCTGCTACTTCCTAGGTGTTTAACAAAATCTTTGTTGGGTGCATGTATTGTATGAGGGAGAGAGGGGGTAAGATCTACAGGTGGAAAACACTGGGAAATTTCTGGAACAGTTTGGTGACACCTTTGTTCAATGGATAGAGCTTGTTCCTATTTTCTGGGCGGGGGTGGGAGGTGGGGAGACGTAAAGGATGTCACCTTGCAAAGTCCGTGTGCAAGGGTGGTTCTCCAGAAAAGGGGAAGCTATGAATAGAGAAGAAACAGAGAGATGAATAAAGGCAGGAACAAAATCCCAAGTGGGGGAAACAAAATGGGATGACAAAAGAATCTTGAGCACAGGTGAGGGGTTGTCTTCAGGTAGAAGTAGGAATAGTTCACTTAGTGGGAATAGGAGGAACAGTAGAACTCATATGTATGTGGGAGATTTGGGGAGAAAAGATTATGGATTGCAACTTTGTTCTGATTGTTTCTAGCTCCTCTAAGGTGTAAGAAGTGAGATCTTTACCTGAGGGACAAAAGGAAGTTTGAAGGCTTAAGGAGAAAGCAGGAGCTCTAGGATAGTCCTCTCTGGAGGAAGGAAAAGCAAATTTACTGGGAAAGTATCCCAGGATCACTGGCAATTTCAGGTGTGTTGATATTTGGGGTCACAAACTTAAACTTGGGCTGGGTGGCACGCTTATACCTTTTCTCCACCCACGTAAAGGTGCAGTTAATAGGTGGAGGGATTAATTCAGATGCCATCAACAACCTTCTCAACCACAAAGGGCCGTTAGTGATTTTAGAACAGGCAGGTCTGAGCAAAGGGGACTGAGCCATGCCTTTCTGATAGATTGGATTCTAGTAAAGGTGCTGCCTGTTTCGCTTTGACTCAGGCTCTTAAGAACCACTCACACCAGGACCACCTGGGCAGCCCCTGCCCCCCTGCCCCCAGGTCCTCTGCTTCTGATGCACTGACTTTAAATACTCTCCTCCACATCTGGGCCTGCCTGGTGCAGAGCCCCACCAGTTGCCTCTGTGCTCCCGTTCCTCTCTGTGCTGCACAGTACCCCCTACACACACACACACACACACACACACACACACACACACACACACATTTTGGCCTGTTCTGGAGGTCTGTGGTCACTTCTGACTTCAGAATGCAGATCCACTGTATGTGTGGGGACACACACAGACACATCACCTCTCTTGACAGGGGGATGCCCTCAAATCAGAGTTGCAGTCACCCAGTTCAGCCCTGGTTAACCCCTTGGGGCTTGGCAGGAATGACTTTCCCAGATCAAGTTCTTGGCAGAACTAGAAGGGCTTTAAAATCACCGAGGGCCACCGTACCGCTCATCCCCTGTTCCAAACAGAATCTGGAATCCATTCCACACTGAGCTGGGGTCCTTTCACTCACAGATGGCACTGCCAAAATCACATGTGCCACTGCACTCTTTGTCCCTGGGCCTGTCTACCTCTACCTACATCTAAAGCTCTGACAAACTGCCTGCTCTGTGTACTCCGCAGCCATCTGGGTGCTAGTGCACCCCCACACGTCTGTCAGCCGTCAGACTTCCTGGGTATCTGTCTATTTATTGATCTGTAGATTCCCTGCCATTGGTCCTGCTGTCAGTCTGTCCACCCCCTCCCACTGCCTCTGCCCGCACGTGTGCCTCCCTCCCACGTGAGCCTGACTGCAGTCATCTTTCTTCTTTTGGCGGTTGGCACTGGTGTCTCCAAATCAACATATCCCTGTTGAAATCCACCCACCCTGTCCTCAGCACTCTCTGACCCCCGGGCCAGAAAGCAGACACAGGCTGTTAACACAAAGCCTGGGGGATGTTATGTACCTTCGGCAGGTGGGGTGGAAAGACATGCTGGTCTCGGAGTCATCAAACCTCCATCCTACTTGACCATGGGAGAGTCATTCACCTCTCTGGGCCCCACTGAACCTCATGGAAGAAACTGGGATCACGGGACCTGTCATACAGAAGTAGTTTCACAGTTAGAGTGTCACTATATGTATAGCTCAGTTCCCGGCACATAGTGGGTCTCTAAGAATGCTCTTAAATCTGTGGTCTAAGTTCTAAATCTCAAACATGTAATATGAATGACTATCGTGCATTGAATTATTATTCTCACTATCTTAAGGACTTTATATATTTCACTGTTTTCAATTTTTATAAAACCCAGTGACTTCGCTCTTCAAAGTGTGGTTCCTGAAACGGTAGCATCGGGATCGCCTGGGAATATTTAAAGCTATGGAACTCCATCCCCAAACCTTTTGAGTCAGTTGGTTATTTGAACGAGATCCCCAAAACACTGAAAAACGACATCGTGCCCTTATTTATCCTCATTTTACAGATGAACAGACTAAGATCAAAACTGGGTAAATAACCTGGCCTGGGCCACAAAGCAAACACATGGTAAATTCTGGGCCTTAAAACTGACTTCCCTGACAGCAGTCTTTGTCACCGTGGCCTTGTGTACTGTGAGGAAGTAAACACAAACACATACACGCACACGCACATGGAAAACAGATGGGCGGCCACTCGGCGTATTCAGAGCCCATGATCTGAAATGCCTGGACGTGAGAGACTGAACCAGCTGAGAACTGTCTTTCCCCTCCCTGGCAGAAAGGGTACTAGCAGGAATGTAGACTGGGAATGAGGAGACTTTAATGTAACCTGCTGTGTGACCTTGGGCTTGCTACTTCACCTCTCTGAGCCTCTGTTTCTTTATTGATAAAGGAAATGATTACATTAGATATCATGACACTGATCCTCTGTTATTATCCTTTTATTTAGCAGGTGATTCTGTTCTGACACTTCATGTGCATGAGAATTTTGTCAGTATTTCTGTTTGATGTCAATTACCACTCTAATAATGGAGTTAGCATGGGGGGAAATGAGAAGAAAAAAAAAAAGATGTAAGCGGTTGTAATAGAATCTTTAAATTCTGAAATCCAAACCCAGCTTCTTCTAAAATGCCTCGTTCTCCAGCACAGACAGATCGGAGGGCCCGTGTCAATTACTCCTTGTGATTATTCTGGAGCTTCTTTGTGGGACTGGAGGCCCTTTCATACATCATTCCTAAGACTTTTCTCAAGGGGTTTATGGACCAAGGACATCTGGTGCCTGAGGCTTTATGTCTGTTGGTGTGATCATCCAAACAGGGGAAGGGCCTATAACACTCCAAATGCTGGTGCCCGAATATCTTTAATTCCTTCTGAAGGGTCGAGGTTATTTCTCCATCGGGAGTGCTAATGGGATTCTAATACCCTGGCAAATGGGATTTTTTACAACTGCCATTCTGCAGTTACTGAGATGGCGTGTCGCTGGGACAGCCCTATAAATCCTGCCAAGTCGCTTTGAGGAGGAGGAGGAGAGGAAGCCACGGTGAGAGCGGTCTCACTCGGGGGTGCAGGCCGCGTGCTGGGTCCGCTGAGGGCCTGCTTGAGACCTAGTTCAAGATGAGTTACTCACTCTGCTGGAGAGCCAAGAGAAGCCAAGAAAATATGGCAGGGTCCACAGTCCCAGGGCCTGAGAAACCAGACGGCATTAAGTGGAAATGCGGCAATGGGCCTCTAGGAAACATGCTTTACTCTTTGCTTCCTTTCCTTTGCATTTGGTTTCTTAAGGCCTCTGTTTCTGAGGGCAAGAGGGCAGAGGACTTGAAGATATTTGCCAAAGGAAGGTACATGTGTCATCTTGAGTCCAAAGGAACAGGACCTAGATAAAATTCATGGTGGTTATTATGGAGAAACATGCAATTGATTCATCCTGTTAAAGGGATTAGAATCGATGCCTTAGAGTAAAATCACTGTTAAAAAGCATATGATAGTTTGGGTTGAGATCAATTACCCTCTAAGCACGCACTCCCCATGAAGCTAGGTCCCTATGTTAGTACACAGTTAGTTTTCCAGTTTCATTAGATCACCGCAAGAGATGAGAAAGAGCAGATTGTAGTTTTTCCATGTTAGAGAAGGATGGTAACTCTTGAAACCTGAAAAAAAAAATCTTAGACACACCAGTTTTATGTTGCAGACTTAGTCCTCAAACCCAGATTTCAGGATTTAAATCCAACCTGCTTCTCCACCACTGCACCAAGGGGCGCTCTCCAGGAAGGTAGGCACAATCTCCTTCCCTCTTCGATGGAGGCAGGGTATCTCAGAAGGAAAGCTTCATTGAAGAATGGTCTTAAATTGGAGGTCTACCCAAGGACTGCCTACCAAGGGTGACTGGTCCATGGGCACATGCCAAGCACTCCATTTCAAGCTCCTCTTCCCCCCATCCAAAGGTTTTATTTATTTGATAGAGAGAGAGATCACAATAGGCAGAGAGGCAGGCAGAGGGTGGGTGGGGAAGCAGGCTCCCCACTGAACAGAGAACCCGATGCGGGGCT
Source organism: Meles meles (assembly GCF_922984935.1). NCBI lineage: Eukaryota > Metazoa > Chordata > Mammalia > Carnivora > Mustelidae > Meles > Meles meles. The sequence continues at coordinate 92,921,747 of NC_060073.1, read as the reverse complement.
CGATCCCAGGACCCTAAGATCATGACCTGAGCTGAAGGCAGAGGCTTAACCCACTGAGCCACCCAGGTGCCCCCATTTCAAGCTCCTCTTTACTCTGTCCTTGCATCATGTCTGTCAGTTCTCTCTGGTTTTGCCTTTCTTTCCCTCCTTTGCTTGCTTGCCGCCTTCCTCCCCCAGAAGATGACACAGTGGATTCATTCGCTGCACCACGAACATGCTGTTGTCCATCCCAGAGTGTAAACTTCTTCAGGGCAAGCCTTCAGCAAGCGATCACAGTCAATGTTTTTTATAACCAGACCTTAGGGAAGAAGCATAAATATAAAACCCCGTTTTAGTTTTCAAGTCGCTCACCAATTTCCTGGGAAGGCAGGGTATTTCCATAAGTTAAACCTCAAAGTAATTGTTGCTATATGGCTCTTGATAGCATGGAATATTTTCAGATTCCTGGCTCGTTCCATTCTCCACTGGTAAGAGAGGGTTGAGATGATATTTAGCTTATCTTTAGAGATAAGCTAATGGAGGCTCAAGAAGTACAGCGTTTTGACCAAATTTACAAAACTGGAAGCTATTTAAATAATAAAGCTCCATCTTGGGCTCATTGCTTCATGCAGAACGGGGCCAGTAAATAAGATGATGCCAGTTCGCACGATACGGATACAAACGCCACAAGCCATCAAAGAAGAACCAAACCATTAGGCAGGAGAATTGGAGAAGACTTCTTGAAGGAGGTAAAATGTTAATGGAGGTCCTATTTTCCATTTCTTGAGAATTTGGTCCCTGTAGCTCTGAGATTGCGCATCCAGCAGCGTGTGGGGAGATGAAGACTGTGGGACTTAGAGGCACATGGCCATTGTTGGGATGGCAATTCACAAGTTATATAAAAAGATCCAGACTTTTCCCCTTAGGAGAGAAACTGTGCCATTCCAGTGCTGGGAATGAGCCCCGGGATGTGGGGGCTCTCTTTTCTCACCCCAGCTTCACACTCACTTCCTCCCTGTGCCCGCCAGCCCCAGCAGGCTTGCCACTCACTCTCCACCCTGGCTCAAGGGCTCCATGGCTCCACCTGAAAGAGCCAGAACCTATTCAGGGGGCATTTTCCAGGGTAAAGGCACCTGACCTGTGTCATTCTCTGGTAGACATGGGAAACGGATGGCTCCGATTACCTTTTCTCCTTTCCAAAGCCATCCAAAAAACGGGGCTTGCAGCCAGAGAGTCCTTGGGTCAAATCAAGCTCCAAGTTTCAGGTTGTAAGACTGTGATCAGTTTACTCATTTCTCTAGTAACTTGAGTCTCATTCCCTCCCCCCCCCAATTTGAATAACATGACTACCTGCCATGTCACTATTAGCAACATTTGGTTATTATGGCTTTCATTTTACTATCACTAGAACTTTCTCAAAGTCCCAGGAGCCTGTGGAACTGGAGCAGCCAATGTCTGGGGGTGGCTGGCCCAGGGCTCTGCCTTCTGCTCAGCCCTGGCTGGACCAGGTTCACAGGGACCACTAGGCTGTGAGAAGAGTGCTCCACTGTGAAGTCCCCCCTCCCAATTCTCTGGAAGGAGCCAGGGGCCATCTGTGTGGAAGGAACCTGGCACATCATACCGTAACCTAGGTTCTGCCTCCAACTTTCTGTGTGGTTGGGGGAAATCACTTAATGTCTCGGAAACTCCAGATCTTTAGGTTGAAACAGTTTTGAAGAGAATGAGCCCCCTCCAGAGCTGTTGAGAGGATCAAGGGATCTAGTGTCCACGGAGACACTATTAGTCCTGAGCTCCAGACCATGTGGTCTTCTGAGCAATGCTTTTAGGGACTCATCTGACATTCCTCAGAGACCCCTAACAAATGTAGATGCATCTGAGCAGAGAGGCCAGGTAGTTGGTGGACGTGAGTTTCCCAACTGGCAGCAGAAGTTCAGGAGGAGCCAAGCCACCTTCTCAGGGCCTGAGCCAGCCAGATGAGCCCAGCAAGCGGAGCTGAGCCAGCCGCCAGCGGGAAGAACATAGCGGTCCCTAGACCTAATTGAATCAAAGTGAAATGAAGGCAGCCTGGCTGCCAGAGACCCCCAGTCTTGGCCTGGGTTTGGCCAGGGCTCCCAGGACATTCATGCTATCACCCGGCAAGCTCCAATACACCCCTCATTTCCCTCCCTGCTTCAGGACAGTGTGAATACAGCACCGCCGACACCTCCAGCCTTTGGTGTGAAGCCTAAGGCCCCATAAGCTTGACTTCAGGCTGGCACTTCAAAAAATAAAAAATAAATAAATAAAAAGCAAAACCCAAACAAAACAAAAACCCCAAGGTTATACATATTACATGACTGCATCCAATCTCTGCTTAGGATTGATTTTTCTCCATCCCCAATTGCAGGAAGCCAGAAAGATGGGATTATTGTCTTGGGCAATCATGAGCTGAGGCACCTGGCAGCTGAGCTCTCCACCTCCTCCTTCCATACACTTGTAAATAGGCAACATCTAGTTCCATTCTGTCCCCGCAATCCTCAGCTCTTATGGCACAAACAGAGGCATTTACTAAAGCCCATTATAACTGGGAGCACTTTGCAAAGCCAATCTCTGTGTCAGAGGGTGACCGTGCAGAGCAGGAATGCAGAAGGGCCTGACACACACCTGGGGGGACAGGCACGGGGCCCAGCTCAGTGGCCCAGGATTTTCAGTCATATGGCAAGGGCAGGCCCCCTGCCATCCAAACAGATTCTACTGGTACAGGAAGGGGAAAGGAGAAGAGTAACAGGGCTGGATAATGAAGCACCTAGCCCAGCACGGAGACCTACCTGCTCCAGCTTGCATAGCCCACCTGAACCCCGGGTCTGGTGGCCGAATCTCTCTTTATTGAGGAGCGGAGTGGAATGAGTGCCTGGGGGACATGAATGGGCCTCACCGTTGGGCTGCTGTTTCACTCTAGAGCCATCCGCTGCACGCGCGCTGATGTGTGCGCTGAATTGAAGACGGAAATCATTTGTTATGTGCTTGCTCATGTGTCTCTTGTTGGTTCTCTTTCTGAATACATTCAAAGTCTCTGTTTGTGTCCTTGCTGCCTACCTCCAGTGGCTAGGTCTCCATGGCCATGACCTCTGCTCGCTGCCTGTGCTCGTTCATCTCCCTTGCTCGGCCCAGCCCTGGCAGAGGCTCTCTAAAGACCAAGCCCTGGTAGAGGACCCCAGACTCCAGGACCTTGGAGATTTCCCCTGGTTGAAGAGCCCAGCAGCCACCTCCTGCAGCTATGCTCACTACACAAAGACTCAGGCTCCGAAGAGCCCAGTGTGAAATGGACAGAGTCTCCTTCCCTGGGCTCTGCTGGTTTGAGTTCTAGCTAGATTTGTCCAGATCTGCAGCCCAGCTCTGGGTTCTTGAGTTCATGACTCAGAGAAGGAAGGCATTCAAGGGCTGGGTACGAAATCACTCCCCAGACCCAGCAGGTACAGTCACACTCCAGGCGCTCTGCTTGGTTGTCAGTCCTCTCCCTCTCTCTGTAGCCAACTGCCAGACCCAGATCCACAACTGGGGTAGAAGAACATCTTGTCATTTGCCTAGTTCCTAAAAGGACATCCCCACACTCTGTTCTCACCTTGTGTTGGCCCTGATTTGCCATCTGGAAGGTTTCCCTTCCCTTAGCATAGATGAATTGCCCAAGTTAGCAGTTTGCTTGCTAGCCCTGCATGAGACATCCCTGAGACTTGGAGACAGGTTCTGAGCCTGGACCAAGGACAGGTCCTGATATCCTGTCTTGTCCTCTCCAACCCTTTTCTCCAGCTTTATTCAGCATCTTGTTCTATTCCGTGAATACATCCTTTCTGCCTATGAGGCTGTATCTTTCTCACTTCCTTAGGGAAGGCTCCATCTCCTCCAGGCTCGGGCTCCTCCTCCGGACCTCACAAGCTGCACTGTGTTAATGCATAAGCAGGGTCCCATCGACTGCTGAGGGTATGAACCAAAGTGCAAAGTGAGGTCAACACTTTGCACTGGTAGCATCTCCTTTTTAGAAAGAACCAGCCTGGCCTGTCAGTGTTATCTGTAGGAAACTTCCCTTCACCTCCAATTCCCTTGGAGGGCATTGTGCTGAGCATACAGAGAAGGTGTTAGGACCTCTGCATCCGAAATCTGGGATTTCCAGAGCAGAATACAGAGATGGCAATACACTATGAAGGTGCCCAGCCAGCCAGACCACAAACAGTGAACAAAGACAGAGAAAGACCTTCGAACACAAGCCAAGAGTCAGCTCTGCCTCCTTATGAGAGGAAGGAGTTCCAATTTCAAGTTTGTGAGAGATGGGATTAAGGAATGATAGCAGCTTCCTTCCTTAATTCCTCCTTCCACTGTGAGATGTGGGAAGATAGAATGAAAGAACCAATATGAAAGTGCTTGGAACTTTTTGAGGCTCAAAGGAGCTTAAGGATCTAAAGTATTATGATTACCTTTTAACCCTATGATAATATTGATTATGGGGGTGGGGATGGTAAGGTGTCTCTGGCTGCCTGGGCAGAGTCCTTGGAAGCCAAGCGTATTTATAAGCATTGTTGTGCAAAGACCTTGACTGACTGAGATTCCAAGGGAGATTTAATAAAGGTGGTGGAGGGCCAGAGGTTAAGTTTTATCTTTATTATGTCAGGAACTGGCTTTCTGCCAAGTCCCAGCCCAGGGGGAAGACAATCAAATGTACCCTTTCCTGCAGCACCATTGCCCTCCTGATAGACACCCGTATTTTCACTTTGTCTCCTGCCCACGGAACTTATGCTCCCAAGCCCTCGCATCAGGCTTCCCCTTGAAAATTTATTAATAATGTATTAATAATGATAATAATAATAGTAAGTCAGCTTACACTGTCACTAATGTCCCAGGGGAGAGAGCAGAACAAAAATTGCCCCTAACAGAAATACTTGACTTCATTCTCTCAGTTAGGATTCTGCCTCAGCTGATGAAGGAGAAGTGTCACAGTCTTCAGGGTCAGAAAAGGTGGGGCAGGAATGCCTGCCCTGATACGTATGGGTGCCTTCTTTGGCAAACCCTTCGTTTTTTTTTTCTAAGTTCCAGCCTCCTTAACTGTAAGCATGGACAATCTTAAGATCGACCTTACTGTGCCGTAAAATTCAAACGGGAAGCACCATGCAAAGCATTCAGCTGACTGTCCAGCATGGAATAACTCTCATGAGGCGTGAGCTATTATGAATTCTGGTATTAGTGCCAATCTTGGAAAAGCAGACTTTAAAATGTAGATATGGGAACCCATTAATTTACGTATGCCAAGTGTCCAGCCCAGTGGCCAGTGCACAGTAGGGCTGCCTTATCTGTTCATACCCATACCTGGCCTGGGGGAGAGTCTGTGGCATTAGAGAATATTACCAGGAATAGAGCTCTCTGCCCGTATTATGCGGTGTTTCCTCCCTGCCTTTGAACATGGACTCACCTGCTGAATAATTTGGTGCTGTGTATTTTCCTCTCCCACTTAAATGCTTCCTCAACCCTTAAATGTGGAGGATAATTAAAGGCAAAACTGCAGACTTGGATAGAGTCACCTACCCAGAGAGCAGGTAACAGATGAGGTAGGAGTTCTCCATGAGTTCAAGGTGAGAATGGTGGAAATCATTTTCTGCTGGTGTCAGGCACATTAGTTTAGGAATGTGTGATTCTGGCCTTGGAAGCCAAGCCCAGTTCAAAACAATAATTCACAGTTAATGAACTTACAGAGTTATGGCCCTAGAATCAGAGCTTTCCTCTTGCTCATTTGGCCAGTTTGACTGGATCAGGTGTTTAAGCATAGAAATGAGGAATGCTTCAGAGAGATTGCACATATAAAGCTTCCTGTGAATGCCCAGGCTAATTTACAGTCATTTTTGTTTAATTATGCTGAGTCCCGCCATGGTAACACCGAACAAATGTCTATTCCCTACCCAGTTTCTAGGTAGGAAAATAATCACGAAGAGAAGACCCATATGGCACTGGGTTTAGAAAATACGGACAATTTGGGGCGCCCGGTGGCACAGTCAATTAAGCATCTGACTCTTCGTTTCGGCTCAGCTCCTGATCTCAGGGTCGTGAGACTGAGACCCAGGTCAGGCTCCGCGCTCAGCGCAGAGTCTGCTTAGGTTTCTCTCTGCCCCTCCCCCCTCCCAAGTAAATAAATAAGTCTTCAAAAAAAGAGAGAGAGAGAAAATACGGACAATTTGCTGAACTTTGTAACCTTTCCAAAGTGCTAAATCGAACTTAGTCGTCCCCTTAATAGCTGTGTGCATTTGTTCGCTTGTTTGAAAAGTAGATATGCCAGGCATGGAGAAGGTACTGCGGGATGGAAGGTGTTGCTAGATTTCCTTTAATCAATAGCTTATTTCTAGAGTGGCCTTTTAATTTCTCAAAGTGCTTTGACATATATTATCTCCTTGGATTTACACGATGGGCCTGTGGAGCAGCAGGCAAGTATTGTTTCATTTCACAGAACAGATGGAAACCTGAGGCTTGGGTTCTGAGGTGGTTAGTTCAGGAACAGGGAAGAATTGCTAGACTCCAGCCTCAGGCTTCTGAGTTGCCAGCCTGTGCCCTTTCCACAGGACGACCCCATCCCTCTTGAAAAGTTGCACCTGCATCACGAGAAATTATATACTGTATTAGCTTGACACTGGGGGAGGGAGAACTTGAAAAATGGCATGGAAGAATGTCTTGTGTAAGTACTCAGGGAGAAGGTCATCTCTCTGTCTTTTTCTCTCTTCTGTAATGTAGAAGAGACTCTTTTTGCCTCCTCCTGGGCCCTTTTAACTGGTTTCCACAAAAGTAGATATAAAGCCATTTTAGATTGCATTTCAGGGTTGGTTGCTGGAGCAGGAAAGGTGACTATGCCCTGTCAGGTGGCTATCGATCTTGATATGGTGGTCACCATTGGAAATAGCTATATGCTTGCTCCAGCGGAGATGAGCCAGCTGATTGGGGAGTCTTTCCCAGCTGTGGCATGGAATCTTTTGGGCAGTGATCAGAGAGCCTGTCTTCTCATTGTCTATGCTGTGGCTAAGGTCTGAGCTGCTGATTGGCTCCCAGTTTATAGGTATCCCAATCACGCCCTGCAAAGGGATGCTTGATTGTACCCGAGATGCTTGTAAAAGATTCTGAATAATGTGTAGAAAAACCGGACTCTGAATGTCCGTGTCACATGCCAAACAAAGACTCCGGGGTCACCGTCCTAGAGAACCTTTCCTTTTCATGCTCGCTCTTTCCTTCCCCTGACTCACACCCTGAATATTAGCACTGAGTGTACCCCAACAACGTAATCACAAGAGTCATTATTAACAGGCAAAAATGATCTGCAGGCTGGCAAACTGTGGTGTGGAGGGACCCAGTCGAGTTCTGCTTCAGTCACTTACATGTTAAATCCTCTTTTCTATGTATGCCCTACCTGTGTCCTTCCTAACATGTTGGCTAAGCACTGCTCTTTCATTTTTTCGCTTTCATTCTTTTTTTTTTTTTTTTAAAGACGACCAGAGTGGAAGCCAGTCTCTTTGGTCTAGCTTTTCTTTGTTTCTGCATGGGCTCAGGGAGAATAGCCTTCTGGTCCATGGAATGGGTCTTGAAAAGACAAGGATACCTATATTTGCCTGCTGTCAACCCTTGGGTCTAATTAGCCCATTTTCCAGCCAAAGTGCTCCCTTGTTTAACTTCCCCTACTCACTTTCCCACTCTCCCACCCCTCCCTGTCACACCAGCCCCTGCTGCTCTCTGAGGTTGCACAGCCCATCTGTAGCACTCAGTATTCTGGATATCGGCTCAGCCATTCGAATTAGCACGAACACAAACATCCTCATTTACATGGAATGCACAGAAGGTGACATTCTGTCTGTAACAATAGGTTATAATTATCATGTCTCTCATTTGTATTCCATTTTACAGCTTCTTGAATTGTTTTCACATGCATTATCCCATTTGATTCTGCTTACAAAGCTGAGATGTAGGCAATTATTCATTCCTTCCTTCACTCACCGAATATTTATTGAGGGGCTGGGGAAACCGAGGTGGTTAAGACAGGTGTGGTTCTGCCCTGGTGGAGCTTATATTCTAGATGAAAAAGATACCACCTTTTCCATGTCGTGGCTGACGTAGCTAAGCCTAGAGAAGTTGTAAGTCTCCAATCTGTCACGTTTTAAGTGCAAGAGAAGGGCTAGAACCCAGATCCGTGGACATTAACCCTAGGGCTTCTCCTATTTCACCTGGCTGTTTCCTGAGGACACAGGAAGTCCTCATCACACACAGAAGCTGTGTTTCAGGAGTTGAGTACTTGGAATTCAGGACACATTCTCCCATAGAAATTATGTTATAAATGGTTACTATGTTACAAGGCCATTCAACAAAAGCCCAGTTAACCCATTTAACCCATAATGTAGCTGAAGCAGCGCTTCTAATAGGACAATTTCTTCCCCTGCTACACCATTTCATTGGGCTAATTCAAAACTGATGCCATGTGAATAAAATCAACTTTGGGCCTTTCGATTTCCTTAGTTACTGCTCATTGTAGGCAGGGCACCGTCCCAGTGTAACAGCCCCACTTCCCTCCATTTGTTTATTTTCATTTTATTTTCTGCTCTATATTTGCATGTGTTGCAAGGAGCTGATATATATATATATATATATATATATATATATATATATATATATATATATGCAGTAAGTTTGGTTTGTGTGGATTGTATGCTATTAAATGAATAAGTGATTGTCTGGCTTAAGGACAAATATATATATAGCTGTTTCCATAGATACCTGATCATAATAACTAATTAGACCAACATGTTTTCTAAAGCTTATTTCAGGGGCATTTCAGATGTAACATACTCCAAGCATCCCATAATGCAGCTATATTTTTCTTTTTATTTCTCTTTAGTAGCATCAGCAAATAACCTCTGATGCCTTTAATAGAGACTAAATGAATGAAAATCAGGAGCTTTGTCATTTGGTATGTTGAAGTAGTATTAGGTAAATATTACGCCTCCCCTACTTTTCTGAACAGTAATCAGATTAGATACTTCCAGGGTTGGCTGCATGGAGAAAAACCCTGAATTCAAAATTGAGATCTTGGGACATATCTCTCCATAACTTCTGCTGGATCCTTCTCCCACCTGAGACTTCACTAGGACCAGAAACTGGCTTGGTGGAGAAGCATGCAGTTAGTTCTGATGAACCCAACTCTTCTTTACCTGTAGCTCTCCATAAGAAGCAGTATCTTGCATTCGGTACCTAGGAGGTGGTGAGTAGGGTCTCCAACTTCTGTCTCCATTCACATTTGCATCATAGAATCACCAGATAATAGAACATCAAATTTCTGAGTGATCTTATAATTTGTCTAGTGTTGGTAATGTAAGGGCTGCCAATAATAATAATAATAATAATAATAATAATAATAACAATAACAATAATGATATTATTATTATTTAGTGAGCATCCTGTGTGTGGAAGAACAGCTCTGGGTACTTCATAAAGATTCTCTTGAGTCCTCTTGACAATCAGATATTATCACAATTTTAAGATAAAAAGCTAAGCTTGAAAAATTTAGGCAATTGTCCTAAGACCATAAAACTTATAAATGGTAGAGATGAAATTTGAAGCCAGGAGTGTGTTGGCTCCACTCCATCAAGAAGTTCAAAGGACTTTGGGAAACAACAAATGTCAATTCTCTTTAATATCTGTCCACCATCCGTAGGTGGTGTCTAAGGCAGCAGTTTGATTTATGAACATCCTTAGATCTTGACTCTTTCTTAGGAACTCAGGGAGCAGGAAAAGCTTTTTAAAAATCCACCCAAATACAATTGATCTATGATGCTTAACTTTGATTCTATCCTTTGTGTCTTATGACAGCTGCCAGTCATTATTGTCATGCCCTTACTTTATCTTGACAACTGAATGGGTTAAAAGCTTTATATGTATACTACTCTTAAAGGGAAATTTTTTTCCCCTGAAAACTACCACTCAACACCCCTCAGTCCAAGTATGTGCTAAAAGGGACCTGCACATATTTGAGTCAAGATATGCTTGCCTCAGGGTGCCTGGGTGGCTCAGTGGGTTAAAGCCTCTGCCTTCGGCTCAGGTCATGATCCCAGGGTCCTGGGATTGAGCCCTACATGGGGCTCTCTGGTCAGCGAGAAGCCTGTTTCCTCCTCTCTCTCTCTGCCTGCCTCTCTGCCTACTTGTGATCTCTATCTGTCAAATAAATAAATAAATAATCTTTAAAAAAAAAAGATATGCTTGCCTCAACTCCTAATTTATTAAGAACTTATAGCCATACATCACTACCTTCTGCTTCCCCTGTGTGATCTTTGAAGACTTTTTATATCTGAATTTTCCATCAATCCATGTTTCTTTCCTTTCTAATATAATAATAGGTTAAACTTCTTTTGGAATCATAAGCAAAGTAAAATTTAAATTGCTGTCTTTTATATGAAAGAAGACCATACAGATATATATGAAAATACAACAGCAAAGAGTGGCTCTGGATTCCTGGATTAAAGAGATGGGTCATTTCATGGTTGCTAATCAAGCTCATGGGTGTATACTGATTAACTGCTGGGGCCATCCAGGATCTCCCTGTCCCTCCAAGTCCAGCATGTACAGGGTGGCTTCTGAGCAAGTCTTTTTTTCCCCTTAGGATTATTGGTAACTGGAAGTTACCAATAATTACTGGAAGAAGGGTAGAAGATTTGAGAGAACCAAAGTCAAGCTCCATACAAATCAGCTGGTCATGAATTAGATGACCAAGTGCATTGCTAACAATATTTGCGGACAACAGGGGAAAAGCCCATCCGTTGATATGTGTGGTGTTTCCTTTTTAGCTAATGTAAGTGCAGAAATAAAATAAAGTGATCTGCTGAAGTCTTTACTGATATGCATTTCATTGCAACTACTGTGCAATGCACAGTTGAATTGATGAGCTATCAGGGTTATGTGTTTCTGTAAAACAGAGGCATCTAACTTGGAAATGCTTTCTCTAGGGAAACAGACCTATTTGAGCTAAATCAAAACAAGATTACAGAGTGATTAAAGTGCTACAAATAAGACCTATGTGGAAAGGTTGGAGGAACTGGGCTCATTTAACATGGGACAGAAAAGCTGCAAGGAGATTTCAGGAAAACTTAAAGTGTCTAAAACATTCTCTAACCAGTGCTTTTGTCTGTCTTCATAGAGCAATGGGCAAGAGACAATCTTAAGCTGCATTATGAGGGATTTAGTTCAGCCAATGGCTCTCAAGTTCCAGCTGCATGTTAAAACCACTCAGCAACGCTTTAAAATGCACTGTTTGCTGGGTCTTATCCCAGACTAATGAATCTCCAGAAGCGAGACCCAAGCATCAGTATTTGGTGATATGGAGCCAGAGGGGAATTACCCAGCTGACCAGGACAAAGCTCAGGACAGCCTCAGTCCCAGGAACTGGTGAGGAAAGCATCTATAGAGATCTTTAAAATCTAGGCAAGATTGGTTATGACCATGTAAATGGACTCCCCATTTCTGACTCAGACATTTTCTTGGCTACTAAGATGTCTGGGAACCTTCAGTCACAGAGAGCATCTGAGCACAGATTCTCAATTAATATGTGTTGCATGAATGAATGAATGCTAAAAGTCTTCAAGGAGGAGAGCCGGCAGTTGTAATGCTAGTCTGCAGAGGTGAATTTCAGGAATGGCTTCCCAAAAGCAAGTGTCATTTAAACTAAGAAAATGCCACTAGACATTGCGATTCATAAACATCTACTAAACTTCAAGACTTTGAAATCAAAGAAGTCAGACTTCAAAGGCCAACAAAGAAGTGGGTGGTATGGAAGCTGAGGTCGTATATGTTGATGATTCGTTTATGAGGTTTGGAAGTCCAGAAGAAACAGTGAGTTACACTTGGGGGTGAATTATTTTCTTTGCCAGTGTGAAGATCAAGAGGAAGGATGGAGTCGGGGAGGGTTGAGATGCTGGGCAGAGTAGTGTAGCTGAGGGAAAAAGTCTCCAGCAGCCATGAGATTGAAGACAAGGGTAGAGGGCTTCTCAGAGTAAGTCGGGAGGTATGCCTCTCATCTCGTAGGTTGTTGTTAAACTATACTACAACCATCCTGATGTGTGGGTCAGGAATTTGGTCAGAGCTCAACTGGACGATTCTTCTGCTTCATGTGGTATGAACTAGGGTCAGTTAGTGGTATTTGGCTGGTGACTGTATAGGTACATCTAGAGGGTTCAAGAGAGCTTTCCTCACATACCTTGTTGCTTTGTAAGACCATATTCATCATATTCACTTGGGGTTCTTTTCCTGTCCAAGTAGACTCAGGACATTTCTATGTGATCTCTCCAGGATGGGTGCTTGGCTTTGATGGGGTAGCTTAGAACTCCAAGGGACCAAGATGGATGCTGCGAGTTTTCTCACGCTGGGTCTGCACCGGCGTGGTGTCACTACTGCTACACTCAGTTGGTCCAGCAAGGCACGGAGGCTGGGCCAGATTCAGGGAGAGCTTAACTGGGACCTACCTCTCAATGGCGGGACTATCGAACAATTTGTGGCCATGTTTAATCTGCCACAGTCACTCCCAGATTGAACAGATGAACAGAGAAATGAGTTTTGGGGTAGAAAATAGTGAAAATTCAGTAGTACATACAGTGAATAGCAGGTACATGTAAGTAAAACCTGTTAAGGCAAAAGAGTATATGTGGGGTTTTGGTCTAAGACTAATCTGGTTTCTAACACAACCAATTTATTAACCAATTACTGTTTCTTCAACTCTAAAGTGTGGTGACTCATAGGACCTACCTGACCCTGAAACTGGGTTCTTTAGGAAGCAGAGCCTGAGATAAAAGTTAACAAAAAGTTGTTAGTTGAGGAGTGTCCTTGAAATGAACACCTGTGGAAAGGTGAGTAAGGAAGCAGGACTGGACAAGAGACAATGCAAACGTGACGGGGCAGGCCAATACCCCCTCAGTGTACTCCACAGGGAGGAGCCTCAGTTGACAATGGCCCTTCAGAGTAACCCCCAGCAGGCCGAGGTGGCCAGGTCTACTGCAGCGTGGGCGGCCTGCGAAAGAGGAAAGACCCTTGAGTAAGATGGCTCTCTCCAGCTAAGAGGGTCCCTGAGGGGGCTGACGGCGAGCGGCACCTGCCTCTGCCACTCCTGGCAGCTGGAGCACCGCGTTCTCATTGGAGGAGGATCTCGGCAGTGCACCCAGTGTCCGTGGCTAGGCTTTAGCCATAATTACAGACCGAGCGCAGCTCTTGGATGCTGTAAGCACCATTTTAACGTCAGCCATTGTCTGCCAGTAGTGGTTGTGAGAAAGGGGGGCAGGCCAGATGAGAGAGGCAGCGTACTGAGCGATGATGTGGAAAAGGACCTGGAGGTGGCTAGTGAGACTGTGTGAGGCTTGTCCTCAGCATTTCCCAGAGGCCGGGTGGGCAAGGAGTCAAAGGCAGCTAGAAAATGCCTAGCTAATGGAGTGGGCAAATTTGGAAAATTGCTAATACATTCCCAGGCCAGTGTCAATAAGGTAGTGCTCTCTTCACTGTGAAGGTCACGAGACGGCAATTGTTCTCTTTCCCACGGTTGCTCAACACCGCTGGGGCAGGAGGTAATGGAGAGATAATGGGCTCTGGGTTCAGATCCCAGCTCTCCATTCACCAGACGGGTGAACCTTAGCAAGTTAATTAATCTCTCTGATCTCCAGTTTCCCCATTGTCAAGTGGAGATCACACTAGCAAACGTGCTGGGTGGCTCTAGTGGTAATGTGTATCCAAATTGCCTGGAATAAAGGCCTGTGATCAACAAGGAGAAATGTTTATGATAGATGGGGTCATTTGTGAGCTGTCTCCTTTCTCCATTCAGAAATTATGGGAATGTGAAATGTGAAAACATGTGAATCCCAGAGCATTCTGATTCAACCAGAACACGGATCAAGCAGGCTCTGTATCGGGCACTTGAACACACCTGCCCTCTCTTGAGCCTCACAGAAGTACCTGTGGGCAACAGTACTGCCCCCTTTCACAGGTAAGGCAACTGAGGCTCAGAGAAGCTAAGGGCCAAAGAGGTTAATTTGTGTGTGAGGCAGCATTGTACCGATGTCTTGGCTCTCGGTTACCCTATCCACTGCATCATAATTATCGGCTCCAAAGCGAGACATAGGTCGAATGTTTCTCTGCCCCCAGCATCCGGCAGAGCCCCCTGGTCTGCAGCAGTGCTCACACCGACAGGTTGAGCATTGCAGCATGGCTGGTCGCCCCAGGCTAGAGCACGCATCTCCACCATTAGTTTGGACTGTCAGCTTTCTTCGTCATGATTAAAAGAAGGTAGAGGAGGAGGAGAAGGACTAAAGAAATCATCTTTGTACATTTTAATCTGAGCTGTTTTTTGAGCAGCGTGATGAGGCAGGTTGTGGAAATGTCAGCTTCTCCTTATCTCTAATTGACTTCAGTGGAGGCAGCTCTAATCCTTGTGTGCACAGGAGCCTGGAGTGGAGAGATGCGGCCAATTGATTCCTATTTTTAATTAACACATGAGCCGCTTAAAAACAATAGTATATTGGGGGCAGTTTGGGAGCGGGAGGAAATTCAAGGAAGGGTCATCTCCACCGCAGTGGCATTTCGAGCAATATTGGCAAGTGTAAGTGTTTGATTTGAACCCGGGCTGGAGTTGGGCTAAAAGCCCTGTGTCTCCTGCACGGACGTCTTCGCAGGAGACTGCTGCTAGGGTGACAGGGAAGTTGAAGGGAATGGGAAGACTCTTTCACTCACTAAACATCGTGTTGGGGAGGCGGGAGCCTCGCAGTGTGTGCTGGTGCACGTTGACCCCTCTACTGGTCTTCATGGGGGTGCTTGTGCAGGAGGAGTTCATGAAGTGGGGGTTTCAGTCCCATGCTGTCCCTGGCCTTGAGACTTCTCTCAGGCTACATGTTAGAAGTCTTATCCATACCAAAGACTAGAATATGGAGTAATTTTTGCCCACACCTTGGCTGATGCACTTATAAGGAAACCCCGGGCACTCAGAGCTTACTATCTATTCTCATTGTATGTGTTTGGTTTAAATGGATCTTCTTTTGCCCCCGTTCCTAGAAAGTAACAGGATTCTGAACTCCAGCTTGGTTAACGGCTGCCCTGATTTCTACAAAATCGCTTCTAATCTCCCACCCGTGGGAGCTGGAGGTCGTATTTGGCACTCTTGTACACTTAATGATGGATTACCAGTCTCATGTCAGTTTGATCAAATCTACGATTAAAACGTAACTTCTGTGTTCAGCCAGCATCACCACTACCTGGACAGTCCTATTGCCCTGCCCGTTCTAGCTCCCACATTAGTTCCCTTGCACATCCCTGTATGGGTAAGTTCTAAAATTTGCTTTTCCTCCTGGACATTGACATTTGAACTGTGCTCTGTGCTAGGTGGGGATAGGAAAGGAAGAAGCCTCCCTGTTGAACTAGCTTCCCAAGACCTATCCTTGCAAGAGCCATTTCTACTATTTCCTCTCCCCCCCACCCCCGGCTATTTTCGGTACTCCAGCATTCCAGAGTACTTCAAGGCCAAATGACAACGGGTCGTGATACCTATGGTATTGGAGTATGAGTGAGAGGATAATGGGTTTTTAATTAGTACTCTTTAATAATTAATTAATTAATAGATGGGAGACAGGGGCATGAACAGGATGGCCTCTGGATGTTTTACTCTCCAGGATTAGCGATCTGCCTGTTTTGTAGATTTGGAAAAGCAATAAATAAAATTCGCTGTTCATAACGTTCTGCCCTTTCCATCCTATGAAACGTTCACCTCTTCACTCTTATTCTCATTTTGTTTACTTTCATTCTTCTTTTTTGTGTCTTCCCCAAAGCCTGGCATCAGGAAGACACATTGATCTGGGAATATGCTTATCTTCTCCATTAGAATTAAGATAAGTTTCTTAAGATGGGGACCATGTTTTATCCACTGAAGTAGCTCCGTAATGATAATAAAAGCTGACATTTATTAAGCACTCACTTCGCATCAGAGATTGTGCTATGTCCTTTACATTTTTTCTTCATTTAATGTTCAAATCTGCTCTATGAGGGAGCCCCTGTAATATCCTCATTTTATAGTGATGAAAAGCAAGTTGAGGGATATTGAGGAGCTGGTGCAGGTTTATGCATCTAGTCAAGTATCAGACACACCTTGATGCCTCGTCAGCAGGCAATGCCTTTTTTCTGCATCTAGTCCAGTGCCTGACACATACCAGGTTATCATTTACTATCAGCTGAACGAATTGTGAGTCAGACATGGATTCTGCTTCCAGTTCTGTTACTAACGTGAACACTGCCTCTAAAGAACTGAGTTTTGTTCTTCCTACCAACATCTCCCACAAGCCCCAGCCCCTGGCAGCATTCAGCAAATATTTAGTCAGTGAATGCCAAATGGACGGTTGACCCTGGAAGTCTTTTCTAGGTCTAGCAGCTTAGGACCTCTCGTTTCTCTGACCTCTCCTGACCATTCTGTGTATAAACACTTGATTATATTGCATCCTTTGTTGGTTCTAACTGTTCAGTGTGGGTGTTTCGTATTCCCCAATAAATGGTGTTCTATTTCCCTTGTATTCCCCATGGTGCCTAGCCCAGTGCCCAGAATGTGACGAGTGTTCAGTAAATACTGATGGAAATGGAATAGAGTATTGCTTCAGCACACTTCAAGCCAGAAGGAACACTGAAATAGCAATTACCTCCTGGGCTATTGTTTTAGTCTTCAGAGAAACTGCCATGTGGTTTGTGCTAAACAGATGTTTTTGACAGGTCAGGGAGCAGTATCCAGGCTGCTGGCTTCAGGCACAATTTGACACACTGCCACAGTGTACTTACCATCCACCTTAGGAGTGTTGGTCTCCAGAGAGAAAGGGTGTTATGCAGCTTTTAAGAAATTCAGAGGGCAATGGTCTGAGAGAAAGAGAGACCCCAAGGTAACTGATAAAATTCCACCAAGTGAATGAATGGTGCCCAACACGGTTGTGTGCACGGGCACACACACACACACACACACACACACCCCAGAA
Organism: Meles meles; assembly: GCF_922984935.1. Classification (NCBI taxonomy): domain Eukaryota; kingdom Metazoa; phylum Chordata; class Mammalia; order Carnivora; family Mustelidae; genus Meles; species Meles meles. Next base: position 92,904,747 of record NC_060073.1, on the reverse strand, counting down.
GATGCAGCCTAACTCTTCCTTAAAGTTGGAGGCAGAATTTGACTCTCAATCTTGCTCCTTCCTGAAAGTGAGGAGAAAAACAATCCTCAGAGGGCAAATAGGATGGGAAATTGCAGATGGGCTCTGGGTGCCCAAAGAAATCAAGACGAGCGGTGGTAATAGCAGTTAAGAGTAGCCAGTGAAATCATGGCCTCCTTCAGCATCCGAGACTCCAGGACTTCCTGAGCAGCACCTTGAAATCAAGACTGACTGAGGCATGTGTTAGCTGCATTCCACGGATATTTATCCAAAGAGAATAGATTCTCTAGGAAGTAATTTGGAAAAAAGTCGAGAGGAAGATGGAAACTCCGGGCCTAGAGTGACCGTTCACCTCCCCTTGGTTATGTCCCTTGCACTTAAGCGCTTTGCATTGTTGGCAAAAAGGCATAGCTGTCCCTGTTTTGTGATTCTATGAATAATTTCCCTTTTGAAAGAATGAACTCTTTTATCCTGTTCTGCCTCCTTCCTCAGCTATCCTGCACCCCTCCACCCCGCACATCCTGGAAAGCTCATTTGAGGAGCATGCGAGTGCCTTTTAGAAGGGAGCAGACTAGGAATTTGTCCATCCTTGTGCATGCATCCCACAGCCACACCCACACCACCGCATCCATCTGAGAGCGTGTTACGCAATGCTGTCTCTCCACCTTGAACTCCCTCCGTAGATCAGACATCAAGCCACTTTGCTATGATACACTCCCCAGATGTTCCTTTATGGCAGGGAGCATATCCCATGGAAAGGGGCCCTTCCGGTTCCTAGCCTGGTGTCTGGGGCCCAAGAGGCACTCAATAAACACTCCCTGAACACATGAATAAAAGGAAATCGAGGTGGGTTTGAGATACACCTTCACTGCTGTGATGGGACCTTTACATTCCATTTCAGTATATTCTCCCCCCATGAGAAGGCTGGATACATAAGAATTCAAGGGCAGAAAGAAAAGGGAAAGAAATACGTTTACCATGGAAGTCATCCAGCAAAGTTTGATGCTCAGCACAAAGAAAACTTACCAGTTATTTAATTGGGGGACTTGAAAGCTCACAAAAGAGAAAGGAGGGTGAGAAAATAAGAGGGAAGGGGAAGTGCTTGCCCCATATAGGGAGGGCTGGGGTGAGAACAAAAGCCCTGTGATTCACCCGAGAATAGAAGCTTAAAGGCCTTGGAGGACGTGCCAAGGCACCAGAGGGCCTGCCAACCTCAGCGCATGAGGGGCATTGGCCCTGTGCTGCAGCCACAGAAAGGGATTTGAGCTAATGATGACCTTGGAACAGCCGTGCTCCAAGGCCCTTCCCCTAATTCTCTCCCTTCCCATTGCTAAAGGAAGCAAAAGAAAGAATTAATGATTCCGCTGGAAAAGCCAAGATGGTACCTTGCTGAGAGAATTCCTCATGAAGACAAAAAAATGCTGGCCACTAAGGAAGAAACCTGCACTAGGGGTGGGGGAGAAGGGAGAAAAGTCCTGGCAGGTGGAATGAGCACTGAGCAAAAGTAGTTACCAGGAAGAGGCCCCTCAGCAGACACAAGGCAGGCCTTGAGCAGCTAGCAAGGACCAGGAGCTTCCTGCTTCCTGGGGCTATCTCACTGGGTCCTCACCATCCACATTTCATGCAGCCTAGCTGAGGAAGGTCGGTTTCAGCTAGGTTAAATAAGGAGACTCCACAGCCACGCTAGAGTGAGGATAGAACCCCACCCGGGTAAGATGCCACAGCAATGCCATTGAAGCAGAACCTATGGAGGGGAAGAAACACTTTCTTTTCTCTTCCTTGATGTGTCTCTTTCACTGCTGTCAATTGCAACAGCTTTCTCTGAGCACTTATGACTTCCTGTCTCCCCTGCGGCCCCTGTTTCTCCACCCTGTGCAGAACTAAAGCAAAACAAAGCACTTCTTAGACCAACCGGTGTGATTAAATATTTATTGAGCTCCTACTATGGGTTAGGAGTGCTACTATGTGCAGGGGATATAAAGATGAGTAAAACATTGTCTCCAAGGTAGGAAACTCCCAGTCTACCTCACGGAATCATTGTAAAGCAAGGTAGAGTGACTTAATAAGGCATGTGTAAATGCTTTCAGAAAACCAGGGGAACATTAAGACCTCTGATGTGAGGGGAATTAGCTAATGCTTCTGTGATAAGGAGATATTTTCAAGGACAATGTGGGAAAGGCATTCCAGACAGAAGGAACAGCATGCGCAAAAGGTCAAACCATGACAGGAACCATTGCTTTTGGGGTAAAGAGGATCAACCAGGCCCTTTGGTGCCGAGAAAGTAGACATCAGTTTCAATCTTCACAATCTGCTGCCTTAATACACAGGAGTTTGTTTGTTTGTTTGTTTGTTTGGGGCAGTCTTTAAATTGTGGTAAAGTATACATAACACAAATTTACCACCTTAACCATTTTTTATTTTTATTTTCTTAAATCTTTTTTTTTAATCATTTATTTGAGAGAGAGAGCATAAGCTGGAGGGACAGGCAGAGAGAGAGGGAGAAGCAGACTCCCCACTGAGCAGGGATTACCCCCCCCCCAAAACTATGGGCTAGATCCCAGGACTCTGAGATCATGACTTGAGCTTAAGGCAGCCACTTAACAGACTGAGCCACCCAGGCACCCTCCGTCTTAACTCTTTTTAAATGTTTGTGATTCATTGGCATTAAGTACATTCACAATGTTGTGCATCTCCATCATCTACCTCCAGAACTTTTTCATCATCTCAAATGGGAACTCTGCACCCATTAATCAATAACTTCTCATCCCCTCTTCCTTATGGCCCCTTGTAACCGATATTCTACTTTCTATCTCTACAAACTGGTCAATTCTAAATGTTCCATTTAAGCAGAATCATACAAAATGCGTCTTTTGTGTCTGGCTTATTTCCCTTAGCACAATGTTTTCAAAGTTCATCTGATTTAACTAGTATGTATCAGAACCTCATTCCTTTCTGTGGCTAAATAATATTCCACTGTATGTATAGACCACACAGTGTTTGTATACTCATCTGTTGATGGGTAACTGATGGCTTCCATCTTTTGGCTGCTGTGAATAATGTTGCTGTGAACATTAGTGTACAAGATTCTCTTTAAATCTCTGCTTTCGATTCCATTAGGTATATACCCAGAAGTAGAATTACGGATTATAGGATACTGCTGGTATTTAAAATTTCAAGGAACTGTTAACCCATTTTCCACACTGGCTGCACCACTTTATATTCTCACCAGCTCCATATGCTCCAAGTTTCCAAGCTCTCCATATGCTCACAGAAACTGGTGGTTTTCCGGGGGTTGGGGGTGGTTGTTGTAAAGTACAGTCAACCTCCTAAAGTTTGTGGCTTGATGTGCATTTCTCTAATAATTAGTGATGTTGCACCTCATTTTATTTGCTTATTGGCCATTTATATATCTTCTTTGGAGAAATTTCAATTCAAGTCCTCATTTTTGAATTGAGTTGTTTGGGTTTTTTGGCTTCTGTTTTTGTTGTTGTTTGCTTTCAATATATAAGCTTTGAGGATGGAGGGAGCTATAGAATTGGAACTAAATGTAACCAATAAAATTGTAAGCTTATTTGTTTTTACGTTTAGTAAAACACAGCTCTGCCTTGCTGAAGTGTGAGACTGGAGAAGTATTTTAAAAGTCTGATTGTTGTTGTTATGTATGTTCTGGTATTTCTTGAATAAGCAGCTCCTCCACAGTCCCCCATGGCCAAAGGTAATAAAACTCAAAGCAGATGTGGGAATGCCAAGCTAAATAAAAACCCAGAAAACCACCAGGAAACAATCTGAGGATGTAAATCATACATTGTGAAAGCCATTGGATTAGAAACACATTACCCTTGTCTGATTTGCTAACGCCCACATGTTCCAAGGAAGCTTCAAGTGTGATTTACATCCTGACTTTTAAGAAAATGGGAAAAGGGTGATCCAGCTTGGCCTTGATGAATGCCTCTCTCTTTGTCTCTAACTCCAGCCCCGGAGAACAATGAGATGAGGTGTCTGGAAACATGCCAGTGGGGGACCTAGGCCGTGGAGGACCTGTGTCCACCAGCATAAGGGCTTCTCCTGGCCCTGACGTGATCCTAGATAGTAGGTAAAGCAAGGAACTAGCTGCTTTTTTCTAACAGATCTAGTCCAGGGTTGGAGGTCAGAATTCCTGTCCTCAGATCATATTTCCTCCTCTGTTTCTGGGATGACCTTGGGTTTCCCTTCTGCAAAGTGGGGAAAGGAATTGTTTGAGGGTTGTGATGCGGATCATGGGAAACAAAGCATGTCGTGCGTGCAATCTGACATGAAATCCAGTTTGAGAGTTGCTGGAGAAGAAGGGAAAAAATTGCAGAACAAGGGGGAAAAGTCTACAGCAGCAAAACAGGCATCCACAGAAAACAAATGGCAGTTCTGTCCAGTGCCCAAGGCAGATGTTATCTAACAGTTTTATTTGCTGTGTTTTCCTGTAGATTTGGAGGCCCGTCTCCTAAGGCGCAGGCCCGCTTCTGTGCTCCCCCAACTCACCCCAGCATGCAGAAGGCACTCTCCACAGCCCCATCAAAACATTCTGCTTGTCCTCTGGTCCTTTGAATTACCAGGCACTCGGGTCCCACAAGCACTAATCCCCGTGGCTCCTCTCCGATGGAGCTTTAGCGGCATTCGTGAATTCAGAGTTAAATCCCTCATATCCCCCGATCCAAGTGAACAGCTGGTAGTGGATACTGATAGCAAGGAAAGAAGTCATCACTTTGTTGGGTATTTCCCTGAATAATAAGTGAGTCGCTTATGACATTTCTGGGGGCATCTGAAACTCCAGTCACCAAGCCCCTTCCACCCACTTGCTATTAGGAAAGACTCTCTGTGGTTGGAAATGTTGGTAAAGGAGAGCCTCTCCTGACATTTCTGTGGAGGTGGTCTGAAGAGTGACGTCAGTCCAGGGGCCTAGGGACAGCAAGGAAATCAAACTTCCAAGGTTAGCATGTGGCCTCAGGTGAGTTGCAAAGTGGCTCTGAATCTTGCTTCCCTCCTCTGTGAAGTGGGGCTAAAATTTTACCAGAAATCTCCTGTTGAGATTAAATAAGACGGTGCACAAAATAGTAAATCAATAAACAAATAAGCAGGACAGCACATGACAGGGTCTGCGGCATATCACAGGTGTTCAGTCAACATTAGTTCTTTTGCTCCCAGCCCAACATAAATCAGCAGATGATTTCTCTGCCCAAATAAAAAAGTCTTATTATGATATTTTGGGGAGAGGTCAAGAGTAGGAGGGAGAAAAGAAACTTTCAGCCACGATGATACTGGTATCCTTCTTAGGCACGGGGCCATTATTGAAAAGTCACTTACAGAAACGCTTGCACTGTGGCCTCAGCAGGAAGAGGGGTGTGCTCCGCCTGAGCTGGGCTGCCTGAGTGTCTGAGCACAAAGCCCTCCAGACCATGCTGAGCCCTTGATGGCTGGTATGAACTCGGCCCACCCCGGCTGCATAGCCGTACGGCACAAATCCCTGCTGTATTTTCAATGGAACGAGCCGCTCCAGTGGTGCTGAAGAGAGAGGGGAAGAGGCCTTTCCTTGGAAGCAGGATTGCTCTGCAACCACCACGGAACATGTTTTTAAAATTCACTTTATATTTGCCTCTCAGGGTCCTTGATGCTGCTCACGGAGGGAAGGTAGACAAAGCTCATTTGTCTGTGTGCCCCCGTGGCCAAGGGTGGTCCAGGTGACAGCTGTTAGCTCTGAAGCATGATGGGCCCTAGGCAGAAGGAGGACTTAATTAATCAATGCATTGATTGAGCATCTACTGTGAGCCAGGCACTGTGCTAGACACAGTGGGGTGTAGAAGACAAGGCACAGTCTTGCCTTCTGGTATCTTAAATTCTAGCCAAGGGTGATAATGCATAACCATGTGAAAAGTTAAATAGCAATAAAAAAATAAATAACAATTCAGTGCAATGCTATAGGAGATGTCACACAATGATTAATTACCAAATGAAAGGCACAGACATTAAATGCTATGGGAAAAAATCAATCAGTGTGTATTTACTGACTGCCTCATGCAGGCCTCCCATCATGAAGCGAACGACATATTTCTCAGGACCTCTGCCCTGGCCCCCTCATCTAAGCTATTTTGAAGTTCTTGGTGACCCATTAAGTGTCAGGCAAATGGCATCAATGTCTTTATCAGAATCTCTGTCCCTCCCATCCCAGATGCTCAGGCGTGGTGTTGAGGTCCCCAAAGAGAAGAAGGCAGGGAACGCCATCACCCCCAACAGAGGCTGTCACCCAAAACTTCTGGTTTGAAGCCGTTATGATATGGACCCGAAGCTCACGCATCTGTCTCTGTCATAGGAGCACAACCCATCCTAAATCGGGGGCTTGCTTTACTAGCTTTACTTCCTTTTTTTAAAAAAAAATTTAATTTTTTAAGTTTAAATCCGATTAGCCAACACACAGTAGCTTCCCTTTGTCACTGCTTACTATGATTGACATGCAGAAACAACTCCGCAACATGTCTGACTGAATGTTTATAGCATTCTGTTGACTTAATGCGTGACTATTGCCAAACACGCCTGATATCTACAGCAGAATTCTTAGGTGTGGACAACGCCTTCTGGGAAAGAACGACTCAGTGTCAAAAAAGTCAATACTCGGGGCACCTGGGTGGCTCAGTGGGTTGAGCCACTGCCTTCAGCTCAGGTCATGATCTCAGGGTCCTGGGATCGAGCCCCACATCGGGCTCTCTCTCAGCAGAGAGCCTGCTTCCTTTCCTCTCTCTCTGCCTGCCTCTCTTGTGATTTCTCTCTGTCAAATAAATAAATAAAATCTTTAAAAAAAAAAAAGTCAATACTCATAATAAATGTATAGGTTGGGTGGTTGGGTGGCAGCGCTCAGTCTTCTCCTTGATAGAAAACTGGGGGGAGGTGGAGGGGACTTGCTCAATGATACCTTTCCTGAGACAGTGCTGGGGGAAACAGATTACTTGGACCCCAGCAGTCATCAAAGTGCGCTTGACCTCCTTCCCGCGGGCTTGGAGGTATGGACAGTAGCCAAGAGAGTTGCCTGATAGCCCTCAAACTGCCCAGGCCTACCATGTGAAGGTTGGTCAACCCTGATGGCAAATCAGAAAAGCAGAAGCCGGTGGAAAATGAAGCTCAGTGGACATGCGTGGCCGGGAATGACACTTAGCAATTATTTGTGGAACTTCCACTAATGTTCTCAGCCTCACCCGGGTTATTAGGACCTGCACATAGGGTCCCCATCCCAGGACATAGGAAGTGCTTCATCAATGCTAAAGAAACGCACCAGTGGATGAAACAGAAGATAAGGAAGTTTGAATGCTTTTCTACATGTGTATAGGGAAGTCATTAAACATACAGAAAAGAGGCAAGGATTCTGCAGCGAGTCACCTCTAACACATCCTCTAGATTCTTACAATTAGCATTTTACTCCATTTTCTTTATCAGAAGTTTATCTCTCTATCTACAACCCATCCATCAACATGACACTTCTGATTGTATAAAGGATATATCCCACTTACGGAAACAAAACATATACATGTGAAACAATTACTCAGTGGTTTACAAAGCAGTGCCAAACAGTGAGATGGAGACACACCTCTGGTTGGAGCTGAAAAGATGACCTTGCACGAGGAATAAAATACTCAGGGGCCATTTCATGTCGGGAAGCAGGGCTTGAGCTGGGCCTGGAAGAGTATGTCAGATCTGGACAGGAGAAGGAAAGTGCGTGTTCTGCAGTGAGGTGGGATCCCAGCGACTAGTTGGGAAGCAGGTAAGGGATTTTGAGAGTCCATTCTGAAGGTCCTGGTGGAGACCTAGGGGCTTATGGGCCTGTCTGGAGAGCAGCGGATGTGCCACAGACCTGCTGGTTGTGGGGACGGGGTTGGGGAACATGTGGGCCTCAGGGAGAGCTGCCACCTTCCCATGGTCCAAATGGAGCAGGCCCAGCATCGGGTGGAGGCAGCTCAGGGAGGGACCCAGAGCCAACACACCCCCTAAAGACCAGCCTTCCACTCCGTGCCATCTTGGGAAGAGACTGCTGAAGCTCGGCTGCTAAGGGCTTTTGTTACTTCGGTCCTTCCTGGGACATCTGCTGGGAATGGGTTCAGGTACGATCCTGGCTGGAGCTTAACAAGCAGGTAGAGAAAGTGCAGAGCCGTGAATGACTGTCTGCACAATTTTGAAAACCGGGTTACCTGTCCCCTGGCGGGAGAGGGTTGGGCTGCCTGCAGTGGGGACACTGCCTTGCCTTTGTTGTCTCTTTCTCCTCCACCGTCTCCCAGAACCGCCCTCCCCTTTCACCTGCATAGCTTCTACGGCCTGTGAATTGTTTTAGCCTGTGAATTTGGCCCATTCGGACTCCCCGGTGAAGGAATGCTGCATCTTCACTCTGCACTGGTCGCCCTGGGCTGTGCTGGCTGGAACAGGGCCAGGGCGCAGTGTTCACAGAACAAAAGATGCCTGTCCTGTGAAAGGTCCAGCCGTGCTGGGCCAGGAGGAATTGGTGCAAATGCAGTGAAGGGATAAGCCCGTTCATTTGATGATGCAGCCTCTGTGTACTTTGTCAGCAAAATGGAGAACACTCACTATTTTCTCTGGCTTTTAGGATTTCCATATTTATTGCTTGTTTGCTACCACTAGGGAGAAGAGAAGAAAACAACAACTTCCTCCATTTGAAATTTTAAACATGAACACGCGAGGCTCCCCTCCCCTCCCTCACCCCCTGCAGTTCCAGCAAAGCATAGAACCGGAGACTGTGAGAGCTGGAAGCACTTGGGAAACCCAAAGTGTTGCTTCGTTTGACATACAAGGAAAGCACAGGCGGGGGATAAAGGGATCTGGCCGATGCCAAGCACCTAGTTAGTGGGAGCCTCGAGACTAGCGTTTGTATCTGCAGAGCCGTAAGTTAATTCCCTGCTACGACACCACGTAGGCTCTATTCTATTCAAGTCAAAAATCCAACTTCGTAACGGGGATCCCATTCCGTGTGAAGTGCGTGCAAGAGGCTTGCACATTATCGTGCTCATTTGTCTGCATCAAAGTGCCAGGAACACAGAGCAGGTGATGCAGAGCTGGGGCAGAGGGAGGAGGTACCGTCAAGTAGTGGTGACGACCCCAAAGAGATAGGGTGCAGTAGGAATGATGAATGTCCGAAGCTAAAGCACTTAATGCCTGGAACACGGTACACACTAGATGCTTCTTAAAGGACACGAAGGGACCATCCTGGATCAAGGGGCCAGGGAAGGCCATGCAATGAACTGCCCTGAAGTTATGTTCCGGAAGAATGTCATCTGACAGCCATGTGGGAAGGGCATTTCCAGCAAAAGCCAGAGCATGACATAGGATGTGTTCAGGGAATGGCATATAGAAAAGGTGCATGGGCAAGAGAACAGGTGCAGAAGTGGCAGAATGTGGGCCTGGAACATGGTTTCAGCCATTTGTGGGATAGAGATCGACTGAGGCCTTGCCCTGTGCCGGCACCCCTGTAGGCCTGTGATTTTGCAGCAGAGGGTGAGGCTGGGAGGCACACACCCACATCCAGATTATGATGTAACAGCAAGTGCCTGGGAGCCTAATCTGACAGAGGCCATCTGAGGTAAAACTCCAATGACAAGGAGAAGCCAGCCATGGGAAAGTTAGAGTCCCGGAGAACGCCAGGCAAAGGATAGGCGAGTGGAAAGTTTTGAGACAAGAACAAAGTTGGCACACTTGAGAAAGAAGAAACAAAAGGCCCATGTGAAATGAGTTTTGGGGGAGTCCACCAGTGGGAGAGGAGTTGGGCAGCCGAGCAGAGGTTAGATTTTGCAGAACCTTCTAGTCTATGTCCGGGAGATTGAATTTCATTCTAAGTGCAACGGGAACAGAGTCCAACCTCCCTTCCTGCATTATCTGGCCTTGGCCTGTGTCTCCGTGGGAACAACTCATCTTGGTTTGCCTGAGACTTTCCCAGTTTTTGTACTGAAAGGCCAGCATCCTGGAAACACCCTCTGTCCCCAGCAAGTGGGGCTCAGTCTCCTTACCTCCCACTCTCACTGTGGCGCACTAGAGTGTTGTCACAGTTCTCTGGGGTCATGTGGTGGAGTCTTTCCAAAGTCTCTGGCTGATTCACTAGAAAATTGATGGCCAATCAAAATTTCTAGGAATCCGAATAACATAATTAAAGCTATTTAAGCATTTGTAAGATACTGACAACTTCTAGTTTCCTTCAATTTACATAAAGATCAAATCTTTATGAAATCTGAGGATTCATCTGGATGTGGAAAGGGTAATGGGCCAATAGACATGCCTCCCTTGGGAATAATAAAGGCCACCTCCATCCAGATGTTGCTGTCAACACCCTCTCTTGCAGAATTGATTGGGTGCTTTAGTTCTTGTTCTTCAAGACTTGAAGGTGTGAACTCAGAATCTCTTTCTAGTAAGCAAAACGTACAGGAACAGACCTTCAAGTGACAGTCTGAGCTGAGTCTGCACAGGTATCTACAATGATCCGAAGCTGGTTGTGGGAGAAATAGAGTAGCCGCCTGTGCTCCTCACCTCCGGAATTGTATTTTCTAGCTTCTCATTAGTTAGAGTGAAATCAGACTAGGACCTTGCTCCTTTAAGAATCTTTACCAAGATAATGGTATTCGTGATCTCACAATCACATAAATCACTGCCAGCCCCCTTAAGTCAATTCATATTTCTGTAGTTCGTTAGTGGCTCGGGAGGAAATTGCATTTATTATAATTGCCTCTAATTGCACCAGATTAGTGATTACAATTATTGATGGCAGCTGATTATTCATTAGGCATCAAATCAATTCCCGTGCTTCCTCGTTACTCGAAACAGTAACTCTGATGAGGAAAGGTCTGAAGGAGGCCACGTCCACCCTCTTCCCTGCCTGGCAGGCAACATCCCAATGCTGTCTCTAAACAAACACCTAAAAACAATTTAAGACTTAAAGTGACAGAGAGGCATTACTTTCCTTCCCCTCCCAATGCCTACTGCCAAGCCTAGCACTGAGGGATGAAACTGTGGGTCTGTTACACATCAACAAAGCTTATTTGGAGGCCCCAGAATGTTCCAGACTAATCACTCTTCAAGGATGTCCTTCTTGACTGCATAATGGAAACATCAGGGTTCCTGGCCCAAGTCTTCTGAAATACATACAACCTAGATTGGGGAGAGAGAATAGACCTTAGAACCGTACAGACCTGACTTTAAATTCATGCTGAACCCTTTTGAGATACACAAAGCCAGGCAAGATACCAACCCTCTCTGAGTTGTAGAATCAACTGTAGATTATGTGTAAGCAAGCAATGAGATCCAGTCTCTGTTGTTCACCATTAGACTCAGTCACCTAGAACTGTGCTAAGAGAGTAAGAGCCCCATATCCATCTAAGGAGTGAACACAGGGCTATCATAACACCCACCTGAAAGCACTGTGGTGAAGGTCGAAATTGATGACATATTTACAGACCTCGTCTTGCACCAGGTGAAGAGTAGCTGCTCAATAAATCCTTACTTCAACTCTATGTCCTTTATCCTCAAAAGTACTTTACTTTAACATTTATCCTCAAAAGTTTTATTCTTCCTCTCTTTCTGCCTCAGCTCAATATTAACTATAAATTTATCAACTACGTGTTTTCTTGTCTGTAAACACCAGTGTATTTTTAATAGAGGAACAGTTTCCAGAAGACCTTTGCATGGTGGATTTTGTTCTTTAGCTCATTCATTAGTACCTACAGCATGCCAGGCCCTGGATCTAGAGGAGTAGAGGAATAAATAAAACATAGGTATTGGCCTTGGACAGTGCACAACCAAATGGGAAAGACTGTTCATTCCGTTTTGATGCTTTGTTTGCATTCAAGGAAAGTTACAAGGTCTAATAAGCCCACAGAGAATGGAGAAACCTAGCTCAGCTTGGAGGGTCAAGAGGGCCTCATAGAGGTGACTTTTGAGATGGGCCTCACAACTGCATGAATTTCTTCAAATGTGTAATGGAGTGACTAGATTTCCAGTGGAACAAGTAGCACCTGAAAAGACTGGGAGGTGAAAGAAGCCCTTCTCAGAGCGGCACTGTGCACTTTTAGGTGTTTGATACTTGATCACCATGGCAATGATAAGTGCTGCTTGCCAGATACTCTCCTGGGTCCAAACCTCCATAAAAAGGGGGTCTTTCCTTCCTTAGCAGCTGAGATCTCAGAAATGTGGAGTTGCCTGAGGGTTTTTTTCCCCCTGTGGACTTCTCTGAGACCCTAAGTGCCTCTGATGGCACAAAATCTTAAGCCATCCTTTCCCCCAAATTTCCAGGTCATCCAGATCCTATTCAGTGCCCTCATTCATCAGCTCTCCTACTTTTCACAATCTCCATAGTCCCACTCATGATTCAGAGGAAAGGGCATATGTGTGCCCAGGACCAAAGACATTCAGACATGCCGTGGCCTAGTCAGTCACAGAAACCTCGGTACATGCTAGAGAAGGAAGGAGGCAGTAATGACGCAGGCCATGTCTGCTCAGGTCCTTCTCTCTGTGGGAGCAGCTGCTCATTTCCGAGGCTGCTCAGACATGAGCCCACAAGAGGTCGGCCCGTTACCAGTTCCCAGGTCCTCTGGGAGAATAAAGAGCAATGTGCAAAACAATGCAAAATACAGGGCCAAGAGCCTAGAGAACGCAGCCCCAGTGCCCTTTCTCTGGAAGGCCTTACCCTCCTGCTTGCAGATCACTCTGTGTCTTTCAGAGAAGCCGAGGGAGAGCGCGTGACTTCTCTGGGCAGAATGAACTGATGTCCCACCTTGTGTCTCTCTCAAGCACCGGCTGCCTGTCTACGCGGGAGCAAATTAACCCTCCTCTCCAGCTGACATGGCCTCTGCCTCCTGTCTTCTATATTCCCCCAGATGGTGGCAGTCTCCTCTTCGAAAGCTGATCTTTTCAGGGGAGGGAATACAAGGCTATAATGTCTCTTCCAGAGAAGCCAGAGAATACTAGGACTGTATGATAGAGCAGAGCCTTGCAACCCCCCTGCCCCACCTCTTTCCCAAAATTCGCTGGAAGGTACAGTCTCTCTCGAAGGGCAACAGAACACCAGTCCACTGACTCGTGCAGGGAGTTATGTTCCGTGATTTTCCGATTGTGAAGAAAGTTGCAGTGTCCAGGGCAAGAGGGAAGCTCTGTCTGGTGACAGAACCATGTGAGTTTGCCGGGGCTGCTTTGGAAAGCTACCTCGAGCCTGCTAGCAGTGACCACATGATCTAAGGAGAGGCTCTGCTCCCCTCCGCCCTGGCAGAGCTCCCCTAACTCTCCGCTTCTAGAGAGATCCAGGCCGGAGCACCCGCACCCCGGCTCCTGCCTGGACCTCCATCAGCCAGCGTCTGTACTCCAACATCATCCCTGTAACAGTTGGTAAATGAGTCCCAGTCTAGCTGCTTATGCAGGATGGTTGTGCAGTAAGAGCCTTCATCCTTATGGCAAGCACATTAATGCCAAGTTTGCTCATTCTAATTAATAACAGTCAGTAAACACCAAAGAGAGCTAATGATGATTATAGGCCACAGCTCCTGCGTGTTAGCAAACACGCCAGGCAGGTGGCCTCTCCTCCCTTCCTAGGAAAGAGGCTGGGTCTGGTTCTCGCAGAGATGCCGTCCTTCCTCAAATCCCCTTCCCCAACTTACTGTTTCTTGGGTGACTTCTCTCCCAAGTCCTGGCAGATGAGAAGAGGACAGGATCTACACAGCCCAGTCACACGGAGAGGCTCTGTTGTCTAGAATACAGGTCTCAGGAGCAGGCCCTTGGGTGCCATGGGGCTCTGAGACAGCTTTCCCCAGCATTCAGAATGAAGCAAGTTTTTCTTTTTGTTTCCCTTATTTTGAAAATATTTTCCCCAATTTCCAGAGTAATGCACTTGGCTTTGAAAAATTACAGTCCTACAGAAGAACGCGAAGAAGAAAGGGAAAGCCTCCTTAGTCCTACTCCGGAGCCACGACTGCGTCACTGGCTGGCGTGTCCACTCTTCTGGAGTTCTCCCGTCTCTTCTTCCTTACAAGTTCCTGCCTTAATTTTATTCTCTTCTGTTCTGGGTGAACAGGAAAAAGAATGTCTTCTTTTTCAAATTCCAGGAGTTACGGCAATTAAATACAATTGTTGAGGACTGAGTCCAAATTGGGAGACTATTTTCCTGCTCAGAACAGGCCCTGACACCTGAAAGGAATTGCAAGGAACACACGTGGTGAGTTTGCAAGACCCTCCTCAGAGAGACCATCAACACCAGGTTGTGGGCTCTCCAAGTGGTCCCAGAGCCAGATCGTAAAAATGAATGTCCGGCCACTTAAGAAGGTAACTATCTGGCATGGACAGAGGCGATGTAAGGAATAAAGCAGGCCACCATGGAATCAAAATCGCATCCTAGATCTTTGGCCGCAAGACTTCAGAACCCTCTCAATCTGTCATTTTTGTCTTTGTTAACCCTGTCTTCCTTCTAGAAAAATTTCATCTGGCTGTAAGGATACCCTTACTTCTCTCACCACTAGTGATTCAGATGACACTTGTTTCTTTGATGGGCTGCTCCATTTAACCCATCCAGACCTGGTTCTCTGAGGGTTTAAGAATGAAGAGAATATAAAGGACTATGAAAAGTCATTAGGTAACATTTCTAGAATGCTAAGGAGCAGAGCCAGGCAGATAAGAGAGTGTGGGTAGAATGCCTTATCTTTCTGTCTTTCTCAAAGTATGGGATCTTTTGCCTCTCTCTCTCTCTCTTTCTTCTCTTTGTCTCCCTTTCTGTGGCTGGAAGTCTTTCCTCCATTTTTTTCTCTACTTGACCCCCTTTTTTCTCTCATCATTCTCATTCTGTCACCTCTCCTTTCAATTACAATAAGGAATCGAAAAACGTTTCTCAGCTTGGCTTGGTATATTTCGTGCTTTCACTCATCCATCCCTTCATTCATTCCACCAACATTCACAGAGCTCTTAGTCTGCATCAATCTCCTGGCTCCGTGCTCAGAGCGAGAGAAGAACACACACACTCAAACAATACTGAATCAGCAGGGGGAGGAAGACACGAAACCAAAAAACTATTAAATACATGCAAGAGACGATGAGAGTTTCAAGAAGGTGATGAGTAGAACTATGGGGTCACATCAGGGGAAACTTCATAAAGAAAGTGACATTTGGGCTGAATATTAAGCTGTGTTGAAGGTGTCGCCAAGTGGAGTGCAAGAGGCAGGGGGCTGGTGGGAGGATGGATTTGCAGGCAGAGGGTGCTGCCTGAGCAAAAAGCCCGGAGGCGTGAAGCGCTGGAACATTTGAATATCTGAAAGTAATCTAACCTGGCTGGGGAGGGCTGCAATGAGAAACCATCCAGGGAAGGGCTGCTGAATTTGATGATCAGGAACCTGGCAAGTGACGAGAAAATACAAAAGGCATTTCCACATGGATTGCCACCTGGGGGAGGAAGATGGGGACATTTACATTTTACCTAACACCCTGCTGCATTAGCTGACTTTTTATACTGTGAGCTTGCATTACTTTTATTAAAAGGTAACGCTAATAATTTATGGCATCCTGTGCTGTATTAAGGCGTTGTTAAGTCTCTTCCTTTTTGAGGCAGGTTTTAAGCAAGACAATGCTTTTTGAAGCAGGTCTAATGCTCTCTGTTTCCCATCCCTTTACTTTAAGATAGGTTAAGTATAAGCTCGTTATATATTTCTTTAACAAAGGAAACCACGTTGTATTTTACCTCTGAGTAACCTCGGTTGATTTTATTTTTCTGTTGGTTAGGGACCCTCCATAGGAGCAAGGTTTCCCACAGCTGCATTAGCAATTCCATGCTGTCCCTGATGATTGTCCCATTTCCCTGTCATCCCATTTATAGACACCTGCCCTTCCTTTTACAATTCTGCACAGCAGGGATTTCTGCTAAGGCTGAAAAATTGCCTATCAACCTTGGCCGATGTCAACCATGTCATGTTTTCCAGACTTTGGAACCAGCCTGTGCTTCCTGCACTGGTCGAAGCTCCGAGCTGCCCATTATGTCATTTGGAGCTTTTCTGTCTGGCAACACCACATTCCCTGGTAGCGAGAGACCCCAGCAGCCTCTACAGCTACCTCAGTCACTGGGGGAGTGTAAATGGAACAGCCAAGTAAACCAGGAGTGACAGGAACCATGCGGATCTTTCTGAGAAGCTGCCCAGTGACCCTAGAAGGCAATGAGAAACCAGTTGACCTTGGGGTGTGTGAGTAAAGCAGGAGACCCAGATGAAGAACCTCTTTGATCCCCCTACTTCTCAAGCTATAGTTTTCTTCTCCTCTGAACCCATCTCCCAGGCCTCAGAACCCTCTGTCTGTCCCTGTGCCCCTCCCTTTGGCTGGTCTCAATCTCCCTTTCCCAAAATCCTTACTTCTGTCTCTGGATTTTGTGCCACGCTACTGCCTTTCCATAACACTTGCTGCTCCGTGTTTCTGGTCTGTGACGCTGTGCTCCAATCCCCCTCTTCCAAGAAGTCTTCCCTAGGACTTTTGTTCCTAGTTATGTCCTCATCCTCTCCACTCCCAAAGACCCCACCACGTGCTTTCATCCCTAATTCATGTGGATTGGTCATCCTTGGATTCTGTGCCCTGATTGTATTTCTCTTTTGGAAAATCCTAGAAGGTGAGAGGTAGGATTTATAAATCATTGATTGCTCTCAAACCTACAAGGCCTAGCACAGTGTGAAGCAGAAGGTAGCCAGAAGGCATAGGAATAAGGTCACAAACTTGTTTTCAAGGTCACAACAAAAAGAGCAGGAAATTTGGAAAGAGACAGAGGGGTTCAAACTCTGCCTCTGCTACACATGCAGTGATCTGGAATAAGTGCCGGAATTTAAAGGAGCTTCTGTTTCTATAACAATACAATAGGGAGAGGGGTGCTCCTCTGGGAATTTTAGTGACTTCTCAGCTGGTTATGGGAAAACAAGGAACTCAGGCTTTGGATTTTACTAGGTAGCTAATAAATCTTAGTTCCCTTCCTTCTGAAGTGATTGCAAGAACTTTTTCCTTTGGTTCTAGGTATGTTTTGCCTCCACCAGCACCCTCCTCCCCTTCTGCATTTTTCTAAGTCAAACCCACCCAAGAAAGAAAATAGCCCCCAGGCAGTATATCCGGGTGATGCCTGAAGGAGTCAGTCAAGAGAAGGAAGAAAAATCATCAGAAACAAAACAAAACAAACAAACAAACAAACCAAAAAAAAAAAAACAAAAAAAAAAACCACCATATTCTGTCTCCCTAGAAGGTAGGGGAGAAGTTTGATCATCTTTTATATTCATGGAGCTTTTTTTTCTCCCCCAGAGACTCAGTGCTATATAAATGTAAAGTTACAATAATTATGATAACATTCAGATTAAATGTGATACTGACAAGGCTTCCGGAGATACAAAAGTTTGCCAATTCCCATTGGAATGGGTAAAGCAACGTCTGCTTTCCCAACCAGACTTCTCCATTTTGATCCAGCGGGACTGTTGGGGGGTTGGCAGTGTGGGGGAGATGAGAGGCTGACCTCTTTTATTTATTTATGTGATATCCATCCAACACACCCATTGCCTCCAGGCCTCTTCCTGTAATCTAAATCCGGCAGTTACCTTGTACATCAAATGAAAAGAAACAGGCCAACAGCAGACATGCACTATGGACTAATAACTTAAAATCAGATACCAGATAACTGGGAATTGGGAGCACTGACGTGGAAAGGATAGTAGTAAGAAAGCTACAGTAATACAGGGCTTCACAGCCAATGATCTGATTGCCCTCAAAATTGGGAGTCCTTGAAAGCAGAATTCATGTTTTGTGCATCTTGTTTTTTATGTGGTACTTGTGCATATATGATGGCTAAAAGCTTAGATGAATAGATGCCCAGAAGCACAAAAGCTCCTCATCCCTACCATTCACTACTCTTCTCCGTGCCCAAAAAGGGATGCCAAGAAAAGTGTAGTAACAGTTCAGAGGCAGATTCAGGAAGGAAGCTTTGTCCCTTTCTGGAGTATTCTCAGATCCCATTCTAGAGTTTGGCAGCAGAAGCCAGAAGCACGGGATTTGAGACAATCAATTAGGAAGGGACAGTGTGTGGATCTCAGATGGTGCCTCTGAGAACACTGCTCCCTTCACCATGAGCAGGTGAATAGAGAAACACAGGTCTAGGGTCACACTCTATGTGGAAGAATCTACAGGCAGAAAGGAACAGAAGAGAGAGTCAAGGTTCTTGACTGCCTTCAAAATGTCTGTCATTAAGCTAAACATTTCATATATATTATCACAATGAGCCATGGACTAGTGTTTGCATTCTTAAATTTTTGGGAAAAAGAACCCCCAAACAAAAAATAAGACCAACAAAACTGACTGAAGGATGGGAAATATTCTCCCCCAGTCCCAAAGTCTGTGTTTTTTGATATCGCGAGCTTTTTTACCCCATGTGCTTCTGTGCCTTGCACTTGAGAAAGGGTTTTTGGTCAAGGACAGAGTCTATTAGAGGTTTTTCATGATCATTCAAACACTGTTCCATACAGTTTTTCAAAAATCTTCATTAGTGAAGAGTCGGGAAGCTGGGGTGGGGGAGGAGATGAAATGTTCACAGGAGGAAATTAAATTCTGCTCCAAAGATGATGAACCTCTCTCAACACTAATGATGATTCCATCTTGCAAATGACAACACACAATAGAAAGTAGTGTCCTTCTCACATACATGTGTGTGCATGGCGAGTTGCACTCATATAATTAAACACGTGATGACTTGTATTTTGCAGCAGACCCATGAGCACCCGTGAAGTGCTTGCTTGGCTTCAGGGGAAGCCTGTGTCTCTGGATCTGGAGAATTAGGGATCCATGCTGGCAAAAGACACAGGAGTAAAAACAAGAACTATAAATAACTCTATTAAATATTTACTCTGTGCCAAGCACTGTTCTGAACATGTTATATGAAATGCATTAATAAAGGCTCAAAAAGAAAAAAAAAAACGAGAGAGAGAGAGAGAAAGCCTTATAAAACAGACACTCTTCTGTCTCCTTTTCGGTGAGGGAACCAGGCTTAGATACTTAAAGTAGTTTGTGAATGCTACCAAGTTGTCCCA
This sequence comes from Meles meles, assembly GCF_922984935.1. Classification (NCBI taxonomy): domain Eukaryota; kingdom Metazoa; phylum Chordata; class Mammalia; order Carnivora; family Mustelidae; genus Meles; species Meles meles. The sequence continues at coordinate 92,885,653 of NC_060073.1, read as the reverse complement.
GTTGGCAGTGGCAAAGCCTGGATTATTCGGACCCAAACCTTTTACTCTCAAGCCCTTGATTTTCTTGGCACCATATACTCCATACCAGTTCATGAAGATGAGGGATTCAGGTGACCTTCACACAGTAGAGTGACAGTGAAAAGACAGTGAGTGGCTCATAAAGGAAAGACTTCTCTGGTAGCCAAGTGAGTCTGTCAGAACAACACAAACAAAAACAGAATGAATTTTGAAGGTGGAGGGAACACATGCAGCAGGAAAATACTGTGACAAGTTCCTCAAAAAATAACACTCATCAACTATTTTTTTTTCTTTTTATCTTCTGTTAACATCCTTGTGGATGCTCAAAAGTCCTCTATCCATGAAACTGCTTTGTTGATAAAATGCTTGTTCCCACAGTCTCTTTGCTTCATGTCCTGCCCTTGGAGGACCCACAGATGTCCTTGTGGGGATTTCTCTTTGTGATTAGAGAAAGGGACACATGACAGAGGCTATGCCAACAATAGCAAGACCTGAGTTTTCAGGTGAGGAAAAGGAGCAGGGAGCTACAGCCAGCTAGGCGATAAGACATAGCAAAAAAAAAAAAAAAAAAAATTAAGTTTTGATATTAAGCTCTCACTTCCCATATCAAGATTTCACACACTGGAAAGAACAGAAAAGAGAGTTGGGACTTCTTTGGCCATCCAGAGCCATTATAACACAGGGAACCGAAGCTTTCTATTGGCTAGAATCGCTACAGATACCTTTAAAGGAAGTGTCCTGCAATTCATATGTTTTCATCAAAGTCTAAATCTTTAGACAGCCTGGTAGACTTCAGCAAGCAAAAGACTTAAACAAGCATTTTACGAAAGAGGACCCAAAAGGCCAATACAACATCATTAGGTTTTAGGGAGAAGCAAATTAACACCACAGTGATGTACTAAGGCACACACACCAGAATGTGGAAAAAAGTAATGGAGGAAGGGAGGGAAGGAAGAAGGGGAAAGGAAAAGAACAGGGTGGAGGAGGGATGGAGAAGGCAAAGGAGAGAGAGAAAGAAAAGAAAAGAAACCTGCCAATACCAAGTGTTGGTGAGACATGGAGTAATGTGTGCCTCACACACAGCTAGTTGGGATGCAACTTGGGGCAGTCAGTTTGGAAAATAGTTTGCCTTTCTAACAAAGTGTAAGATATGCATAACATGTGACTTTATAAATTACATTCCTAGTTTAAGAAATGTGTTCGCATGTGTATCAGGGGATATGTGCAAGAATGTTTCTGACAATGTTGTTTAAAATAGCCTCAAGATGGAAACAATGAAAATGTCTATCACTGTGGAATGAAGACATACATTGTAGTATATTCATTCCAGGGGATGTCAAACAGCATTGAAAATTAATCAATTCTAAAGACAGGGAACAAGAATGACTCATACAAAGCACACTGAGCTACAGTAACCAGACTCAGAATGCACACTGTATGACATTTCAAAACAGACAAAGTTAAACTCTTATATTTGGGGATGCATGTAACAAAAACAAAACACAAATCCAGCAAAACAAACAAAAGTCCAGAGGAGGTGGTTATGATACAACTTAGGATGGGGTTCTGCTTGTGCTCAAGAGGAGTGATGTGATGTGGAGGGGACCTGATAGTTCTGGGCTGTTGGTGGTGTCCTTTTACTTGTCTGGGTGGTAGTGGAAAAGGTGTACCATTTTCAAGAATTCATCAAGCTACATATCCATGTTTGATGTACTTTTTAGGTATTTGATATTCTACGATTTTTGGACAAAATTTCAAAAGCCTTAATATAAATACAGACCTTTTCCACTCTTGAGGGCTCGGTGAACACTTAGCAGTGCCCCAGACAGTGTCATCTGAGATCTAATAGACACCCTGACTCTAAGTATTACAACCAAACTCCACACTCAGGCCTCCAAACCCAGCCCTTCTTGAAAGCTTTCTAATTATATGAATGGTCGCACATCCCATGCTAGCAACTTGGGATGACTTGGGAGTCATCTTTTCTCTTCCTCCCTATTGTTTATGTCCAGTTAGCTCCTAAACTCAATTTTCTGCCACCTCCTACACATTAAAAAAAAATTATCTACACTCTCATGTCCACCATCACAATCTTCATTAGAACTGTATGATCCCTAACCTGTCTGATGTTTTTTTGTTTTAAGATCTTCACCACCATCTATAAAATCAAGTTTTGACCTCTCCATGCAGCATGCACAGTGATTTAAAACCTGGCACCTACATTCATTTTCACTCCCATTTCCAGTGAACTTGACCACTTGCTATTTCAAATTCTCTTAACTCATGTACCCATTATTCTCCCTGCTGCCAATAGCTTCATTCTGTTCTTTCCCTGGTCAGTCCCTCTCACTTATCAGTTGTTCAAGGCCCCAGTCAAATAACACCTCCTTTATGAATCCTTCTCTTCCTGTCTTTAGCTGGTATGAGAGTTCTTCTTCTGCACTTTTTCCCACTTCAGTAGCTTGGACTTAAGTTTATTGTGTAATTTCACATGTTCGTTAGTCATCATGTGTTGACATATTTGTCTCTCTTTCAGGTCATGCGAACCTCTAAATGGCTTTGCCATATTTAAATCTGCAGCCTCCAGAGCAATGCTTACAACAAAGCATGATCTCATTAAAAGTTACTGAATGAATGTGTGAACAATAAATGATTTACATGATGATCCCATGATAGCTTGAGGCTTAGTGCATAACATGAAGAAGCTAACTCCCTCCAGTATTTGGTGACATAACAGTTGTTAACCAAACACAACGTTTAGTTACTTAGGACTTTTGGCAGATATACTCAAGATGCTCAGGGATGTAACAACTTAAAAATGAATGTTGCTACAAATGCTCTTTAAATACAAAGTTTACTTAGGTCACCTTCAAACACACATCTCCCTGCCACACACACAGGAGCACATATTTACAAAGATGTAGCTCACAAGTACAAAGAAGATAGGAAGCTACCTCTCATCCCTCCATTCTACTATTTTCACCTGGCTTTTTCACTACTCTGGGCTGCTATCTTAAATAATTCCTTAAGTGAGAAGCAAAAGAATCTCCAGGATTAAGTTTTATATTAACACTACTTTGCTCTATACCAACAACAATTAGGTTTCAACAAAGTTTTTGGAAATCACTGGTACTCACCCCCTCGTCCCCCACCGCCCCACCCCCCATGATTTCTTGGAGAAGTGAACATCTGCTTGGACGTACTTTGCTTTGCTTTCTGAAGAGCACTGTCTCCCAGCTCTTCTCCTAGCAGGGGAATGGAGGCTGCTGATGGCAGGGCATTTGTCCCAACTGCCTATTGTAATTAATCCACTCAGGGTGCCTTGGAGAGATGAGTTTAGTAAGATACAAAAAACTATCTCTTTTAAAGAAGTCATACATTTTTCTAAGTCACCAATATGTATTAAATATAGTTAATTCCACATGTCATAAATATAAGAGAAATACAATCATTTTTCTCATCCTGTAGTCAAAGTCAATTTATACCCCCATGCCAATTCATTTGTTCCTTTTTACTGGTTCTTTAGGAAGAGATGGGATAAATGGAGCAGAATTGCATTAGACAGGGTGGTCATTTGGTCCTCAGGATTACACACATTGGAGACAGTCTTCAAAGGTCATAGTTCCTGAAACCCATGAATAGTTCCCCAAGTCTTTTCTTGGTGATGGAATGGATTGTAGAACAGAGCCCCTCAGTACAGGAGAATGAACTAATGGTCCTGATTTGCCTACAGATCCTTGATGTGTCCAGCGTCTGGCATACCTGATGACAGGTAGATTAAGAATGAGTGAAGCATAAGCCAGTTCAGGAACATTTGGGCGAGTCTCTTGCCTCACTTTCATCACTTGATCCCAGCCCAATTGTCAGCTCTGGTTTTCAGATGCTGTCTGGGGAGAGACGCGTTTCCAGCTCTTGCCCAGGCAGGAAAGGTGCTTTATCAGTGCTGTCCTCCAGGAAGATGATAACCCCATTGGGCACAAAACACACTTTCTCTGATAGCATCTGTTCCTCCAAAGCAGTCACTTTCCTCAGGGAATGGACTTAATAGAACATTTTTAAATGCCAATGAGTGATCGTGCGTTGGAGCTCCCAGCCCCAGCCCCCATGGGTAGCGAGTAAGGAAGGGTTACAAATGGCAAAGGGGCAAAGATGCCACCTCTGTGGATACTGGTAGCCTCCAGCTCTTGAGAGACCTCAAGAGGAAGTTAACTAGCCTCCAAGGGAACAGTCAGAGGAAAGCCTCTTGCTTTTGTGAGGAAATGATGGTTTAGCACCTTGTGGACGGAAGTTAGTGTTCCGAGAGCTGTCATGGAGAGAATATGTCCTTGGAGCTGAAGGCAGAAGAAAAACAGATAGAAGATTGGAAACAAGTGTGAAAGCCAACACAAGTGGCAAGATTAGAAACCCGGATGCCTCTGATACCAGCCTCTTATTGATGTCCAATCTCCACTCACCTTTCTACATCAAGAATCAAGCCATTAAAACCAAAAAGTCACTACCCCTTCCTTCCCTCACCTGCAAATAGAGTGAAACGGGTAGATGGAATATTATCAATCACTGTAAATTTGGAAGAGCAGCAATCTATATATGAATTACATTAAAGGCAGTGTATTATCATTTAATACTTCAGATTACACTCTTACTGGAAATGGCGTCTAATAATGGTTAAGTCAGAGTACCTGGTTTAAAGGTTCTGGGGCGCCTCCGTGGCTCAGTGGGTTGAGGCCTCTGCCTTCGGCTCAGGTCATGATCCCAGGGTCAAGCCCCGCACTAGGCTCTCTGCTCAGCAGGGAGCGTGCTTCCTCCTCTCTCTCTCTGCCTGCCTCTCTGCCTACTTGTGATCTCTGTCTGTTAAATTAAAAAAAAAAAAATTAAAGCCTGGTTCTGCCGCTTATCAGTTGTGAATCCTTGGGCAGATTACTATACCTCACTGTGTCTCAGCCTCCTCTTCTGTAAAAAAAAAAGGCTATAAAAATTATCTACTGCATAGGGAAAATTACATGAAATCATATACATATCTTAGAGGACCATGCTGTGGATGTTAGCTATTATTGTTACTTATACTTAAACAATTCTGGGGCAGAAAGCTAATGGTGGAATAACTCTGTTAATATATGCATGTGTGTGACTGGGAAGGGGTATTTCAGGTAATTTGTTATTACATATATAATATATATACAATTAATTATATTAATTTTATTATTATATTATAATTAATATAATTATAATATATAATATTACATATAAGATATAATATATGTGTTTAATATAATAATTATAATATATAATATTATATAAATATAATATAATTAATTAATTAACATTATATTATATTAATTATAACTATATATAATTAATATAATTATAATACGTTAGTATAATTAATTAATTAATTATATTAATATTATATTATATATAATATATATACAATTGTGTATATATATATAATATATACAATTCTAAACCAATCTGCCATGACAGGCAGGGGAAGCTCATTCTAGAGTTTTGAAGCATTTTGAAGCAGATTCTGCTTTCCCAGGGTTTCCCAGGAAAGGGAAGTAGGGCACAGTGGGAGCCCAGAGTGTGTGTGTGGTGGGTGGGGCTAGAAGTGCAGGTCCAGATGGAGGGGCAGGGTAAGGACGTGTTAAGATGTGCTGAGCACTGGGGGAGGCTGCGGGAGACTGTAGAATCAGTCAAGAAACAGTGTTGCCACTGTGACCACTGCTCCTGAAGCAAATATTAAGATGAATCTTATGTCTCGGTCGGAGTCACTTGTCTTTGGGAGGAAGAAGCCATGGTCAAGGTGGAATGACTGTTCTGTCGCATGTCTTTGTGGCTGAGGCAGCTCTGCCACCAGTGAGTCATTCCATGAATTGAGTGATATGGCTCAGAGGAATGAAAAGGGAAGCCCATTCATGACCTACGTCTTACCATTGACTCCTGACCCTATGAAATCCACTTCACCTTTCCGTGCTTCAAGCTTCTCCTTTGAAAGTAGCGTAAAGGAAAGGGTCCTTTTTTGAGAATGTGAAGATTTGGTTCCTTCTGTCATGACCGAATCATAGTGTCAAAATTGCCCAAACTTCTGATGCCCATAAAACCATAAACCCTTCCATCAGGAAGCCTAGGTTCCCTGACTTAAAGTCAATAATAGATTTATCTTCCTCCCACCTGGAAGACACACTTTTAAATTATTTTGAGCATGTTTTATCAGCTCCATTATGTGGCACATAGAAGTGTGTGGGTCTTTGCTTTGGGCTGCCACCTTCCAAAATGTAGGGGATTCTGTTGCTAATCCAATTGTCCCAGATTATTTATTTATTTGAGAGAGAGAGAGAGTGTGTGTGTGTGTATGGGTTGGGGGAGGGTCAGAGGAAGAGAGAGGGGGAAAGAATCTCAAGCAGACTACTCACAGAGTACAGAGACTGATGCCAGGCTCGATCTCACAATCCCAAGACCATGACCTGAGCTGAAATAAAAAAGTTGGATGCCCAGTCAACTGAGCCACCAAGGCGTCCCTGTGCCTCATCATTGAGATGTTTCTTGAGGCGTTTTGATGATGGGGCTAGGTGGGCTGAAGGGCAGGGCAGTGGGGATGGAGGCAGCCAGTGGTGCTCTATCAAGCCTGTATCTTTGAGCAAATGTTAAATGTCAGCTTAAGACTGACATATCAAAAGGTCTCAGCCCTGGAGTCCAACACATAACTCACTTTGCAGCATACAGCTCGGCTTTTGGAGCTGCTACCAATGCTGCTCCCTAAAGATTCTGCCTTAAGGCCACTGAAAATAAAAGAAAAAAAAATAGAGAGAGAGATACCACTTATATAGAGGAATGGGACTAGACTAGGACCATAGTTTCCCTCTTTCTTTTGGTGAATATCTCTACCTGCTGATGTGGGAGCAGCATGGAGCTCCCAGTGGCCCTCCCTGGTGTTAAGCCCTGACTCCACATAGCCACCTGCACATTTGATAAACCCATTCTGCTGGGCTTAACATGCAGGGACTGGAAATACCCGTAACTGTCCAATAACCTGTGATTATTCCTATTGTCAGAGAATCAAAAGACAGAGAGGTCTGTTCCCTAATCCTCAAAGTTTTATATAAAAATGCTACTGATTTTATTATTCCAAAAGCCTCAGCTGCTTCTTTTCTTTTGCCTAAAGCGACAAGCCCATTTTATTCTCAACTTGTCAAGGTTTCTCCCTTTCAGTGTGTATGCCCATCCTATTATTAAAATCCTTCCAAGAAGATCCCTTGAGATTTTGAGGATATCGGTTGCTAATGAGGCTGGCAGTATCCTCATAAACCAAGCTGTTCCGTTCCTGGTCTGAAGTGTAGGGTACTAGAAAGTCAGCCAAGTATCGCTGGGGCCACTGGGCATCATTTTCATGTCTTGAAGAGGATAGTGGTCAACGTGAGGGTTGGGATGCTCCCTCCCCTTCCTGGATTTCCAGGAGTGCCTGTGCAAATGCTGACCAGAACTTAAGCCTGTAGGAGAGAGTTGGGGTTTCTGAGGCACCATTCCCCTTACATGTGCCTCCTGCTGAAAGAGAGCCCGATGACAGATGAGCCAATATGTTAAAATCATGATAATTGTTCATTCCGAATGGTGAATGTATGGAGTTTACGCTATCGTTTTTCTGTGAATGTTGGAATATTTTCTTAATAAGAAATATATTCAAGAGATAATTGAGGGGATAATTATGAAACGCAAATCAGAGTATGTAAGAAACAGAGCAAGAACGAAGACTGTTGTTTGTTTGTCTTTGTTTATGTCACATGACCAGCATTTCTTCTGGCTGACAAGGATTTGACAGACCAACTTCCATTTTTGTACATTTTCAGCCACGTTCCCAAAAGCCTGATAGAAAAGTTTTCTATTTGTTCTGTTTGGTGAAACATGGCACTATAACAAATAGTATTCTTTATATTATACCAAAAAGGCCTATCAACTACTCCTGGTATTTCAATCTGGTATTTCTTGACAGTTCTCTGATAAAACAATAAACTGCCTTTATGTTTTATACTTAAAGACGTGGCTTGTTTCTCCTATACTTTTCTCTTCTCCTTCTCTTTAATATACCTGGGAAGAGTATGCTATGTTCACTTTGCAGTGTCGAATTTATTACACATGGTCCTGACCCTTAAGAAGTGTATGTTTAAAAACAGAAGCAAAACCTGGCGATTCACAGACCTGTACCCCTGGGGATAAAAATACATTATATGTTTATTAAAAAAAAAAATTGGAAGGGGAGGCGAACCATAAGAGACTATGGACTCTGAAAAACAACCTGAGGGTTTTGAAGGGTCAGGGGTGGGAGGTTGGGGGAACAGGTGGTGGGTAATGGGGAGGGCACGTTTTGCATGGAGCACTGGGTGTTGTGCAAAAAGAATGAATACTGTTACGCTGAAAAAATAAATAAAAGGGGAAAAAAAACAGAAGCAAAATGTGTAAAATGGCATATTGGCTTCAAAGTCCATTATAATTGAGTTCTGTATTAGGCAGGATATAGGCCAAATTGCTTTAGCAAGACAACTCCAAATACAGTGACTTAATAAAAGTGGAACTGTATTTCTCTTTCAAGAAGGTAGATGGCCTCAGACTGGTGGAGTTATCCTGACAGCCACAGGTTTACCTCTGGTTTCAAAGTGGCTGCTCCAGCACTTACCATCACATCTGTAACCCAAATAGCCAGAAGAAGTAAGAGAACAACGGAATCACACATGTATTCCTTCCAAACACAGGACCATAACGTGGAATACATCACTTCTGCTCTCATCCCATTGGTCAGAACAGTGTCAGGTGCAAACCTAAATGCACAAGTGGGTAGGAAATGCAGACTGGCTATTAAGACAGGAAGAGAAGAAGCCTGGGTAAAAACTAGAATTTTCTGCCACCCCTAGCTTCTGGTCCCAGAGACTCAAATTCAGGTATTCTGACTCTTCATATAGTGCCATTTAAGACATGAAACAGCAAGTTTAAAAAATGACTTGCCTTCCAACATAAACGAGCAAAATTGTTGCACTACATGTTCTTCTAAGAGATCCTGCAGGTACGAATCTCAGCAAATCCTGTAATTCAGCTGGTCTTTGCAAATTCTAGACAGAAATGACTCTGCTATTTGGTCACATTCTGTGCTTGGTCTTATCTGGCATAGGATGTTAGAGAGTTTTCTAGTTTTATATATGGAAAAACCTAGTTTTTCCTCACTTAGAAATTAGAAAGATAGTGGTAACTAACATCTATCTCCATAGTTGCAAACACAGTTACAGAGATTTTTGATTCAAAACTCCATTATATGGGGTCAGAACCAGAATATATGTCCCAACATGTCATATATTCATCAGTAATTATATACTATTAAGAAAAAGAGAAAAAAAAAAGATCAATGCCGTAGAGTCAGCCTGTGATATAGTGTCCGAGGAAGGAAACCTTCTGTCGAATTTGTTTTCCATTAAGTTCTGGCCTGGTATGTGGCCTGTATTCCAGGAGTTATCAGCTCCCTACATTCTTAGTTCATTTCCCTGGCTTGGCCCCTCCCCCTTTCCTCAAGTCTCATCTTTTGACTATGAAAAGCTATATTCAGTGTTTAATGTATTCTTCTGAAAAACCTTTAAGGCCATCTTCAGAAACACAACCATTTCTTATTTAATAAACAATCGCTGTTTCATTAAATGTAAATTAGTTCTTTATCCTTAGCCGTATTTGTTGAATCTATTACTTAGTGTGTTTACCAATTTTGTTTCCTTTGGCTGCAAAGCTTTCTGTAAACTACTCATAAATATAAAGTTGAAATGAAGGCACTTTCTCTCTGTTGAAGCACCTGCATTAGCAGCTTTGCACAACCCTCTCCTGCAAGGCTGATCTATCTTCCCGGTACCCCTTGATGCTGACGGGCTCCCATCTGAAAATAGTTCTGGGAGATCCTAGCTGCAGGAAGTCTGACCCGGGGCCTCTGCCCCGCAGGAATGGAACTGCTCCCTTCCTGGTCCAGTGTGGGAGGAGTCAGAGCACTAGGTGCAAGGTGGAAAAAGTGTGTTCTTTGAAAAGAACGAGGACAACCATTCTTTTGCGGAGGAGAAAATGAGTTCTTTGTAGTAGTGGTAACATTTGGCACTTTGATTCACTGGGTTCTAACATGTCCAAGTTTCCTGGCTTATAGGGCACAGTGTAAGGCCCATCTGTTCCAGCAGGCTTTCCCTGATTAGATAGGATGCTTGGCAAACAGAGTCTCAGATAATGGATATTTGAATATTTTTGTAATTTCCATGCTTGTGCCTAACAGCTTAGCAGTTGGCCCTATGTTTAAAGAAAATGGATAATAATCATGACTAATGTGGTAATTTCCATTCAAAAATTTCAAATGGTGCTTAATTAAATCTTCCAATAACATTTGGAAGCAAAGGTTCACCCTGCCCATGCTATCCATGAAGCAAAGAGAGTGATAGGGTAGTGGAAGAAATCTTCAGGAGCTCCCTGTGGGAGAACAAAGCAGGTACAAAAGCTGTGACCACTCACTTAATTGCAGCCCCAAGAGAATTCTCCATAACCCAGCCCTTTGCATGGCAGAGGGCTGCAACACCCCCTCATTGCTGGCAGTAGGCTTCTTGCTCATTTCCACGTGTCTATGAGAATGGAAGATGAATCACCTTAGATTGAACTGCCTGAGGGTTTGCTGACATAGTTCTAGAAGGCTGTCCTCCTGACCCTGTCTTGGTAAAGATAAGACTCACTACTGTCTGGGTCATAGGGATGGCTGCTGGTCCACCAGCTGGGCTCATTCGGGCCTTGTCCTAGATTACAGAGATGCCCTCGTCAAAATCTGCCCACAATGGAGGCCTCTTTTGATTTTTCAAACTTTCACTATAACAGCTTTCCTAAACTCTACTTGGTAACTTTGAATGTCTAGAACACTGTTATGAATCAAACCTGAGAATCTTAGTCTTTGGAAAGGACATTGAGGCTTTCCAGAAGGAACCCCTCATTTAAGAGATGAGAACCTGAGGACCAAGCCCACTTTCCACCCAAAGGCTAAAGACTAGGCATGTTCATTTCAGTCATTTTCATCCCAGCTTGGCCTGGAACCTGGGTCTCCTGGCTTCCAGTCCAGTGACCTTTTGCTTCAGCATTACAAATGGATTTTTCTTCTGTTAAAATCTAAATCTATTTTTATACCTTTCAGTTTCCGTTGGGAGACAGGCAGGAGGTGGAGTGATGGAATAATTTGTCGGTACCCTACTTATATTCATTCTTCCCATCACACAGGACCACGGCTGTGTTGCTTCTCCCTCCCCGAATTCCTTTGGCCTTGCATTCTAACCTTGCCTCTTCACCTCCTTTTGTCTCATCTCCCCAACCTGCAAACTCAGGCAAACAGGATTTGCCCTTTACCCTCTAGGGATGTTTGAAGATTGATAACATGTCAGGAAAAAGACTGGATTTATTAGAATTTCACCATATCCTATTTAAACAGAAGCGCCCACAGAGAAAAGAATTTGCAAATAACTTTTTCTTGTATTATGTTTTAAATTCATTTCTCACTCTTATTGCTACTGTTTATTATTATTATTATTGTTATTATTTGGGGGTTTACCATTTAAAGTCTTTTGTAAAGGTCTCGGCTGTTCCCAAGCAAGCCAGCCACGCACTGAAGCAGGACAGAGGGAAGGATGATACAGTGAGCCGGGCCTGGGGAACGACAGCCCTGTCATGCTGACTTATGATGGATGAGGGAAAAGTCTATTTCTCATCCGTAGTGGGGAGGTGAAGTGTAAAGAAAGATGCACCAGGGGTCTCTGGGCGATTCATCTTGCAGTAGATAAACTCTCAGAAGCTGCAGAGTTTTGAGGGGAAGAGAGAAAGAATTGAAGAATCAAATTCATTATGTGAAGTATAATCTCACGAGGAAATATCAAAATATGTCAGCAGCACCCAGGATGGGAGGGTGGGGAGTGGGTGGGGAATTCACTGATGGTGTTTGTCAGCTGCTAAACCAGGCGTGGAGGCAGAGAGGCACTGGGTTCCACCGCTCTCCCCTGCAAACAGCCTTCCTACCCAGTGCTGGAGGGTATCAGACAGATCCGGGGGCACTTCATGGTGGATGGATGCAGGAGATCCAGGAGACCTCCTTGAATGCCTCTCCCCCTATCTCAAATTCACCCCCACCCTCTTTCCCTATGTGTGGCTCACTTTTCAGCTCTTCAGAGGCCAAAGTTAGAGGTCAGGTATAAATAATCCCATGAAGAGTGTTCCATGGAACTCTCCCTTGTCGTCATGTTGTCCCTGAGCCACCCTCTCCCCGCTGTTCCTTTCCAAATTTTAGCAGAGCCCTACCTAGTCACTAGCTGCCTGAGTCTTGCAAATGAAAATTGATAGTTTGGGGAGCCTTTCTCTGCCACTTTAAACGTGCTTAGTAGACCGAAATTCTCTGTCCTGCATATGCATTAAGGCGCCAGCCAGCTCTCCTGCTCCCACCTCCACAGACCAGGGGGGCCCCCCCAGCACCCCAGAGGGAAAAGCAGCAAAAAGCTTTCCCAACTCTGGGCACAGGGCAGCCTTTGCAATTTCCATCTCTGTCTCGCTTCTCATTCCCACAGTGACCTTGGGCAAATCACTTCACCTCCCTGAGACTCAGTTTCCACATCTGGAAAGCTGAGATAATAGCAGGTAGCCTCCTGGGGGGATCCTGCAAGGCTTAATTAATTAATGTTTGGCAAAGCTTCCGAGACCTTTGCTTGAAAGAATCCGTGTGAGTGCAAATTATTATTATTATATCACTGGAGCCTTAACTCCAATTTTGTGGCAGAGGCTAATAATTATTTCTTTTCTGAAGAAAAAAATATTAATTTTAATTCCAACTCATTTACCAGGTAGTGGGTAAAAAATTGGCCGTTTGTCAAGGACAGTGTTGTCTAGATGGAAGACTGCAAGAAAATCTTCCTATGTGGCCATCTTTCCTGGGCATCCTCTCCTCTCCCCTGCCTCATCTCCTGACCCTGTTCTTTGCGCTTTCTCTCGGGGTCAAGGCATTAGTTTGGGCAGGCTGGGGCAACACCTCTGCCCATTGTGCTTTTCGTCTCCCTGTGCCGTCGGGTCCTCGCCCCTGCACTAGGTTTCACTGACTGCCCTTTCCTGCAGTCAGCCCTCCAGCACTGGACACTTCCTTTGGCTCAGCATAGAAACCAAATGTCAAGTATTTTTAAGAAACAAGACTTCATTCAATATCCCTGAATTGATTTCAGATAACTGGGCACCCTCTCTATTAAAAGCATCAAACGAATTTACTGTGTCAGATGAACCACCTCCCTCAAGACAATGGACCGTGTGTTCCACAGGGATAAAAATCATGTCCAGCAGGCATCGGTGGTCATTCCCCGCCCCCTCTTCTTTCTCCTGTCCATGAGGCTTCATGGGCTGCCTGGCTCCCCCAGCTACGGTTCTCATCAGCCCCTCCAGGAAACCCCCGGGATTTCTCCTTTGCTGTTTCTCTCAAAACAGCCTGCAATACTTATGTTGCTGCATTTCTGAGGGGCAGACATGTTCCTACTCCCCCAGCTTTGCCCTGACCCTAGAACCTCAGGCTCCACGGAAAATCCCATTAATCTACTTTCCTCTAGGGACACTGTAATTGCATATTAGCTTCGGAGCCATGAGCAGACATTCGTGCAAGGCTTTCCCTCGGTACTTTCTGCTCCTTGTGTCTGCGTGTGCTTTTGGATTTCGAAGGTTGGTGTTTGTTCTGTTTTTCTGAGGAAACTGACTAACAAAATCATAGCTTTTCACTTCCTCTTTCTTCTTTCATTCTGTGCAGCTAGTCCGGATGTCACTGCCAACTCCCAACTTTTATACTCATTTTCCTTTCTGAGTGTTTCTTCCCACATTCCTCTTTCAAGAATATTCTTATCACATGCACGAGCACACATGCACACGTGCACGCACGCACACACACACACACACACACACACTCCTTCTGTCCCCTAAATTCTTCACTTTCTTCAGGACAGCTGCTGTATACACGACCCAGGCCACAGCCACCTCACGTTTGCTGGGTTGTTAACACCCGTAACTTGTACACTTGCAGTGTGTGATGCTCTGGAATGTACGTACCTACTCTGAGGCTTCTGTGCTCTCAAGTGACACAGACAGAGCACGTGTGGTGAGAAGGACAATGAGTCTGAGTGACTGGGGAATCTTCTGACTGCTGCTGCGAGGTTGTTGTGATGATTTCCAGCAGAATGACCTCTCCGCGGTTTTCTCATCAAACTCCAACCTCAACGAAACGCTACTCGTTTCCCAACGGCATCATGTTCCGTCTTTTGTGCCTGTCTCCATGCTTGTCTTCCTCCTGGAGTAGCATTAACTCTACTTTCCGTCTGGAAGAAGTCACCCCATCTTCTTGGCCCAGGTCAAGCTTCTCCTCAGTGACGTTCCTGGGTCTGCTCCATGCCCTCCTCCCACTCCTCAGATGGCTGGAGCCCGTTGCCTCCACCGGTGTGCCACCACAGTGCTCTGGGGTTGATGTCATTGCTAGCATTCTCCATGCTGTATGGAAAAGTTTTGTTTTCATGGCTCCTTCCTTTTCTAGTCTAAAAGTATATTGAGATCAGTGCCTGGCCCTTAGTTGGTAGTCCATAAATATTTAATGAATGAACATGTGAGCCAGTAAGTACCTCTGTGTTCCACATTTTTTTAGAGCAAAAATTAATCATACATTTGATTTATTTTGCATGTGTGCTAAAAAAAAAAAAATCTGAGAAATCTGTATAGGGCCCTGAATCACATGGGAACTCTCCATATCACTTCTGATAAACGTGATGTAATGCATCTTGCAGAAGTCATCTGGTGTTACTCCATTCCAGCAAAACCATAGGCACATTTTACTGGCTGCTCTATCCGTTGATATTCTCCAGGGAGGATCTTGGTCCCCTATACCCAGAAATCTACATGCTCAGGAAGTCTTACCTCTGTTCTACCTGCAGGCCTATCAGCCCCCCCTAGAAAACACTGTGTTGTAGAGGGGGATGAGTAAGCTGTGTGTACACACCAAAACTGAAGTGGTTAGGAATGAAAATGTGGTGTCGATAGAAGATGATATTATTAGCAACCTGTTAAATGGGTTCCTGGTGTGTGCTTCTAACGTTTCTCCCTTCAAGAAAAACGCTCCACACCGTGTCTCATTTTGTGCAGTCAATACGCTCCTGATAAGACCCATCACAGCATTTGCGGTACTGGAAGAAATTAAACATTTAGGGGACTCCTCCAACGCCACACTGATTGAGCTCAAACGATGCTGCTAAATTGACAGATGCATTTGTCTGTTCCTGCAAGCGAGCGAGTCTTCCCTGCAGAATGTATTACAAATTCCTTAACGGCAAGGAGATAAAAACAAATCATAAACTCCTTTATTCTACCTTTGTGCTCCTTTCTCCAGGAGCCAGTCTTGGTGTACCTGCTTGTGGTGTGTGCACGCGGGCACGCGGGAGTGTGCACATGTGTGTGTGTGCTTGCGTGTGCATGTGTGTATGTCTTGGATGCAAGTGGGATGCACCAAGAGAATCACACTGCTCAGCTCATCACACACACAGTGTGAGTCTTGAGCTTTGCAAGGCTGACCTTCTTTCCTTGGCCATTCTGTTAATTGAGGTAACCGTGCCAATGCGTGGACAGTCCTGTCAGCAGGGGACAGCACCTTGCACCTCTCAGCCAGATGCAGGACAACTTTAAACCGATTAATAAAACTCTTAAAAGGATAATATTGTTGGGCAACATGCTAAAGCTTCCTGCTCTTGCCCAGGTTGTATTTTTATTAAGCTGTAAGCTGTGTTTTTTAAAAAAAAAGATAGAGGGAGAAGAAGAAGCGAGAAAGAGACTTTTATAGCCTGCAGCCTCTTGTTTGCAGATTATTTTCCAAAGATGCTCAGTAGAATATCAATTGCCTGTGATTAGAAGTCCTACCAGGTACTACCCTGAATGGAGGAGGCTTTAGAAGTGAGAGCAGTCCCTCAGAGAAGCCACACATTTTAGATTTGGAAAAATGGCTCAGCTGACGTTGTCTTCACAGTAGTCAGGGTAAGGCAGGGGGTTGGGGAGGATAGGGCCAAGCTGGCACGAGGGGTAGGTTTGAAATAAAGGTGTCATGCTCTGCTCTGGTCTTTCTCAGGAAGGAGCAGGCTGTGTCCTCCTTCCCAGAGACATGGTCTGGCATGGGGGCAGGAAAGGGACGGGTTGGGGTAGGGGTAGGGGTCTTAGGAAAAACCTGGAGTCTGGTCCCAGGCATTTCAAAGAACTCTGGCTCCAAAATCCTTAAGAAACTCTCATTGGAAGTGCTGATAGGAACTGACCTATAGTTCTTTTATTTCATGAGTAATAAAATTTACCTTAACCATTTTTTTTTTTTTAGAAAGTCCTATGTGCTTTTAGAAATGATAATAATTCTAAAAGCAAATGTGGTCCTACATTAGCTCGACTGGGTGAATGCTGAAGGGATGTGTGTTTCTGCTGCCAAACGACTTCGCAAAGATGTTTCCTGGATCCGTCCCATTCATCCATCAAAATGAGAATGCTGACACCAGCCATGGGGGAGAGATGGAACATCACTGAGGTCCCAGGGATCCAAATTCTTACAAATATGTGTAGTGACAGAGCTGTTACCATAGCACTCGGTCTGTGCTCAGTAACTACCATTGAATGAAGGCACTGATAGGCAACAATAATGCCTATTCTAGACATTTCATATTTGTGGATCAGGCAGTATGTGATCCTCCGTGTCTGGCTCCTTGAACTTAGCACTGCATTTTCAGGATTTTTCCATTTTGTAGCATGAGTCAGTGCGTCATGCGTCTTTCTCAGGTGTCCCCTGGTTTCCTGCTGTCATTTACTGAAATTTCTTCTCACTTGTACCTAGGCATCAGGTTTTTCTCTTTTTCACTTTTCCAGCTCCACGAAAGCCAGGCCTTTGTGGCTCAGGCTCTGGGTTCACACTGCCAGCCTCCTGAGAACGAGCCAAGCTTCTCATGGGCCATGGTCCCTGGGCAGCGCCGCCGCAAGCTGGAGCTCACCTTCCCGCTTGGGATTGTCTTTTCATTAATTCTTGCATTCTTCTCAGAAGTCATTTGGCCTGTCTATCTCGCTCTTCCTTTCTCTCTGATCTTTTCTCCCAATCTCTAACCCAGGACTCCTCTCACTGCAAAATACAAGGGATCTCCTGAAACTTCTTGGATCTAAACCTCTAAGGCTCTATTCTTCTGAATCAGCATTTTCCCCAAGTGCTCTAGGAAATTTTGAAGTGAGTGGCATGCTTTGACTCTCTCCTCATCCACACCTTACCTAGTTTCCAGAAATCCTCTTTGTTCCTTGGCTCTATCCCTGGTCACCAACAGGCTTCCAGGGACAGGCCTGCTCATTTCCCACCCGGCTCGACACTGCCCTCCCTTCCACCTTTACTGTCCAAACTTCAAAGTTTCAGTTATTCATTCACTCCTCTCTCGAAGTATTTCTTGTCCTTGAGGCATGTGAGGTATGAGGCCAACAGAGATGAGCCACCTGTGGCCCCTGATCTCCAGGGGCTCACCCTATTGATAGATCCAGGTGTGTGACTAGCTATGCCTTGATTCCCTGCATCTTTTTTTTTTTTGTGTGTGTGTGTTTTATTTTTTTTCCATTTTATTTATTTTTTCAGTATAACAGTATTCATTCTTTTTGCACAACACCCAGTGCTCCATGCAAAACGTGCCCTCCCCATTACCCACCACCTGTTCCCCCAACCTCCCACCCCTGACCCTTCAAAACCCTCAGGTTGCCCCAACCTCCCACCCCTGACCCTTCAAAACCCTCAGGTTGTTTTTCAGAGTCCATAGTCTCTTATGGTTCACCTCCCCTCCCCAATGTCCATAGCCCGCTCCCCCTCTCCCAATCCCACCTCCCCCAGCAACCCCCAGTTTGTTTTGTGAGATTAAGAGTCATTTATGGTTTGTCTCCCTCCCAATCCCATCTTGTTTCATTTACTCTTCTCCTATCCCCCTACCCCCCCATGTTGCTTCTCCATGTCCTCATATCAGGGAGATCATATGATAGTTGTCTTTCTCCGATTGACTTATTTCACTAAGCATGATACGCTCTAGTTCCATCCATGTCGTCGCAAATGGCATGATTTCATTTCTTTTGATGGCTGCATAGTATTCCATTGTGTATATATACCACCTCTTCTTTATCCATTCATCTGTTGATGGACATCTAGGTTCTTTCCATAGTCTGGCTATTGTCGACATTGCTGCTATAAACATTCGGGTACACGTGCCCCTTCGGATCACTATGTTTGTATCTTTAGGGTAAATACCCAGTAGTGCAATTGCTGGGTCATAGGGTAGTTCTATTTTCAACATTTTGAGGAACCTCCATGCTGTTTTCCAGAGTGGTTGCACCAGTTTGCATTCCCACCAACAGTGGAGGAGGGTTCCCCTTTCTCCACATCCTCGCCAGCATCTGTCATTTCCTGACTTGTTAATTTTAGCCATTCTGACTGGTGTGAGGTGATATCTCATTGTGGTTTTGATTTGTATTTCCCTGATGCCGAGTGACGTGGAGCACTTTTTCATGTGTCTGTTGGCCATCTGGATGTCTTCTTTGCAGAAATGTCTGTTCATGTCCTCTGCCCATTTCTTGATTGGATTGTTTGTTCTTTGGGTGTTGAGTTTGCTAAGTTCCTTATAGATTTTGGATACTAGCCCTTTATCTGATATGTCGTTTGCAAATATCTTCTCCCATTCTGTCAGTTGTCTTTTGGTTTTGTGAACTGTTTCCTTTGCTGTGCAAAAGCTTTTGATCTTGATGAAATCCCAATAGTTCATTTTTGCCCTTGCTTCCCTTGCCTTTGCCGTGGTGCCTAGGAAGATGTTGCTACGGCTGAGGTCGAAGAGGTTGCTGCCTGCATTCTCCTCAAGGATTTTGATGGATTCCTTTCTCACATTGAGGTCCTTCATCCATTTGGAGTCTATTTTCGTGTGTGGTGTAAGGAAGTGGTCCAATTTCATTTTTCTGCATGTGGCTGTCCAATTTTCCCAGCACCATTTATTGAAGAGGCTGTCTTTTTTCCATTGGACATTCTTTCCTGCTTTGTCGAAGATTAGTTGACCATAGAGTTGAGGGTCGATTTCTGGGCTCTCTATTCTGTTCCACTGGTCTATGTGTCTGTTTTTGTGCCAGTACCATGCTGTCTTGATGATGATAGCTTTGTAATAGAGCTTGAAGTCCGGAATTGTGATGCCACCAACGTTGGCTTTGTTCTTCAATATTCCTTTGGCTATTCGAGGTCTTTTCTGGTTCCATATAAATTTTAGGATTATTTGTTCCATTTCTTTGAAAAAAATGGATGGTATTTTGATAGGGATTGCATTAAATGTGTAGATTGCTTTAGGTAGCATAGACATTTTCACAATATTTATTCTTCCAATCCAGGAGCATGGAACATTTTTCCATTTTTTTGTGTCTTCCTCAATTTCTTTCATGAGTACTTTATAATTTTCTGTGTGTAGATTCTTAGTCTCTTTGGTTAGGTTTATTCCTAGGTATCTTATAGTTTTGGGTACAATTGTAAATGGGATTGACTCCTTAATTTCTCTTTCTTCAGTCTTGTTGTTGGTGTACAGAAATGCAACTGATTTCTGTGCATTGATTTTATATCCTGACACTTTACTGAATTCCTGTACAAGTTCTAGCAGTTTTGGAGTGGAGTCTTTTGGGTTTTCCACATATAGTATCATATCATCTGCGAAGAGTGATAGTTGACTTCTTCTTTACCGATTTGGATGCCTTTAATTTCTTTTTGTTGTCTGATTGCTGAGGCTAGGACTTCTAGTACTATGTTGAATAGCAGTGGTGATAATGGACATCCCTGCCGTGTTCCTGACCTTAACGGAAAAGCTTTCAGTTTTTCTCCATTGAGAATGATATTTGCGGTGGGTTTTTCATAGATGGCTTTGATAATATTGAGGTATGTGCCCTCTATCCCCACACTTTGAAGAGTTTTGATCAGGAAGGGATGCTGTACTTTGTCAAATGCTTTTTCAGCATCTATGGAGAGTATCATATGGTTCTTGTTCTTTCTTTTATTAATGTGTTCTATCACATTGATTGATTTGCGGATGTTGAACCAACCCTGCAGCCCTGGAATAAATCCCACTTGATCGTGGTGAATAATCCTTTTAATGTACTGTTGAATCCTATTGGCTAGTATTTTGGCGAGAATTTTTGCATCTGTGTTCATCAAGGATATTGGTCTGTAGTTCTCTTTTTTGGTGGGATCCTTGTCTGGTTTTGGGATCAAGGTGATGCTGGCCTCATAAAATGAGTTTGGAAGTTTTCCTTCCGTTTCTATTTTTTGGAACAGTTTCAAGAGAATAGGAATTAGTTCTTTAAATGTTTGGTAGAATTCCCCTGGGAAGCCGTCTGGCCCTGGGCTTTTGTTTGTTTGGAGATTTTTGATGACTGTTTCAATCTCCTTACTGGTTATGGGTTCAGGTTTTCTATTTCTTCCTGGTTCAGTTGTGGTAATTTATATGTCTCTAGGAATGCATCCATTTCTTCCAGATTGTCCAATTTGTTGGCGTAGAGTTGCTCATAGTATGTTCTTATAATTGTCTGTATTTCTTTGGTGTTAGTTGTGATCTCTCCTCTTTCATTCATGATTTTATTGATTTGGGTCCTTTCTCTTTTCTTTTTGATGAGTCTGGCCAGGGGTTTATCAATCTTATTGATTCTTTCAAAGAACCAGCTCCTAGTTTCATTGATTTTTTCTATTGTTTTTTTTTGATTTCTATTTCATTGATTTCTGCTCTGATCTTTATGATTTCTCTTCTCCTGCTGGGTTTAGGGTTTCTTTCTTGTTCTTTCTCCAGCTCCTTTACGTGTAGGGTTAGGTTGTGTACTTGAGACCTTTCTTGTTTCTTGAGAAAGGCTTGTACTGCTATATATTTTCCTCTCAGGACTGCCTTTGCTGTGTCCCACAGATTTTGAACTGTTGTGTTTTCATTATCATTTGTTTCCATGAATTTTTTCAATTCTTCTTGAATTTCCTGGTTAACCCATTCATTCTTTAGAAGGATGCTGTTTAGTCTCCATGTATTTGGGTTCTTTCCAGCTTTCCTCTTGTGATTGAGTTCTAGCTTCAGAGCATTGTGGTCTGAAAATATGCAGGGAATAATCCTAATCTTTTGATACCGGTTGAGACCTGATTTGTGACCCAGGATGTGATCTATTCTGGAGAAGGTTCCATGTGCACTAGAGAAGAATGTGTATTCTGTTGCTTTGGGATGAAATGTTCTGAATAGATCTGTGATGTCCATCTGGTCCAGTGTGTCATTTAAGGCCTTTATTTCCTTGTTGATCTTTTGCTTGGATGATCTGTCCATTTCAGTGAGGGGAGTGTTAAAGTCCCCTACTATTATTGTATTATTATTGATGTGTTTCTTTGATTTTGTTATTAATTGGTTGATATAGTTGGCTGCTCCCACGTTAGGGGCATAGATATTTAAAATTGTTAGATCATCTTGTTGGACAGACCCTTTGAGTAGGATATAGTGTCCTTCTTCATCTCTTATTATAGTCTTTGGCTTGAAATCTAATTGATCTGATATAAGGATTGCCACCCCAGCTTTCTTCTGATGCCCATTAGCATGGTAAATTGTTTTCCACCCCCTCACTTTAAATCTGGAGGTGTCTTCGCATCTAAAATGAGTTTCTTGTAGGCAACATACTGATGGGTTTTGTTTTTTTATCCATTCTGATACCCTGTGTCTTTTGATTGGGGCATTTAGCCCATTAACATTCAGGGTAACTATTGAGAGATATGAATTTAGTGCCATTCTTAGCCTGTAAGGTGACTGTTACTGTATATTGTCTCTGTACCTTTCTGATCTACTACTTTTAGGCTCTCTCTTTGCTTAGAGGACCCCTTTCAATATTTCCTGTAGAGCTGGTTTGGTGTTTGCAAATTCTTTCAGTTTTTGTTTGTCCTGGAAGCTTTTGATCTCTCCTTCTATTTTCAGTGATAGCCTAGCTGGATAGAGTATTCTTGGCTGCATGTTTTTCTCGTTGAGTGCTCTGAATATATCATGCCAGCTCTTTCTGGCCTGCCAGGTCTCTGTGGATAAGTCTGCCGCCAATCTAATATTTTTACCATTGTATGTTACAGACTTCTTTTCTCGGGCTGCTTTCAGGATTTTCTCTTTGTCACTAAGACTTGTCAATTTTACTATTAGGTGACGGGGTGTGGACCTATTCTTGTTGACTTTGAGGGGGGTTCTCTGCATCTCCTGGATTTTGATGCTTGTTCCCTTTGCCATATTAGGGAAATTCTCTCCAATGATTCTCTCCAATAGACCTTCTGCTCCCCTCTCTGTTTCTTCTTCTTCTGGAATCCCAATTATTCTAATGTTGTTTCGTCTTATGGTGTCACTTATCTCTCGAATTCTCCCCTCATGGTCCAGTAGCTGTTTGTCCCTCTTTTGCTCGGCTTCCTTATTCTCTGTCATTTGGTCTTCTATATCACTAATTCTTTCTTCTGCCTCATTTATCCTAGCAGTGAGAGCCTCCATTTTTGATTGCACCTCATTAATAGCTTTTTTTGATTTCAACTTGGTTAGATTTTAGTTCTTTAATTTCTCCAGAAAGGGCTTTAATATCTCCAGAGAGGGTTTCTCTAATATCTTCCATGCCTTTTTCGAGCCCGGCTAGAATGTTCAGAATCGTCATTCTGAACTCTTGATCTGACATATTACCCATGTCTGTGTTGATTAGGTCCCTAGCCTTCGGTACTGTCTCTTGTTCTTTTGTTTGTGGTGATTTTTTCCGCCTTGTCATTTTGTCCAGATAAGAGAATATGAAGGAGCAAATAAACTACTAAAAGGGTGGCAAAGACCCCGGAAAAATGCGCTGTAACCAAATCAGAAGAGACCCCAAATTGTGGGGGGGAGAAAGGGGATAAAAACAGCTTCTGAAAAAAAAAAGAAAAAAAAAAGAAAGAAAGAAAGAAGAAAATTTAAAAAATAAAACAAATAAAAAATATAAAAAAGAAAGAAAAAATATATATATTTAGATGAACTAGTCAAAAAATGTTAAAAAAGAAAAGGGTAAAAAGTTTAAAAAAAATTTAGCAGAAGAAGAAAAAAGAAAAAGGAAAAAAAATTGAAAAAAGAAAAAAAAATTGAAGTAGCTGCAAGACTAAAGAATCATGGGGAGAAAGCCATGAGTTCCGTGCTTTGCTTTCTCCTCCTCTGGAATTGCTCTGCTGTCTTAGGAATTGAATCTGCTTTCTCCTTGATAGATGAACTTCGTCCTGGCTGGATATTTTGTTGATCTTCTGGGGGAGGGGCCTGTTGTAGTGACTCTCAAGTGTCTTTGCCCGAGGTGGGATTGCACCGCCCTTACCGGCGGCCAGACTAAGTAATCGGCTCGGGTTCGCTTTTGGGAGCTTCTGTTCCCTGAACGCTTTCCGTAGAGTTCTGGAGGACGGGAATGAAAATGGCGGCCTCCCAGTCTCCGGCCCGGAGGAGCCGAGAGCCTGGGGCCCCACTCCTCAGTGCGCCCCCAGAGGACAGCACCCAATCACTCCCGTATCCCCAGCCTCTAGCCGCGCTCCGAGCTCACCCAGCCCACGACCAGTTCAAGGTAACCCCGAGCTGAGAGTTTAGTCCTCGGCTCTGTCTCTGCAGCCGGCTTCTCCGTTCTAATACCTGCGAGCTCTCCGACACTCCGACACCCCCGATCCTTCTGTGACCCTGCGGGGCCTGGGGCCACGCTGGCTCCGCGTGGGCTTCACCCCGGTTTAGCCCCTGGAGCAATGTCCCTCAGTGGAACAGACTTTTAAAAGTCCTGATTTTGTGCTCTGTTCCTCCGCCGCTTGCCGGGAGCCGGCCCCTCCTCCCGTGGTCTATCTTCCCGTCGTTTTAGATTCACTTCTCCGCCAGTCCTACCTTTCAGAAAGTGGTTGATTTTCTGTTTCTAGAGTTGCTGTTCTTCTTCTC
Organism: Meles meles; assembly: GCF_922984935.1. Lineage (NCBI taxonomy): Eukaryota > Metazoa > Chordata > Mammalia > Carnivora > Mustelidae > Meles > Meles meles. Next base: position 92,861,618 of record NC_060073.1, on the reverse strand, counting down.
TTCGCTCTCCCGTTGGATTTGTAGGTGTTTACAATGTTTAGATAAGCTATCGAGCTGATCTCCTGCTACCTGATGTAGTCTCAGGCTGCTACTTCTCCGCCATCTTGACTCCTCCCCGATTCCCTGCATCTTTATATTGTGTGACATATATTGTGTGACTTTGAGCAGAAGGCCACAGCAATGAGCAGGAAAGACATAAGTAAATACCCAAAGAGAAATAAGTCAGATATCCTCAGAGTGTTAAGTGCAACAGACAAAACCAAGAAGGGTAAAGAGTGGAGAGGGACTGGGAAGAGCCTCCTCCTGCACGGGAGCAGATCAGAAGAGATGACATGGGAGCAGAGCCTGAAAGGGATAAGACGGAGTTTTGTGAAGACCTGTAGGAAGGCATCTGTGTGAGAGGGGCAGGCAAGTGCAAGGCCCACAGTGAGGTGTCAAGGACAACTGTGGGTGCTGGGGCACAGGCAGGAAGGTTCTAAACCATCTGACCTCATTTCTGATCTGGAGCCCCTGGTTTGCTTGAAGAAGCATCTGTTTGCCTTCGATCCCAGTAGAATTCTTCTCTCCCACCGCTGAGCCCCCGGCCTCACAGACCTTGAGTGAGCACATCCCAGTGAAAACAATGTCGGCCTGAAGCAGGCCGAGGAAAAGCAACTGAAACAATTGATTGAGCAGATCTGGGTGCTGACTCAAGTGTATTCAGACCCTTAGAGGTAAAAAGTGTGTGTGGATAGGCAGATGACTGATGCCAATAATGCCTGAAGAGAAGAGTGAACTGGACTTCTTGAAATTCTGGAAAAAAAAATGTAAAACCAGATGATCTACATGAATCTTGAAAGAAATACATTTAAAACACTTTTAAAGGAATACCTTAGTAGGTCGTGAATTTGTGGTGCCTTTGGCCCACAGGATAAATTCTGGCTAAAATAATTATTTAAAAATGGTAACTGTTCAGTCAATACGTGGGGTTGCTTATTATGTGCCGAGCACAGCAGACCCAGAAACAAACAGGAGTAATGCAGTTCTTGCTCCCCCAGAACATACAGGGCAACAGTGGACATGCGTCCCGAGTAAGTCAGTAGGACCCCATAATAGCAGTACATGGGGTGGACAGGAACTCCTGGTCCTGCTGGGTGGCCTTGGGCAAGTGACCTAGCTCTGTGCCCTCAATTTATTGATGTTTAAAATAGAGATATCAGTAGTGCCTCATCAGGCTGTTGTAAGAAGTGTCTCCAATGATGCCCAGCACACATCAGGCGCTCAGTAAGTATTGACTATTGGGGCAGCAATTAGCCATAGTTTTGACAGGTGTTAGGAATTGACGGTGTAACGGGAGTCCTTCCCTGGTTTCCGAGAGCCTCCTGATGAAATGACATTGCAGTCCCTCCAAGCATTGTACCTGATGATTTACATATATTAGTATGAATCCAGAAAATTCCTGCAGAGTAGGGATTTTGCCTGTTGCAATCTACCCAGGAAAAACCTGACACTTCTCAGGAAGTTTGAGCATCTTGCCCAAGGTCATCCAGCCTGAAACGGAACCAAATCCCACACAAAGCCAGACACATTCTTAGCATTTACTTCAGCAAAGAAGCAATTGTGGGAGTGAAGCTCCATAATTGGTTTCTGAGAAGAACCGAGATATTTGACATAACAGTGCCCTCCCACACCATGTCTCTTTGTACCATGGTCAGTGGAGAAGGCTGCGCAGGAGAAACCATGCTGTGTACCAGGGGGCCAGTTCTGTTCGGTTTATGTTCTTGGTTAAAAAAATGCAAGGTAGAAAGACAATACATACATCAGAATGCACACAGACCAACACAAAGAGCAATACTCACGGCCTGGCTTGCAGGTGAGTATGTGAATGCGTGTCCACTGACATGCAGACAGCCCCAAAGAGCAGCCTCCCTCTTAGGGAGGACAGTCTGACCCAATCAGAGGTGCCCTAACATATGGGACAGCCTGCTCCCAGGCTCACAGTAGGTACGGCCCAGAACAAATGATCCCTCCAACCCCCAGAGCAATAGGACAGGTTTGCCCCAAAAGAAATCTCTCACCCATTGTTCTTCTCCAGAGGGATAAATACCAGACCTGAACTGTGTCCACTCCCCTGCCAACCCATCCTTCAAGTCTGGGCGTTCCCATTTCCCCCATCCCTGCTTCTGTCCCTTTGTCTTCCTTTACCTGGCTGAGCTTTTTGATCTTCGGTGTGACAAATTTCAGCTGCCACTAATGTTCATGTACAGCATGTTTCTCTTTCCCTTTGGAGGACTGTGTGCTCAATGAAAGACTTCTCGGAGACGGCTCCCTGAATAGAAATACACAGGAGACAAACAAAGCGAGCAGCTCAGACATCCTCACCAAGGCTCAGGGAGTTTAAAAAGCCCCCGTTGCCCCAGAAATGAGGCTATTAAGGTGTGACATGATTCTCCCTTTCCGGCAAAGGCTTTTTAAACTGCTGTAGAGCCCAATCAAGAGAAGATGAAAACTTCAGTGTCTCAAGATATCCAACTCTCTTCTGCTGATGAAGGAGAACATGCCCAGACGCACACGGAATGAGAACCAGGCTCCTGGCACCCAGTCAGCAACCTGGCTGAGAGCTCAGAGTCCCGGGCCTCCCAGGCAGCCACCTCATGTGTGCCCACTTTCCATGCTCCCACGGACTCCAGAACCAGCATGGGGGGTGCAGAGGAAACCCGGGTCCTGCCAAAGATCTCAGTTAGAACTGGTCAGGGGAACTCCACCCCACCTTTGCACCCTCTTCCTCCCAGAGCTCTCGGGGACCCTAAAAAGAACAGGGAGCAGCAACCAGCTTGGTGATTTGCTGGAAAAGGGCTTCAGTACCACTGGTAAATCCCAACCTTCTGGCTAGCGCCCAGATGCTTTCTTAGCATTACTAGAAATAAAATTGGACCCGGGAGTGTCACCTTGGAAGCAGGAAAGCCTGGGTTTCAATCCTGTCTCTGCTAATTTCTCATTGCATCCCTGAGCTCCAGTGTGCTCATTTGCAAAATTTCTGCCTTTTCAGACCGTGGAAAGGAACAGACTAAATGTTTTACACAAAGTGTCTCACGCTGGAAAGCCAATAGAAATTAGCTTTTGTGGTGTTTTCAAACGACAAGAAAACAAAGGCAGGGACTCCCAGCCAGCAGGTTAGGGCTCAATTCAATTGAAAGTAGTCACTTCAGTTTCCTCCAATCTTTTGGTTTGAAACAGAATTTCTGCCTTTCTCAAAGTCTTGCTTGGTAGATTAATACTCTTCCAGGATGGCTTAGGCCCCTTTCTTCCAAATCAGCCCCCTCTCCTAAGATTGCCAGGCAGAAGCCAGAAGGAAAATAGAGACTATTTTAGCCAACAGAAGTATCCTCTGTCTCATCAGCATTATCCTGTCCCTAAATCTCTCCTGACTACAGTAATACCCAAGAGCATTTTTTTTTTAAAGAAACTACTGGGGATATTTTTCTTAAAGAATCAGAATCTAAAGACAGGCTACTTAATCATCTCTGGGATATTGGTGGTAAGAATGAGCTTACCCCTTTCTCTGGACTTTTTCTAAAGTGTCAGAGTATTTTCTGTGTGGGAACATTCAATTCCCCAGAAGTGTCTTCTTTAAGCCACCGGACATGGTAGGGTCATAGGAAACCACAGCGGATTCATACCAGCTTTGTGACAAAGGCTTGTGGGTTCTCTTCCCTCTTCTTTTTTTATGAAATTTTGTGTCTTACCCCTCATGGCTCCAGCGCACGAGTATTAGGGCTGAATTCAGATTTGGGGGTGTGGGCAGTTAGATGGCAACAGCTGGGTTAGGCAAATGTTGTATAAAGTGCTTGGGGAGACAGGTTTCGTTCTGCCTCTTGAAAACCAAGTGATGGTGAAATGCCGACTTTATTCCGGCTAGTTTATAAGTGTGCCACTGTGGTGGGGACTGCGATTTAGGAAAGTGTTTCACTGCATTGTCTGTTTCATGAAACACGAGTGAAAGCAGTCCCCAAGTGTCTACACGCTGTACTTTTAAAGCCTTCTTGTGTCCACTACTGCCTTTCTTTTAACATCCATAGGAGAGAGGATCATTCATAGTCTCCCCATGTTGCATAAACTGAGACCTGAGTAGTTGGTATGTATGTTTTGTTCAAGGCTATGCAACGTGAGTGAGGGAACTTCAGAATCCATGTCTGTGCATACCCCTTGGACCACATGGATAGATCCAAGCAACGCAACTGTGTATGTGTGTGTGTGTGTGTGTGTGAGAGAGAGAGTAGGTGTATGTGTGCACACATGTGCATACTTACATTCACGTTGCAACTGCTAGGATCCCTTCCCATGATAGATAATGTCCTGGATGAGAGATGAAAAGAAAGCAAAAGGAGAACATCAGGGTAGAAGGGAAAGGACTAGACTTCCTCTCTCTACTTTGCATTAAGAGTAGCTTCCAGGTCACCCAGCATTGGTCTCACAGCAGAGAAGAAGGGAAGAATGCAAATCTCTCTCCACTCCCTAGGGCCTTTGGGCTATTTGAATAGCAGCAACCTGTACCAGTCACCAGTCCCTCTCCAAAGAGATCCCTGCTTGCCCAGTGGCCTCCATTATCTCAGACTCAGAAGAGACCTCAGGCAGCATCCACATCAATCTGCTCTTGGTGCAAGCACATGTGCTTTAGCAGGGTTTCCCAGAAGGGTTTCCCAGACCACCAGTTCCTTGGATGATCCTTTAAACAAAAGGGGAGAAGAGAGCTCTGTACTTCACTAGATTATGAAACCTGCCTTCCTCTGATTGATTCACTACGAACTTTGCATATAAAGGCTCGAGAAGGACTGCAGCAAGGCAAACATTGTTAAATTAGGGCAAGACTACCGGGCTTTTATACAGACATGGTTTAAACAGCTTCAGGAAATGGAATCCCACTGTTACATTAAAACTTTTTTTTTTTCCATTTTATTTATTTTTTCAGCGTAACAGTATTCATTCTTTTTGCACAACACCCAGTGCTCCATGCAAAACGTGCCCTCCCCATTACCCACCACCTGTTCCCCCAACCTCCCACCCCTGACCCTTCAAAACCCTCAGGTTGTTTTTCAGAGTCCCTAGAGGGTTCTTAAGGTATATGTCTTTGGGCATATGGATATGTTTTCTTTTCTTTTCCAGCCGAGATGTTTCTGGAACTTGAGAACAATATATGGTATTATTTATATCATAGTACACAACATACGAAGATGCTTAGTACTGCTCTTTTCAACCAGGTGCATAAAAAAATTGGAATATAAAGTAGTACATTCTAACTTGGTAACATAGTTAATGAAATAACCTTGTTTCATTAAAAAACCACTATAACTTTTGGAGTTCCAACAATTGCATTGGGACCTACTTTTCTGTAACTCCCAGCCTGTTCCTCCTACCTTCACCCTACTTCCCTAATTCATTATAATATAATGAATTATATAATAACAATAATAATGATGGTGATGATGATGATATAATGATCATGATGATGATGGCTTAACTTTCCCCTATTCTGAAAGAGTCCAGAGTACAGGAAATTAGGGTTAGACCATCCCTTAGATCACATCTCTCTCTTAAAAACTCACTTCCTTTCTCCAGTACCTCTACATTCTTGCTGTCTCCTGGTTCACTGGGTACTCTGTGGATTCCAACCAAATTATCTTAAGTGGCAAATGTACTCTAAAAGGAGGAGAAGTGTAATGCATCTTACATTACCAGGTTTAAAATTTCATTTCATTCCTTGTCTGATGCTATTCAGGACTATTATCTTGCCTTGTGTTCAATAGGCAATAGAAATAGATACGTCGACAGAAAGCCAGCCTTCGACATGATATCAAGAAGATGGGCTAGAAGCGGGGAGCCATTGAGATTTGTGCTCCCTTCCCTCCACTCTGTTCCTGCCAATTGGGGGGGGCAGACCTCGGACCATAAATAACAGCTGCACCCCTGAAATCCCCCTGCTTCAGAGCATGGTTCTGTTCACATTGGCTACATATTCTACAGGCTTGCATTCCTTTCAACTATTCTCCAGCACAGTTGGAAAAAGACGAGAGAGAACAGCAGGATGTGGATATTTAAGGGGTCATTTTTCAAAAGAACCAGGATTAGTCTGTAACTAGACATGCTGACGGTAAAGCCTGCTTAGTACCTTCTCCCCTCCTATTGCAGTGCCCGGTTCCATAGTTCTTGGGGCTGTGGCCCAGACCTGCCTCCACCCATCGTCTGAGCTTTTGCCCTATTCTTCACCCCTAAGATTATCAAAGCTTACCTGTCTTTCTGCCCTGATCTTTCGATGTTCTCCTCTCAACTAGACACTTTGGAGAGGCTCTACTTCACAGAAAATCTGTACTGACTGACAAAGACGGCTTCTATTTAAATGTAAGACAATGCCTCACACAGAAGAAAAAAAGATCATCTCTAACAGTTATTCACATAGGAGAGCTCAGGGGAGCAGCTACAGCTTCCAAGACCCCTCAAAGAATGGCCAATGGGCACCTGCTTGTGTCAGGTTTGATAATAAGATGAGCCCTGATATAAATAATAGCATGATTCTTCACAGCAGAGCCTCTGGAGTTAGGTTATGTGGGTTTGAATCTTAGCTCTGCCAATTTCTTTCTGTGCCACCCTGGGGAAGTTCTTCATCTTCGTCTGCAAAATTGGGCATAATAATATCACCAACAGTACAGCCATTGTGAGATTAAAAGAGATAATTTTCGTAAACGCTCAGCCCAGTGGCTAGCTCCTTGTCAACGCTCAAAAATATTAGATCTCAGTGCACAGATAATGATACCTCATGAGACCTAAAGGCAAATTTTGAGGACTTTTGGAATCACTGGAGCCTGAGTTTGAACCTTGGTTCTCTTGATCACTGGCTGGGTGATTGTAAGCAACTCACTTAACTTCTTTTTAGTTAGCATCAACTTCCTCATCGATAAACAGGAAAAAGTGCATCTCTCTCATTAGGATTGTTGTAAAGGTTGAAGAAATTTATGTGTTCGAAAATACTTTGTAGCTAGGAGGCATTCAATAAATGTTTGGGGATGGGAGAAACATCCGCTGAGCAGATTGCTCAGGAAAAAATGACAAGGGTTCTTTTGGGCATTTAGATGTGTGCATTTCAATAATGGACTTGCTTAGTTGCTCTGTCCTAAGGCTATCTATCAACTCTGATAGCACTTCTGCGAGGCACAGAGCGAATGAGGATAATGGGGTCCTGATTTTATTAGCAAGGCGAGTGTCCTGAGCACCAGTCAATGTAGCATAATCAAGTTCAACTCTAGACAGACAGATTGCTTTCCTCCTTCCAAACAATAGTTTTCCAATTGTAGTTTGCATCTCACCTTTTCAAGAAGGATCTAAAATAGAATGCTGTTATAATATACACAAAATGGTGGAGCTGCATTGAAGGAAGGGGCTGGTGCCTGCTCCCTTTCTCCTTCAGCCCTGCAGCAGCTTCTGGAGCACCTTGAAGAAAATCTAGGACTCTGCAAAAGACAGCTTAGAAACCAATGCCCTGAAGGCATGGGGTGTTCTTTAGACTCCTATAATGCACAGTGTGGATTAATAGTGATATCCTACGGTCTTAGATTTATTAATATTAGGGCATGTCACACAAACCTCATTTCCTACTTTGACAGTCTCTTCTAGGGAAATGTAGTAGACAGAGTGAATTGGATTTCAGGAATGTATTTTACAGGCCTTTTGGAATAGCTTTGTTGGAATGATGAAGAAATTTATGCTGAATATTAGCAAAATTAGGTATATTAGTAAGTAGATGAACACTATAGCCAACAGGTGCTGAACAACTAATTGATCAATGTCAGGCAGTGGGCTGCCAGGATACACAGGACATTGGCTCTGTCCTCTATCATTAAACATTTCCATCAGCAACTTGATGGAGACATAAAGATGACACTTATCAAATTTGCAGATGACATGATTGGGAGGAAAAGCAAATTTATCAGGTGATCGGATCCAGAAAGATCTTGTCAGGCTGCAGGAATGGCACAAATGTGAGATGATGGAATTTAACGGGGAAAATGCAATATCGTATAATTAGGTTCAAAAAGCAAATTATTCAAATATAGGTTTATGTCATATCTCATGTTAGATTCAGGCATGGCCTAGCTAACTGCAGGAGGTAGGGGATCTTTAAGAGGGTCCTTTGGGTAGATCCGAGTACTGGAAAATGGGATTAGGGGAAAGGCCAGTACATCAGGACAACATATTTTCATGTTCCATAGAGTATGTCTATAGGAAAGGGTGGTGGGTCAGAACTGGCAACAATTCTAGACTGAGAACAGTGGCAGAGAATCAGGTAAATAAAATAACTTTCATTCTCTGAAAATATTCATCATTTGGCCTCAGGATATGGTCTTTAAGGGACCAAGCTCTAGGCTCAGACTAGATGGGTTTAATACCGTTTCTGCTATTTGCCACTGTGTGCCAAAGGCTTCTTAACTTCTCTGTGCCCCAATTCCTGCATCTATGAAGTGGAGGCATATTTCTAGCTCCCTACCTTCAAGGGTTCTGGTGCAGATGCAGTCTGGTAATGCACATGGAGTATTTATGTTTTGACTGTCCTTTGCTAGGTGCACAGCTTGATGGAGGGAGAAGGGATGAGGGACATGATGTCTTTGGAGGGAACTTTGGTAGCATCAAGCAGAACACCCTGGGCTGGAGATCTCAAGGCCTGGAAGCTTAGCAGCACAGTCACAGGAAGAAAGACAGGCTGCCAGTAACCACATCTGCATAACAAGGAGCCCACTGGATTTGGGGACTAAAATGGAATTTAAGCAATCAAAAGAAATGCGAAGTCCAAATCAAGGTAACATTTGATGGAGAGGACCAGGTATTGGGCTAATGTACTTTAAATCTTCTCTGCTTGTGATCAGGATTGATTATAGAGACAGAGGAAGGTGGAAACTTTTGCCTACAGTTTCTGGTCTGAATCCTGCTCTGAGGAACAATGAAACATGGAGGCTGGGAATTAGGAAGAGGTTAATGGATTGAAGAAGAATTTCATTTTATTTATTTATTTATTTATTTATTTATTTATTTATTTTTTCAAGAAGAATTTCATTTTAGTAGAGTGAAAAGGGAAGAGGAAAAGCATGTTCTGGTTTTACTAATTGTCAGTTACTTAACAAGTTACAAGAGTGGGATTCTTTCCCCCTTTCATATGACATAGAACAAAAACATTTAGGAGCGATGAGTTACTAGGAGTCAACCAGACACATTCGGAATACCACGCTAACAACTGCGCCATATTCAGAGGTCTGAAGTGGCCAGCATTGTAGAACAGTATGCGTGTCCGTTGCATGAACAAACGACATTAGAGCCTGCAGTGGTCCTTTGAGGGAACCAAAGCCATGTCCATACACAGGCATAAGACCTCTTCAAACATTTGCAAGGCTGTCTTGTGAAGGGCTGTCTTGGCTACTCCTGGCTCAATATATTACTAAGGACCAGAGGACGGAAGCTCTAGGGTAAGACCTTTAACGCTTGAATCCAGAGTCAATAAGATGACAAAAAGGAAAATCTTCACCTTGGAAAAGAGCATACTTTCCCCAGGCTGGGCAAAGACAGAGAGGGCATGTCTGCACCGCTTGGAGAGTTGGACTAGATGCGGTCTTTACAATCTTTTTCCCAACATAGTGTTCAATGTTTCTATGAAAAATACTATGAGTCAGTTGAGTAAATCCTAGGGTTTTGGCTGAAGTTCCAGTGCGTCTGTGCTATCTTTGGAATGACTGTACTGGACCACATCTTGGCCTGCTGTCATTTGCAGAAGCAGCCATTATGAAGCGAGTTGTAGTTCCACACCGAGCCAGGAGGTGGAGCCGGTCTCTCACATACCCTGGAGGGCCCCACTGGGAGGGGGTGCCATGAAGTTGAGCCCCGGAGCTCTCTGTGTGGGTTGGCAGCCATAAAGAAATGTAAGAGCTAATCGGCCGCCATCTGTCTTCATTTTGCTAACCCCCTCTATTGGATGCCACAAACAGCTCACTTCCTATATTTATAAACATCCCCAATCAGTCATTTCTCGGCCCGCTGTCACATATTTGTGGCATTAATGCTGGCTGCTTTATCACAGATTGGACTTCATTTCAGGCATAACTCTCATATACTGTGGTTCTGAGGTCTTTATGGCCACATTACGGTATATGGCTGAGTTGTGATTACACATCAGCACTGTAAGGCCACAGACAGTGACTTGGCCCTCACCCACCCACCTGCCACCCCTGCCCTCTGCGGGCAGCTGTAGATCACGCTATAGGCACAGGAAAATCGGGATCTACGAGACAGAGACGGAGAGAAAAAGAACAAAGGGCCAGGCACACTTCCACCAGGATTCGGGGTAGCCCAGGGTCTTCCATAAGACTGAGAGTTCACAGGACTGTGACCTTTTGGCAGAGTGACCTGACAGATGGAAAAAGTTAATGGAAGGAAAAGAGAGGGGAGAGGGAGAAGTCTGTAACGGAACTGACCTTTCTCCGGAGCCCCTAGATCTCAGCGCTGACAATGGGGCCATAGATTTTCCTCATCTTATGTCTGCAATCAGGAAAGTAAGTTAGCATTTCTTCTTACTCTCTGCATCATGCTAGCCACATTCATCAGGTTACTTTTCTTATAGAAATTAAAGAATATATATTTTTTGTTTTATTGCATTTGGTCCCTTGTGGGTCACGTGAATGGACCCTTGGAACCACTGTCATAACGGAAGCAGCAAAAATTCCCTCTTTTGTAAGTCATGGCAGTCATTAAGAGGATAGTAATAGAGTTGTACTTGGTCAGGAGAGAAACAGAAAATCCAGGGAGGCAATAAAATTTTAGAGAATAGTAGGGTTATTGCGAGAAGAGTGTATGATATTGGGAATGCCACATGTGTTTTCAAAGAAAATGCTTTTTCCTTCTGGAAAAATTCCAATTTTCAGTCTTTGGACCATGCTTTCCTCTTCCTATTCACAGAGCCACCCAAGGGGCTCTCTTTCCTTTGGTGCGTGGAGCCTGCTCTTTTTTCTTGTGTTTCTGAAACTCTCCACAGACCTCCACAGGTCTGTCCTAACTGCCTGCTCAGGCTTCCATGCCCTCTGGCAGCCTTGACACCTCTTCGCTATGTCATTCCCCAAATGCCAATACTGTTCTTTCCCTTGTCCCCCAAAGAGGCTGGTCACATGGTGGTAGGAGAGGAGAGTTATTTCAGAGACGTCAGACATCACGCTTCTAAAACCATCACTTACAGGTTCTCCCTGGGCCCTCGCTCTTCTGGTGGCCTTCCTCTTCTCCAGGGAGACAAATTAGCTGCCTTTAGCCATCCTAACTCACCAGAGATGTTGCTCTGCCCATAAAGAACACAGGCTTTCACATTATTGTGTAGAGACTTTCCATCCTGATGATCTCAAAATCCCGTTCTAGACTGGGCTCCTATTCTTTTCTTTGGAGGGGGAGGGGTTCCAATTCTTAACTGGAAAAATCAAAAGCCTATTAAAGCATTTCCCACACCTCCCACTCCCACCCTCCATATCCCCTGAAAAGAGCCAGTTTTACTCACCCCTAAAATGCAGAAAGTGCTACTGCCGGAAAGTTCTACCTTTGAGAGGGTTTCCTATGTTGGCGAAATCTGTCTTAAATGAACATCAAGAATAGCCTTGAGGAGGGAATATGGACTGAATCTATACCAACTGGCACTAGCCAGCTTATGAGAAACGTGGAGAAAGAGTCCAGCTCCTCCACCCGTCAGCCGTGAGCCCTAACTGTACGTAAATGAATCCCCTAGGCTTTTTTTAGAACCCTAGCAGTAGCTGCACTTCTATATTTAAGTAAGATACTGCTAAAGTTAACTTAGCAGTTAAGCCATGCTTTGCAGTTAGGCTGCCTGCATTTTAAATCTGAGCTCCCCCCACTGACTTGTTTTGCTTTGTTTTTACTCTGGACAGGCCTTCATTTTATCATCTGAAAAAGAGTGTAATGTTTCCCTCAGAGGTGGTGGGAGGAACGATCAAATAATGCCTTCAAAGTACTTAGGACAGTTCTTGGTACAGAGTTAATAATTTACACATTGATAATATTCATGGTAATCAATGTCATGTTCCCCCCACCAGCCCCCACTTTTCTGTTGTGCAAATACCTCAAAAATCAAAAAGCTGTCCCTTCTCAGACTTCCTGAGCTTTCTGGTGACACCGCTGCCTCAGGCCTGAGCACCCAGGAGCCTTACTGTCTCCAGTTCCCTGCTTACTAATCCTTTGCTCTGTGAATGAAGGCCTGTGCTTCCTGCTAACCAGTTCTGAGGGATTCTAGTGGGAGGGACTTCCTTTCCGACAGTGGCTCCAGAGGAAGTTCTGTTGTCGCAGGGTGGGCACCCATCTCTCCTGCTCCCTTTGAGTATCCCGAAGGCATGACTAGCCTATTTCCATAGTGCTTGAGAAGCTGTGAGGAAAGCTGCTCTCAGACTTCTCAGTTCCAAGAGAACGGATTACGTTCTGCAGTTTTCCATCTGGATTCAGACACCTAAGCTGAATACCATCCTGTCGGCCCTGGAGAGTAGAGAAGACAGTCTCTCTGCACTTTGAATTAATTTAACTCATTTCAGAGAAATTTGAACCCTCATGATGGTACCCCTCCCGCCCAACCTTCCCCCCACCACACACACAATACATACTTCTCCTGATCTAATTCTTTAGCCTCATGGCAAATAGATATTAAAATATTAAATCTCTCTTCGAGATCTTCTTCATAAAATATTAAGGGAAAATGTCTGTGTTAACAATGTTTTAACATGAAATAATAAACAAACTGCTGTAATTGGACATTTTTCTTCTGAAGGTCATATGCTCCCACAAAAATCACCCTTGCAAATGTGCAATTCAGAAGAGTGATCGCACCTTACATTCAGACACTGTGCTTTTCTGTGTTCAAAGAGCATTCTTTAAACATTAATTAGTTACTCCACCAAATATCCTAAGAGGGGTGGATTAATATCTGATTAATGCAGATATAGATGCAAAGAGAGAGCAAAGAGAGTCCTCTCTCTCTCATCACGCAACAATTCTGAGGCAAGAATTTTTAGCTCAAGCTTCGTGAATGGGCAGAAATAAGTCACAAGTGAGGCTAAGAAATCAAGAGTTCTTGATCCTAAATTTCTCAGGCATCTCTTCTATTCTTTGATTTGCATGAACCTCATAGATGAGCCCCTGAGAAATTATTTCATTTCCCCCCTTAAATCAGATATTCACTTGTGCAGAGAGAGCCTGGCTAGAGATATCATAAGGAGGCTCTCTTCCCGCTAAGTAGATGGGGACTGCTTGCTTTTGAGAGCCCGTTTCAGTCACGAGGGATTTTTTCCTAAATGCCCAAAAAAGTAGGAGGAGGGGGCGCCTGGGTGGCTCAGTGGGTTAAAGCCTCTGCCTTCGGCTCAGGTCATGATCCCAGGGTCCTGGGATCGAGCCCCGCATCGGGCTCTCTGCTCAGCAGGGAGCCTGCTTCCTCCTCTCTCTCTCTCTCTGCCTACTTGCGATCTCTCTCTATCAAATAAATAAATAAAATCTTAAAAAAAAAAAAGTAGGAGGAGGAGGACTGCTCTAGCAGGACACAAAATACAGAGGTCCATGACATCTTGCTGGATTCTGATGCACTCTGACTTGTGCAGGCAAGAGCTCAGAGATTAACTGGCTGCAAACTCTCTTCCCTGACACCCGCCCTGAGTCACAAGTGTACATCCCTAGGTCCCTGCTCCATGCTTTTCTTAAGGACTTATGATGTGCCCATCGCATAAAACCACTTGCAACCATTTCCAATAATTGCAGCATGAAAAGTGAGCTGATCAGCATCCGACTTTTATGGCCGGCTACTAACCCAGCCAGCATTTTCTAATAATACTTTGCCTTTATATCCCAGGATCGCAGAGCAATTTACAAAGATTAATTAGAAGCTTCTTAGAACTCTCATCCTTTTGGAGGCAGGGGTGGAAGCCCTGAGAGGGGACTTAAATTAGCCTCCCGAGAGAGAGGGGAGTGAGGATTCTAAGGAAGAGCTTGTCTGGTTCAAGCCCGGGCTATATCTGAGAATAAAACCCCATGTCCCCATTAGTAGACAATGGAGAAACAATGTGCCATCTGATATTTGGAAAGAATTCAATTAGGAGGAAGTAAGGAGGCTGTGTGTGTTTATTTTTTATTTCAAAAATAATGTAAATACCCAAATTTGTTACTTCTCCCAGGGTCCTGGCAGAATGCCTAAGATATGTGTAATTTTGCAATATTGCATTTTGTGTCACCCCTTCCTGGGCCATTTCACATTTTGCTCATCCCTGCCCCAAAGCCCGCTGTCCCTGGCTCCCAGAGAGGTCAAGGGGAACACTGGTGTGAATATGACCCTTTGATGTACAGCAGTACTGTGGCGAAGGCCGCCATCTCGGGGCTCCCCGCCTCCAGTATGCCACTGGGCCCAGCGCCTGGAGGACCGGCTTGGTAAAGAATAGGGAATGATGGCGGAGAAAGGGCTCTATCAGGCCATTGAGGAAGCACAGCTGTTGAGGGGCCAAGGGGAGGGGCCGGGGGAAAGCTGCAGTGACGTTCTGTTTTGTTCTTGCAACCAAGGCACAAATTAAGGCAAAATTAGAGACTTTCTTTGGGCAATTGGACGGATGGGAGGAGGAGGAAGATGGGGAAACAGAGCTTTTAAGGACAGCAATTTGAGAACATCTGAGACAAATCTGTGGTTCTTTTTTTTTTTTTTCCTTTCTTTCTTTCTTTCTTTTTTTTCTTTTTCTTTTTTTTTTTTTGGTGGATTAGTTAGTGACTTTCTTTTTGGATTCCGGAGAGGTTTCCCCCCCTTCCTTTCCCTTTTTGCACCATGCACATGTAAATGTGATTGAGAATTCTTTCGTCAGATCTGCTGTCTTGGCAGCCTTCCTGCCAGCTGGCCTGGCTGGGGGAACCCACGCTGGTGGCTGATTGCGACTGACAAGTTCTCCCAGGCTTTGTGGGAGGAAGTTTGGGAGACACTCCCAGGCCCTTGTTTGGGCTTTAGTGCCTGGAGGGAAGGAGGGTAGAGGGGAGCTCCACGTAGGCCTGAACCACTCTTTGCCCACGGAGGGTGCCAGGCCATCACCGCCATCTTGGTCCTTCTCCACAGGGACCACACAGTGACTGGTGTGGAACATATCCCACTGTCATTAGTGCGACCTTTGGTGTAGAATCCCTAATGGTGGAAGTCCAAGTCCATCTTGAAAGACCATGGAGTCCACAACCCCTTCTTCTGTCTCCAACTAAGGCATGTCATCAAAATGCCAAGATTGGAAATATAAAAACCCTGCTCCCCCAAAATGACTGTAGTTTACGGCCAGTCCTATCTTTTGCTTCTCTGTTTCAATTCATTCTCCTTATTTTCTCTCCTTTCCCCTACCCGGACTGCAGGCCAGATTCATTTGCTAGTTTTGTGTTGTTTTTATTATCTTCCTTTCTTCTCCCTGGCCTGACAAACTCTTAACTGATTACCAGGACCTAACGCAAGTCTTGTATCCTAGAAGTTCTCTTTGGTAACTAACTAATAGTTTATAAACTATTGAGCACAGAGCCTAGACAGTAACTGCTGTCTAAAAGGTCAGTGAGGAGGCACCTGAGTGGCTCAGTGGGTTGAGGGTCTGCTTTCAGTGAAAGTTATGATCTCGGGGTCCTGGGCTCCAGCCCTGCTCCACGGGAAGTCTGCTCCTCCCCTTCCCACTGCCCCTCCTCACCATTCATTCTCTCTCCCTGAAATAAATAAATAAAATCTTCAAAAAAAAAAAATAGAAGTTGGATGAGGGGCTTTTGGGTGGCTAAGTCGGTTTAGCATCGTACTCTTGATTTCAGCTCAGGTCAGGATCTTGGGGTCATGAGATCTGGCTCGGCATGGGGCTCAACGCTCATCGAGGATTCTGCCTGTCCCTCTCCTTCTGCTCCTCCCCCGACTAATGTGCTCTACCTCACTCTAAAATAAATAAATAAATAAATAACTTATTTCAAAACAAAATAAAAACAGGCATCCCGGTGACTCAGTTGGTTAAGCTTCTGTCTTTGCTTCAGGTCATGATCCTAGGGTCCTAGGATCAAGTCCTGCATCAGGCTTCCTGCTCAGCTGGGAGTCTACTTCTTTCTCTGTCTCTGTGTTCACTCTGTCTCTGTCTCTCTCTCTCTCTCTCAAATAAATAAATCTTTTTTAAAAATTTAAAAAAAAACACAAAAGGTCAGGGAGATTTTATTATAGGTAATTGTGTGTGTTAGTTTAGTCTTTTTAAACAATATTTTAGTTCTTCCTTCTTTCTCTCTGGTTCTCCATGTGTGCAAAATCTCTCCAGAGGTCACCTTTTGTGTAAGTGGTTGCGGCTGTCAGCAAGTAAGATGTCCCCCAAGATCCCCACCTTCTGGTATTCAGGACCTGTGTTTAATCCTTTCCTCTTGAGCTTGAGCTATACTTACTGACTCAATTCTAACAAATAGAATATGGCAGAAGTGATAGGATGTCACTTCCAAGATTAAGTTATAAAAAGATTGAAAAGATTGAAGCTCTCTCATCTTGAGAAAGCTCTCTCAACTCTCTCTGGGATTGCTTACCAATCCAGCTGCCATGTTGTGTGGGAAAGCCAGCTGCCATGTTGTGAGGCAGCCCCGTAGAAAGGCTTATTTGGCCTTTCTGCCAACAATCATGTGAGTGACCTTAAGGTGATTTACTCCTTTCCAATTATACCTTCAGTTGAGACCACAGCCCTGGCCAGCAATTTGACTGTAACCTTATGAACGACCTTGAACCAGATTTCTGGCCCTAGAAACTGTGAGATAAAGAAATGCTTGCTATTTTCAGCTACTTAGTTTATTACATAGGAATACATAACTAGTATACTGGCTTCCCAGGCCACTGTAATACTCATCCTTCTCTTAAGATGCCTTAAAGAAAAAGATTGTAGGTCCTCAAGGAGAAAATATGAGACCAGCTTCAGCACAAAGGGACTATTTCTTAAGTGTTTTTAACTCGTATGGAAGAATATCTATTACCAATCTCACACTTAGCTACATCTAAAACTAGAGCAACTTCCAATTACTAAAAGAGATATCAGACAGTGCTGTATATCAAATTAACTTCAGTGAGTTAAAAATATAAGTAAATTCTCACTCAGGAGCCTATGGAACTAGTGGAAGTTCTCAGAAAAGAGAGGGATACTAAATAGTGCTAACTATGTGCAAGAGTTTTCCCTCATGGTTTCCATTGCGTTCCATTTAATCCTCACATATCCTCCATGAGTATATAAGATATATACATATATACATATAGGATATACATATTCCTATAGGTTCTAACAGTAGAACCTACTCTATAGGAATTTACAGATGAGGCAGCTAAGGCACGATGAGTTTAAATACATTTCTCAATGTTATAGCTAATAATAATGGAAGTCTGACTTCAGAGACCATTCTCTTGACCACAAATTCAAGTTATTAAACACAGTTGGGTCATCAGCCCACACGTGTTGGTTGATCATAAGTTGATACTACAATGTGTATTTTAAATTCTATGCCATGTATGCAGACCTTTTTTTCTGCCAGTCACAACGCACACCCATAGGAGTGGAATTGTATCTGAAATGCTCCGTGGCACCTAGTACAGAGCTCTATTCTTCCATGACTATGCATCAGAAACAGTGGAAAAGAGTACTTAGACAGGAGTCAGCACCGAGAGAGTGTGGTAGCTGTGAGTATTAAAGGAGAGGTGGCCCAGGATCAAAAAAAGTTCAGGGTTCAGAAAATTAAAAGTGACACAAAGAAAAACAAATCACTACGAGAACTCTGATGAAGAAGAGTAACCCAAAATCGAGGATGAAGGAAGACAAGGACTCAGAAACGCAGCATTTATGGGCTGTTTGTTACATGCCAAGCACTATTTGACATGATTTGCGTGCAGTATCTCACTTAGTGTCCAAATCACCTTATGCCACAGCTGCTAAAATTATCCCCATTTCGCGGATGAAGAAACTAAGGCATAGAGAGATTGCTGTTAATATCAAACCACAACTAGTAAATAAAAGGGTCAAAACACAAATTCAGTATGACCTGAATCCAAAATCCTTAGTCTTACCCTATACTAAATTTCCTTGGCCATATAGTTTGATGCAGTGGTATTAGTAAGTAAAGTCCATGAAGCAATTGGAACAGAAGAATGGGAATATTTACCTTCCAGTGCCCTCCATAGGTGTTGGAGCTGGGTGGCACAGGGGCACAGAACCCAGCTGTAGCCAGAGGGATCTGACATCTTAGTAACTTTATTTTACCTAGAACTAGAGCAGACAATCAAAAGGAATAGGAAATCTTGGGGGTGAATATTCCGTCCTGGTAGAATTTCACTAAACCAAATATTTCACCCTTATTTATGTATCTATTATGGCCAAGGGCACTGGGCTAGGTGTTGCGAGTATATGAAGAAATATAAGACAAGGTCTCTGTCCTGTAGGAAGACAGCACAGATCAATCTACAACTCAGGGTGATGTGTAATTCATCGCTAAATGAGGTAAAGATACTAACTGCGAGATGACAGATCGATGTGAGCTGATGTGCTGTGATTTGAGTTTTGAGCAAGAGTTCTCACTGAGCAAGCGCCAGAGGAGGAGAAATGGTGCTTCCAGAGGCATGGATCGCACAACACAAGAGAGAAAGATAATGCCGTGTGGATCTCAAAGTTTGAGCGTGTCAGGGAGAGACACTGATCTTTACCCTTTAGGTCGTGGGTAGCTGCTGAAGGTTTTGAGGAAATAGTTGACATAATGAAAACAATATTAAGGGAGATTAAGAAAGCAGAGTTATACAGGGAAGCATGATCTAGTTAACCTGAAAATCAGTATCTAGGCTCTGGCTATACGTGGGTGGCACAGGCTAGAAGTCAGGAGACCATTTTTAATGAATAGTCTGCTGTTAATAATCTGAGTTTGAGTATTTCTCTTCTCCAGGACAAACACTTTTCATCATCAAGTGATGAGATAGAGGAAGATTATCTTGAGGTTCTCGCTAGTGCTAGTATCTTGGGGTGGTTCACACCACTGCCCTCTGGATTAGTGCCGCAGTCAGAACCACAGCCATTCGCTACCCCACAATCGCAGACGGGGACAGCTACCGCTTCTGCAGAGCCAGACTGCCTCATCCTCTCTTTCTTCACACGTGATGACGAGAGCAGGGTGGGTTTCTCCTGTCTGGCTTATTTTATCCCAACTCATGATTATTATTTCGTGTTTAGCCTCTTCCACAGACAGACGCTCCCTGATTTACAGTGGTTTGACTTAATGATTTTTTTACTTTGTGATGATGCAAAAGTGATCCACATTCAATAGAAATTGTACTTTGAATTTTGAATTTTGATATTTTCCCAGGCTGGTGATGTACTACCATTCTTTCTCAGGATGCTGGGCAGGAGCAGCCACAGCTCTCAGTCAACCAAGTGATCACAAGGGTCTACAACGGGTACATTTACAGCCATTCTGTTCTTCACGTTCAGCCCAGTCTCCAGCAAATTACATGAGATATTCAACACTTCATTTAAAAATATGCTTTGTGTGGGATGAAACTGCCCAGCTGTGGGCCAGTGTAAGTGTTCTGACCATGTGTTGGGTTGGCTAGGCTAAGCTACGACGTTTGGTAAGTTAGCTGTACTAAATGTGTTTTCAACTTATGATGTTTTCATTGTGTTGGGTTTGTAAAGATGTAACCCCATGGCAAGGCAAGGAAGATCTGGACTAGATTTTGAATATTACATATACATTATACAGAAGTACAATCCCACCCTTTTTGCATCCCCTTTTTCAAACACACACACACACACACACACACAATCCTCACACACACATATCCCACCTATCCCTCATGTGCACAAATTACACTGCACACATCCTTCACACACACCACACAGACAAACATGCACATTTACCCATCACACACACCACATACCTCACACGTACACACCTTGCACATTCCTCACACATACACACCCTTCACTCATACAGCTCACACACCTCTCATAGCTCCGCAAACACACACACCATTCACACACTAACCACACACATATCTTACCATATGCCTCACACACACCCACCACACATTTTACACACACCTCACACATCACACATACACACCTCATCACACACCTCTCTCATACATACGTCTCACACACTTGATGTCAGGTGAGTGCACTGGCATTATTGCCCTGGCCTCACAACTGAGAGGAAAAGCCAAATTTTTAGGGAACTTTTTGGCCCCTACCTAGGGTTCCTTAACCAGAGGTGTAAGGCTTGATGTCAGGCAAGATGGGGTGATAGGTGGAAACCCGTATAAGTAGTACATTTCTCACTTCAGGAAGTAGGGAAGTGTAGTCCTATCAAACTACAACAAGAAAAAATAAGCAAGAAATACACTCTTCCACAGCCATGCATCAGGATCCTATTAAATATAGATCTTCCCTCAGGAGCTAATGCGTTCTAACCCTGATACCGGAAACATTCCTCCCAAGATGATCTGCAAATATAATTCTGCAGACTTTCAGACTCAGTTGCACAGCCCCTGCGCCTGCTCTGACCTCGCTGCTATTGGCAGGGCTCATTGTCATGAGGGGGTGATTTCTGCCCTGCCCCGATGGACGACCATCTCTGTCCGCTCTGTTTTCAGAGCCAGGATCATCCCATGGTAACACTGGTTCCATGGGCATGTGTCAAAAATAAACTCTCAGGTATTGGATGGAACCAGAAGCAGAGTTACTCGAGGTGACTAGAAGTGGGGCTGACCAAGAGCTGAGTGCTCATTGGACCTAAAAATGGCAAGCAGGTTGATGCCAGAGGGGCAAGGTCAAGGGCCAGGTTAGAAGGTCAAGTGTGAGCTACAAACAAGGGAAGAGAGCAGTGGTCTAGGAGAATAGGATAGAGAGCAGGGTGAAGTACGGCCCAAGGATCTAGTTCCAAGAGAATGCATGGAATCTGGTCTCTTATGTCAGCATGCAGTGCTGGGCCAGGTGTCCCCTACTCTGCATGGGGGTATTTGGATGGCTGCTTAATGTCTCAATAGCACGTTGATGGCCCATTACAGGTTTTACATGGATAACTTCCCTTCTTTGAATGCTTACCCTGGACAGGTACTGAGGACTAGCTTTATGTCATTATTAAAATTGATCCACTGGACAATCACTTTGAAGTGAAGGATATTTTCCCATTTTGTAGATGAGGACACAGATTTCTTAAGACAATTTGAACAATGTGTCTAAAGTGTATTGCCATAAGTGGCAGACCCCAGGATTCGAACACCAGGTCTGACCCCCAAGCCAGTGCTCTTAAGTACTGATTGTTGTTGCCACCATCCACCTCCAAGGCTGTGAGAATGCTAGCTGACGTCCATGCACCATTTAGACGGCTCCCAGTAGCCCTGAAGTGCAGGTGGGCTTGGAAGAACGGGGCTATGTTGCATTTTAGTGAGCCTGGGATGCTCCTGGGTGAGGGCTAATGTAGTAGGAGGTGATAAGTGTAGCAAGCAGGCTGAATGAACCCAGGGGGCTGCTTGGGTGTGATTTCAGCTCATTCATCCTAGGAGTCAGCTGCACTGATTCAGCCAGAGCCTCAGCTTCTTAGGGAAATTTCTTACCAGCTCAGCCTTTGAGTCTGGAATACCTCAGGTCCTCCCGGCCCCCCATTCCCATCTTCTCAGCACCATTCACTCATCTTCAGGCCAGAAAACCTGGAAGAGCCATGGAAGGTCCCTAGGGAGGGAAGGTCCTCTTGGGGAGGCTGGATCTGTAACAAACGACGTCCCGTGGAGACAAGCTGTGCTTAGAGACCCTGTGTAGGAGAGCTGAGGTCTCCCTGCGGATCTGCCTGGCCTCTCTGTTGCTGACAGGCCATGCAGCTGAGCCTGGGAGCTGTATGCATTGGTCACCCCACCGGGTTAGACCAGCCTGCTAAGGTCCATCCCTTCTGATAGCCTCACACAGAGATGCATGGAGTCCTGACCCAATGTGACTATCTGCGGGTGAGCTGAGCCAGGAGTTTCATGTGAATGAGGTAAGGCCAGGGATGTGGTCCCCATAAAAGCCACCAATAAAGAACGTCACCACTCTTCTGCCTTTGGCATGTCTCCCACCAAGTAGAGACATGTGCCTTCAGTCGTATAGCAGGGCAGTGCGGATGGCTTGGTCCTGATCATCACAGACACTGGGGAAGTCATATGTGAGCGGCAGTGGGGCACCAGCCCTGAATGAAGAGGGCACATTATATTCATGGCTGAAATAAGCTCTCGTGTCTCTGACCTAAGTCCCTCCTGTGCAAGTTAAGACCATCTTCCCTTCTGGTTTTGCTGGAGTAGCGCCCTTCCTGTAGGCTCTGGGGAAGCACCAGCACCAGGTCATCAGCAGGCTTTCTTTTCCTTTCCTTTTTTTTTTTTAAGATTTTATTTATTTATTTGACAGACAGAGATCACAAGTAGACAGAGAGGCAGGCAGAGAGAGAGGGGGAAGCAGGCTCCCTGCTGAGCAGAGAGCCCTATGTGGGGCTTGATCCCAGGACCCTGAGATCATGACCTGAGCTGAAGACAGAGGCTTAACTCACTGAGCCACTCAGGCGCCCCATCAGCAGGCTCTCTTATGATAAGTCAGAGACTGCCCTTTTTCCCTGTACTTGCTCCGGTAGCATATTGAGGTCAGTTGTGATAATGATGCTGCTCGTGATAGGTGCCTGTATCGGTCAAGCTGGTGATGAGCAGAAGAAAACTATCTTTTGTTAAGCATCTATAATGAACTCATCACATTTGGTCCTATGTAAATTAATATTTGATAAAAGCAAAAGAATGGCTCCGACAGTGGAGGACGTTAGGATTCCTGTTCATAAAACATGTAGTAGAGCGTGCGGAATGCTGGCTTCAGTCTTTGCACTGTCATTACTAGCGGAGGATCCTTGGGCATGTAACTTAACCCCTCTGAGAGTCAATTTCCTTATCTGCAGAATGGGGTGATGATACCTACTTTTTTAGTGTCACTTGCTCGATCCGCTTAATCTCATATGCATAATGACTAGTCCAGGGCCTGGAAATCACAGATGCTCAAAAATTTCTTCTTTAGTAAGAGGCCAATTTTTGAATGGTTGTGATGCAGATCATTGAAATAACACATGTAAGGGGCGCCTGGGTGGCTCAGTCGTTAAGGGTCTGCCTTTGGCTCAGGTCGTGATCCCAGGGTTCTGGGATTGAGCCCCACATTGGGCGCCCTGCTTGGCAGGAAGTCTGCTTCTCCCTCTCCCACTCCCCCTGCTTGTGTTCCGTGTCTCGCTGTGTCTCTCTGTCAAATAAATAAATAAAATCTTTTAAAAATTTTTAAAAAATGAAATAACACATTTAAAATACCTTATGAAGGGAGCACCTGTGTGGCTCATTAAGTTAAGCAGCCGACTCTTGATTTCAGTTCACGTCATGACCTCAGAATTCTGGGATCGAGCCCCCTGTCATGCTCTACATTAAGGTTTCTCAAAAAACCTGGTTTCTTTTGCCCTGCAGTGGTGGTCGGAGTGATGCAACCAGCATCCGATTTCATCTCTCCTATGCACCCCCACAGCACGCGCACACAAGCTCTTTTGACTTTTTGGCACCACCCACCAACTCTCACTCCCTAGCCCCTCCTGGTCTCCTTGTCAGCCCTTGACTGCAATGTTTCTCATGCTGCAGCCCCCAGGCCCTCTCTCGCTGTCCCCGTGTCCCCACTCTCCCTGGCTCAAAGCAGATGTGCAGCAGCCTGCCATCTCCTCAGACGGCGTGCTGTCCCTGTCAATCTCTGGCCATGCCTGGCAGCTGGAATTGCAATTCTCCTTGTTTACAAGGCATTGTAATTGCAGACACAGGCTATGCTGTCGCTTGTAATTTTATCTTGTCCTGTTCTCCCCACACATTCCCTTGCCTAAGTGTCAAGCAGTTGCCCTTGTGAGAGGTGCTATTGGCAGGAAATGTGCTTCAAAATCCAGCAAAAACAAACTATTATTTATTTCTCTTTCTATCCCTCTGCACTCAAGAGATGAAATAGACCACGAGCAGACTGGCCCCTCCTGTGGCCTCCCAATCCACCCCACAGCTCTTTTTCCCTGTTCCCTCCAGCTCCTCAGCCATGGGGGTTCCTGCTTCAGCTTGGATTTTGCTTCAGCAAGACTGGAGATCAGTGGAGGACAATCAAGAAAGCCACTTCTTTGCCACTTCTACAGGTGGGGTGTCTAGGATCTTCCGAAGACAGCTTGCACTCCCTCAGGGCAGGGAGCTGGGTGTCATCAGAGCACAGAGCCCCAAGGTCACTTGGCGTATCTGAAGCCGGCTCAGAAAAAGACCGAGCTAATCCTTGTTGGGCACCAGTCTGAGAACTTTACATACCTTACATGACCTCGTCCCGATTATCACTCTGCAAAGAAGCACCATGATCCCTGTGTTGCAGATGAGGAAATGGAACCCAAGTGTCCTGATGAAGGTCACCCAGCTAGTGGTATGCGGAGGAAGCTAGGGTTTAAAATGAACATCATGTAGTCCCGTTGTATCTTATTTGGTGTTGCACGTTTATCTGTGTTTCAGGGCACACGCAATCTCTGCACTTCCAATATTGTTTCCCAATCATCTGTTTATCCATCTTTCTGCTACTAGGTTGTAATATCCTTGAGGTCGGGGCTTATGTCTTGTTTCTTTTTCTCCCTTTGGTACCTCGCATATTGCCCAACACCTCATGAACCCTCCACACATATTTGTTAAGAATAAATGTATTTGGAGGGTTGATATTTCTCAGCGAGGTTGCTGTTTGGCGATTGTGAAATTCTATGCCCCAGCCTTATATATTCTTGTTCTAGTAACATAGACAATTCTTTGCCTTTAGATGCCTAATTCTGGTTGTTTTAGACAAAGTTAGAAAACAGGACACTTCAGAATATATATCTCATGACAATTAGATTCAAGAAAAATAAATCATACCTGTAGTCCATTTACATGATGCTTAATTTGGCACTCCGAAAGATCTGGGAGAGAAATTCTGGTATGTCCTGTAGATTTTTGCCATCTACCCAAAGTTGTCCTTTACCTGTCCTAATACTAATAGTGTTTGTGTTAGGGGGAGAATTAGGAATGGATGTCCTCGTAGTCCTTTCCCTCCAGGTTTCAGGTGATGTTTCTTTGTTCCATCTATAACAGAAAATATGTTTATTAGTTTAAGAAAGACTGGTAACAGTCTTCTTGCTGAGGAAATATTGCACTGTTCTGACGGGGCATAGAAGGAACGGAATGAGCTGGCTTGTCAGTCTTCATTAAGACCTAGGCAAACTGCAGGAAGGGAAGACCATTCCACACTCTAAACATTCCTCTTCCTCTTCCTGATGTTCTATCCCTGCTCAGACACTCACTAGCTGTGTGTATTTGAGCCATTTGCTCAACCCCTCTGTGCTTCCTTCCATTTTCTTATTTATAAAACTAGGCTAATGATGCCTCTAAGAGGATTTTACTGGACTCAAATCAATCACAAAATGTATGCAGACTATAGCACAGTGTCTAACGCACAATAATCCTTCAACTAAAGGGGGCTCTTAATACCATTGCTATTTTGATATTTTAAAAGTAAGGACAGTGACTTGCAGGAGGGTGGGTAGCTGCAGCTGAGTGGCAGCGTGAGACTTGCTGTTCTGTTTAGGCTCTGCAGGGGCAGATGGGCTCCCAGAGCCACGGCCCAGACACAGTCCACCAGCTGATCACTTGCTGTATCTGCCCCCCCACCCCCCGCCACATCTCAATGTGCCGCCACCAGCTGAAGACAACGAGAAAGCTTTGATGAGATCCAATTAGGAATACAGATTCTACATTCAAGAGGGTTGAGCATTTCATACAGAGGGAAGAAAAGACCCTGAAATTAGTCTAAGTGCTCTGCTCATATATCTTCACAAGCTAAATAGTTAAAAAAGATGTATCATTTAGCAGGATTGACCCTGGGGGTGTTTGCCTCTCATCTGCTAGGACACTATTATTATTTTGCAAATGACATCTCCATCTCCAGTGACTGTGTTCCCCCCTCCCTCTGAAGCCCACATAAATAAATGATATTTAGAGAGCTGCTGACTATGGAGGAGGCTTGGCTGAGATGAAAGAACAGAGGGCTGTGTTGTTTCCCAGGACACCCCCTTGCATGAGCCCCTAGGACGGGGTATGCATGCATGGAGTTTGGGGAGTGACAGAGAGGCACATCAAACCTCTGTGTCTCCTACTTGAAACTAGCAGGGACTCTGTCTGGAATGAGGGGGCTGGGAGGAAGTCGAGAGTAAGCTCAGAAAGACCTCAAAAGGAAACCCCAAGTACTTCAGAGAAGATTCAGAGATGAAACTGGCAGATGTGGTTCATTTGCACTGAACAACAAGCAGTAGAAAGAAGCTGGGACTAGGAGGTCTTGCCCATCCTGGAGAGCAAAAATTCACTGGGGCACAATGCACTGGCTACCACACCTGCATGTGATGGACATGCCTCTTTGAGAAGCTAGGTCCTTTTGCCTTCACCATCTGCTGGTTCCTGGAGCCTCAGCCCTGTCATGAGGAGAGGAGAGTACCACTTGGTGACTGTATCTCCATCCTGAAATTGAACAATAGGATTCTCTCTGCTGAACTCTGACGTGTTCTTGACCCCAACTCCTTGTTTCCCTGGATGGTAGGAAGTCTTGATCCAGGTGCCTCCAAGTATACTCAGGGCACACAGATGTTTGTATGGCCTCTTCAGTAAAAGTCAAGATTATTATTTAAGTGAGAGTCCAGGGATCAACAGAAAATTTCTCTGAAAAGCCAGTTAGTGAATATTTTAGGCTTTGAGGCCATAGGTCTCTACTGCAAATAGTCAACTCAAGAGGTAAATAAATGAAAATGGATGGGTTCCATTAAAACTTTATTTACAAAAATAGGCAACAAGCAGAAATTGGCCCAAGGGCCATAGTGTGCTCACCCTGACATATTCCATCTGGGTTTTCTTTCTCTGCTTATCTCCACATGCTCTTCCCTCCTTCTCCTTCCCCTGTGCTCTGCTAGCTGAAAGGGGAGCAAAGCTCCCCTTGAGTTAAGTATTTGCAGTAGGGACCTATGGCCTCAAAGCCTAAAATATTCATAAACTGACTCTTCAGAGAAAATGTCTATTGATCCCTGGACCCTCACTTAAGGCACTCATTTGGAGTTTTGGCAAACCCATGGGAATAAGAGAGATGCCTGGGGATACCAAGGAGGGGCAAGCCCACATACGTCTTCCGCTGGCAACCTTAAGGTGCTACCCCAATACTCTATCCAAGTTCCCCCTGAGGCTAGAACCATGGCTGATTTGAGGTTCAGTTTGGGTCTTCAGGAAATTCAGGGGCCCCTTTATGACACATAGGAGGTTTCAGGTGTCTATTGCTCTCTCTTCCTCTCTCTTTACCTCACTTCTATCATCTCCCCTTTCCCTTTC
The DNA here is from genome assembly GCF_922984935.1 of Meles meles. Taxonomy (NCBI): domain Eukaryota; kingdom Metazoa; phylum Chordata; class Mammalia; order Carnivora; family Mustelidae; genus Meles; species Meles meles. Next base: position 92,834,146 of record NC_060073.1, on the reverse strand, counting down.
ACTCTCTCCTTCTCTCCATGCTTCTCAATGCTTCCATTCTCACTGCCTTCCCATCCAGATTTGTGGTGAAGCATCTGCAGAGGCTGTCCTCAGCTCTTCCCAGTCCCTTGAGTCCCTCCTTTCCCCAGGCAGGGAGCCTCTTTTACCCCAAATGGACATTCCAATTCTGGGGTCAGGGAGTCATGTCTCCTCCTTCTGTATGAACTGCCCCTACTCTGCACCCTCTCCTTCAGCAGCAGTCAACTTTGAAGGTAATGTTCTAGTCTCCCGAGTTTTATATTCAGTGATCTCCACAAAAATTATTCCATGTTTCATGCTGTTCCAAGATTGAAGGGGATGAGGCAAGAAAACAAACAGTGGAAATATTCCATCAAAAAGTCTTGCTGGGGCACCTGGGTGGCTCAGTGGGTTAAAGCCTCTGCCTTCGGCTCAGGTCATGGTCCCAGGGTCCTGGGATCCAGCCCTGCATGGGGCTCTCTGCTCAGCGGGGAGCCTGCTTCCTCCTCTCTCTCTGCCTGCCTCTCTGCCTACCTGTGATCTCCATCTGTCAATTAAATGAATGGAATATTTAAAAAAGTTTAAAAAATTCTTGCTTCTTAAGGTTGGCATATGATGACTTAACTATACATAAATCTCCTGGTATAAAGTAGCCACATCGTTACTGATACCCTTTATCATGAGCTTTAGGAAAACAACATTCAAATAAAGTCAAAAGAGTCCATTTGTCCAGTTTTCCCAGCACCATTTATTGAAGAGACTGTCTTTTTTTCATTGAATATTTTTTCCTGTTTTGTCGAAGATTATTTGACCATAGAGTTGAGGGTCCATATCTGGGCTCTCCACTCTGTTCCACTGGTCTATGTGTCTGTTTTTATGCCAGTACCACGCTGTCTTGGTGATCACAGCTTTGTAGTAAAGCTTGAAATCGGGTAACGTGATGCCGCCAGTTTTGTTTTTGTTTTTCAACATTTCCTTAGCAATTCGGGGTCTCTTCTGGCTCCATACAAATTTTAGGATTATTTGCTCCAGATCTTTGAAAAATATCGGTGGAATTTTGATCGGAATGGCATTAAAAGTATAGATTGCTCTAGGCAGGATAGACATTTTAACAATGTTTATTCTTCCAATCCAAGAGCATGGAACAGTCTTCCATCTTTTTGTGTCTTCTTCAATTTCTTTCATGAGTGTTCTGTAGTTCCTCGAGTACAGGTCCTTTACTTCTTTGGTTAGGTTTATGCCCAGGTATCTTATGGTTCTTGGTGCTATAGTAAATGGAATCGATTCTCTAATTTCCCTTTCTGTATTTTCATTGTTGGTGTATAAGAAAGCCACTGATTTCTGTACATTGACTTTGTATCCTGCCACGTTACTGAATTGCTGTATGAGTTCTAGTAGTTTGGGGGTGGAGTCTTTGGGGTTTTCCATATAAAGAATCATGTCATCTGCGAAGAGAGAGAATTTGACTTCTTCCTTGCCAATTTGGATACCTTTTATTTCTCTTTGTTGTCTGATTGCCGTTGCTAGAACTTCTAATACTATGTTGAACACGAGTGGTGAGAGTGGGCATCCTTGTCGTGTTCCTGATCTCAACGGGAAGGCTGCAAGCTTTTTCCCATTGAAGATGATATTTGCTGTGGGTCTTTCATAGATAGATTTTATGAAGTTCAGGAATGTTCCCTCTATCCCTATACTTTGAAGCGTTTTCATCAGGAACGGATGCTGGATTTTGTCAAATGCTTTTTCTGCATCAATTGAGAGGACCATGTGGTTCTTCTCTCTTCTCTTATTGATTTGTTCTATCACACTGATTGATTTGCGAATGTTGAACCAACCTTGCAACCCAGGGATGAATCCCACCTGGTCATGGTGGATAATCTTTTGAATGTGCTGCTGGATCCTGTTTGCTAGGATCTTGTTGAGAATCTTTGCATCCATATTCATCAGTGATATTGGTCTGAAATTCTCCTTTTTGGTAGGGTCTTTGCCTGGTTTGGGGATCAGGGTAATGCTGGCTTCATAAAAAGAGTCTGGAAGTTTTCCTTCTGCTTCAATTTTTTGGAACAGCTTCAGGAGAATTGGTGTTATTTCTTCTTTGAAAGTTTGGTAGAATTCCCCAGGGAATCCGTCAGGTCCTGGGCTCTTGTTTTTTGGGAGGTTTTTGATCACTGCTTCAATCTTATTACTAGATATCAGTCTATTCAGGTTGTCAATTTCTTCCTGGTTCAATTTTGGGAGTTTGTAGCTTTCCAGGAATGCATCCATTTCATCTAGGTTGCTTAGCTTATTGGCATATAACTGTTGGTAATAATTTCTGATGATTGTTTCTATTTCCTTGGTGTTAGTTGTGATCTCTCCCTTTTCATTCATAATTTTATTAATTTGGGCTTTTTCTCTTTTCTTTTGGATTAGTGTGGCCAGTGGCTTATCGATCTTATTGATTCTTTCAAAAAACCAGCTTCTAGTTTCATTGATACGTTCTACTGTATCTCTCATTTCTACCTCATTGATCTCTGCTCTAATCTTGATTATTTCCCTTCTTGCGTGTGGAGTTGGTTTGATTTGTTGTTGATTCTCCAGTTCTTTAAGGTGTAGAGAAAAAAAAAAAGAGTCCATTTGTACAGATATAGAGAAAAAATGCACAGCCTATCAAGAAATGGCCCAGAAAGACAAGTCTTAGAACTCTCACGTTGCCATCCTGGGTGTCTCGGGACTTTACGCTTCCACCCATTGGGTTGTGATTGGGTTTTGCTCTTTGGAGCACCACTGATGAGACAAGTTCACCTTCTGATGGGGTCTGATCTCAACCTTGCCATCTACGGACTGTGAGTTGAAGAAAGAAGTATATCAGGGACAGACAACTCACTAGTTTATTGGAGGCAGAAGAATTACCTTAGCAATTTTTTTTTTTTTGGGGTAGGAGATTTCTCAAAGGAATCGTAGGGGTGTGTCCCATTGCCAGAGTCTGGAAGCATTTCCAGAACCCCCTTCTCTCTTAGTTATGGCATCAGATCGTAATATTCTGGTAAATTCCCATGTTTCAGAGTAGAGGGGTCCAGAAATAATAAAGAAAATAGATTAGTAATGACACAACTAATCCCCTTCACCACATTTTTCTTTCTGCACTATTCTGTTTATATATGGGTTATTTTAGTCAATATTATGTTGCAGTAACAAATTAACATCTACATCCCTGTGACTTAACACAACAAAGGTCAGTGTGTGTGAGTACACATGCACACATGTGTGGTGTGGGGGAGCTCTTCTCAACATTAGCCACTCAGCAAGCGATCCAAGCAGACAGAGCCTCTGCTGTCTTGAAGCCACGCTATCTGGAACACATGTTCTCCACTATCACCACAGCAGCCCGAGAGAGCTGGGCTCTCATACCTCACTAGTGTTCCATGCCACTTCTACACCCATCCTTTGGCCAGAACTGGTCTTGTGGTCCTCCCTAGCTTTGAAGGGCTGAAAAATGTGTGGAAGCCTATGGATACTGGATGAGCAATAAGTAGGTCTGCCATATGGGTCCTTAGCATCTTTTAGACCTTCTTAGTAGCCACTTTGGAGAGGGGCATTTGATTGGCCATGTCATTTATATATCTACCCAATCGTTCTAAATAGTTATTGAATACCTACTTTGTGCCAAGCATATATCTAGGCATTAGAGTTATAATGGAGAGTAAGAAAGAAGCTGTCTCTCCTTCAGATGACTCACAACAATGAAATGATACTGTGACAAATGTTGTAATAGGAAAGACACACCATGGAAGCACCTGGTAGGAGGGGCTCATGTGTACGGCGAGTTGAAGTTACCCAGGCCAAGAAAATATTGGTGGCGGTGTGGAGAAGGAATGATGAAAACCTGAGGTCTCTCCAAGTCAAATCCTGTATCTGTAGCAGAGAATGAAACCCAGGAATCCTGTTTTCCTGGTCAGAGTGATACTTCCAAGCCGTCTTCCTTCTGGAATAAGGATAGTTTAGGAGTCCGGACTATAGAAACCAATTGTAATCAGGGACTGTCTTGGGCTGATTATCCTCCTTGCCTCTTCCCGCCTAGTACACATCTCTTCTCTGAGCCAACACACCTCTGGCGGCCCAACTTGAACTACATGGAGGAAGCCGCTCAATCTGCATCTCTTATAGATATGAAATTATTAATAACCCAGGATGTAGCTGTACATGTTTGGTCCCCTCCTCCAAACATCCTTCTCTGGGGGACTGGGGTGAGGGTTGTGGGGGGACACCTTGCTGTTTAATAAATAATAGAAGAGATTCATAAAGTGTCTGGGAAGCACATTCTTCATGCAGAAATGTTACGGAATAACACAGGATGAATAATAGAAAAGGTTATTGAAAAATTCATAATTTCCAAGTGCCAGTGAAGGGCAGCTCCTGTGCAGTCTATTTGCCTGTAGAAAAGTGATTAAAATATATATTATTGTCCTGTCTATAGGAAAATGTATTATTAAGTGGATACTAGTGTGACATTTGAAAAATCCATTTCATTCCATTTAGCAGCAAAGGGGTTTTGGCTGCTGCTTTGTGTCACAGGTTTCCCAAGCATTTTAATAAGCCATTTAAAAAACAAAAAGGGATTTTAATTATGGCCCCCTGCCTCCCAGTCATACTATTGCTTTGCATTTATGGTTCTTTTGCCAAAGAAATTTAAAAACATGTAATAGGGAATGTAAATATCCTGCCTACATTTATTATGTCAATTGCCAAGAAAGCAACTTGACCATTGACCAGTACTCATGGGTTGAAAGAAGAGAGGGTTGGAAATGCATTTGCTGGTCCAGACACAAGGAGAAACAAAGCCTCAGTGTAAAGGGCTTGCAATCCCTGCCAAACCCAAAGTGTGGCTACTCTTCTAAGCAGACATTCACCAAGCTTTCCCTGTGAAATCAGGAGTTACTTTGAGGCATACTTCTAAATGGTTTATATTTCTGAATAATGATTAACTTAGGATCAGGGATCATCTGACTCACCCATCAGCTTCTGGGCAGGATAGAGCTCTTTGAAGATCTTCACGCGCAGTAAAATTCAGAGCTTGCTTTTCATAGATTTGAGTTTGGGACTTGGGATAGAGCAGCGCTCTGATTCTTTCTCAGTATTAAGTTTCTCTGGTAACTTGGGTAAGTCTCTAGGGACAGGATGGGATCTGAGGGGGATAGAACACATCCTGTCAACCTCAAGCTTTTGCATTTACGGTCAGCTTGGACAGCTTTTATAGCCCAGTGGCCTCTCAGTCAGATGGATGGTGATGCTTATGAGACCCCTCCCTCTTACCGACTGTGTCATTTTGCCATTATTATTCAACTTCTCTGGGTCTCAGTTTAATGATGAAAAATAGAGCAATTTATATTAAGTCATGATTTTTAATATTTTAACCTGAATGTTTATTTTTTAAAATAGATAATCACACCATTTGTTTTAATGAAATCTCATTTGGGAGCAGATAAAATTGTTTCTCTGGGTAAAAATCAGGAGATCAAATTTCCTCAAACCTCAAAGCAGTTTCCCATTTCTCCTTTTTTTCCTATGATTTATTTATTTATTTGTTTGTTTGTTTATTTATTTATGAGAGAGAGAGGACCCATGCAAGCAAGTGGGGGGAAGGGCAGAGGGAGAGGGAACGAATCTCAAGCAGTCTCCCCACAAGTGCAGAGCCTGATGCGGGGCCCACTGCAGGGTCTGATCTCATAACCCATGAGATCGTGACCTGAGCAGAAGTCACAAATGGGACATTTAGCAGACAGAGCCACCAGGCATCCCTTCCTTCCCCCTTTTTAAGGCCACCCCCGGGAAGCCTGGAGCTCTGATTCCATAGGGAGTCCTGGGAGTATGGTGTGAAAACCAATGTCTTTGGTGATATCCAAGTTCTCTTGTAGCTCTAAGTTTCTGATATTGAACTTGTGGCCTGTTTCTGAGTAGTTGGAATGAGAGGATGGCTTCATCTGGCCTCACTTTTACACCTACTTACTCAGAGTCATCAGATACTTATCCATTTATCCAACAAACCCTCCCTGATAATTGTACGTGCAATGCATGTGGAGTGCTGAGCTACACTTACTGCCTGCACACAGAACAGGTGTAAGACATAGTCCTTGCTCGAAGGATCAACGGTCATCTAGACAACGTGCTACGGTTCAAAACACAGGACAGGAGAGTGACGACACAGGTACAAACTATCTTTTACTAATAAAAACTATGATTTAGATTTACAAAGAAATTAACGGGGCATCTCTATAGTTCATTTTTGTAGGCCACTTCATTAATTAAAGTGCTTTCTTATTCTCTCCCTCCTCTGTATTAAGGGCTGATTATTATTCAGCCAGGCTGCTCCCAGATGGCTATCCCAGTGGTGAAAATATTGAAATACTTCCATGTGGGTTGCTGAGTAGACTCTGTCTGAGTTCCTTGAGTGTCCTCTACTGCCCTGTTACGTTGAACCCATCCATCCCCAACTTTTCCTTTATTTACCCGCCCTTCTGGACAGTGGAAGCAGGAGGGGAGTTTCCAGGGCCATACAGTGTCATAGCCAGAGCCTGGCCTTTGTGATTAGTGTCAGCACTTTATCAAACATTAAATATGCTGAATTATGCCCTTCCTCCAAAGCCAGTCTATAGCAACGCTTCCTTAGATTCTAGGTTCCTAGGAGATAAGTGCCAATAGATATCTACTCCCTATAGAATTGCTAGCACTTTTCTGACTTAACAATCAGATAGTGAATTAACCTTTTTTGGTTATTTTAACAATGCTTTGCATTCTTTACACTCACCTAGGTGATCTCATTTACGTAGCATCTTTGTCTTAATGACTCCCAAATTTATATCTCCACCTCAGACACCTTGCATTCTAGATTCACACATCCATCTATCTCCTTGAGATCTGTGGTCCATACCTCTTCCCCATCCGATACAGTAGTCACTGTCAGTAAACGGTACTGGCACACACTCAGGTGTCCATGCTGAACACCCAGGGGTCCTTTCCTCTACCATCTACATTTAATCATCAGCAAGTCTTGTGAAATATATGTTATATATTCAAAATATATGTTATAATCATCTTCTCTCTACTCCCCTACCATTGTCTTAGTTCAAAGCACAAACACCTTTCTGCCCAACAACAAACTGGTCTCTGAATTTCTACATTTGTTTCTTCCCAATTAATATTCCACATAGCAGCAAGTGTCGTGATGTCCCTTCCTTGCTTAAACTTTTGATCCTTCCAAATTTCAGTGAAATTCAAACCTCATGCTCTAACTATAAGGCCCTGAAAAATATGCTCTATGTTTATCTCTCCGCATTAATCCCCATGTCGTCTCTCCCTCTCTTCCATGCTAAACAATACTGGCTTCTCTCAGTCCCGCCAATATAATAATATGTTGGTGTATCTTTCCCACGACAGAGCCTTGACCCTCATTCACTGTTTATCTAGATCAGTGTTTCTCAAACTATAATTTGCATATGAATAACTGGATAATTTCTCAGTATGCAGAATATGATTTCATAGATTTAGGCTGGTGACCAAATTTTGCATCTCCAACAGTGTTCCAAGTGATGCTGACCATTAGTCTGTGGATCACAATTTGAGTAGAAGGGGTTTGTACTCCTCTTGTCCCAGTTTCTTGCTTGGCTAACTCTTCCTCAATTGTTTTTAAAAAGCTTGATGGAGGTATAATTCACATACAGGCACACTTTGGTGATATTGTAGATTCAGTTCCAGACAATGGCAAAAAAGCAAGTATTGCAATAAAGTAAGTCAAATCAATTTTTTGGTTTCCCAGTGCATATAAAAGTTATGTTTACACTGGGCTGTAGTCTATTAAGTGTGGAATAGTATTAGAACTAACAAAAACATAATATATACCTTAATTTAAAAATACTTCATTGTCAAAATGTGCTAGTCATCATCTGAGCTTTCAGTGACTCATAATCTTTTTTTGCTGGTGGAGGATCTTGCCTTGATATTGATGGCTGTTGACTATTTAGCGTGGTAGTTGCTGAAGATGAGGGTGTTTGTAGCAGTTTCTTAAAATAAGACAGTAAAGTTTGCCCCATAGATTAACTCTTCCTGTCATGAATGATTTCTCTGTAGCATGTGATGCTGTTAGACAGCATTTTACCCACAACAGAACTTGGAAAACCAGAGTCAATCTTCCTAAACCCTGCCACTGTTTTATCAACTAAACTTATGTAGTATTCTGAGTCTTTTTTGTCATTTCAACAGCCCTCACTGTTTCTCTACCATGAGCAGTTTCCTTCTCAAGAAACCACTGTCTTTGCTCATCCATAAGAAGCAACTCTTCATCTATTCTGAATTTACATGAGATTACAGCAATTCAGTCCCAACTGCAGGCTCCATTTATAATTCAAGCTACCTTGCTGTTTCCACCACATCTGCAGGGACCTCCTCCACTGAAGTCCTGAACTCCTCAACTTCATCCATGAGGGCGAGAGTCAACTTCTTCCAAATTCCTGTTAATTTAATATTTTGATTACTTCCCATGAATCACAAATGTTCTTTATGACATTGAGAAAAGTGAATCCTTCCCAGTAGGTTTTCAATTAACTTCGGCCAGATGAATCAGAGGAACCATCATCTATGGCGGCTATAGGCTTACGAAATATATTTCTTAAATAATAAGACTTGAAAGTTGAAATTACTCCTTGATCCATGGGCTGCAGAATTGATGTGTTAGCAGGCATGAAGACAACATTAATCTTATTGTACATCTCCACCAGAGCTCCTGGGTGACCAGGTGCCTTCTCAGTGAGCAGTAATACTTTGAAAGGAATCTTTTTTCCTGAACATAAGATCTCAATAGTGGGCTTCAAATATTCAGCAAACCATGTTGTAAACAGATGTGCTGCCATCCAAGCTCTGGTGTTCCACTTATAGGGCACAGGCAAAGTAGATTAGCATAACTCTTAAGGGCCCTAGGATTTTGGGGATGGTAAATGAGGATTAGCTTCAACTTAAAGTCAGCAACTGCATTAGCCCCTAACAAGAGATTCAGCCTGTCCTTGAAGCTTTGAGGCCAAGCATTGACTTTTCCTCTCTAGCTATGAAAGTTCTAGATGATACCTTCTTCCCATATAAGGCTGTTTCATTTACATTGAAAATCTGTTGTTTATTTAATGCACCCACCTTTATTAATTATCTTAGCAGCACCTTCTCTGGATGACTTGCCACGGCTTCTTCATCAACACTTACTGATTCCTTCACTGTGCTTTGATATTATAAAGATGACTTCTGTCCTTAAGCCTTATGAACTAACCTCTGCTTCAGACTTTCCTTCTGAAGCTTCCTTTCCTCTCTCAGCCTTCCCAGAACTGAGCAGAGTTAAGACTTTTCTCTGGATCAGGCTTTGGCTTCAGGAGATGCTGGGGCTGGCTTGATCTTCTCTCCAGACCACTGAAACTTTCTCCATATCCAAAATAAGGCTCTTTTACTTTCTTTTCTTTTCTTTTTTTTTTTTAAGATTTTATTTATTTATTTGACAGACAAAAATCACAAGTAGGCAGAGAGGCAGGCAAAGAGAGAAGGAAAAGTAGGTTTCCCACTGAACAGAGAGCCCGATGCGGGGCTCAATGCCAGGACCCTGGGATCATGACCTGAGCCAAAGGCAGAGGCTTTAACCCACTGAGCCACTCAGGCACCCCAGCTATTTTGCTTTCTTATCATTTGTGTGATCACTGGAAGAGCATTTTTAGTTTCCTTCAAGAACCTTTTGCTTGCATTCACGCCTTGGCTAACTGTTTGGTGTAAGAGGCCTCACTTTCAGCTTGTGTCAGTTTTTGACACACCTTCGTCACTAAGCTTAATCATTTCTAGCTTTTGATTTAAAGTGAGAGATTGTGACTCTTCTTTCACTTGAACACTTAGACGCTGTTGTAAAGTTATTAACTAGCCTAATTTCCATATAGCTGTGTCTCAGGGATCAGGGAGGTCCGAGGAGAGGGAGAGATGGGAGGAAAGGCTGGTGAATGGAGAACTCAGAACACACATATTTAACGATTAAGTTCACCATCTTATATGGGCGTGGCTTGCAGCATCCCAGAACAATTAAAATAGTGGCATCAGAGATCATTGACCACAAATCATCATAACAAATATAAGAATGATGAAAAAATTTGTCATATTGCAATAGTTACCAATATTTGACACAGAGACACAAAATGGGTGGATGCTGTTGGAAAAATGGCATGGATAGGCTTGTTTGAAGCAGAGTCACCACCAACCTTAAATTTGAAAAAAAATGTAGTATTTGCCAAGCACCATAAAGCAAAGCATAATAAAACAAGATATACCTGTACCTGACAATTCACCAATTTAAATTGTATAATTCAATTTTGTGTAGTATATTGTCAAACCTATGTGCCATTTACCAGTCAATTCTAAAACATTTTCATTCCCCTATAAAGAAATGCCTGCACCCATTAACTGTCACTCTTGACACCCTCCTCACCCTCAGCCCTAGGCAACAACTAGCTTACTGCTGTTTCTATAGATTTGCCGATTCTGGGCAGTGTATACAAATAGAATTATACAATAAATGATCTTTATGATTGACTTCTTTTACTTGGCATAATTTTTCAAAATTTATCTATGTTGTATGTGTACTAATCTGTCATTCCTTCTTATGGCCAACAAATATTTCATTAGATTGACATACCACATTTTGTCTCTTCATTTATTAGCTGTCTTTTCAGTTATTTTCACATTTATCTGTAATGAATAATGTTGTTCTGAGCATACATGTGCAAGTTTTAGTGTGGGCATTTGTTTTCACTTCTTTTGTGTGTATATATACCTAGAAGTAAGTTTGCTGGGTCATAGGACACTCGGTATTTAAGGTTTTTAGAAACTTTCAAACTGTTTTCCAAAATGGCCACAGCATCTCAAAACTCCATCATCAAAGCCAGAGGGATACAGTTCCTCCACAAACTCTCCAACATTTGTCATTATCTGTAATTTTTATTATAACCTGCCTAACAAGTGTGAAGTGGTGTCTCCCTGTGGTTTTCCTTTGCATTTTAAAAAAAGATTTCTTTATTTAATTGAGAGAGGATGACAGAGAGAGCACAAGAAGGGACAGAGGGAGAAAGAATCTCAAACAGACCCCTCCCTCTGTGTGGAGTCTGATTTGGGGCTTGATCTCACAAATCTGAGATCACAATCCGAGCCAAAACCTAGAGTGGGATGCTTAACTGACCACACCACCCGGGCTCCCCTTCTTTGCATTTTTCTAATGACTAGTGAAACTGAGCATATTTTCATGTGCTTATATGCTGTTTGTGTATCTTCAGAGAAATGTCTACTCAGATCCTTTTCCTATTTTTTCATGTAGATTATTGGTCTTCTTGTTATTGAGCTGTAAGAGGTTTCAATATATTTTGGCTAATGGTCCCTTATCAAATATGTGATTTGCAAACATTTCCTTTCATTCCTTGAGTTGCCTTCTCACTTTCTTGATAGTACCGTTTGGATCACAAGAAGTTCTAATCTGATGAAGTTCAATTTATTTTTTTTTTCCTTTGGTCAGTAGTGTTTGTTTGTCATATACATATAACAATAGTTATGAAAATCATGAAGCCATTTCTTAACTAATGCTACAAAAATGTACCTCTATGTTTAGCTATTACGTTCAAGTCCATGATCAATTTTGAGTTAATCTTTATATATGATGTGAGACAGGAGTCCAAATTAATTATTTTGCATGTGCTATCCAGCTGTCCCAGCACCATTTGTCAAAAAGATAATTCTTTTTCCTATTGAATTTTCTTGGCACAGTTGTCAAAACCTAATTGACCATAAATGTGAGGGTTTTATTTCTGGACATTCTATTCTATTTCATTGGTCTATATGTCTGTCCTCATGTCAGTACCACACTGACATCTGATTTATATATAGCCTTGCAGTAAGTTTTAAAATCAGGAAATGTGAGTCCTGCAACTGTGTTCTTTTTGAAGACTGTTGTGACTATTCCACAATTCCACAAAGGTCTCTTGTGTTTCCATATTTATTTTAGTATCAGCTTGTCCATTTCTGCCCTCTTCCCCCCAGAAGGCAGCTGTGGTTTTTATAGAAATTGTATTGAATCTATTGATAAATTTGAAAATTTAGCATTTTAACAATATTAAGTTTTTCAATCCATGAACATAGAATGACTTTCCACTTATTTAGGTCTTCTTACATTTTTTTCAGCAACATTTTATAGTTTTTAGTGTGTAAGTTGTGCATGTCTTTTGTTAAAATGATCCCAGGACATTTTATTCCTTTCAATGCTATAGAAATAGGATCATTTTCTTAATTTCACCTTTAGATTGTTCAATGCTAGTGTATGCTTATATCTGTATATTTACAAAAGTGCACTTTATTTTCATATATTTATCACGTATCCTGCAACCTTGCTGAACCTGCTTGCTTATATCTGTATTTTTACAAAAGTGCACTTTATTTTCATATATTTATTACGTATCCTGCAACCTTGCTGAACCTGCTTCTTAGTTCTTAGGATTTTCTTTAGATAAGATCATATCATCTGCAAACATACTTTTAAGTCTCCCTTTTTCAACCTGGATCTCTTTTATTTATTGTTCTTGCTTAATTGCCCTGGATAGAACCAGAATGTGAGTGTCAAGAGTGGACACCCTTGCCCTGCTCTTGATCTTAGGGGGAAAGCTCGAAGTCTTTCCAGTTAGAATAATGATAACTATGGGTGTTTTGTAGATGCCCTTTATCAGGATGAGGTGCTTCCTTCTAGTTCTAGGTTTTTTTTGAACTATTTTTATTATGTAAGTGTGTTTTCTTCAATTTTAAGTCGGTGTAAATTGTCCTTCCTTAGGATTTCTAACCCCAGCTGCCTTGGAGCACTTCTTGGATGATCTCATTCAAATCAGCTTTACAACCATTCTTTCAGTTCTCTACTAATTTTTTAATATTACTTACTAGAAATTGTAAATATTTCTTCACTATCCTTGTTCTTGTTCTTTGTTTATAACCATCGCATCAACGAAATTCTCCCCAGTAAGACAGGGACCAAGTCTGTCGTGTCCACTGCTGCGTTTTCTAGCATCTACCACAGCTCTCGGCAGATGGCAGTCAATCAATTGATAAATATTTGTTGAATAATTGAGTAAATTAGTCAATGAATGAGATTCCTATAGAAATCGGTCCTAAGAGGTCACTCATTAGATAGAAGCAGAACAGCGGCCTTTAACTAGAAATGATGGAAATGAATTGGAATATAGCAGAAGCACTTTTACAATGAAATCTTTCAAACACTGCCCAAGACAAAGGAGAGAAGGAAAGCCTGGGGGAAAAGAGAGAGAGAGAGTCAGCATGTGGGAACTGAGAGCAAAAAGAACTCTGTGAACTTGGGACACCCTCTTACCCCACCCAGAATCCAGTATATACTGTGTTCAGTAGTCTGGGGTCTTAACAGGATGCTTTGTTTCTTTCCAAGGTAACAAAGAGCACTAATAGCTATTAAAGTCTCCCCAGCAGGCTAGCATCCTAGGCACTGGGCCAGCCTGCTTTGGGGTGTTTTCCTACCCCGGCCTGCTGTGTATCACAAAGGAAAGGCCATGGCATAAGAGACCACATGGTGGCTGGTTAAATAAACCTCCAAAAGTACCTTTATCATCAGTTTCATCGCCTTCCCTTTACCACCCTGCAGTTAAATCTGTCCATTTCTCAGCCTCCTCCTCCTGAGCCCCCATCATGATCATCTAAATTAAAATCTGTTATCGGTTTCTGGGTAATCCCCTTTGATGCCCTGAGTACTGCAGGATCCGTCTTGCTCAAACCTAGCATGTAAGTGCTGATAGCTTTTGAGCGGCTGAAATGGCTTTGTATATCTCACACAAATGTCTGCATGGCTTGCAAACAGCCAGGAGCTGGCAAAAAAGACACATTCATGGCTGGAAGTTTTATGAAACTGTGAGTGAAATTACCTTTGAGGACAACTTAGGAGGGCTCCTTGCCATTCTCTATTCACTTGCTCAGAGAGAGGAGACATGGTGCCCACACTTCTCTGCTGCTATATTGATACTGATCTTCCTGTAAGTTTACATTGCTGATTTCCTTGCTTTCATAATAACCTGGTTTCTGCTATGTTATTTTTGTGGCTTTAGTGCCCAAATTATACATTTGAACTTTTTGATGTGCAAGTGTTAATTCTCCTGGGCTAGTCAACTCCAATTGTAACGTGACCCAGGATTTCAATTTTGTTGGTTTCCCATTTCTTCCTTCTGCTGCTAATGACCTTTCTCTCCTGGGTGTGGAAAAGTGGCCAGTATATACGGTAGAGAGAGTATATGTTCGGGGTTAGCAGACCTTGGCTAAAATTCTGCCTCAAATATCAGTAGCTACAAAATGCTGAATGAGATATTTGAACCCTCTGAATTTATAGTCCCATCTTCTATGACATGAAGATTGAAGACTCATGTAGCATGAGAGAATAGAATGGACGTTGCTATATTTATTTATTTACTGTCACTCTCCCAACCTATTCTGTAAACTAGACTGTAGACTCTGTGGAGGCAGGAAATGATTCTGCTTTGTTTCTAGTACTCAAAAAAACCAAGTCCACACCATTTACTCAGTAAACATTTTCAAATCAGTGAATGAGCTGAAGTGGCAGGAAAGTGCCCAATGCTCAAGGTGATGTAGTAAGTTTTTATAAAAATAATGATTCCTTTCGCTAGTTTGGATGTTTCTCAGATGCTGTCTACAGACCGGCGGCTACAAAAATCTCAGTTAAAGAGAAAGCTCCTTCTTTTGAGCCTTCTCTGTGTGGGTATCACACCATTTTTCAAAGCAATGGGCCCTGAGAATCTAATATTTGCTGGCCTTGGTCAGCTGCAGATGAAGACCTTGTCCTGGTCTCCAGACCTTGTTCCTGGAGTGTCTCCAGAAAGTGTGCCTATCCCATTTCCGGTTCCCCTCCCAGCCTGTCAGTTATTTATTCATTTCTCCCTCTTTCTTTTCCTGTCTCTTCCTTCTCTCCCTCTTTCCATGTCTCTATCTCTTTTCTCATGTCTGGCTTGTGAAGACTTCTCTAACACCATTTGGTGGAGTTGCTTCATATTGTTAGACAAGGGGGATTTAATAGTGTCCCATTAAGGTGGGGACAAAGTCATGATTAGATATCAAGTTTTTCACCCTTGATCTTTCTGGCTTTTTTATAGTCATGCTACCTATAATAGCTGGAATTATTTGTTCAAATAATAATCCACTTTTTCTTTTTTTAAACCAAGGGAGATCTTGTTATCAAAATAAATTGGTGTCTATCCTGAACACTTAAAACCAAGAAAAGTGGAGGTGCTCAGGTGAGGGCGTGGACAGGACCCACACCTACTCAGCTTCCCTGTCCTCCTTAGGAGGCTGCCCTGTGTGGAGGTTTTTGGTCTATGGGCCTCGGTCCTACATCTCTTCATTGGTGAACAGTGGCTTCTTTGGTGACATTCCCTGAGACACACTGGCCCTTCCCTTCCAAATCTGGTTTCGCTCAGCCACACTGAGAGCTTAGTCTTAAATTGCTTGGCATGGTGGATTATTTCACTATTATTATGCCCCGCTTAATAGTGGGGCATTGCGGTATGGTCAAAGCTCTATTATTAAAGTCATTTAAACCCAGACAAGGCCAAGTCTGAGAGAACACACGGCAGGGAAGCACCTTGCCCACACTTAGTAATGGAAACTATGACCTCAGCCTCCTCCATCACTGCTTTCATGCTGTGTGGTTTCCCGACTGCGACTCAGTTTGGGTTTCCATCGACAGCCTTTGACTTAATCCAGAGAAGATCAAAGACTCCTTGATGAGGAAAAGGCACCGAAGAGGCAGACTGTGGTTTGCATTTGAGCTGGATTTATTTCTTGGTGTTTTTTTGTACAAATAACAATGCCAGTCCCTGGGGCTGGCACTTAATGGATCCTTATTTGCTGGACGAGTAAATAACTACTCCCCCTTATTCACTCCTCCCTAACAGCCAAAACATGCTTCTGCCTTCAACCTTTCTACCCTGTCCCTAGTTCACTTAATATAAATGCTAATTAGGATGTGGGTTTAAGGTCATTATTCTCCGTCAGGGAGAAGATACCAAGGAGAGACTTTCCTCTTCCAGAAGACAGCAGATCTCAGGGTGCCTGTCTTTCTCTTGCTTCCGTGCCTTCATCTAGCAAAGGAGGTGGGAGTCTCTGCCCTTGGCGACAGGAGAAATACATTTCTTTGTTTCAGTCATTTGTGCCATCCTGGCTCTATCACCCTAGCAGCGTCTTGTGGAAAACAAAAATGTACAAGCACAATTACTCCAGCTTCCCACAGTGGGTAGCCCTATATAGGACACTTGCCATTGGCACCAAAAACAATCATTAAATTGTCAAACAATAAACAGGGTAAACTGAGAGAGAAAATAACCTAGTGCAAGCAAGCAAGCAAAACTGGGGAATCAGAAACAGCAGCACAAATGGAGTGTCCCCTCTGCTGGGCAGGATTCTGCCATGCCCCTCACTGAGGTTTTAACCAGGATAGGAAATCTAGCTCTTTCCACCCAAAATAGCTTAGAGCCAGAAGAGAAAGAAAGGGAGCCATTAAAAACCTTGTTCCTGGGGCTTTCATTAAGGTTTCTGGCTCATAGAATTCATCCGTAAATGAATCTTGAGTTGCTTTCATATGTGAAGCAGTGTGCTCAACCCAGGTGGCTGGAGAGGACCCACAGTTTTGTCTACAAGAAGCCTATTATTTCAGGATTTCTACACCCAGAGCAAGAGAGATTGATTTTAATACAAGGTTATACGTCGGGGCAATTGAACATCATGGACGATACCCACAATGGAGTTTAAAACAGGCAGAGTCCAGGAGGAGCTTGAGCCGTCACAAAGCTGTTGTGATGGGGCTGCGGGGAGCATGGATGGATATAATTTGGATGGGAGGGGCAAGGCTGTACCAGGTGCAGGGAAGAGCCTGAAGAGAATAGAAGCCCGTGGTAAGAGCTTCAGGTTGGATGGGAATGAAAAGTAAGTAGAAATTACTTTGGAAAAAATGTTGAGGATACTAAATACCCGGCCAATGAGTTTCAACTTCATCCTGATATCAGTGGAGAAAAACTGGAAGGTACTTTGAACATAAAAATGAAATGACCAGGATGCCATTTAAGAATAATTGATCTGGTCAAAGCATGCAGAACCATTTGAGTTGGAGGCATTGGATGTGGCCAGATGATTCAGGATACTGGTGCAAATAATGTGTGGCAAAATGACAGATACCTGGAAAATGTGGTTAGGGGAATGGAAAAGAAGGATGGAGAAGAGAGACTTGTCAGCCTGTCACTGTATGTTTATACAAGGCAAGGAAGATCATGTCAACTAAGGAGATGCTCAAGTTTTTAGCCTTTGCACCTTTTCATGTGGAAACATGGATAGTGGGAGGTCCTAGCACAGGTTAGTGAAGAAACTCAAATAGAACTTGAACTTCAAATGATACCTTGGATCTGTGCAGAAATAAGTTCTGGTTCCTGCGTGTACAATAACATTTTATCATCATATGCTACACTCTGCATATGTACATGAATTTGGTAATTACAGGATAAATCCTCTGGCTCCTTTCCTCTCCAGCTCCTCTGAGTGGAATCATATTGCTCTGGGACTTAAGTAACAATAGATCAAAGGAGAATCCATTATATAAGGGAAGAGGAAAAGAGCAAGGAGAAAAGACAAAAGGTTTTTAATTCAAACTGAGCTAAGGACCTGACCTCATGCACCAGCCCTGTTGCTGGTTGCAAGGAATTGGCACCTGAAACAGAAAAGGAACTAAAGATGAAAGAGAGGCATTAGGACAGAAGCATAGTGCTGTGACTGAACTGGAATTGGGTGGTGGGACAGAAGTCACCAGAGCCAATGAGATACACTCAAATATGTCAGCCGAGGTGGGAAAAGCTAGACTTTTCCCATGTGGAGCTAGAATTGTCTATGTGCATGTCTGTGCATATGACATATGCTTCTAAAGATAGTCCAAAAGCAGACTGCAAATACTGATTGCTAGCTGTGGCAGCCAATCCTGGAGTTTCCTTCCAGTGAGTCTTACCTCCTGGGATGCACATCTCTATTGTCTCTTTCCACAAAGAATCCAGGCTGGCCGGATGTGGCTAATGGGATACTATGGAAGGGATGATATGTGAGTTCAGAGGCTCGGTCATGAAAGGCATTGCCATTTTTGCCTTGCTCTCTTGTATCGCTTGCTGGAGGGAAGGCCCTCTCCCATATCTGAAGCGCACAAAACATGCCCTCGGTCAAAGAGCAGCACCGGCGTGGCAGCCACGTGGACAGAGCTGCCTGGGCAGCCGTTCCAGCCCCAACCAAGCCTACAAAGGCCTTCAGCCCCAGCCTGCATCAGATTTCAACCTCATACGTGACCCTGACCCAAAACTGCCAGCCAAGCTGCTCTTGAATTCCCTATCCACAGAAACCGTGAGAGATGATAAACTGTTATTGCGGTTTGAACCACTCAGATTTGGGCTGATTCGTTATGCAGCAATAGATAACTAATACACTAGAGTCATACAAAATGTGCGAGAACTGTTGAGACTGCTCATCTCAATGTTAATGTGAAAGATATTTTGGCTGTGGTAATGCATCACCAAGCTATTGAAATTTATGAATCAAATGTTTTCAGCCCGAAGTCTGTCCAAACGTGTGCAAAGTTTCACGGAGGGAAGCAGAGCCCAGGAAAAGAAATGGATGCCTATTAGATGTCAAACATGTGCTTATTGAGTTAAACTGAATTGAAACTGCAGACAGTTACAGATGAAGCACTTCACATTGTCACCACACATGTTTATCAGATGAGGAACTCCTGACAACAGTGCACTATGAGCGAGGCTGCTGTGGTTAGACTTCACCGGGTGGAACACAAGTTTACCCAGCCACGCCACAAAAAGGTGTGCAGCAGAGCTCCACTAATAGGAATAGCAGCTTCTGGCTGGCTGAAGCCCGTGCACAGAACAGCAGGAAGCTCAGCCCTAGCTCCGTCCGTGTTTGCCAGGGGCCTTGGGGTCATCCTCTCCCTCGGCCTCTGCTGCAGGAGTCTGTTCCTGTGACACCCCCGATTCAACCTCACCTCAGTAAAAGCAGTGAAATTCATCATATTCGAGGCCACTTCCCTAGGCTGAGCCCTACAGCCTTGGGATCAAGCCCAGGGGAGGACACAGAGCCTGAGCTGGTCTGGCCCTCCGCAAGTGGTCTTCCTTGAAGCTTCCATGCCTCACTTCCCCCTTCCCTTAAGGGAATGGAATGCCTTTTTGCTTTCCCATCTGACCCAATTCTTGCAGGAAAGATTCCAGTTATGAGCTTTTTTTTTTTATTTTTTTTTAAGATTTTATTTATTTATTTGACAGGGAGAGAGATCACAAGTAGGCAGAGAGGCAGGTAGAGAGAGAGGGGAAAGCAGGCTCCCTGCTGAGCAGAGAGCCCGATGCGGGACTTGATCCCAGGACCCTGAGATCATGACCTGAGCTAAAGGCAGAGGCTTAACCCACTGAGCCACCCAGGTGCCCCAGCCAGTTGGGTACTTTTATCTGGGAGCCAGCCATGGGCCTGCACATCTGAGCACTGTCCCTGACCTTGACACTCTTAAGTCAGCTCCTTCTAGCAGACCTCTGAGGGCCTTACTCACCATCCCACTAACCATGGAACCAGCCATATAGCTACATTTGCCCAAAGCCTGGGCCCTCATTCTGTGGTCTATGAAATCATTTTTTCAATTATTCTGAAGCTCCCTTGGCCTCCTGTGAAGAACACATTTCTTGCAATGAGTTCCATTGGGACCTCGTGGCCCTCTTCCTGAGGCTGCTCCTCCGGAGTATGTCATTCCTTCCTTTCGGACATTGACCATCAAACGTCAGCCCGAGGATGGAATCCACGATGGAACAGGCATTTCTTTCAAATTTAGTAAAAATTAGATCCTTATCACAACTCAACTTGAGTAGTCTAATCTTTGAAAATTAATAATTACAGCTTCTGCTCACCGGGCATTGATCAAGAGCCAGGCATCATGCCAAGAAGGTGACATCCATGATCACATCATCCTTACCATACCATACCACTAAGACGCATTTTTACCATTCCTGGGTCACAAAAGAAACTGAGACTCAGAGAAGTTAAGTGTTTAGCCCAAAACCACACAGCCTGGGACACCTGAAATCTTTCTATATCCATGGCATCCCCCACTTAGAGGTACATGGACCTTCCACCATAGTGACCTTCATGTCCCATCCTTGACTTTGTAGCTGAGGAAGCAGGGGGCTCTGGTCACCAGCAGTTTAGCTCTTGCTTTCTTGTGCCCTAGACTCATTACATTTGTCTGAAAGTCCATGTCTTACATACAGACACACATGGTGTAGTTCCCTCCCTGCTTTGCAGAAGATTTCAAATATTGGTGTCATGAAGGGACATAGCGTGGCCTCTTAACACCACCATGCACCAAGATGTGGAGACCTCAATGCTCATAAGATGTCACCGGGATCGAGGGGTGATGCCCACCAGTGGTCTCGAATGAGAAGAAGGGATTTGGAGGACCTGCTTTTCGAATTGTGTGCTCCCTTCCCTCAGAGCAGAGAGTAAGCATCTGAAAGGGCTGCCGACACATGGTTCTATTTCTAGTTGTCCCTGGTGTGACCTGGCCAGAAAGAGAAGTTCCTGTAAGTGCCATGACGCCCAGAAGGGTAAGTTCCTGCCCCACACTTGCTGGCGACCCAGTCCCCACTCCAGCTTTATTATTAGCAGCTAGAGATCTATGCCAGAAAATACACACTTAAAAAAAAAAAATGGGTCAGTTCTCTTTCTTTTGATCTCTTATTCTTCTTCCCAAGGGGGACAAAACTGCTGACGTTCCCCCAGGATGTGAAAAGGCCAACACAGAGGCATGGTTGTCTCCTGCAGTGTAGACCCGGAGTCGACTGCCGGTTCTGTCAGCCCTAGGAAAGAGCCCAGACCCAGAGGAATCCCCTGAAGCCATGGTCAAGGGAGGTGCGAAGTTACCCCCGGAGGCCAGAGCCGGCCTGAAGCTCTTCCTTGCAATTTGGCCCAGTTTTCTGGGGCTAGCTCTGGGTGACTTTTTCTGAGATTGTCACTGCTTTGTCAGTTCTTGTTTAAAGGTCCCCTGGGTTATGAAGCTGCCATTGTCTGTCCCAGGTCTCAGAGCACAAAAAGCTGTTGCTGCTGCATATTGTCCACCAAGACTATGAAATTGGAAAACACGCTGAGATTTGAAATTGCTTCGTTGAAAGTGAGACGCTGGATAATCTCCTATCATGTGACCGGCATCACTGTGGGCCCCTGCCGGCTCCATTCCAGCTCCTTATCTTATTACAACTGGATCCCAGGCCGTGGCCCTCCTTTTGCTCTGCCTCCTTCACCCCTTAAACATTGGGAGGTGGTAAAGCCAAGAGGTCTTACAGCCAGAGAAGGCTTTTTCGCCTTGAATCTGCCTCTGCGCCCCAAACTGTGGGTGAGCAGACAGATTTCCCACCAAAGTGATCACCAGACTTCCTGAGATGGCACACACATTGGTTAAATGCCTGAATAGAGGAGGAGTCTGAGCGGGGTTCAAATCCCGACTCTCCCAAGCCTGCTCACTCTGGAACTGGATCAAGTTACTAACCTCTCCCAGTGTCGGGGTTCTCAGCAATAAAGCGTTGGTGATAGCAGCCATTTCACAAGCAGAGGGGCCAGTGTTAAAAGCTAGCACCAACCCTGACTCACAGTAGCCCCAGTGACCTTTCCAAAGTGTGTCGACCCATCTACTGGAAGCTCACGGCTCCTAGAAAGCTGGGATTTTTGTCTCAAGCCTCTTTTGTAAACCTCCCAGAACCTGCGTGGTGCTGAGAATGTATGCAGCAGGGGCCCATGGAGTAACTGTTAGACCAGCTGATGAATGAACATGACCATGGCCTATGCATCGTGCATGCACCTTTTGCAGGAACCAAGGTCGAGGGTGTGTGCAGGACCCCAGGTTCAGGCAGTCATGGGGGATCAAGAGAGTGGCATTGGGTGAGCATATTCAACTAATTGACTTTTGCTTCCTTTTCTTGCTTGGCCTTTGGTAGAATCCTCAGAATGAGCTAACCGGTGGTCCTGCCTGCTCTCAGCTGCTCCCTCAGCTTCCTTCACTTACAGAGCTGGTTCTTCACCAGGACAGCAAATCATCTACAAATACTGATGGAGAGAGGGGCGGGGCTCAGGAGAAAGAGGGCAGAGCTAAATGGCTCGCATCTGGGGCAGGCCGGCAGATAACAAGGGAGAGCACGGATGCACCTGTCTGCCTGCACCCTCTCTTCTCCTCTGCCAGGTTCCTGACCCCCCCCCCACCCCACCCAGCTAACCAAGGCAGCCTCAGGGCAAACTCCTCGGTGAGGATCTCCATTGCCCAGGCACAGAATCTGGGAGTTGAAGGACAGAGGAAAAACTATTCCTCAAAACTGGGAAATAAGAAATGACCACAGACAGAGGACAAGGGGAGAGACAGGCCATCATAAAACAGAGGAAGCAATTTGACAATGAGGTGAAAATTGCCACTGCCAATTCTCCCTGACACCCTGAGCTTTCCTTAGGGGCTCAAGGAAATCTGTCAGTGGCTCCGGAAAATGTCTGCGAGGAACTGGTAATAGTTTAGTAATGGCCTGGTGACTCAGAATGAGATGGAAGGCTGCGGCTGAGCTAGGGGAGATCTTGCCTGTTTTTAACCCAAGAAGATGAGATGTGGAAACAGCCCTCTTCCCCAGACCCTCTCCTCTGGCAGTTGAGCCCTTCAGCTCACAGGAGCCACAGCGGTGGAGGGAATGTGGAAAAAAAAAAAAAAACGCAGATGGAGACAGGGTTTTAAAAAGACACAGGTGGTGAGGGTGTGTGTGTGTGTGTGTGTGTGTGTGCGTGTGTGTGTGCGCGCACACACACATGCGTGCGTGGTGTTCGGTTTTCCTACAGCTGTTTTAATGAACGTGCCTTCCCTTCCCGAGGCCCTCCTCCTCTCTCTAGCATATCTCTACTTTATGGTAAATGGGTTTTGATTCTAAAGCAAATTGACCTTGAAATAAGTTCCAGGATCTGAGTTCTTACACCCCAGATGCTGGGTTTGGAATGCAGACTGCTCATTCAGCAGATACCAGTTCCATCATAGGAATCTGGAGTGGGAGGGGGCGGTGTGCGACACTGTGTCAGCCTCATCTGCAAAGTTAGAGCTCTGGGGCCGGATGCTACCCAGGCAAGGACTGGGCTACCTCAGTCGTGTGGCAGACGGTTGTGTCGCCTTGGTTCTCCTTTTCGAGTGTACGTGTGTGTGTGTGTGTGTGTGTACATGCATCTGGATGTGTATGTGGCTGAAGCTGGCTTGTATTTGGGAATTGTGGTGAGTGGTGGGGGTCAGGGACTGCAAGGACTTAGGTTTACATGGCTGCAAAGCTCCTCTCACAGATCTAATGTGTCCCAGGTGAACTGAGAATCCTTTATGGAAAGAAAGTATGTTATGTGCATGCACGTGTGCTCCCATGGAAATCAACATGCATATCCTGCCTCTGTTTATGAAGGTTATCTCAGTTTTGCTTAGACAGTGACCCTTCTCTCTCCTAACATGTCTTCTCTGTCATTAAAATATCAGTATTACTCCACTGAGATCGCAGTTTAGGGGTTTCGGTGTAAGAGAGTCAAAGACAACAAATACTGGGTGAGCATCCATCATGTGCCTGGCAATGAAGCAACCATCTTAAAAGTGAAAGCAGGAGCAGAGCAGAATTACATGGAGCTTACTGTGGTGCTCAGAGTATAGCGGGTGCATACTAAAGGCTGCTCTCTGAGTATAGATGCCAGGTCTAATTTAAAGGCGATTTTCAATTTTCATTGCTTTAATGTGTCCAAGTCCTACATTGTTCACAGACTGAACTGGCCATATAGAGGCTCATGTCAACAGAGCTCAAATGTTCTCTACCCATTTCCAGATTCCACTACACTAACTATTGTTGCAACTAAGCCCTTTTCCCCAGGGGTTTTTGCTGCTGTTGAGGCTGAAGCAATGAAACAGATCCCTGCAAAGACAAGCAGATGCCTTTTATAGATTAGAGAGGTGAATCTAGACCAGAAGGCAGATAGGCGATAGAGTGGGGACAGGGGGGTACATCCGTGTGCTATCTGACCTTCAGACGGAGTGATGGAG
Organism: Meles meles; assembly: GCF_922984935.1. Lineage (NCBI taxonomy): Eukaryota > Metazoa > Chordata > Mammalia > Carnivora > Mustelidae > Meles > Meles meles. The sequence continues at coordinate 92,809,935 of NC_060073.1, read as the reverse complement.
CCATCTTAGGGGAAGTAGAGAGCTGTCCACGGAGCCACCCTGCTGGCTGCTCTGGTGTGGTCCAGGACTAAGCTTTTGGGATGAGAGCTGGGCACAGAAAGAGGTAGGGAGTTGGTGCCAAAACAATAATCCCAGAAAGGCTTGAGGCAGCTCATTTGCATGCTGTTCACTTCTCTTCCAGTAAGGGAGACCTTTGGGAGGGATTTTTATAGAAGAAGCAGTTCGGTATAACTCTGGTTACAGTGAAAATTCAGCAGATCCAAGACCTCAAAAGTGCTCCAGAGGTTACTTAGTGCACCCCTTCCCCTAAGCAGGTCTGTGCCTACAACCATTCCAGAACAATGGCGTTTCGTTTTAAATATTTCTCAGGAAGGGTATTTCATGTGCTCCCTAATGCACTGGTACCAAAACAAAGACTCGCAGAAAAAGAACCAAATTTTCTCTGGACTGTGGCCAAGTGCAATCCAAGATGGATACAGATGTTTCAAAAGCAGTCAGTTAGTCAGCAAATGTGCCAATATACCTCTTTCCTGTGCCCTCTGGTGACATGCTTTCCAAATTAAATTAGTTTGATATTGCTCGGGGCTTCTATTTGACTCTGATTCATTCTAGTGGGAGCAACATTTTTAGTTCAAAGAAGAGAGGTGGGCAGAAATCTTTGCTCCTGATAATATCAGAATGTGGGCCTGACTTTAGCTTTCCTGATGTTGAGATGAGACAAGGAAACTGGAATTTAATTGTTAATTACTAGCGTTCCATCGTTGACTTGCACTGTAACAAGTTCAGGGAGAAATGACTATCAAAGGAAAGCAAAACCCAAAAACAAAAAACAGTATGTGCCGGAAACAGATAGCTTAGAACATCTTCCAAGCATGCATACAAGGAAACTTGTCTTAATGAGCTAGAAACTAAGTGCTGTATATGGTTTCCCATATATATTAGTCACCAAGTATTGGTGCTACCAATGCAAGATGGTATTCCTAGGGAAGTGATAGTGGAGACACGGAAGAAATAATTATCTGGAATGTTTTTAGAGCCTATGAAGAGAGATTGCAAATGACAGATAAAATTATGCTGAGAATGGAAGAATTCATGGTAAGCTAAAGAGGTATGGAAAAGAAAAAGATGGGGGTGGGGAGGAAGGAAGATGTTAAGAGTTTTGCCCTTGGAGAGAGTGGACGTTCTAAGAGACACCGTATGAAATGAGCTCAAAAGACTATGCACAGGCCACACACCTCTGATGATCAGAAATGTTTGGCAGTGGTTGGTAATACCCTAATTTTTAAAAATGGTGGTAATCAAATGGGGACGGGACATGGTTTTTAAAGAAGCTTCCTTCTTTGGGGACGCCAGGGGGGCTCAGTCAGTTAAGCGCCTGATCTTGGTTTTAACTCAGGTCATGATCTCATGGGTCATGTGATGGAGCTCCACATCCGGCTCTGCACTCAGCAAGGAATCTGCTTGAGATTCTCTCTCCTGCACTCTACCCACCCCCAAATAAATGAATAAATCTTTAAAAAAAAAAAGATGAAGATTTTTTGCTTTTTGGACCATGAAATAATATAGATATGCAGCCAAGGTTTACCAATCCTCCAACTGCTCCCACTCCGGATTTATATTAAAACACTTGGCACAGAAGGAAGAACCGGGGAGATACACGTGTCCAGTAGCATTGAAGTCTGGGGCAAGAAAACACAAGGGGAGCTCAGATGGAGTTTTCACCTTTTCTAGTACTTCAAGGGCAGGAATAGGATGAAGAGAGGAGGATTTATTAAAAAAAAAAAAAGTCATGGGGCTCCTGGGTGGCTCAGTGTTTAAGCCTCTGTCTTCGGCTCAGGTCATGATCTCAGGGTCCTGGAATCGAGCCCCGCATCAGGCTCTCTGATCAGTGAGGAGCCTGTTTCTTCCTCTCTCTCTGCCTGCCTCCCTGCCTACTTGTGACCTCTCTCTCTGTCAAAAAAAAAAAAAAAAAAAAAAACCTTAAAAAAAAAAGTCATTATGTATTTAGTACTGCAACATAGGATTTTGTCTCTGGAACCCACAGTTCAACAGACTAAAAAGGTGGGTAGTTAACAATAGATTGAACGCACCCATGAAGAAGAGAAGAATACGTTTGGACAGAGAGTCAAGAAGATCATAAAGCAAAACTTGTAGGAAAAGGGGGAAAATGCCTGGAAGAAATGGTTACATTAGATCTCACGGAGGATGGCAGGTATAATATAGAAAGAACTGTAGATGCTGTGTCCAGGAAAGTAATAGGGCATTGTATAGAAGTAATATTTCTACTTCACTCATCTATATATTAAAGCACAGACCATAGGTAGTAAATAAAGGTAATATGCGATTTTACTCAAAGAGGTTAACTTCTATAACTGCCAGTTATAGAAACTTTTAACTTTTAGACTTAGCAGCATTAGTTGAAATGAAGTTTTCTTTACATATATCTTCTCCTTCTTGGCCATTGTACCATGGATCTCTTCCTGTCCACTAAAACATTTTCAAATCCTTTCATTATTAAAACCCCTGTTCACTACTAAAACCCCTCTAGTTCTTCAAAAAGCCCTTACTGATTTTCCTGTTTCTATCCCCTTGCCCTTCCTTCCCTCTTATTCACTACTCACCAGGCAGAGTCATCCTTTTAAAACATAAATCAGATCATGCTACTCCCAGTTTATAATCTCTTAGTGGCTTTTCATCTCATGTAGAATACAATTCAAATACCCTAGCATGGTTGACAAGGCTCTCATGATCCAGCCCCTGGCTTTTCCACAACCTGCCATTCTATCACTCCCCTTCACTCACTCAGCCCCTTACATGGGGCTTCTCACAGTTCCTCAAACCCACCGATCATGCACTGCCTCAGGGCCTTAGCATTTGTAGTTCCTTCTGCCTGACATGCTCTCATCCCAAATACCCACGTGGTTGTTCAATAACCATTCTAGGTACATGTGCTAACTCCCAGTGTAACACATCCTCTCCACCAGTCATACTCTGTCCTCCTTCACAGCACATTACTAAGTGACTTTGGATATATTTATTACACTTGATCTACCTCCTAGATGAAGATGCGATTTCTGTGAGATTCAGACTACTTGGTCTGCTGGTCTACTAATATATCCTCACTGCCTAAAAGAGTACTTGGCACATAGTAGAAGTTCAATAATTATTTGGGAAATGAATGAACTAATGAATCGTAAGTAGAAACTATGCTAATGAAGGATACCATTCAGTAACAGTAATTAGATGCTGCCAGAATACAAATGATACAAGAACACCCCAGGCTTAAATGATGTGACATTTGAGAGTATGAAGGGAATTAAAGCTAATCAAACCCACCTCTGTCAAGATATTGGAACCAAGAAATGTCTTATTTATAAATGTTCACATAACAATTAGATGTGGTTTAGACCTAAATTATTGTTTAGATCTGTAGACCTATATTGTGTAGACCTATATTCCCTGGCCAGAGTTTTGCCGGTCTACACTATACAGTGAAATTTAGTCCTCTACAAAAATAATTCTAATTGGAAAGACCAGGTGTATTAATACGACAATAATTGGGGAACACCTGTGAGTACAACAGTATACAGGGTGACCAGGTGATAAAGAGGAGGGAGGAGAGATGTTCATTGGACACCAGTGAGAGGAGCTTTGTGAGTGCATGTCTGAGAGACAGTCATGGGCAAATGCAAAAGAGAAGGTCTCTCTGTCCCGAAATGCAAACCACAGATCAAGATTCATCCCTCCTATTCCCATAGAAAAGAGAGCTATGGACAGGCTCTGAAAAGAGTGTTTCTATCTGGGGCTTTGTGAGACACACAGTCCGTGTCTACAGGGAGCCTACAGATCAAATAGAGTCAGGAACAAAATGGCCTTCCCATCTCTCACTGGAAGCATGAGAAATAGCACATTAGCCAGGAAAGCTCATTTCTGAGTAGAGCATCCATGGCTGTGGGCATGGCGCGTGCCATGACGCAGCCACCTGTGGGAGAGAGACACTAACAAAAGGCCAGGAATAAGGATAGGAGAGGACCCTTCTAGGAATCCATACCAATTGATGGGGAAGATATGACTGGAGATTAAGTCCAGGTAGTTACATAAGCAGGGTAAAAATCCAGCCAATTTTACTTATTAAAAATAACATGGGGTGCCTAGGTGGCTCAGTCGGTTGAGCATCCAACTCCTGATTTCAGCTCAGGTCATGATCTCAGGGCTCTGTGATTGAGCCCTTCATTGAGCTCCGTGCTCAGCATGGAGTCTGCTGGAGAGTCTCTCCCTCTCCCTCTGCTCCTCCCCCCTGCTGACATGCTCTCTCATTCTCTCTCTAAAATTAATAAACAAGTCTTTGGGAAAAAAAAATAACGTGATCTCATGGCACCACAAGCTGTCAAGGATTGAGGAAAGATAATAGAATTAAAATAAGTGAATGTGTGCTTTATTTATCCCATAGTTTGCATAATCTCGGGTACACAAGCCTGCAAGCTGAGACTCAGATTCCCAACACATGTCTGTGCTTGGTCATCAAATGCATTGCACACGGGCAGCCATTCGTTTGTATGTTTCATGTAGCCTAATACTCAAAACCGTTTTTGGAAAGAGTGAACAAATAATTTATTTCTTGCTTGAAAAGTTAATTCATTTATATTAATATTTTGTTTATTACCTCTAAATTGACTAGATTATTAAATTAACCATTATTCGGTAACCAAAATTTTGCTGCACAAACAGAATACAAATTGATGTATCTATTCTGTGACAACACAGTTAAAAAATCACTGAAGGTAAATAGAGGGATATGGGGCATCCATTATCTTCATCTCAGCTTCTGAGCCCTGACTCTTTCTGTGTTCAATAGCAAGCACACAGGATGACTAGGGAAGACGGTGTCATGGCTTCCCGTAGGAAATCTGTACCCCAGTAACTCATGGGGGATCCTCTGTGTTGGCCCCTTTCCCTGGTAAGCCGAGAAACCTAACTGGCTCTTGCGCAACTGTCAGTCAGTTGGCATTCATATCATAAAATTCTATCCGAGTCTGTCACCAAGACATCTTTTATCTAGGTGCTCTTTTTGGTGATGGGGTTTCAAGTTGCAGTTCTCTGGAATGAAAGAAAAAAAGAAGAAGGAAAAAAAATAAAATAAAGGGGAAATGGCTCCAAAGAAACGATTTCTCTTTCTTAAAAAACTCATGGGCCCAAGATACCCTTGGCATAGTGAGGGAGAGGTCCATGAGTTCCCAGATAACCCTCTAACTGGAATTTGACTTTGTAAGTTCCCTCAGGATGAGCAGGTAGCACAGAGCCCCAGGTGAGTGAGGGTGTGGGCTCAGTGCAAAGAGTATAAAACCTGCAATCAGAAGATGGAAGCATACTTCCAACTCTACCATGTGATAGCTGGGTGGCCTGGGGAAAGTCCCTTCACATCTCTGAGCCTCAGCTCCTTGAGTGTGGATGACAATAGTATTTCCCAAGACTCATTTGAGGATCAAATGAAAATGGAGGTGAAGATCTAAGCTTGGGGCCCAGCAAAGCCATATATAATACTGGTTACCATTAAAACAAGCGCCTCTTGGTTTTTCCATAACTAAAATCTAAAGCCTAAGACTGACGCCATGCTGTAAAACGATTTCTGTTTTACACCAAATCACGTTAGCAAGCCCAAGTCCTTCTGTTTTAAAATTCCATCTTCCACTGTTTGCATATTTAAATGGAAATTCATTTGGATGGCAGCACGCTTGCAACGAGACAGCAGCAACTAAATAAACGAACGATCAGCGATGGACTAGGCCTCGATACGGATGAGAACGTGGAACACCTGCAGGGACACCAGCCTGAGAGTGATCAGAGCTGATGGTCCTCCGGCTCCAGCACGTCACCCTCTGGGCCGGGCGCTCTCCCTCCCGCCGAAGAAAGCACACTGCGCAATTAAGCACCTAATGTGTTTGTAGGGAGCGGGGAGGAGTTGGCGGTGTTTGCATGTTTAAAGTCTCCCTTTTCTGTCTTGCTTTTCTTCTGCTGTCAGCCAAGGGAAAACCCTCATGACTGCCCTACATTTGGAGAGGACAGAATGGAGGGCATGCCCTAGAAGTTCAGAATCTGAGTCCCCACATCCACTCTCATCCAACAAAAGCAGCTGCTTTCACAAAGGTAGCTAAAGACTCTTAATTTTTTCTGTGAAAAGAGCTGAAGGGCCATGTCAGGATGCTTGCCCCCATCTTTTCTTGGGGCATCTTGGGCTCTGCTAGAGGCCAAGCCCTCCCATTTGTGCTTGTGGATGACAGGGCCCCAATTCCATCTTCCCAGCCCACAGGGCCAGACCTCTGGCAGGTACCACGGTAAGGTCTGGTCTGGGCTTCCTATGCATCAGTATCCAGCCTGTTGTTCAAGGACCTACTCCCCTAACGCATCTTCCAGGGGCAGCAGGCATTGTCACTCTGCAGCTGGGAGACTGCTGACCGGCTCTGTGATTGTGGGCCCATCACGTTAGATGAATCCAGTGCTATTCAGCTCACAGAGCAATTCTAAGTATTAAACAGAGTAGTTCAAACCCAGGGCTGAGACGAGGTCTGTCAGCTTGTCAACTACAGACCTTGGAGAGTCTCCCCTGGCCACTCCACCACCCTCGACTACTCTTCCCCAAATTGCCACGGGACCCATTGCACATCTGCACCATTTTCGAGCTATTTATATCCATTACTATTTCATGAGTGCCTGCCTCTGAGAGCAGGAATTAGGTCCACACATACTTTTCTACCATGCGTGGCACTTAGTGTTTTGCTGAGCATAGGGTAGATATTTAACGAATGATTGATTTGTTAACCCAAGTCTGTTTTGCTTCCTGAACAATGCAGTAGCGAAGCCAGCACACTCATCCATGCTCATCGGGAACTACTTCACGGCTTGTGCAGAGGGAAAGCCACCCTTTCTTTGGCTTATATTTCAGTTTGCTGTATGCATTCATTCATCCTCTCCCTAAGCATGTCTCGCATGCCCACCGCATGCTAGGAATCTAGGACGTGGTATGAAGGGCCAGGCAGCCGAGGCTTCTAGCTTCAGTGGGCTTTAGTCATTGATCTGCTTGAAGTATTCGCTCCTTTGAAAAAGAAAATATTGATGACTCAAAGTACAGAGAGATCTCTGTAATCTGAAAAGCTTGATGGCGTGTGCATGGTAACGTGCACCTTACTATGTTTACCTATCCTCCCGCTAGAAGAAGAGCCAAGGAGTCAGACACTTTGCTCAACCCGTGCAGTTTATTTCCTCTCCTATACAGAAAGCAGCCACGGGAAGTAACCACCTCGTTTCAGAAAACAATTATGTTCTATTTTAAGTGTTAATTTTTCATGCCCTTTTTTTTTTTTAAGATTTTATTTATTTGACAGAGAGTTAGAGAGCACAAGTAGGCAGAGAGGCAGGCAGAGGGAGAGGGAGAAGTAGACTCCCTGCTGAGAAGGAAGCCTGTTTCCGGGCTTGATCCCAGGACCCTGAGACAATGAGATGAGCCGAAGGCAGACGCTCAATCAACTGAGCCACCAAGGCACCCCAATTCTTTATGTCTTTTCAAAAGGATATGGAGGGGTGGGTGCCTGGGTGTCTTAGTTGGGTCAAGGTCCAACTTTTGATTTCTGCTCAGGTCATGATCTAAGGGTCCTGGGATCAAGCTCTGCATCAGGTTCCACATGTAGCACTGAGTCAGCTTGTCTCTCTCACTCAGCTCCTCCCCTCCCCTGCCACGCTACTGGCATACTCTCTCTCTTAAATAAATAAACTAATTAAATTTTTTAAAAATGCATGTGGAGGAGCACCTGGATGGCTCAGTCGGTTGAGCGCCCAACTCTTGATTTCAGTTCAGGTCATAATCTCAGAATCATGAGACTGAGCCCCATATCAGGCTCTTCCCTGGGTGTGGAGCCTGCTTGGCATTCTCATTCCTCCCTCTCTATCACACCCCAACTCATGCATTTTCCCTCTCTCTGTCTCTCAAAAAAAAAAAAAAAAAAAAAGGCAAAGCATGTGGTTATATCAGAGTCCAAGCTGCAGATGTGGTTGGTCACCCCGATAAGGTCCTCCCCTGGTGAGCTATAGGGAGTCTCCGAAGTAGGGGAGTGACTTTCTTGTTCCATTCCTATAACTTGCAGAGGAAGGAACAGGAGTTTCTAGGACTCAGTCTTGACCAAAGGCACAGAGGACAACAGAGGACAATCTTCTTGGGATTTATAGAAATTAGTCCTACCGAGACTTCTCAGAAAAGAGTGAGACATACAGTTGGGTAGGGGAGGGAGGAAAGGAGGAAGAGAAGAAGAAAGAGGGAAGGGGAAGGAAGGAAAAGAGTCAGGCAAGAGGGCCGCACATACTTTTTTTTTCCACTTGCTTTTGTGTATGACACACATACAGCCAAGGTCACAGAACGTAGTCTCAGTGAAGTGTCACCAACTAAACACACCCACATAGCCAGTGCTCGGGCTAAGGAAGGAAGAGAACACAACACCCCACCCTTGAGTCCCCAAACCCTTTGCTGTCCCAACTTCCTCTCCCACAGGTTCTTCTCCAGACCATCTCCCAGCACCTTAAGTCTGGGTGCCTGCTTTTTGACCTACATGCTGGGATCCTCCAGAATGTTCTCCCTGTGGCTGGCCTCTTCTGTCCTACATTGTGCTGTGGGATTCCTTTGTACCAGCACCTGAATTTTGGTTGCCCTGCTCAGTTCTGTGTAGTATTCCACTGTGTGGATGTGGTAATTATTGTATCGCAGAGGAAAAATTTTCACACTTCAAACACGTGTAGAGAATAATAGTCAGAAAGACATCTAATTGTACTGAGGTATTTATACTTCTTCGAGTAATTTTTTTTATAATTACCCATTACTACAGTGCTAACAGTGAGCATTACTACAAAATGAGTATGAATTATGAATCATTATAAATGCTAATGATTGCCTGTTAGGTAAAGAGCTCTATTTTGTTACCAAAATGAGTAGGGAAATGTGTGAAAAACATATTAGTCATCGAACCCCAGCTATCGGACACTTGGCCATTTGTCCAAAAGGTGGCAGTTTGCAGTGCCCAGACGCAGGCAAAGTGTTCGTCAGTAAGAAACAGTCTTTAAAATGCTGGTTTTGAATCTTCTTAGGCGTAGAGTGACAGCAAACACTGAAAAAAAAAAATGAGGTGATGAGCAGAGGGAGAAGACAGCCACGAATCGGGAGACACCCTGACACTCACTTAAATGATCAGGACAGAATCAGAGACTCAGCAGAAGGGCAAAGGTGCCTCGCCAAGCTACAATTATTCCCCACCTGTGACCTATGAATCGCCTTCTTCCGTGGCCCAGCTCTCCTGGTGGAAGCAATTTTCATCCTCTGCTTCTTAGTTTGCTGAGAAAGCATAAATAAATAAATAAGGAGCCCAGCTCTCCTTCCCCAAATTGCTTCCCCCACCTGCCTCTTCCCAGGGAAGCCACCTTGTGAATTACAGCTGCTTGGGCCAAAGCTCTGAGGAATCTGGGCTTATCTCCTCCCGTGCACCCAGTGATAAGATAATGAGATGCAAGGCTCCGGTGTGTTTGACAAGCTGGTGGCTCCAGCAGGCGAGTTGAGAGGCTCAGGGGCTGGGATTGGAGATTAATTAATGCTAAAAGACACAGTTTGATGTGGCAATGAAATTTCGATTATAATAATCTCTAATTATCTTGTACCACGAGCGCCCTGACTCTCCCAGGTGTTTCTTCGTGGTTGGAAATTGCTATTTGTGCATGAAATAAAGCAGACTGTGTTTTGGGGGGGCGGGATGGGAGAGAGGGATGTAAGTGGGAGTGGGAAGAAAATATACAGTGCCGTGTTTGGAAGCAAGGAGTGTCTGAAGTACCCCTTTGGGGAACATGCAACATTTGAGGAACGTGAACTTGGCTTGGTTTTATTAGAAGTGTAACTGAGGGGGGACCCGGGTGGCTCAGTCAGTTAAGCATCCAACTCTTGGTTTTGGCTGAGGTCATGATCTCAGTATCATAGGATCAAGCTCTGCATCAGGCTCTATGCCCAGCGGAGCGTCTGCTGAAGAATCTCGTGTTTCCCTCCCCCTGTGCCCCTCCCCCCACTTGAATGCTCACTCTTTCTCTTTCTAAAGCAAATACGTAGAAAGAACTGGATCAGAGCAGTCAGAAGGGCAGAGGACAGACGGAGAGGGATAAGCAGACTCCCCTCTGAGAGCAGAGCCCGAGGTGGCACTCAATCCCAGGACCCTGAGATCATGATCTGAGCCAAAAATCAAGAGTCTGATGCTCGATCAACTGAGACATCCAGGTGCCCCCCCCAAAAAATGTGTAATTGGGGCCAGATGAAAATGTGATAAAGGAGCCAAACTTGTCTCTTGGCAATCCCCTCTTTGCTACACTATGCCACCTCTATGAATATTGGAGACAAAGTCCCCTTGTGGAGCACAAATTAAGCCTCATCTTTTCAGGTACCATCAGGAGTCTTTTTCATAATAAGGATTTGACCCTAGGAAAGGAACACAAGTCCTAATGAGTTAGTGCTTGGACAAAAGAAAATGAAATCTTCACAGGGGAGAACAAGAATCCCATATTCCCACTGCAGACAGCTGTTGCCCTAAATTCCCTGAAGCCCAGACATCCATGGCAATAGCCATGTTTGCCAACAATGCAAGCTCTTCAAGGCTTTGAAACTTTAATTTGGCTGCCAGATGACTTTCAAAGCTTGGAGAAGTCTTCCAGCCAGGTGAGGGAATTGAAAAACTTCAGGAAATACATGATATGGGGGCAGAAGAGGAGGGAAAAATCTCTCAACCTCAACACACCTGAAATCAGCAAGACATTAAAAGAAATGCATTTAACTTATTCAGGGATACTCCTCACATGGCCCCGTCCACACCTAAGCCGCCCCTCAGGGACCCTTGGTGTCACTGGCCATGCATAAGAAGTACTCTTGGCCACATAAGAGTAGTGTGGATGTGGACAAGTTCCTTAACATTTCTAACTCTGGTCTTTCACTTGCAAAATATGGGGAATGATAGTTATTAATAGTTCACAAAGAGTACTTTAATGTAATAATGTGTTTGGCACAGGGTTTGGCATGCAGTAAATGCTCAATAAACACGGTTGTTACCAAGCATATTTTAAGCATTTGTGGGCCGTTTGCCCAAGCACACAGATATTTGAAAAGCTTTTAGGTAGGACCGTGCGCGTGTGTGTGTGTGTGTGTGTGTGTGTGTGTGTGTGTGTGTGTGTTTTAGAACTAACAGCTCATCAGTTTTATTTGGGGCATGTCTGGTAGCCAAGAGTCAGACACCCAAATGATACTCACGTCTCATCCTCATGCTCAATACCAATTATGCTGCTCTCTAAGGAAATTACTGCCTCTGTCGGAATCTCATTATGTGTCAGGAGTGTTGCTGGTTCACGCAGACCAAGTGCTACTACCTGAGTTGAAGCCTGAGGAAGGGCGTCTTTCGCTGGAGACATAAAAATAAGAGTAGCCTGAAGTATTGTCAAAGTTCGTAAAAATCAAAAGATGGCCCTGAGGAATTGCTGTGCCCTTGGTGCAGGGGCAAGCACCCGGCTGGAATGCAGAAGTGGGTACCTAAGAACTAGGGATATGGGACAAAGGCAAACAGAGTAAAAGAAAAGGACACAGGTCCTGCAAAGGGCCAGTTGGTGGACTCAGGTTTGGGAGGCATCTTGTGCATGGTCTGTGAGTGACAGAGCGCCCAGCTGGTCGCTCAGCTCTCTGCTAGGCTCCTGGGTCAGGAGTAGAGAGATCATGAGCTGTGCCCTTGTGAAACTTGTTACTGGGAGTTTGGGGAATTTTTTCTCTCCTTCCTTTAAATGAAGATGACAGAGGTCTTCCCAGGGACTTAATAACGGAATCAATGAAGAGGAAAAGCCATGTGGCTGCAAATACATTTAAGAATTTTTTTTTTTTCTTTTTAGCTTTACAACCAGTACAGAATGCCTAAGTCATTTCCTCCAAGGCTCTCTCAGTCTGATCATTTCTAGTTATGCTGGGGTGGAACCCCTTTTCTACCTAAGCCCGTGGAAGCTCTATCCTTCCCTACCCTCCACCGCCCAGTTTTGTGTGACTGTCCAGACCCTGATGCATGGACAAGGTTTGCATCCTAACCTAGGGACACCTGCTCAGAGAGAGCAAAGTTCTGAAAACAAGCAGCTCTATGGTGAGGGAATGTGCGGACGCAGATATCCATACATTGAATAATTGGCTGACTGCGGAGAATAGGACACTATGTTGCCTCTTGCTCACACTTATCTGCTTAAAATTGCTTCTACTGATGGAAGCCCCAGGAAGAAAGCAGCTAACTTACAAGAAATACCCTGGAGGATGCATGGATACATGCACACGATTTTTAAATGGGAGTATTTACATTTGGTTGGTTTGGCTGAGCAGAGGATAGAACCTCATTTGTTTTCCATTAGACCCACAGTCTGTGTACAAGAATAAAGGATCCAAATTTGTATTTTGCTAAAGGAGGTGTATCAGTTAGGACTAGGTCTAGGTGCGAGTCATAGTAACCTGAAAAATGATGGCTTAAATAATATAGAAATCCATTTTGCATTCATAAAATTCTAAAGACAGGCAGCCCAGGACTGGCTCGATGTCTCTGTAGACCAGCCAGGACCAGTGCTGAGCCGTACCAGCCAGACTGTGATGCTTGGCCTTGTGGTCATCATAGGTCTAGCCATCACGTAATCCACCTTCCAAGCAGAACAAAGGGAAGAGGAAAGGTCAAAGAACATGAACCAACTATGTTTGAGGACAATTCTTGGAAGCTTCCACCCAGCCTCTTGCTAGCTAGAACTTAACTGCAGGGCTACATCCAACTGCAAAGGAGTTTGGGTCACATGTTCCACTAAATTCTAGAGGTGTTATGACAGTAATAATATTGGATATTGGGATAGGAAATTAGCAATCTCCACTTTGGATCAGGAGAAATCTATTACACTTATTATCCAAAAATCAGATTTTCCCCAAAGGAGACGCTTCTCAAAAATACTTTTTTCTCTCTTCCAAGGCTCAACTTAATCTCTCATGATTCATCTTAACTACAAAGATTTGGGTAAGCCCTTTTAAATTGAATCTAGGGGAAAGCCTTGGAAGTTTTCAGGTTTGCTTGACCCTTCTACATTCTTGGTGTTACCTTTTCCATACTTCACTTGAGTTGAATATAAATCTCTGTGTGGTAAGGGTTTGCCAATTCCGATGATTTGTTTCTCAAATTATTCTCTCATTCCTTAGCCTTCATCCTCCCTGCATAGACCAAAGAGCCTAGTCATGGAAATGAGATCTATAGTCAGAGAATAAGTCAAGAGTTGAGGACTCTTAGTATATGATCCAAACATGATCCAACAGACAACTTTAGAAATCTACATTTTCTCTTTTTTTATATTCCCCCTGTTAGATCATGATAATCACCTTCTGCCGTGAGATCTCTTGGAGGTTAATTAGTGATCTGTATTTCAGGTTGAGCCTTTTATGGAATATTTTTTTCTCCATATCTCTGGCACATTATATGAAATTTTAACTAGGGTTTGTTAAGGATTTAGAATTTTTTTTCCTCTAAAAAGCTAATATTTAATGGTATCTTTGTGATATTATTCTTTAGAGCAAGGGAATCAGTTTGAATGAAAAACACCGAAGGTAAAAACATGCTTTCAGAAACCAATAGTTTCCTCCAGTTTTTGTGGTTGTCTGTGTTCCACAGTGGGTAGCCCCCTTCTCAATATTCCCTAGTAAACTCTGTTCTATTGGTCAGAGTGACGTCGAATAGTTGAGGAAGTACAGCATGGTGGTAAGTAACTCAGGGATGCATTTGGAAACATATGGGTTTTAGTAGGGCTCTGGCCCCTACTAACAATTTGCTTAGCCTTTCTGATTTGTAGATCTCTCACCACATAACACGTAGTATGGGGCATTGTGAGAAGTTAATGAGACAGTGTGTAAAGTATGCTTAGCTTACTAACTGTTCAATAAAAGTGTGGGTGTGGGTGTGTGTGTAATAAATGAACTTACTGCCTAAAGTTCCCAGACAGAGGAAACCACCCAAACCACAGAAAGTTCCCAAACTGATAAAATTTTCAATCAGCCTAACTTCTCAATTTCGTTCTATTTCCTGCCTGTGTTATTGTTAGGTATTTTCAAAGCCGGATGGATTTTTAAATCACAATATATATTGTTCTCTGGAAGTTCCCTCTAATGTCTGTAAAAGAGATTAAAACCGTTAAGAGATTGGAGTATTTTTTTAAACTACATGTTTTCACTATAGACAGTAGCAGTTGACTCACAGCTAAAAAGGCTGTGGAAATAAGCACTGTAATACTATCACTTTCCCCTTAATTAAGTCATTATTTCCCATTGTCATTCACTTTTGTTACTGCAATTTTCATCATTGTTTGGTCCTAATTATAAATTTAAATGCATTAGAGTCCCACAACCTAAGAGTCGGTTACCTTTTCTCCATTTTGATTGGTTTATGCATTTTTACATGTTTGAGGATGTCTCTTTCATGCCTTTAAAAAGCAACCCAACAGCCATAATATTTTGCGGGCACATTGTATTTCCCTCACATTTTGGCAGACACTGTCATCATGTCATCTGGCATTGATGTTACCTTGCAGAAGTCTGAGATGAGCTTGTGTTCACTTATTTTTGTCTAGGGACTCTTTTTTCCTGCTAGGTGCCAGATAATTCTTTATCCTCCATGTTCTATCACGTGAACAGGGTATATTTCAGCAGAGATTGTTTTGAAACAATGTTTCAAGGAACACAGAGGGCTCCTGTGATCACAGACTCAGTCATTTCCTCAGTTTTAGGGCCAGGCTCCTATCTTGCCTACTTTGAATATTTTCTCAGTGTATTCATTAGGGGTTTTCGTCCAGGAATGTCACTTTTTCTTATGCTTGATTCTCACCATACTCTCTTCCTCAACATTTGTAAGAGTATCTCAAGTCTTTCTTTTAGGCCACTAATTGAATTGGCCATCCTGTCCCCTCTTTTGTTATTGACCCCCAATTGGTTAGTCCTAGAATCCTCAGTTCGGGCCTTAGAGTCATAGTCCTACTTTTTCATCGCAGTCTATGGTTTTTCAATCTTTTCTCTAATTCTGATTTTATTTTGCATTCATGCTCTTGTCACGTCATGGTATGGACCAAAGCACTCCGAGACAATATTCTTACACATTTCAAAAGTTGAAGTTCTGTCCAAACAGGATTTTTCATTGATGTTTGCAAGCAAATTTCCTTTCCTTATTTCTAATTTGTCCTTCTTCCTTTATTTTGTGATAGTTGCGTCTTGTCTCCATACTTCCTTTCATCTTGCTTATTCTTGGGCAGCATTGTTTAGACCATCTATTTGTTCCCATACTCTCTTCTCACTGCACCCAAAACCTATTCTGAGAGCCAGAAGTTTGGTGTTTTCCTTCACTTTTACCATAGCCTGAGGGTCCAACAAGGGGACAAGGTCAAATGAGTCTGTTTGAAGTATGTCTTAATAACTGGGCTCTGATTTATCCTCTCATATTTTGTTAGATGTACCCCAAGGGGGCTTACCCTGAAGTTCAGAGTATTTTACTTTGCAACTCTGAAGACTTGGCTTCGGTCAGCAGGAAGCCAATCCTCTTCGAGAGGTTATTCTGTTTCCTTTTCACCCATTTTACCAATCTCTTCCTACTTACCGGCTTCAAACAGAACTTAATATGGGATGAACTGTATTGAAAGAGAGGCCCAGAGTTAAGTGATTATTGTGGCTTGATTCCATCCATGAAACTCAAACTTTTCTATACATCTGTTAAGACAGCCCTATCTTCCAAACTTAAAAAAAGGGGGGGGGGGGTGTCAAGTTTGCTGCATAGTCCTGTCCATGTTTCTACCCAAGGTTTTGAGGTTCTGCTCCCCCTACTCCTCACCCCACCCCCACCCCCACACAACAGCCATGCCATTGAGAAGAGCAAACAGCTGGACATAAAACCCATTTGGTCTTAATGAATCTGCTTCTATCATGGCGAACAATTTCAGAATCTTGAAGGGAGGGATTCTGTTCCTCATGGAATGGTATGTTCAGCCACATGTACAAGAGGAGCAGAAAGAGAAAACGAGGTGGCCCAAAGTCATGAATCTCCGAAGCAGCCCACCTCTGTCTCTTCAAGGCTGTGTTGAACCAAAACCCCCTTGTGAGCTGTTTTGAATTGCAGAACTGTTTGCAAATGAGCTTGGAGCACACTGAGTAAGCCGGGATGGTTGGTAAATTCTATTTCACTTCACCAGTGAGCTGAAAAAGCATTGGATAATATGTTATGAGTTGTAGATCTGTTTGATTGCATTGTTGCAAAGTGGGAATTGTTTTGCAACATAGATTCTTAATCACTGAGGCATCTATGATTGAATGCGTCGAAAATTGGCTGGAATTGAAAGTTAACTATACTGCAGACGGCTTATTCTGGTGTATAATTGAAAATAAATTCTAATAACTCTTCTCGAAAGAGCTGCTCAGAGAAAGTTTCAAGCCCCCTGGAAAAAAAAAAAAGCGCTTTCTCAAAGAGACTCTTCCTTTGCATAATGAAGTAATGAAAACAAAGCCTACCCTAGTTTTTCTGTGATTTGAATACACTGACCAAAAAAAAAAAAAAGTTGATACTGAACATTCGTAAACTTACTTTGTAATACGTTTCCTGAGCCTTTATGCCAGAGAGGTCTTATCACTTCTCTTTGAAGTCACTCTAGAATCATTTCACACAAAGACAGGAGGGGAAAAAAAAAAAGAAAAAAGGTATGAGCTTTGGTAATCAAACAGCCTTAAGTTTGAATCTTCGCTCTGGCCTCACTAACTTGGTGACATTGGCAATTTTTTTTTTCCCCTAAGCTTCCGTTTTTATCTCTATCTCTGCAAAGAGAATTTAATAATATAATCTAATTTTCCTTGCTCTGTATAATTACTGTAAATATGAGAAATGATCTAACTATGTGGACAGTATCTTATCCATCATTGGCACTCAACACATTAGAAATTATATATAGATGTGTGTATATATACATAAAGCCTATGTAGTCATTCATACATTCATATTTTACTCAAATATTTGCCCAATTCTGCACAACTACAGCCAGGGAACATGTAGGACAATCAGGAGAATATACCTAGCCCCATCCAGGAAGAGAAGCTTAACGTTCTGGTCCTGGATTCAGAAGAGACTATAGCTATAATCCTGGCCTGAATATTATTAGCCTCTCTAAACCTCAATTTTTCATCTGTGAAATTAAGTAATAACTTTATATATTTTATTATATATATAATATTATATATATATTTATATATTGTGGTAAATAAAATCACGCAGAGTATCTGCCCTATATAAGTTTTTCTCGGATATGCACTTGTCTGAGCAACTACACTGTCTCTGCTTGGCTCCCACTGGACCAAAAATGAGTTTCAGAATCACATAGATCTGGGCCCTCCCTGACTCCCCTTCCATGGGCTGTGTAACCTGGAGCACATTATTGCCCGTCTTGTGTGAGGCCCTATATTCTCCTACATCAGACGGAGATGCTAACACCTCACAGTGTAATGAAGAGGCTTTACCGAGATGCCATGCATGGTAGACACCAACCCATGCTAGTTGTCTCCAGAACCCCTCTCCGATTGTCGTTGGTCTAGTTTTAGGCACAGTTAGACTTTGACATTGCTTTCTCCATAGTTTCAGGAGTAGTTAGATAGTTATCTTTGAGGTCAGGTGAGACCCCAGATTGCCCATGAAAGCTGGCAATTTTCACCTCTGAAGAAATAGTCCCCACTCACCTGTTAGCCTCTGAGTGAAACATCTTTCTCTTTGTCCATGGCGACAGATGCTGGTGTGCCTGTCCAAGCCATCCCTCGGTCTTCTCCTGGTTAGCTCCAATTAGCACTGCTCTCATTCCCTTCTAAAATGAAATCCAGAGGGACCTGGCTGGCTCAGTCAGAACAGGATGTGACTTTTGATTGTAAGTTCGAGCCCCACATTGGGTGTAGAGATCACTTAAAAATTAAAACAGAAACAAAACAAGCAAACAAACACCAAAGTCCAGAGAGATTGCTAATCCTGAAGCTATTTGTTATTGTTCTTTTTCTCATGGAAGGCCTGAGTCACTTTCCATGGAAAAAAATTGAATTACATTTTTAAAAAGCCAGATAGCAGGAGGAAAGACACTCCAGCTGCTCAGGCAGTAGTATCAAAGGATAGTGTGTGCAGGTTACGTATGCTTCCAGCCTTCTGCACACAGCTACATCGCATCCCTGCTTCCCAAACTGGGGGCACGAGCCCCACCTCTATTCTCACGTCCTTGCAGTTGGCCCATCGCCCATGCCATGCTGTTTAGGTTGTCTCTGCTCTTACCACGCCAGCAGCTTACCTACTACTCATCCTATGTCTCCTGCTGGAGAAGAAAGCCTGGCCCCAAATCAAGGCTGTTGAGCTGCAAATAGATAACTGGCTTCTTCTGACTTTAATTAAGGGTGAGTCTTACCTGCCCCTAATCCTGTTCTCTGCTCACCTCTGCCACCACCTAACCTCTTTCCAGTTCTAGTGCTCAAGCCAGAAGAACACTGTCCTTAGATAGCGACTTTGCATGAAAATTTACCTCCCAGAAGCCAAGCCAGCCTGGCGGTGATCAAGAGAATGCATCTTGCAGCGATGTTTTAAGGATGAGCCAACAACGAAAGTTCTTGGAGCAAATATGCTCTCAAAAATTGTTGAATTTTCTATTTCTTCCTAGACTTTGATTCCAGTCCCTTCTTGTAGCTCAGCTTCACTGTGTACCGATAATCAACAAGTACAGTCACCCTCAATGGTCCTCTGTCCTAAATAGCTATGTCCTACTGGGTCACACTGGCTGCCTGAACCTGGCATCGCCTCCACAGTTTGACCCTATTATCTAAGGAGATCCTTGGATTTTGACAAGCACTTGTTCTCATGCAGTATAGACGCTTCTGGGAGGAAGAGTATAGATGTATTGGTTTGTGGAAATTACCAATTACAGGAAAGTCGTGCCCTTACTAATAAGGTTAGGAGTGTTATCATCATAGGAGAATCAGAAGGGAGTCTATTAAATGTAAAACACTTAGGAAAACCTTATTCAAAAGTGGGCTTAGAAAGATATGAGGGCATGTGTTGTAATGAGCACAGGGTATTACCTAAGACTGATGAATCACTGAACTCTACCTCTGAAACTAATAATACATTATATGTTAATTAATTGAATTTAAATAAAATAAAATTTTAAAAGATACGATAATTCTCTATTAATGATAAGTAAATCAGATAAAGAAGACGTTACTCTAGAATTTCTCTGGCTAAGAGGCATAGGCTGGCTTAGAGTCCTGTCTGTTATGATTGCACTTGTATCTCCTTTTGAAAGACTTGAAGGCCATACTATGTGTATAGGAAAGGTAGATGCTACTTCTACGTTCTTCTACTACGTGGTTGGAGGATCTTGACCATTCTCTTTGGTAGTAGTTTTATTATCTCTAGAATGGTAAAATAAATAAATAGATATATATATATATACACACATACACATATATATATATGTATATATATCTATATTTCTCCCTGCATGCCCTTTGAAAACATTTTTTAAAGTTAAAATTCAGAAATTATAAAACAGTGATAGCTCTGCCTCCTGAAGTACTTACAGGCATTCTTCTGAAAACTTTTACATGAATTAACTCAATCTTTGCAGGAACCTTAAAAGGGTGCTTACTATCGTTATGCTTATTTGACAAATGAGACACTGAGATACAGAGAGGCTGACGAACTTGCCTACAGTCACACAACTCATGAGTGGCAAAGCCGGGGTTTAAGTTAGGCCATCTGAGCCCAAGCTGGCCCCCCTCTCTCCTATGGCTTCCTTAACCAATTTAGGAAGGTGGGAGTCACAGAAGTACATGAAGAAGTATTCTAGAATGTTAAGATATTTTTAGCATGGAGATAATAACAGTCATATCATTTGGAATGCAAAATAATAAGCATTTTTTTTTTCTTTCCTTCTTTCCTGGCTTGGGGCATTTCCTGAGAAGGTGCTGACTGCCCCTTCTTTTCATTGCTGATAGTATTTACTTTCCAAGAAAAAGTCACTATTTTTCAAGTAGAATTTGGTAATCAAAGTAGAAAAGCTACTTTCAGTAAAGTCCTAGAAGTCCAAAAAAAGGACATGTGCTACTTTTCACCTCAACCACAGACATCCTACCTAGTAGTTCAGATACCTAGACCTAGTCACAAGACTTAACTATTTTACTGGTAAGCCAAGAGATGGAAGAGTCTCTCTCCACAAACGTTGCCCCTCTCCCACCATGCAAAGACCTACTTGGGCACCTCGCTGGAGAGGTTGACAGCTCTTCAGTAGGGGGAGGGGTGGCCAAATTCCCCTTCCCTTCCTAGTGAGCCGGGAAAAAATGAGAGCATCCCCTCCCCAATGTCCATAGCCCGCTCCCCCTCTCCCAATCCCACCATCCCAGGAGAGGGTAGAAGCAGAGATTCTCCAATTCTGATGATGTCTTTTTGTTTCCTGTTTATTTCTTGCTCGTTCCGCACCTTCCTGGCACTTGAGAAGAATATAGACTTCAAAGGGCTTCCTTACACCTGAAAAGACTATGAAACCACATGGAAAAAGACAAGGCTTCCATATGCTGGAAGGATTAACATACACAACTTAATTTTGTGATGAGAGACAAAGACTAAAAACAAAAAGAGGCTCAAGAAAGTTCTAGATACGTATATCTTCAAACTGATTATCAAGAGAGAATGTGCAGTATTTGGCTCAGCCTGGTGCTTTGAAAGTAGAGCTCAGAGAGGATAATCACCCTTCCCAATAGCGGCTCCCTTGCAGGCTCTCATAAGCCATATTTGGGTGTTGCCTGAACCACAGGGTTGACCTAATTTGCCAGTTCTTGTCGTGTTAAATGAGGCTGACTCTACCTCCACTGCTTTGGAAAAAAGCATAAAATATGCATCCAGAGGCCAGACTGTAGGACCTCACACTCCACAGCGGACTTCAGTTAAGTGCAGTGGGAACTCCTAAACCAGGGGCCTCGGGTGATATGGAAATTAGTGGTGAAGGTTTCTCATGCTTGTAGGTGCCCTTGCCCACCCTCTCCAAAACTACTGTACCAGGATCTCCCAGGAGGGATTGAGAGAGCAGTATTGTTTCAAATCTTTACAGGTGATTTGGATACCCAGCTGAGGCTGAGAATGACTGTCACATGGTTTCTCCTCATTGGTGACCAGAGGCCACTTGTGCCTACCTTGTTTTTTACCTGCCAAGTTCTAGTACTAAATGAGTTTCTTGCTTTTTTCCAGATGCTAAAGTCAGCACTGTATGTTAGATGTTAATACATATCCTTTTGTATAGACCAGAAATTGGTCTACCCAGTCCGCGTGCTTATTTGCCGCTTGAGGACAATAAATGGATGTCCTCCTCACTGGAAATATCTGTTAATTTCTCCAGTCAGACTTACATTCTGTACCCAGATTGACATGGTGAGGATGATGATGATGATTTCCTAATTTACTAGACTGAGTAGTGAAGTAATAGACATGTCTTGGAAGGGGCGTCCGGAGTTTTATTTGATAGTCCACCCCTTGGACAAGGGGTGACCTTGGACAAGTCACTAACCTTATTGAGTCTTATGGGTTTTTTAACTTATAAAAAGAAGGGAGTTAGACCAGCTTGGTGGTTCTCAAAAGGCATTTCACAGTAGAATCCTTTTCAAACAAAACGGATTAAAGGGATTGTCTCTGGCTGCAGCCAGGGGTTAGATGGAAGAAGCAGAGTCCCAGGACTATGAGGTCTCTCTGAGACTACCATGAGCTCTCTGGTCTGCTGAGCTCAGAAGGAGCCAGGAGATTTGAATCTTATTGATTGAGGTCAGTCTGGGTGCCTTGAGCCATCAGTCTATTTACCTTTTCTAATGCCAACCCCTCTTTTGGGGGGGAGAGAACAGCAGAAATGGGAGTCGGTGGTGGCTGTGAGTAGTACCCTAACTGGTGATTTACTGTAATAGGTGATTCCCGGGTTTGTTTGTTTTTTTTTAAAGCTCCCATATTCTAGATTTTAAGACTTTGCTCCTTAAAGTATCTCTTAAAATTAAGTGGAGAACAATAAGAGAGACCCATCAAAATTCTGGTGCTTTTTACAACACAACTGTTGCCTGGCATAAAGTGTAGCCACTCTGGAACAACTGACCATGCTGAATAACCATGATGCTCATTCCAAATGGAGACTGAAAAATGGGAAGTGTTGGGAAGAGAGCTCCAGGCTGAAGGCCCATCAGGAGTCATCAACATATTAAGAAAGTCAAAGCAATCCAGAGTTGAGTCAATCACCATTCTAGAAACTGAAGAGAGAGCCAGATAGTCGCTTGTCAAAAGAATAACAATTTGGGAAAGTGCAAGAACTGACTTTGAAACAGATGAAACAATATAAAACTCCAATAAACTCAGGTATCACTCTGGAATTAATGGAGGACAAATTGGCTCTGCTGTTAACTTAAATACCCATCTGCTCACATCCCTGGAGCCCATAAATTTGTGGGGCTAATTAGTTGTTGCCATCCTGAGAGCAGCAGGGGGCTAACCACATTCCCTGGAGTTTTGTTACACACAAGCCCATTTCCCTGCCTCTTCAGACACCTGAGTTGGAGGGGTAGGGAGAGGAAAGGAGATGGCCCATCCTGGAGTGGTCCAAAGAGTTTGAATGAGAGTGATGGGCGTCCATGTTCTCATCTTGATCTTCCTGAAAGAAAGGTATTGAGAAATCACCAAACCTATTTACATTTTCTCCACTATTATATATTTTTTTGTCATCACGTCTACAACAGCAATGCTTTTTCTCATCTATCCAATTAACATCCCGTCCCCTCCTTCGGTCCCCCTCTGCTGCCTAACTTGACTTCTCTAAAAGCGATTCTGTCTGTACCAGAAACGTGAAGCCTTAATATAGGCTCTTCAGCATAATCGCTTCTTAATTAAGTCAGGCTATGGCTCGGTTTCCCAGAATCATTTCCAGAGGGCTTAATTTTACTTCTGCTCAAAATTAATATTTTACATTTTGCTCTTAAAAGAAACAAAAAATATATATACTGAAAAGGAACTTGAGAAGAGCAGAATGAGAAAACGGTCCAGGGAAAAAGAGAGATCATATTTCAGCTCCCATTACAGAACCTTCAAGCCTCTGTTGCTGTTTTCGGCAAGTAATACTCAATCTGTGACATTCACTTTAGCAAAACAAAGCATGGATCAAGGTAATTAAATGGCACAGCTCAGAGTGAATTAAGGGATGATTCTATCGACAGGAGACACCTGCTGATCTAACACTTTCCATGTGCCTGGTCTGTCCTGGCTGTGCCTGCCCTGGGCTGGGGGGAGCCTGCTGACTCTCGAAACACAGGGTGCTTGGGTGCACCTGTAAGTGTGCTTGTCATGAAGGCAGAAGACCCAAGAGATGAATGACATTAGTGCCATTGTATCTTCTTCCTCAAGGGCTGGCAAACTACTGCCTTGCCAGCCCTTGCCTGGGCACTCCTGGGGGGTTTTCACTAATGACTGTGGTACATAGGAACTTGGGGGCACGTTCACCCTGAGACTGCAGGGAGCACGATCTTCCCTAAGAAAGTGCTGGACTGCTGGCCCAACCCAACGGTGCTGTCTGTTATCCACTCTGCCGTTCACTGACTCCCTGCTATATTCCAGACTGTCCAGCGGCTGGAGCTCCAATGATAACAAAATACAGACACGGGCACTGTCTTCAAGCCTGTACGTCTGTGGGTCACAGAACATGGGTCAGGCTGAGAGTTCACGTGTACGAACTCACCCTGAGCATGTGCAGGAGAGTTGCATAAAGAACGCCTGGGGATCCTCAGAGACCAGGGGTATATCTTGGAGGTATACACTGCCTCAAATGGGTCTGGCTTGGATTTTTTTCAGTATGGTCATAGTCACATAATCACATATGGAAATTTTGTACTTCTATTATTCTGCACTTCTTATCATTAAGACTAACTCTGTGGAATCTCCTGGAGATTCCACAGAAGATGGGGTTAGGGAAATTGATTCAGAGCCCGAGGAGCTGGAAATGTGATGCTGTGACTCTGGCCCAACGTGTAAGAGGCCAGGTGTGAGATCCCTGAGAGATTCTTCCTGTTGTCCTCAGCCTTCCCCCTTCTCTGCTTCCCAGCTAAGAGTGGTGCTGTCCAGGATAGGGAGGGGTGGAGAAAAGGGATGAATGGAAGTCAAAGATGCTCTAAGAAACCAGATAAATTGAGTTCTTTTTTTTTTTTTAAGATTTCATTTATTTATTTGACAGAGAGATAGAGAGAGAACAGAAGTAGGCAGAGCAGCAGGCAGAGGGAGAGGGAGAAGACTCCTGCTCAGCAGGGAGCCCAATGCGGGGCCGATCCCAGGACCCTGGAATCATGACCTGAGCCAAAGGCAGATGCATAACAGACAGCCTCCCAGGCGTCCCGATGAATTGAGTTCTTAACCATTGATCTAACCACACAGAATATATGCATCCATGGGAACATATGCGATAATATCTGGCCATGGGATCTACGTGACCACCTGAAATTCTGGTTCCAATAAAACATGATAGAACATTAGGAAATGTCATCCTAGGGCCTGTGACTGATGCTGTGCCAGGGCGTTTCATTTGCATGACTGATTATTAGCCAGATGGCCCCTTCGTCCCACTCTACAAAGTACCAGCAGGAAGGGGTTTCTACTACCTAGCCAGCTCTTGCTGAGGGACTACCCAAATTCATTATTTGCTATGAAAGTTTATTGTACAAATACTATATAAGATAATTATGTAGTACATTCCTTTCATATGTGGATTTTCCTCAAAAGAAAAGTCTATTTTTAGGAATGGGATTATTACAAGTGGCTTAGTTTATAGGATTTCTCAATTTCTTTTTGTAAATATTTTATCAGCATGATAGATTTATCTTAAGAAGATTGAAAGGTACATTTCCCTTTAGCCATTTGGTGTAAGAAGATAAATGCTTTTTTTCCCCCTGAAAAAGAGTAGAATGGCAATAAACCCATATATGTCCAGATGCTTCATAATGGGATCTTGGACTTCCTCATTTATCCCATCTTGTGCTTTGTTATCAGATGCTGCTTCTGCATTGCACAGGCTTAAAACATTGCCAAACATGGACCCTGCCTAGCCTCACTAGACTCAGGTCTGGGGGTCTCTATGTTCTCATCCATATGGAAAAGGGCCATGGAGGGAGCCCTTCCTTTAAGTTCTTCATTTGTAGTTAGCACCCTTCACCATAGTCATGGTCACCATAGTCATTAGCCATTTAATAGTTAGAAAAATTGAGGGACAGAGAAGTAACCACCCACAGTGATAAGGACATAGTGAGGTCTAGTTTCAATGACAAGGTCATGTGCTTGGGAACCCCATCCACCTGCTGCTTCTGTAGGCCGCCCTCTGGAGAGGAGCCTCCTTCCTCCTCTCAAATGTGGTTCCCATTCTCAGCCTTTCTACAAAGCACAAAACCATGTTCTGTCAGAACCCAGTGGTTAGAGAGAGGGTAAAGGCAACAAGCATTCTGGGGCAGGTGTGAAAGAGCATTTCATTTCAATCTCAACATCCACATTCAGACCTTAGTTGCCAAACGGGAAAGGAAATCTGTATATTTCACCAAATTCTGCTCGGTTTTCTCTTCTCTACCGTCAAGCCATGACTTATGCGTTTTATAATTTCACCCAGTTTTAATACTCATCTCTACCATGGAGCCTTCTTCTGGTGATTTACTTTGGTATTCTTCTAGTTCTTAGACATTTAGGTCTACATAGCTGGTTTTATAGGTGCTCTTGAATCTACCTATCTATCTATGTTCACATATATCTTCTTTCCTCTATTGTATCAGAGCTTCCGTTGGCCCTTGAGAAGTGTCAAATAACTGTCTTTGATACCAATCTTCCACTGGCTCTTGGATAGGTCTGGAGATATTGAATTACATGGAGCACCCAGGATGCGTAGAAATTAATGTTGGGGACCGGATCATGACCCCAACACCATTCTATATCATCAGAAATATCTGTGATGCTTGGCTTTTGCAAACAGAAATAGAAAGCTTAGAATCTAACTGTGAAGAGAATGAAATCCCAAGATCAATCTTAGCTATAAAGATACACGTACAGAAGTATGTGAGCAAAAGTCTAAAAAGTGTACTTGCATAGTCAGCGCAGAGAAGTGGACAAGAGGGGAAGTATGTTTTATGAACAAGCTTCAATGGCAAGCACACAATGGATTATCTAAGATGGGGGTCAGCAAATTATGCCCCCTGGGCCAAATCTGACCAAGTTACCTGTTTCTACAATAAAGTGTTAAAGAAGCTACACTCACACTTTTGCATATGACCTAGGGCTGCTATCCTACCACCACAACAGCATCAGATAGTAAGGCACGAACAACAGACCCCAAAGCCTAAATATTTACAATGTAGCCCTGTTCTCTGCTTCTATTTTTGATACATACAATTTTATTCTAAACTTCACATGGAAAAAATCCCTGAAAGTCCAACTCCGTCCCCCTCCATACTTTAACCCATTTTCTTTCCCTGCCATACATACCGATTTGAAAAGATGCCCAGAACTTTAATTTCCGCAAGCCCACCATTTCTTCACAATATTCAGTGCCATGGTCTACTTAGGTGCAGATTTTACATGAGGTTCCAGATTTTTTTTTATTGTACTTTACCTTTACAGAGTACATTTTAACATAAATGGTATAGAAATTATTTGTGCATGGTCTCACACTTAGAATCTCTTTGCCAGATCCTGCAATTTGGCCAGGAATTTCTGGGGTAGGCGTTATCATCAGACAGTTCTTGACACCTCCAACCGGAAATGTTTAGTGGGAAATTGAAAAGAAATGAACTCTAGAGGGGATTTCAATCTCAGCTTTTTCAACTTTTGGAGTTTTGTTTCAATTTTAACCTGCTATTCCCAGTATGACATATTTCCTGGTTTTCAGTATTGATTTTTATATTATAGAAGAAATACAAGGATGTGCTCACTGTTTCTGGGTCATGTTCACACCATAATGTGTTCACTAAGGAGTGTGTAAAGCCCTCAGTCCAGAATTATATGGAGACAGAAAACGTGAAAGGGGACATGGAACTGGTAAGCTGCCTGGCGGGGCTCCCCGACCCGAGGCTTTATGTATATAAAGAGGTTACCCTTCACACCCAAGCAGCACCAGCTGAACACTCTGGGTTAATGCATCTGAAATCTCACACATTTATCAGTGGGATTATATCCCCCACCAACCTTCCTTAACAAAAGGTCAAGTGGATCACGGAGAAGTGTCCAGAAATAGCAAAGCAAGTCCTTGAGACTCAGAGGCATTTGATCCAGGGAAAATATGAGCCCTGAGCAAAGAAAGAAACTCACAACTTTCTTCAAACTTGAGAGTATCACCAGTAAGAACATTCCTAAGTGCACGGATAGCCCTCAACAGCTTTGAAATTGTGCTGGGCATGAACAGTGCATCTCCGACCTTTGAGAATGGCATCACAGAGGGCAACCCCACACTGTGAGCTACGAGGCAGAATTTTATAGGAAACAGGCCTTTAGAAGAACCCCTTAGTTTCCTAGATAAGAAAGGGTAAGCTATGAAAAACAGATGGAGATGTAAACAATCGGACATCCAAAGAGCTTCCCAGTCTGCTAGGTTTATTTTTTTATACGTGATCTCATTTGATTCTTCCCACATGTCTGAAATCTATAAATCATGTGCATTGAATAAATGTAAAAAATAAGCCTTAACAGAGTAAACATTTGCCCAACGTTTATTTAGGTTGTTAATAGTGGAACTGGATAGAAATTCACATCTGACTCTTTACTTCTTTACTATATCATGTATGGTTGGTTGTGCCCAGCTCTTTCCATGATCAAAGCTGAGAGAAAAAGTTGACCTTTGTGTACCCTGTAGGTAAGGGTTCTTTTTTAACCTACTATACATGATGATTTTAATATTCATTTCAAGTAATTTCCTCTAGGCATATAGTACATCCTAAGCTAAGTACAGCTTAGGACCTAATTTCTTTCTGTAATATATACTCACAGCTGCCCCATCACTTTGTAATATCAAAATAAAGATCAAACCAGGAAAAGAAGGGGACAGAAGCATGGAAGAGAATCCCCATATTCTTCTTTCTCATTATACTTCATTACATGGTGTGAGGATGTAGAACCTGAGATTCATCGCACGTTTCTCTTGGATTCACAAACTACTTTTTGTGGCACATTCAGAAAGAGGAAATAGAAGAATCACTCTGAGTTGCATGAATTCAAATGGAAGCCAAAAGAAGCTGACAAATATTGAAGCATGAGCCAGAGACAAAAGTGGGCCCGTGACGTCTGCCGATGTTGTGTCTAGGGTTGTTCATTTCATCATGTCACGCGGCAGGTGCGTAGTGGCGGGCTGTTGTGCTGACAACCACAAGTGTTCTGTTAAGCACTGCCAGTTGCTCTATAACATCATCGTGGAAGAGGGAAAGATGTCTTTGTCTAAATTTGAATAACAGTGATGGTAATTAGAACACCGTGCATGGCACCAGGTCACGGTAAACAGATAATTTCCTTAGATCAAGCAAATCGAAAAGGCACTGATTTGATAACCATAGGTGAGTTTAGGGCTTCCAGAAACAATGCAGTAGTCGCTTCTGCGTGTCGGGGGGAGGGAGAGTGGGAATACGTATTATGGAATAAGAAGTGTTTTTGAGCATTCCCAAGGCCCTTTCAGTACCTGGAGAGAGCTCCATAATTCATAATCCTGAAATGCATAGGCTGATAATTGTCTTAATCATGGGAGAAACATGGCTGAAATGAACTGAAATAAGCCATAAAACTCATTACAAGATAACAAGATTCTATCTATTCTCCGAGGTCACGTTAGTGTTCCGTAAGGTCGAGGAGTTAATCACCTCATTCAGTACATGCACGTAGATAAGAAACTGGTGTGTGCACGCACGTGTGTGTGTGTGTGTGCGCGCGTGCATATGTTTTAAATCTTTCTAAATTCCAAGACAAAAGAGATGGCCAGGTAGGCAAAAGAAAAGTGGATGGCAGTTTATGAATATCCACACTTTTGTACTTTCCTTTTTTGACTTTTGGAGTACAAATGTCCGGGATATCAGTGATAGTGAAATGGGTTTGTTTTGTAAATTTAACATTCCCCAGACTGACCGCCCTCCTGTATGATTCAAGTAGGCTCTCTACAGGTCAATAGTGGTATAGGGCGACAGCTTCTGTACTTTTTTTCTACTGGCCCGATAAGGTGAACTGTAGATAGTTACATAGGAAGGAATCTTAGGCATTGCTCCCTCCGAACTCTTCAGTCTTTCTGATGAGAGAAACAAGGGTCAGGCGGGTACAATGCTAGCCAAGTTCCTCAGGCCATTCACAGCGGAAGGAGTCGTGAGCTAGTCCAGGGTACTATTTCACTAAAAGTTCAGGTTCTTAAGGCAGGGAAAGGCAGAAGCTAGAGGCAGCAACTCTCAGGAAATGGGTTCTCTACCTTCCCCAAGGTGCTATGAACAACATCTTTAACTGGGGCATCACGTCCACACTCATGAAAGGTGAATATTGGTTAACCTGGTCCAGGGGTTCTTGCTGCTTCCAGATTTTTGTCCTTATTCAATGCTGGTGCCCCATGTCCTCTTACCTCCATGCCCTCACCTCCAACTCTGTTCCTCCCTCTTCTCTGTAGCTTCTAAGACTCCAATCTTGCATTAAGATCTCAATGTCCCTTTTCTCAGTAATGACTGGAAAATAGCAAACATTGCAAAACCACCAAAAGCACGTTTATGAGGAAAAGTGAGAGTGTGTGCCTGGTTCCTAGAAAGTTCTCAATAAAGTCATCATCACCAATAAAATCATTATCACCATCACCAGTTTAAGCAGGGCTGAGGGATGAAAGGAGACAAAAGACTGCCTACTTCTCATCACTGCTAGGCCCCCATTAAAAGAAATGAGCTAAAAATACAGCAGAAAGGAATATCTAAGTTTTAAAAAATAAAATTATTGTTTAATTGTTATTTAATTCCAAGGAGACATCGAAAAATCTTTCTGCCACTGTTATGGGATGATAAAAGAGTCATTGTTTTGGGGTCATAAGGTCACCCCAGTACCAGCTCCAAATGTTTTCAGGCATTTAGTTACCATGAGTCATTAATAAATTACATGAAAATTTAAATCTACTGATCTAGAATCCTAACTTTTTGTTTATTTCTTGTTTTTCTTGTTTTTTTTTTTTAAATATATGTGGCTTATAACTATAGATAAGAAAGACCAAGAATGCTGTCATTTTTTTTTTTTTAGTTAACAGAACAAGAAACTAGCTTCTGGGTCATTCAAATGCCAACTTCTCTTGAAAGTATTTTCTTTAGGATTGCTTTGTGAAACAACTTAAATTAAGCTCCCAGAATATGCATTTATTGAGGATTTACTCTGATAGGTCTGTGAGGGTGGTTATTGCAGAATTAATCCTCAGTAAATATGTCTTTGATAATCAGTTGATTTTCATTTAACAACCGCCCACCATATATAAACTCTAGTCAAATATATTTCGTCAAGAAAAAAAAATATTGAGTAAATACTAACCAGTGATTAAATTAGCTACTTGTTACTGTCTGTTGCCAAATCAATTGGATGGATTCAATAGTAAAATTTTTAGTGGCATTCTTTGAATGCCAAGGATAAATTTTATTCACTGATATCATTAGGATTCTCGGGTCTACATTCAGCTTAGGGCTAGTAAGTTTAAAACATTTGCTTCCTGGGGATAAATGAAGAAAGCATAAAAGCCAAAATGAAATCTAGCAGGAAGGGAATGTTGAGGTCAGCTCATCAGCTGTGCTGTTCCAGAGAGCTCAGGGAGCACTTTGCTGCAGGCCCCAGACGGCTGGGGGTGGTCTCTAGCCATACTGCCCCTGTCCAGGAAGGTGACACCTTCTAACAGAACCCTTAACGAATGGGTATGGAAATTGGGGTCTGCCCCGCAGTTCTAGATTTAGGAGTGAACAATTTGTGATCTGGGGCAAATGATGACCTCTTAAACACGTTTCCTCTTCTGTAAAATGGGAGCATAAAAGCATACTGACCTCAGAAACCTTCATGTGAGTATCGGATGCGATGTTAATGTACATGAGAGGATTGTTTACACTGTTTAGCCTGTGAACAGATATAGTATTCTTGTGATGTTTTCCCAGTGAGCAAAGGCTTGGGATAATATAGTCTGATGAGACATCATTGGCAACTGAATGCATTTGGGGGGAAGTTGGTATCCAGATAACACTCATATTTCCAGTGGCTGCAAAACAGAAGTGGTTCTGTTTGGGATGGCCCAGACCCACGTTCAAACGGCTGACGGCTCACCTTCCCAAGCACTCAACACACCCTCCCTTTAATCCCTTTGGAAGATTGCTCCTAGGCGGTGTTGCCAAATGGGCAGCAGTTCAAGTTGGAACAAGATGGCAGCTGATTTACTTTAATTGTAGAAAGAGCCAGAATGGGTCCTGGGCTGAGCAGAGGTTCATCCTTTACTTCCCTTACTTCCTCAGGTGTTCTGCAGAGTCAGAATTCTGTATCTAGAAACTCTGGGGTGTGCTTCACCCCAACATACCCACCCCCCTGGGCTGCTCAGTTTCCTTTTGGCCCTGAAGGGAAGAGGAAGGAATATACCCACAACCTTATCAATAAACAAGCCAACGAGGAAGGTGCTGCACACCACCTGTTTGCTCTTCCCTGCATTGGGGTGGGAATCTTAGCAAATCAGGGGTTCCAGACCCCCAAAGCAGGAAGTGAATCTGGGAACATGTGGCAGCTGCTGACAGTCACTCCGCCTTCAGAAAGCCACTTGGAATGCAAGCTGTGCGTTGCCTTCATCTTTTACTGCTCTGCCAGACTGTTTACTGGAGCAACCTTATTACCAATCTCCTAAAAATCCCCATAAAATCCATAGATCATAGGCTCTAGCGTTATTACAGCCCCAGCCTGCATGAAGAGCCTCTACAATTACTAGCCAGGGGCTGGAGGAAGCCGGCTGCAGTCACCAGGTCCCCACCCACAAACAGCGTGTGGACCACAGAACAGGCTCCAGAAAGACGGAGAAGGAAGGAAAGAAGAAAGAGCTCCTGGCGGTCTCTCCTTTAAGTTTCCCTTTCCTATGGATCTTTTTCTGAGGGGGTTCTTTTTCTTTCCCTCTTTGTTCTTCCAGTTTCAGATATATTCCTCCACCCACTGTCTCTCTTAGCCTCCAGAAACAGATGTGGGACTTGAGAAAGACAACTTCATAGTTGTCGGCTCCCACTGGGGGACCGGCAGCAGCGGGCGGGCCGTGGGGAGGGCGAGGCTCAGGCCTGGCTGGCTGCAGCTGTGGGAGAAATCTCTGATGAATTTCAAAACCTGCCTCTGCTTTGGACGTGATCAACAGTCACAGCGGGGCTTCTGTGTTTGACTATATGAACAAGCTCAGAGGGAGGGAGAGAATGCAGCCCCTCCGCTCTCTCCCTCCCCTGCCGCAGTGTAGCCAACTGGAGGGCAAACGTGTCTACCTCCGTGCCCCGGGCATGGGCCTGCCCTGAACCCAGCAGTGCTGCAGAGGGTGGACAGCAGGTGCTGGGCCACCAACACAGCCCCGCCGCAGCTGCCCCCAGTCCTCATCTGCGGAAAGTGGTCCATACTGAGCAAGATGGAAGGTGGGGCCGGCCCTTGGCTCCTCCCAGAACGTCTGGGGCAGAGAACCAGAGACATGGGTACACAGAGGGTCCTGGAGCAGCTTTCAGTAGAACACAGGTGGGGAGCACATCCAAGAAGCCCCCTCATTGGGATCTGACTTCTCTGCCTCTTTTAGGCTCTCCAAAAGAATGGCTTATGGGATGCAGGGGTGATAAATGTTGCTGGGAGGAGGCTGTAAATTACAAAAGTCCATGCAATCAATCAATCAATAAACAAACAAACAAACAAATAAACCCTGTTAGGTTACTAAAGGCTCCAGCCTTATCAGAAATATGGTTGTTAAATAGTCATTGACTAAGCATA
This sequence comes from Meles meles, assembly GCF_922984935.1. Lineage (NCBI taxonomy): Eukaryota > Metazoa > Chordata > Mammalia > Carnivora > Mustelidae > Meles > Meles meles. The sequence goes on along the minus strand of NC_060073.1, from coordinate 92,776,828 downwards.
TATAGCCTCACTCACCCCCAGAAAACAATGCGGCAGCCTCTTTTCTTTCCTGCCTCTAAAATGGGTTGTTCATTCACTGATTAACACAACAAACATGTAACACACGTCTCCTTATGCACACAACTGTACTAGGGGATGGTACAATAAGGTAACCTCCTTCGCGTCCTCAGGAAACTCCTTCTTGGATCACAGGATTCCTTTTCTTTTCTTTCTTTCTTTTTTTTTTTTTTTAAGATTTATTTATTATTATTTATTTGGCAGAGACACAGCGAGAGAGGGGACACAAGTAGGGGGAGTGGGAGAGGGAGAAGCTGGCTCCCCGCTAAGCAGAGAGCTTGACTCCAGGCTTGATCCCACGACCCTGGGATCACGACCTGAGCGGAAGGCAGACGTTTAAAGACTGAGCCACCCAGGCACCCACACAAGCTTCCTTTTGAGAGGTATAAAGTCAATCCTCTGGCAGTAGCAGAGGTGAGAGAAGGGAATGCTGTTCTCTTTTTCATTTTGCTGTGGAAGTGTCTTTCACAGAAAGCTTTCTTTCTAGGCATAGCTCTGGGAAGACAAGGAAAAGCTAAGTGGACCTCCCTGCTCAAGGTCAGGGTAAGAGCCCCTATATCTGCGCTGGGTCATCCTAGTAGAAGGTGAGGGGACCTTGGAGTCCCCCCCAGACTGCCATCAGAATAGGAAATAACTCCTACAGGCCATTTTTCTTTCTGAGAGCTCTAGAGACCATCCAGTGCAGTGTCTCCAAAGTCTGGTCCCCTACCAGCCGCAACAGCATCACCCACAACTCCTCAGAAATCCAGATTCTCAGGCTCTACCTCAGACCTACTCGATCAGAAATGGGAGGAGCTCAACAGCCTGCACTGCCACAGCCCTCGTGGGGCCTGGGCCCTCCAATGTGGCTGTATATTGGAATCAATTAGGTCGTTTTTTAAAAACACTGATGCCTGGATCCCACTTCCAGGGATCCCGATTTCACTGGATGGGATGAAGTTTGGGGAACCGGGATTTCTGCTCAGGCGAATCTAAGTTCCAGTCAAAGTGGAGAACTGGTGGAGGAGGCTAGAGGTTCTACTGTGGAGAAGAGGGGCCCTCGGATCCTGACCCTCGGCCAGAACTTTGACTGCTATGCTTTTGGTTTCCTAGAATTCCTGGCAGTTTCCAGACATTTGCAGAGTCATTAAGGAAAAGATGCTAATTAGTAGCATCTAAGCTGGCGCCTCTCACCTTCCTTTCTAGAAGGAGCCGTCTCACAGATAAATAGGCAATGTGCAGCGAGGCGAGGTCAGCGGCAGTTCCTGGGGCTTCCTGGAAACACAGGGAAGTGCCTGGCGCAGCTGGTTCCACACAGGTGGCTGTTCTCTACCCCCTTGTGTCAGAGTCACAGAGGGGACTGCAGGTTTAATGCAGCGGGCAGGCTGCCCCGCTGCGCCATCTCAGACCCTCTCCCCTGATTCTGCCCCCCTCCCCTGCAGTCCTTACCTGGGAGTGGTGGAGAACGAAGGGCGGGGTTGGCTGGGAAGAAAATTAAGATTTCCTAGATGTTTAGCCCATGATGTTGTCTGTTTGTGAAAATCAATAAATGTACTCACTGGAAAGAAAAGAAAAATCTCCCCAGCCAAGCTCTGTGTGAAGCCAGGAGGGGAAAGGGAAAGCATTACTCAGAGGAATGCTGGTCTCCAGTGGAAACCTCAGAGCAGCTTAAAGCCAGTTTCCTTCTGACATGCTGGGACCAGATTCATCATCCATCTTGGCGTCTGCCCCATCCCACCATTGGACATGTGGCCTAGCCCCTGGAACACCTCCCACCCATATCCTAGGAAAGAACTAGAGCGCACAAGATCGACAGCCAGAGACTGTCCATTCTCCGCCCCGCGTTCCTCAGATTCTAGCTGACGGTTCTCTGGGCCTCCTCTCACCGACTAATAGAGTATTAGTAGTAGACCTCTCTCTCTCCAGAGTTTGGAGAAAAGGTGGACAGAAAAGGGAAGAGGCTTTTGCATTTCAGCAGTGTTCTGCCTTAGAGAAGAAGAGAACACGGAAAAAGGTCTGAGAGGTTCCACCCACTTCCCTCCTATTTGGAATGCTGGCTGGAGAAGAGGTTTTAAATCCAACCCACTGCCTTTTAGAACACTTACCCAAACATACCGTGCCCTTTAGATGATCCTACATTATTTTTCTACCTGAAGAGACTCCAAAGAAATTCTCATTTCTTTTCCTTCCAGCAATATAGCATGGAGCGTGGCGTATACCTCTGAATCAAGAGATTAACTCCGGGTCTGTAGGCATCATCACCCCAGTGGCATGGGTAGAGCTGGGAGATGACACAGACCATATGTGTCCTGTTGCAGAATGCTGCTGAAGGTCACAGAGCACAGATGTGGCATCAGGGCTCTGGTGGGTGGATTTCCAGATTCCCCGTTTACCCAGAGGAAGACTGTGTGTGTAAGGGGAGGGCAGGGAGGACGCTGCTGAGCTCTGGACCAGAGCACTTGTCTTTGCAACCTGTCTCTTTCCTTGAAGGCCCAGAAGCCATCAGAGGGAGAAGTTTGAGAAAAGGTAGTCCTTGCCTCAAGACCAGAACCAGTGTAGAGCCCAAGTTTGGAGGAAATATGCAACTGTCAATTTAAACCTTTTCTTTGGGAGTCCCTAGCTGGATCAATTGGTAGACGTGACTCTTGACCTCAGGGCTGTGAGTTCAAGCCCCATTTTGGGCATTGAGTTGATATACACACACACACCCACACCCCCACACACCCTTACACAGACACGCTCTTCTCCAGGAAGATGACCCACTTCCAAGGAATATACTTGAACTACATTTGGAATGTGTACATTTTGGATTTGCTTCGTCCTTTGTGCTCCATGTCGGGCAACAATTCTTATCTCTCAAAGGCTTAAGAATATCCCCGGCTGAGGGATGGAAGGGGTTTTCTGGCTTGTCCTTCATACTCGCTGTCATAGTGAGGAGTGGAGATATGGAGAAGGAGAGCCTCTTCAGTTGAAACCATGTGGCACAGGTAGGCTGTTGCTATTTGTGATTTTACAACGGCCCTATAAAGAGCAGCCAAAACAGTCACTGGAATGGATCAGGCTTGTTGTGCCTTGAGTGGGGACTGAATGTCCAGTCAGCCCCTTCTGCAGCGTCTGGGTTCTCAACTCTTCAGAAAGGCGAGCATCAGAGCCCTGCCTCAGATTTCAGGACAGCTTCAGGATTCCATGGCAGGAAAGCGCTTCATTGCATGCAGGCGGGGACCGAAGACCATTTTGTCCTTGCCTTGGACGGATGGAGGACAGATGGTGGGCAGCAGATTTTTAATGCACCCTTGCAGCAAGGGCCACTCAAAGGGCCAGCCTCTTCTCTGATGTTTTCCCCGATAGTCTCCATTGAATTCCAGGGCACATTTTTTCTTTTCTATTCTTCTCAGCTCCCAAATGAAAGACACAGGCGCCCTGTCCTCTTAGAGCACCCCATGCCTGGCCAGTTGTGTCAGCGATGGTGCCCTATTAGGATTTAGGATTCATCATCTGTTTTCCCTCTAAACTGTAAGAAGGCAGGGATCATATCTTTCATCTCTGTAGCCTCAGCATTTTGACAGTATCTGGTGTACAGAGATCCACAATTCCTTATCTGCAATTCCAAATTCAAAAAGGTCTGAAAAATCTAAAGTTTGCTATGTCTCATTTGCAGTAAAATCTGGGTTAGGTGTTGTCAAGTTTGCAAAGTCAAAACGTGGTAGAATAGAAACAACAGATCTCTAATAAATGGCAAAACAGAAGAAGTGCTAAAAGCCACTGCAAGCAGCAAGCTGTGGGCACAGAGGGAAGCGTGAGATGGCCTCAGAAGGCACAACACTGAAGCTGAGTTTAAATGCTAGATATGAGGGCGCCTGGTCGCTCAGTTGCTTGAACCTCTGACTCTTAACTCCGCTCAGGTCATGGTCTCAGGGTCGTGAGATCAAGCCCCACGGTGGGCTCTGCACTGAGTGTGGAGCCTGCTTAAGATTCTCTCTCTCCTCTGCCCCTCCTCCTCACCCCAGCTCTCGCTCTCTTTAAAAAAACAAAAGTTAGATATGCTTCCCAAAGAGGAGGGAGTAGGAGAGGGAGATGCACGTGGGATGGCGTTCATGCCTTTCTGAGATTTTCCAAACTTTTTATATTCCTCTCTTCCCTCAAAGTTTTCAAGCTCTCCCAGGGCTGAGACTTGAGTGCTGTTTTCCATTCTTTCTACATAGTTCCCCCAAAAGTTGCTGTGAGCCCTACTTTGGGGATGATTCAAAGCATATGCCGTCTTCTCCCAGAATTCCCCTGTTCCACTGGAAATCATTCTGGGCCTTGCACATAGATTGTGATCAAGAATATTTTCTTGAACAAATGGAAACTTAAGGAGTGTGACCTTTTTTAATAAATGAACTGATTTTTAGAGCAGTTTTAGGTGCTGGCAAAATTGAGCAGAAAGTACAGAGATTCCCCCCACACACTCTGCCTCCCACACCAACTGCCCAAGCCAGAGTCCTCTGCTGGCTGCCATTCATGTACCTACATGGACACACCATTATTTTAATGGCTGTTTGTTCTTCCTTAAGAGTGATAATGGAGACAGACAGGCATCACTCCCCTCAGATCTGATTCAACACCTCTCTCTTTCTGGCCCCCACACAGAGGTTCTTGGTCTACTGAGAAACTTGCCCAGCTGCAAAGCGGCAGAGCAGAGACAGAACAGGATTACAAGCTTTGAAAGGTGTAAACACTGAGAAAGCAGAGAAATCATTCCTGTGCAACAGAGGGAAACACGTAGGCATAGATATTAAAGATGGAAAAAGGCCTACGAGATCAATTCCCTCCCTCGGGGCTCAGAGGAGGGGAAGTAATCAAGGCACACTAGCTCCTGCCTTCTCATTCACTGGGGAAAACAAAAGCCCCACATTCTTTCCCAGCTGCCCTGTGCAGCTGAAGTCCAGCATTCTGTCTCTTTCCACGAGTGCAGCCCAAGGACAGCAGTATCCAACACCAAACCCTGAAAACTATTTGCTATTTGCAGTTTACAAGGTGCATTTAAAGTATCACTACAGCCTTGCAACATCTCAGTGGGTATGCCCAGTGTTTAGAAATCCCTCCATCTCAAAGAAGAGGCTGGGGAAGCCAGCTGAGGGACTTCTCACATTGGATGAGGGGCCGAGCCCAACTAGAGGCTGGAATGCTGAATCCTGCGCTTGACTTCCTATGGGTCCTGGGAGGAGGGGGCATTGCCCTCAGGATGCCCTTGTCCCAGCAGTGATAAAACCAAATCAGTTACCTTAATGTAGCAGACATAAAAAAACAACCACAGATCACCATCCTTCCGAAGTAGGTGTTTTAATTTGCATGTAGGAAGAGAAGTTTCCAAGTCAAATCATTTTAGGAGTGGCTTAACGGTGGCCCCCAGCTGTGGACATTCTCCTGGTCTTTAATATTCAAATGTGGTCATGAATCTCCAGGAGGGGAAGGAGGAGGCTGCAGTTCCTGAAAATATTTGACCAGGATTTCTTCTTTGAAAGAGCATCCTAAGTGAGCATCTCTTTGGGGGATTCAGCATTAAACCTGGCCAAATGGGTTATTTTTGGATTCAATCTTCAGGTCTGGGGTGTCCTCCATAGTGGTTCTCAGAGAAGCTTGGAGGAGGGGAAAAAGCAAAACAAAACAGAAAACTGAAATCCTTAAGAAGAGGCTAAAAGAGCTGAGTTATCCAGACATAATAAAAAGATACTGGCAAGCCACTGAAATCGATTTTAAACTATTTAGCACGTTAGGGGATTTGGTATATAGCACAGCAAGGGTCTGTTCCTGATGTAGAAGGCTGGTGCCCAGCTTCACCTGCAGCAGAAAGAGGCGGGGGGACCCACTTGACTGTGGGGAACCTGCAGCGTGAAGGGTGAGAGCCTTCAAAACCAGGAGCCAGGCGAGGTGTGGACCCAGAATCCTGCAGTTCTCAGACAGAGGGTCTCCTAGAACAAGCATGAACCAAGTTGCACCCTTCTTTGAGGCAGGAGACAGAGAAAATGATCCAGGCTGGTCACATTGGCCTTACGATATTGCGATGACAAGCAATTCCTGTAGAAGCAGATCTGAACTGTGAGTACTAAGGTGTCACACCTCACGTGACAAGGCGGGGGAGAGAAAGGGTATGTGAGCTCATCAACCAGGAGGAGTGGTGGGGAGCTGGGCTAGGGAGAGAGAGGAGACAGCCTCAGAACCGGGGCCATTTGAAAAGGTCCCAGAACTGCAGATGGAAAGTCACCCTGTGGGGACTGTGACCTTCCTCCTGTGTAGGCATTGGCCCCAGAGCTGACCCCAGGTCACTGAGGCCCCACTTGAGAGAAAAGAGGCTCCCTACGCCTTGCAACTTCAGTACCCATGCCTGAACTGCTCCCTTGATCTCTATGGTCTGTGTCTCCTCCCTTCCTTCCTGACCTTTCTCCAGTCAAGAGGGGAGCAGGCAGTGCGAGGTGAGGGCACACAAGAGGGGCAGAGAGTCGCGACGAAACAAAAGGAAAACCATGAAGGGAGGGAGGCTGGGCCCTGGGGATGGGCTTCTTGCAAAATCTCCCGTTTCATTAAATATAGAAAGGTAGGATGAAAAAAATAATATTCACTCATTGTTACAGTTTCAAAGTCAGAAGCTGGCCTTGATTTCAAAGAACTTGTATGTAATGTGATGCATGGCTTTCTCTTCTGTCTCTCTTTTTATAGGTAAGTGACATTTCATTCTGCTCATCCCCAAGGCAAAGTTGGATGTTTTTAAAGTGGAAAAAAAAAATGAGCGGAAAAAGAAACGGGGAAGGTGGGAAGAGGTGGCAGTCGAGGGGTCCCAAAGGTAGGTGACCACTGAATTCATCATCCTTTGCACGGACAGGTGAGGGGGAGGCTCGTCCCCCCCAGAGTCGGTGGCGAATGCTTTTCCCGAGGACTAGAGGTCCCCGGCATGGTTGTGGCTTTTGAGAGGGGTGACACCTTTGCTCTTGAAAAGCGGTTGGTGGCCAAGAGGTCTTTCTCTGCTGGAGTTTTGATTCTGAAACGAGTTGGGGTTTTGTGTCTGATGCGATGAATCAGCTGCTTCCCTGTGTGTTGGTGGTAGAGGAAGCAGGGGAAAGAAAACGTGTTTACAGCTGGAGAGGCACGGGGGAAACCTCCCAGCATTAGGCATGTGGAAGGTGATTGTTTCATGCAGTCATGATCAGACTGCAAGTGGTATGGAAACTTCTGGATGGAAAGGAGATGTGTGGAACTGGTAGGGAAATTGAGGTCTTCCGGTACATTATGAATCATTTACTTAATTTAAGGCCTGTCTAATTGCTGTGGACGTGTTTTTCTATGCCTGCCGGGTCAGTGAGGCTAAAACACCACTTACTTTCTCCTCAGCATGAAACAGAGTGGTTTTCTAAATCTAGGGGCTAATTTGTCATTATAATCTCCTTACTTCTTCTTGACCACTCAAGGAAGGCATTTTGAAGTTCAAGAAGACTCACTTGGGTTTTCTCCTGTTCTGAAATTCCACGGCTCTCCCCAAAGAGTAAAGCAGAAGCGCTTTTATTTTTCCTGTAATTTGCAAGAGAGCCACTGAGATAATTGACTGATGCCTCTGCCCCCATGTACTTGTTACTTTCTTTGAGAGAGAAAGAAATGTAAAACATTCTATTTAGCAGTCTATAAATCTAGATGGGGAACATAAAACTCAATTCAATAAAAATATTTAAAATGTGCCATCTTCTGTTCTGTCCAATTAAGGGACTTAAACAATTGATTGGAGGATGGGTTGGTAGGAAGGGGAAGAAGAGAGAAACAACTCCAGTCCGTACCAAAGCCCTCGGAGGAGAAGATCTCATCCACACAAAAGAAACAAATCTGTAGACAGTGGGAATTTTAGAGGCAAAATTACCAGAATTCGTTATTAAAGGTGATTAATTCCGTTTCTAAAAGTTGGATACACAGATGTTCTTTAAATTCTCTTTTCGTCAGTTTCAACAAAGAGGATAAAAGCTCAAAAACACAACTTCCTCCTCTGAAATGGGAGAAGTCCCATTGTGCTTGGAAAATCACAAAACCTTTCTTTCATCTCTTTGCACGATGTCGTACCCGAGCTTGTGGTCTTTTATTATATGTTCACTGAATACACAGTGACTCATCTTAACATTTTCATGGCGTCAGACAGGCCCTGGATGCTTCTGGTTTTTCTGCTCTGCACAATGGGAGAAACGAAGCAGCCATGTAGCTGGGTCCCAGGGCAAACTAGAACATGGCACACACACACACCCCCCCCCCCCCAGCCTGCTTTGAAAACGAAGAAATCCCGCACCCAAGAAGCAGTCCTAGAATTTTGCCCAGCCCGGCAAGAAGGTGTGGCTCTTAGCCAGAGGGCGTTCTGTAGCTCCTTGAATATAATAAAGGGCAGGTTTCTCTTTGCTACCTTTGGATTGAGGCTGATTAGGTTAGTGACTTGGTTGGAAAATTCATCAGGTTTTAGAATTCATTGATTGAATAAGGACTATGATATAATTTTTTCCTTGTCTTGATATTCTGTCTTTTTTGCAGATGGCAGAGTTGGATAGGCAGGTGGGGTGGGGCAGCTTTCTCTCCCAGGCTGCCCTGTTCGATACCACAGCTTGACCTGTAGGCTCAGAGGCAGGGGCTTTGCCGGAGCCTGTTATTGTAATAGATGAAACTGATGCTTTGGGATTTCCTATTAATCAGGAAGTAACGGGGTATATGTTAATGGTACAAGAAAAATACCACAGAGCATATAGGTAAGTGCATGGGTAGGTTTGATTCATTTTAGTAGGCTGCAATTCTCAAACCATGAGAATAAAATTCTATTTGCACCTACCTTACAAACAACACATTCCCCAGCATCGCTGTACCCCGTGGACTAAGGGGGAAAATGGGCAGTGCTTGTCCACACATCTATCCCAAAACACACCACTGCTTGAAAGTACTCATGCACGCAAATGGATATTTTTAGATGCAAACGCACATAGCCGAGATTCTGCTTCGAAAGGTAACAAGGACCAAAGGCCTTTCTCAGAACAGATCTGCCCTCTCACTATTGCTTCCCAAGAGATGGAGATATGTGTTCTGTTTCATTCCCCCATCATTTGTCAAACGCCTTGCCCAGGCGCGTATTTAACTTCACAGCTTGGAGGCCGAAAGCACCAGGTTCTTCATTTGCTTTGGAATCCATCGATCTGGCAGCTTCCCCAGCTTCTGTGCCCCTGGTTGGCATAGTGAATCATGTGGGGTCCAGCATTGATCTTCCTTCCTCTGTTTTTATCTCCATTCCGGGTTCTGTGCTCTTCCTTGACCCTTCTGTCTGTCTGGGCCTGGATTTTGGACACAGGGGCAGGCTTTCAGATGGAATTTGTGCTTCTTGGGCAGCAGGATCTCTGGGCTTCTGGAAACAGCAGGGAGTGTGAGGTGTTTCAGCTACAGTCTGAAACAAAGGATGTATCAAATTCCACAAGCCCAGCCTTCCACCACCCCCACAAAGCCTGCTTTGGGGACTGCTGAAATCCCCACTCTTCAGGCAAGGAACACTGTGTTATATTTCTTTAAAACTAACCTTTACTGAGTTTCAAACAGGATGTTAACCAATCACACACACGCACACACACATTCACACACATATTTTGCTTTCAAAACAATCTTATGATATTGGTTTTATGATCATCTTTTTATAAACAAGGGAATTAATGCTTAACAAAATGGGATAAGTTGCCTAAGGTTGCTTGACCTTGAAGCCTGAATTTGAATTTGTACCTCTCTTATTCTGATATCCCTTCTCCTAACTTCCTGTCTTCCGCCTACACTACCTCTGTTGGAAGCACAGAGGGTAACAGGGAAGGAGAGTCTTTCAGCCACACTGGGCTTGCTACTTTCTCGCTCTTTCCATCAGCCAAACTCTTGGCCCTGTATGCAGCCTCTGGACAGGCCTGCGGGGGAGCTGGCAGTAGATGTAATTTCAAGAACTGGACCCAGGCCTAGAAGGACTTGGGTTTGAGGCCTGTATCTGCCATGAATTTGCTGTGTGCCCTCGAGCAATTCATTTAATTCCCTGAGCCTCCAACATCATGACATAGGCATATGAATTATAATACTGTTTCATAAGCGTAATAGGAGACCAAATCAGAGAACCCTACCCAAGAAAGTCCTTACTGTCATTACCCAAGGCTCCTTTCACTCTGGCTCCCCAAATCTCCAAGTCGAGTTCTTAATTTTTCTGATGAGGCCTATAATCTTTGCCAAAACCAAGGAATGGTTCCTGGCAGCTTCCTGAGGCTTCCTTCTATTCCTTTCCATACCAGGCCTAGGGGGGAGCAGAATGAGCCCGCCGATCACTCAGAAACACGTGGGGCCCCAGGAAATGAGATGGCCCCTCTCCCTAGCTGCCCACCCCTGCCTGCCATGTACCAAACCAACACGCAGGCCCTCGTTTCCATTCCCATGTCTCTTCTTTCTTTATGTTCCCTTGATCGTGATACTAGAACAACAAAAACCAAGTAGATTTGAGATGTAATTCATTATCCCCAAAGGCCAAAGTTTATCAAATGCAGTTAAGGAGAAAGTGATGAGTACTCTCTCACATCTTCCTTTAGGATTACAACCTTTCCTTTTCAAAGCAGCACTGAAAAGCTACTCTCTTATAGTGGCCACCATCCTCTAATGGCAGATTAAAAGACGAACAGCCGAACAAAGGAACTAGGGCCAGCCGGCATGTTCTTGGAGCTTGTGTGGCTCGTGGGGAGCTCAGGGAACGGAGGCCGTGCAAGCATCTGTGGGGCACTGGGGGTCTTGTGTGGGCACACCGTGTGCACTCGGGAAAGCGACTTTCTAAACGCTTCCTGTGTTTGCCACTGGCATTCACACGGTCCCTCCTGTCCCTCAGGGAAATTAAGAGAGGATCTCCTCTTAAGACTGACAGCTGCTTTGTCTTACCCCATGCTTTCTGTACCTCATCTCTGGAGTGAGTTATCTTAATCCTGACATTTGCCCAACTATTCATGGTAAAAACCTTTTTTGTACAGCAGGGTGAAAACTATTTTGGGTACACAGTGATTACATTGACATGAAAAGCCAAATGTAGATCCCATGGCAAATGAAGGATAAAGGGCTTTATCTAATCGACAAGGGCACTGTGGTGGGGCCAACTTCTGTCCCTTCCGAAACACGTATGTTGAAGTCCTTGTCCCAGTACCTCAGAATGTGACTACCTTTGGAGATAAAGCCTTTAATGAGGAACTTTGGGAAAATTAAGGTCATAGGTGCGGGCCCTCTGCTGGTGTCCTCATAAGAAGAGATTAGGACACAGACCCACACAGGAAAGTCCACACAAGGACACAGGGAGAATATGACCATCTATCAGCCAAAGGGAGAGGCTTCAGCATGAAGCCAAATTTTCAGACACCTTGACCTTACACTTGTAGCCTCCAGAACTAAGAGAAAATAAATTTCTGTTGTTTCAACCTCCTGGCCTGCTGTAGTTTGTTATGACAGCCTATGTGGAGGGATAGAGTCAAGACTGACGTGAGTTGTCTGGGAACATGCAGAGGCTCCTTTGGGCTACAGAAAGAAGGCAGGTTTGCAGGTCAAATCCCTGCACTGCCATATTTTGCTTGATTTTTGGCAAGTTACCATTTGGATGCTCAGTTTCCTTACGCACACAACAGGTATGATATATGATATATATCTCACTACTGTTGTGAGGACTAACTGAGATAAGGAATAACAAATATTGTCAGACTCTTAGTCTGTGGTCCTAAGTATCAATATCCAGTTCTCTAACTCTTACTATTTCTCTTAATAGTGATAGGGATAAACGCAATTTTCAGTGTGTGGTAGGTATTGTGCAGAAGTCTCACCCAGGGCACTTCCTTTAATCTGGCCTCTTTTCTCCTGGTAATTGGATACAAGTCTGTCCTCTGGACTCTGTGCTGGGATGGCTGAATTCATGAACCTGCAGGCCAAGGTCTGAAAGCAGGACTGTACTATACTACCCTTCACCCCTCCTGACTATATTCATCAGCACTCAGCCGTCCTGGCTTGGGGAGAAGGAATGCCTTGGATGCCTGCTTATGAGAGGTCCAGACCCCCTTTCCTGGGCCGCCTCATCTCCTACCAACAGCAGGTGTTCCTTGATTGACCTGAAACTCATGGCTACAAACAACAATGCCAACAATGCTCCATTTATAATGATTCATTAAAGATGAGACTAGTGACCCTGAACATCTTATGTACCACAAACAAACACAGTATTGAAGGACCTGGGGTGTCAAGTAATCTGCCAATGTCCTGGTCTATTTGGACATGGAGCTTTGCCTAAAATGTGCCCCTCCCAGAACAGTGGGTCTTAGAATGAAGAAACATCCTGGGTCAGCACACGCAATTCAGACATCCTGGGATGAGAGAAGCCCCTGACCTCCAGGCAGAGGCTGACTGAAAGCCAAGAGGCTCTAGCTGACCTTCCCGTTTTGCACTCACCATGACATGGTCCTCGGTATTTTAGGTCCACAAACATAATCAGTCCAAGGGACATGACTCACAGAGCTGCACTCACGGGAAGTTGATGGACATACAAAAATCCAACTGAGTAATTTACCATGGGGGAAGACATGCCATACCAGAGACTGTTGCTATCAACATTTCTGGAAGCTGAGTTATTGACAAGTTTCTTGGTGAGGAAAGATCTAAAGTAGAGGTTCTCAGATATTTTCTGCCCCATCATATCTGGGAAATATAGCTGCCTACCCCCACTGGTGGTCATACCAGGGACCACGGTAATTTTCCATTAGGGGCTTACCAGAGGGTCTCAGCGAGTGTGGAGTGCTTTGATTGGTCCCTCCCATCATGTCATTAATATGGCCTTTCGGACCACAGTGCTAGGAGATGAGTGGGCCTTGAGGGATGGCTTATTCCATCTCGCCATCCCAGCTCTTTGTCTCGCTTAAAATTCTTTAACTTAAGAGAATCATCCCTTTGCCTTTAAAGAGGAGGACCCAACTCCTCAATCGAGCCCACAAGGCTCTGGAGGTTCTGGTCACTGCTGCTCTCCAGCCTAGCTCCTTCCTCGGCTTTCACCTCTCTGGCTACATGGGTAGCCTTGGTCTTTGCCTTGGTCTTTGGTCTTTCTGCCTGGAAAGCACTCCTGCTCTCTCTTTACCTGGATGAAGATCCTTTATAACTCAATCTAAGACTTTTCCTTGAGAAAGCCTTCTGATCCCCAAGCTGGGGATCCAGCCTCTGGATCAGCGCCTTCCCCTCAGTGCATTTGTTTTGATGGTAGTAGTCATTGGTGATTTGACACCAGCCCAGTAGAAGACCAGCAGCCCCATGACCGCAGGTGCTAGAGCTGCTTTGGCTTCCCATGGTCTTCCCAACAACTGGAACAATATAGATATTAATTCTGCTCATGGAGGGACTCGATGAAATGTTCCTGTCCCACAGCAGTGCACTTCTTCCTGGAACAGGCTTAGATCAGGAGTGAAACATCTCTGGGCAACCCTTTCAGAAAGGACACAGCTAGATTCCTCTCCATACTTGGCTGAGGTTGAAAGAGCTCCTTGTAGACCTCAAGAGGTTGAGTAGTTCCCAACTCTGACCTCTTCCCAGAATCACTGGGGGAGCTTTTAAAAACAGCAGTGCCCTTGCCCCATGCACCGAGGTTCCCACTCAAATACTCTCTGGGTAGGTCTGATCTTCCTCGGGTATTTCTATGTGCAGCCAGGCTCAGGAGCTCCTGCTGGGAAACATCCCTTTTTCCACTGCATGAGCTTTGAGGAGCTCAATTCCCAAGTGCACCTTTATTTAAGTTCTTGTCATTGCAAACCCCTTCTGGTGCTTCATGTGAGCTTGATCCTCACATGAGCTTGATCCTCATAATTTTGAAAGATAGTCCTTGGCACTCCTAATTTGTGGATGAGAAAGCATAGTCCAGAGAGAGCAAGCATCTGAAAAGGATGCACAGTTACCATATGAAGTGGCAGGATTAGAATTCATGTCTATCTAATTCAAGAGCCTAGCCTATGGGTAGTATAGCATCTCAGCTCCATTCTTGTATCTCCTAGGGCATTTACTTCTGGGGTTGCCCAGCATCCCTAGGGATTCCCGGGTGGTGTAACATCCTGAGAGTTGAAGAAAGGGCCCTGTGGTCATTGCTCTGAGTTGCGCTGGCCCTTTTTTGTTGAATAGGAATGTGGAAGGTGGAAGGTATAATGAGACAGAAGCAAAGACTTAAGACAACGAATTTTCCCCTTCTAATCCCCAATTTTGGACAAACATGGGGCCCAGAAATGAGTGAGGGAATTAAATTAACGAACACAATTTCTCCCTGTCATTGAACTCTGACTAATGAGTCTATTTCTGGGTAATAAGAAGGAGCAGGAAGTGACAAGGCAGTGTAATGAATTAGTGGCCCAGAACCTCGTTAGTCAGAATAATCTTTCCACGAAAGATAAATGATGCAAACATTAATTATAAAGCCAGGGTGGAATGCATCACATTATTTGGCTTCCTAAGAAATCTATCCCAGTTATTATGAAGCATTTCAAACAACAATAATAATAATAAAGTCAAGGCTCAGTGAGAGCTCTAACCTCCGGGAGACTCGCTGTTGGTGGGAGCAACTGGAACCAGCTCTGTTTTCAAAAGGGATGTTCTTGATTTTCCTGGAAGCCAGCTGTGCGATCCAGGTTTTGTTTCAGGTCCATTCCCTGGGTCCAGCCTCAGCAACCTGCAGCCGAGCTGTCTCTCCCGCTTCCTTATTCAATGGGGTCCATGCCTGGTCATTAGTTTCAGGTGAGGCCAAGAGTTCAACAGGCACATTCTCCTCCATCCAGAAAAGAAAGCACAAGGCCCTGTTTTGTGCCAGGAACTCCAGCATCCTAAAAGGAGGGCCAGAGATCAAAACCATGGAGGAAATGGAGGGTAAGAGGTCAGGCTCTGGAATCAGCAAGCTTCAAATCCTGGCTCTGTGTGTGTGAAAGGGTGAGCTTGTTTCTTCGTGGGACAACGGGTAAGAGTGGACGTATCTGGTTAAGAGGATTGTTAATGAGGATGAGTAAGGTTGTGCATGGAAGATGCTTGACACCTATTAATGATTCCGTGGATGGCATCGATTTTTTTTTTTTAACTGTAGAGCTCAGACTGTAGAGCTGGCAGGCAGTTGGGGCATCAGAGCAAGTTCCCTTGTAAGGATGAGGGAGGTGAGACAGAGCAGAGCTACCGTCCCGCCAATGTCACATGGGGGGAGCGAGCACCTGGCCTCCTGGCTGCAGGCTCCGAGCTTCTGTCATCTCAGGCTGCTGTGTTGCCTGGACCTTTGGTAGGAGCCCAGAGGGGAAGTGGGGAGAGGGAGGAGGATTTCACTCAGAAGTGAAGTAGGGAAGGCTGAATCAGTAATAAACATGGTTGCTGAGGCCATTACTCGGGAGAATAAATAAACTGGAATTAAAAACTATAAAAAAAAAGTACTCGGCAGCATCCTGGTAATAAACTTGTCCGTGACTTCACAGCTTAGAGGTTCCTCAACTTCTAAAGATCACGAGCTCTCTCGTGACCATGGGGGGGTCGGGAGTCGTTTGCTGTGGGGAGAGGTGCTCGGGTTGGGGAGGCTAAAACACAGCCTCCTTCCAGTTGTATCTGGAGTGGAGGCTCTGGCCTGCTTTTGTTTTTCAGGCTTTCTTGTTATCTGAACGGCAACTCTTGGTAATGAAAGAGGAAAAAAAAAACAATAAGGAATGAATTTTAATTGTCTCTGACTTCTCATTTGTAAGTGGTTAAAATGAGTTCCCTGTTAAGCAATTGTCCGACGATAATGGAAGGCACCCCAAAAGTGCTCCTCTCTCCAGCCTCTTCCCTTGGGGCCCAAATCAGGCCTTTAGCTTTTAACCAAAATGAACCAAATGTGGAAAAAATTGAGGGGGGGAAGAAAATCTTGCTGCCAGGATTTATCTATTTTTCTTGTTGCTAAGAATCAAATGCCTGTCTCAGTTATTCTGCGGCATTGGTTTCCTTCACATTTGGGCAGGACTGTAGGTAGGCTGCTTGCCGGGGTGGGTGGGGGGGGGGGGTGGGGGGGGTGGGCAGGGCTCAGCTGAGTTTGGGCCACTTTGGTGTCCGCTCATCCACTGTCCATCTGGAACCAAGGCTCTGCGTGGACCTGCACACAGTCCGGGCAAATAGCCTGCGCAGACAGGACCAAGGGGAGGGGACTTGGGAAAGCCTTACCTGGCCACTTTGTGCTCCTCCCCAACCCAACCCCACTTGCCTCTTGTTGCTCCAAGGGGTCAGGGGGCTGAGTTTCTTTCTTCCCTTTTTTTAAAGCTTTACCGAGGTAGAATTGACAAATAAAAATTATATATATTTAAGGTGTACAATGTGGCAATTTGAATACACTGTGAAATAATTCCCAGAATCACGTTAATTAACATAACAGTCACCCCCCTAGTTACCTTTTTCATTCTTTGTGTGCCATGAAAGCACTTGAGATCTAGCCTCTGGGGAAACTGCAGATACACAGTGCAGTACCATGAGGACAGTCACCTCGCTGTCCAGGTCTCCAGAACTTACTCATTCTGCGTCGCTGAAACTTCGTGCCCTTCGACCAGCAGCTCCTGCATCCCCCCACCATTGTGCTTTCTGCTTCTCTGAATTTGAACTAGTTTAAATTCAGCTTCCAAGTGATCATGCAGGATTTGCCTTTCTGTGTCTGGCTCTTTTCACTTAGCATCATGTTCATAGCAGCACTTTTCACAACAGCTGAGATGCAGAAACAACCTAAGAACAACCTAAGTGTCCATAGATGGGTGAAGGAGTAACGAAGACGTAGCATGTAGACAAGCCGTGGGGTGTCACTCAGCCTTCACACAGAAGGGAATCCTGCCATTTGGAACAGCACAGGTGGACCTGTGCAGGCCACGAGGTGTCCTTGTTCTGACACAGGGCTGTCCAGGGGCACAGCCCAGTCTTCTGACTTGGCCATTGTTTTTCCCAGAGATGTCGGGTCCCTGAGTCACTAGGGATGTGGCAGGTCTTTATATGTAGGGGAATGTGACCAAGCCACTCAGTGTGAGGAGTGGGGCAACCTTCCTGTGGAGATCGTGGCCCCCCTCAGAAACCCTCCCCGAGGGTCAGGGAATGTAGACCAGTTGGTTCCTAGAAACCAAGGGCCTGGAGGCCCCACGCAGGCCAGTGCCTAGCTCCTTCCCTTTCAGCTTTCCCCATGAAGCGCTCCTCACTCCCCACTCGCTCACCTTTCTCCAATGGGTCCCTCTCTTCCTCCTATGCCTTTTTCACTCCCATCCCCTTGCTCGGCCCCCTCATCCCCTTCTTCTCATTGTTTCTGTTCCCCCTGCTGGCTCCCTTGCATAAAAGCATCAGGAATCCCTCCACAGAAGGCTTGCCTCAAGAATATGCTAGGTGGCTCTTGGCTTCTTGCCTTTCTAGATATGTTCTACACTCAGCAACTTTATGGCTGTCAGGGAGCCGTCTGTGTCCCGCTCGGGCAGCCATAATCAGCCTGGAAGGCCGATTCCACCTCCTCTGCTCCCTGGGGCTCCATTTGGCTTCCATTCTCACCCCACCCCCAGCCCACCAACCACTGCACAACTTATTTATGGAGGGCCAGCAGCACCTGTCTCCTTCCATCTAAATGGCCTGCATATTCAAGGGGATGAATTCATAGCTCCTGCTCGAACTTGCCTTATTAGTTCTGGGCTTTTCAGAGAAGGTGGTTAAATCAATGCTAACTCTGCATCTGGTGGCATGGTGGGAGGAGACCTAGCAGGACCCTCTCCCTCCCCCGGCCCCCTCCCTGGACTGCGCATACCTGGGACTTAGCCTAGCTGGCAAAAGGCTTGGAGCCTTGTGAAGATCAGCCAAGAGTCAGAGGCATGAGAAGTTAATGCCTGGTGCCGATCTGCAGGTCACCCGAGGTTGACAAAGTGTCGGTCAACAAGAGTTGATCCAAAGCATGACCGAAAAAATGGCAAAAAGAACGGTTACACCAGAGCCTGCATCCAGAATGGGGACCTGGGGACCTGGTGGAGGCAATACTGTTTCTCAGCTCGGGAGTTTAAGGTCCTTTTGAAGGTCAAGGTGAAGTTCGGGGTCTCGGAATACGGTGCCCTTTGTCGGTGGCGGTGGGCGGGCTTGGGAGCAGGGGCCCCTCTCCTGTAGCTGGCTGCCCCGGAGCACGAAGCCTGCAGGGTCTGCTCCCCCACCTGTACCTCCACCTGCAGCAGATGGCGAGGGCGTGTGATGGGCAATTCCCGTACTCCACTCAGCATGCCCCAATTCCTCTCTCTCCTTCCAAACAAATTGTCTGTTTTTGGAGTGGACTAGACGTTCTGACACCACGCGTCCGGGAGGGTGGGCCTCCTTGGCAGAGGCAGGAGGAGTGTGTCTGACTGTTGCTGGACCTGGAGTCCCGCATCCTCCCACCAGCAGCCCTGGGAGCAAGATATCAAGAAGACACTGTCTGTGCTCTCCATTTGGGAGCCCTTGAAACAGCACGTGGTGGTCCCAAATGCCTGCGGGAGCCTGGCAGGGGGATGTAAAAGAGCAAAGCCCTCCTGGAGTGAGGCAGAGGGCTGAGGGCTGAGGGCTGGGGTGGGGGGTGGGGGACAGCAGACTAGAGCAAACACGCCTCACCAAAAGGCTTTCAAAATGTATTTTAAACTCCAAGACTCCTTCACAAGACATACAGATAGACGACTGTGCCAAATTTGGGCTGAGCACATGGGGCTCTGCAACCCTGTGGAAACCATGCTGGGGGCCCTGGACAGCCCAGACAGCTTCTGTCCCCCGCCCCTGTCAAGCACCCAGGACTCTGGCTGTGACATGTCTTTGCTTGAACTCTTTGGTCGAGCCTTCCTGAGATTTCTGCGCCTTCTCTTCTGGTCTGCCTCCTCCTCGTCCTCTTGTCTGTTTCCCCAGCTCTGTGAAGGCAGCCATCAGATGGGCATGTAGACTACCACTACTTAGAGGAAAGGGTCATGAGCTCATCTAGGTTTCTAGTTCTCCAGGTACATAGTCGGGGCTTCGTATAGGTTGATGGAATTGAAGTACTCTTGGACTGGCCCTGGCTGCTTCTTCCCAGCCCCAAAAGGAACGCTTTGTGATGAACTTCTCCCTTAGAACAGTGAAGATCACTGTGCTTTGGGGGAAGAAGCTCCCGTATTATTCGTTGGAAGCCTAGAACTATATAAAAGTAAACCTATAGACAGGCCAGAGGGTAAGAAATCCACTGATATTTTTGGTGGTGAATTGCGAGGCCAGTGATGAGAGGAGAAGGTGACTACACCATCCTTCCTGGCGGCCAGCCAGCGACACTGTGGGGTGGGGTGTGTTTGCTGATGCTACTCTGGGGCCTGCCCCAGAGCCCCATACTGAGCGACCCAGGCTGGGACTTGTAGTTGACCCAGAGGCTCTCTCCTGACCTGTTGGAACTCCTGCCCTAGGGGACATAGGGAGGGCCGTGGCCTTGTCTGAGCAGGAGGGTACGGCTGCCTTGGAAGAAGCACATGGGTCTTTGAATCTGATTCAGCTTAGGAGCCTCTGCCAGGCTCCAGATCTGCACTTGTAGGAGCTGCACAACTTGTCTCTGTTGTGTGTGTGTGTGTGTGTGTGTGTGTGTGTGTGTGCATGTTCTTCCTTCCAATCCTCTTGCCAACCTGATCACATACCTGTGGACAAAAATCTCCATTTAAATATAGCATCCACATACTGACATGATATGCTTTGGGGTACCCACATGCCGCCCGAATTTTCTCCTCTATAGAGAACTTTCCAGAAATGTCTTCCCGTCCTTCCCCAGGAGCAGTGCTAGAGAAATGATCCTGGAGGGGCCTGCCCTGCAGAGTTCCTGAAACCTCCACAGAGGGCATCTCAGCCCCACACCCTGTCTGCTTTCCTCCATGGGGCTGGAGAACAGAGGCTTTACGTTTGCAAACTACCTTTTCAAACAAAATGCCAGAACAGGGAAACAAGGATTTCACATCTCCGGTGAAAGAAAAAAGTTGCCTTTTACTCACCGCCACCCCACCCCTCCCGTTTCTCTGTCGGTTGGTGTCAGACTCTGATGTGTTGAAAGGCAGTGCAGAGGAAGGGGGTGGGGGGAACAGCAACTCAGGGAGATAATTGACTTCAGAAAAGCTATGTCTGAGATGTAGGAAGAAAACAAGTGAAAATATGTTATTTTACAACCTTGATACTCCTGACCTCATTGAAAATAAATATACACATGCTGTATGGGTGATCAGGTAGACTGGAAGAGGAGTCCCTGGCATAGGGTACTGCCGCCCTCTAGCGGCCACGAGAAACAGTGCCACGGTCCATTCTCTCCCAGAGAGCAGGAGGGTTGCAGGAGACTTTGGGCACAGCCTGAATTAAAACCAGAATAGCTGATTGAAAAGGAGAGCCGTTCATGTCTCTACACATCCCCCTTCTCTACACAGGGCATTTGTTGTCCTTCCTAGTGTTGGCTGGCCCTCTAGAAGAGAAGAGACAGGTAGAGTAGGAATAAAACGGAACTCATGGGCTTGGCTTAGTCTTCGTGACTCATCAGCCATGTATCCTTTGTGGGTGTCAGTTTTATGCCCTGTAAAGTGACAAACTTGAAATGGACAATGCTTCTAGTTCCTTCCTGCCAACATATTCCATTAGGTCTCAGAAGCCCTTGGAGAACGCTGGAATCTCAGAGATCTGGCAAATCACGGGCTAGTCTGGTGGGGGAACTCATTGTAGAGATCGTCTCATTGCATTTACACTCCTTCAATGCTATTATTACCGCCTTTCTCGAGCTCTGATGAGGCTGGTGTTAGCTCAGTGTCACAGAACCAACTGCATTGTTCCCATTCGCTGTGACAAGAATACGGCCGTTGTTATTAACAAGCCCGCCTTCCCTGTCTGGTAACTGTTGCGCTGCCTCTCCGGAACAAACGACAAAGAAGTCCTTCCCCTGGGGATGTAGAATACTGAGCACCTCAACTCACTCCAGCTCCAAAATGGACACCCACAGCAGGCTTGTGAGTGGACCTGGAGCTCTGAATTGGGGATCAAAATGTGGGCCTCCCAGTTAGTGGTTGTTTGGTCTTAAATTTTTCCCTTGCAACTGAACCTTCACACAGTTCACTCACTTGCTGCTAGAAGAGAAAGCTCCCCAGCATGCGGGGCATGTAAAGAAAAATTTTGAAAAGTACCATTTTTTGCATTTACCCCTCCATATTAAGAGTCTCATTTTTTTTCAAATATTTAACCCGTGTGAGCGGACTTCAACTCTTACCCACCAACCCCACTTCCTGCTCCCAGATGGACCTCCAGATACCCCAATCTCATGTCCACTTCAGTTCTTGTATGAGGCTAACAGAGTCATTTATCTTTTCTGTTTAAACCCTTAGGGTGTTTCTGTTTAGCAAGACAGCACTTTCAGGAAGCTGCGCTGTTTTATTAAGTGTATTAAACTGCAGAGCCCTCATCTGGTGGCCACAGTGTGTCAACTGCTTGTCTTGGCTCGATCCCAATATATCAGGGGTTGTTTTCCCAACACATTTTTAAATTTTTATTACCGACTATGATTTGATTTCACTGATGTTATTATTGAAATTAATTTGTGTCTTGCAAAGCCAAAACCACAAAGTAGACCTTTGCCAAAGGCACCGTGATAATGTTTTTCAAAGGCGGCCATGTGAATACATAATACGTGTTGAGTGCCTACTAAGGACCACATAGCTTGGCAACTTATTCCTTCTGTTTTTCATCGCAGCCCCAGAGGGGAGATATTATGTATTTTTAAGAGACGAAGGCACTGAGGCCTGGAGAGGCGGAGTGGCTCACTCAAGTTCTCACAGCTGCCAAATCTTGGAGGACATGGAATTCACACCCAACTCGGCTCCGGGGCCATGCCTCTGCTCATGTTCCATTCAGGGTCTTGATTCAGTGGGCGGTACGCCGGCCAGCATTGTAGCTGTGGTTTTATGTGTCCTTTCCTATGAAGGTGACTCAAAATTTGAAACGGGGGTTGCATAGTGTGAGCCCCTAAAGAGAACAGCCTTGTCCTTAGAGGAGAGGAAAGGCTCCGATCTCCATTTGGTTCACCTGAGGAGCTGTGCTCTGCCGCCCAGATTCAGTCTGCAAGGATCTTTGAGGGCTTGAATATTTAGAGCAGGGGCAGGGGGGTGTGGGAAGCTCAGAGACAGAAATTATGTCTATTGATCTGAATCTCAGAAACTTGACCAAGCTGGTTTGTGATCACCCTGTCTGAGAGGACTCACACTTAGCCCAATTTTGAAAGAAGAACCTTGACTTTCTCCTCTGGAGAGTTTGAGTTTTGACAGGAGTCCATCAGCAGACTCAAAGATCTATTTTGGCTTTAAAATATGTGAATTTATGGAACAGGAACTAAAAGAGAAGAGCTCTGTGAACATGAGAGCGTTTTGGGATACTGAAGCGCCAATTGGTGCGGAAGGAAGGGGGTGTTTTCTATATGATCCCATAAAGCAAAACCCAGGGCGGTGCGCCTGAATTATTGGGGAACGGTCAGTTCTACATAAAGTAAGTGTAAAGGTCTGAGATGCCCAAAGAAGTAAAAGGCTGCCGTGGTGATTTTCTGGCACTGTGTGTGTGTGTGTGTGTGAACAAGCGTGCACACGTGTGTGCTCACTAGGGAAGGGGTGACTAGATGATGGATTTAATCAGATGACCTTTACAAATTCCATATTTTCTGGACTTCTGTATTTAAATGTTTAAGATGGGCCTTCAGGCACCACACTAGTTATCAGAGATGTATTTGCTCAAGAAATTTGCCTGGTGCACTTTTTTCCTTTTAATTTCCAACCTTCCAAACAGTAACAAGAACAGCATACTGAGGAGTTCTCCCCCATAGTTGCCGGGCAGCTTCTCAGAACAAGGCATCCCCTGACATTAACCACGGCGATGATCAAACTCAGGAAATCGGACACAGATATAATGCTATTTTCTAGTACACGGTCTGCATTCAAGCTTCCCCAGATGTACCAATACCGTCCCTTCTCACCATTTCCCCCAACTGCTGATCCCGTCCACTTAGCTCCGCTCGCTGTCATGTTCCTTTACCTCCTTTCATCCGCCACAGTGCCTTAGCCTAACATTTGAAGACCGCAGAAAGACTGGCATACTGGGTGCTTTTCAAATGCTGCTCAAATCACCAGCAGAAATCTCCAAGTCTGGTACGTAATATCTAATGAGTGTTATTAGCAGAACGGAAAGGCATCTGTGAACTGGAGGGCCGGGCCGTGGGCCCCAGAGCCCGGGCCCGTCTGGCTAGCTTGACTTACGTTAAAGGCAGCAGGTACCAGGGACAGACGCCCCAGGTTTGAACTCTGTTCTGCTCTCTGAATTTGTGCAAGCCACCCACCTCCTGTTAACCTCGGCTCCCTCCTTTCTGAAGTGAGGGCTTCCCGTGGCAGTAATAATTAAGTGGCACATTGTAGGTAAAAGTGCTTAGTAAACTACAGCAAAGTGCTAGACCAATGCACTGTATTATAATTTATTATTTATGTCCTGGCAAGGCAGCCTAGAGGGAGAAGAGCACAGTGCAAGGGACATGTCTGTAAAACGCAACAGAGGAAAAGAAAAGTGGGTGGTCGAGGTGGGATGGTTGGTGCGCGGTTGGACGTGGATTTCCCATTTTTCTTGGGGGTGAAGTGGGGCCTCCTCTCGGTGCAGAGCTGAAAAGGCTCTCACACTAGTAATGACCACAGCTCACTGTGTGCCTACCCAGGGTCAGATGCTTTGCTGAGAGAAGCCCGAATTCTCATAGGAATCCTGAAAGGTATTCTGCTCTCTAGGCTAAGAGACTGTCACAGACAGAAAATGGTGGAATCAAGAAGCCAATTTCCAACACCGGCAGAGGCATTGCTGTGCATGCGGGCATACGTGTGTGTGTGTGTGTGGTGACTGTGTTCCCACCAGTCTTGCCAATACATCTTTGGTGGTACAGTGACATGGAGCCATGTGACACAGAGCTTGTCAGCAAGCCCTACTCTAAAGGAAGGGGTTTATTTGATTCTGGAATTTATCAACCTTAGTTCTTCATTGATATGCAGATATATGCTAGTAAGCTCTGGTCCACAAGTCTCTTGATGACCTTCCGAGTTCCATTCATTGGCTGACTTTGTGAGGATGTGAGTCTGGAACCTTGTCTCAGGCATTCATGAGTATGGCAGTTTCTGAGGCACCTGGAATGAGCTTCCTCTCTCCCTTCTCCTGCCTGGGAGTCAGACCAGGACTTAGGGGAGACCAAAAACTCAGGTGCTCTGGGTCATGGCAAGACTGAGGTTCTGGATGTCTTTCTGTGGTGCACGCCTTAGGCCCTCCCGGGTCGTCTCCATGCTGGTTTCCACAAAGCTGACACTCCATCAGGGTTTATGGAATCACCAAACATTAAACGTGCGGCTATCGGGCAGTGCCGTTGGCCAGCAGACGACCTGAGGTTTGCCGGGGGGCCATCAGCCTTCAGGCTCTGCTCACTCTTAAGTCGTGTTGCCTATTCCGGCACACACTGATATCCTGTCCTCATCCCCAGTTCCTGCTCTAGCTCACACTGAGGCCAGGAAGGACAGGGTCTCTGAGTCTTGCAGGAGCATGGCCCAGGAAGGGGAAACAATGTGAAACACACACTCTTCCCCTCTCTCCTTCCCACCCCACCCCGAACCCGTGTTTGTACAGCGAAGACTTAGTCGGGGCTTACTCGTTTCCAGATGTTTTACTGTCCGGATGCCTCTTCAGATCAGACTTTTTGCTCTCTTCCTCTTCTCCATCTCTTTCTTTATCAAGAACCCTCAAATCCCTGTTCTTTTTCCAGTTTGGGGGAGGGATTGCTATTGGCTCTGTCTGCTTTCGGTTATTGACGTTTCTTCTCTGACCTCTGGTCCTCCCTTGACGCAGAAGGGCTGTGGGCTTTTCAGGGCTGGGTGTGCACCCACGGAGATCGAGTGCATTCCCAGGACCCCCAAGAACACCTTCTCCAAATGTGTCCCTGTCTTCAGGAGCACAGCATCTTGTGACATCCTTTTATTATAGTTACTGCAGCTGTCATGTTACATAATTGCTTTTAAAATAGGACATATTCCTTTGTTGGAGAAAGTGCTCAAGAACAGCAGCTCTCCCTCTCTGCCATCTCCGCGTGTGCTCTGCACCCGCTCGTGGTCTGGATGCCGCTAAGAGCACGGCTGTGGCTCCATGAAGCTGCTCACAAGTGAGAGTTACTCCCGTCCCCCAAGTTCTTCCATCCGCTCCCTCTTGCTTTAGGACACCTTCCCTCTGGGCTCTTCCTGCATCCCCTCATTTATTTTTTGGTCCAGATGGCCCCTCATACTTGGAAGAAATTTCATGCTTGAGAGAAGGAGTGAGCAATGGGGATGGGAGTCCACAAGACTGTAGTTCAAACTTGAGATCAAATACAGCAAAGGGTTTACATCTCGCCTACTGATTCCAATGGGTTTTAGTGGCTTTCTGGAGTAGTAGGTTGAAAAGGATTCTGAAGCCAACTCTGGACTCAACAATAAAGAAGTCCGTGACTGATTGGCAATGCCTGTCAGGAGCGTGTGCAGAGAAGCGCTGGGCTTTAGCCGTCTGGAAGCCGATGTCGGTACCTCTGGTACCATTGAGTACGTTATTCCTTTTGCTATTTGTAGCCAACCTTTCCCATTGCTTTTTGACATCTTCTGGGGCCATTACTTCCCCCTCTAAGGTCCCAAGAAACATAAAATGTTACAGTATCATCATCACTTGCAACTTCTTAGAAACCCAAAATCTTGGGTACTGGCTGGGACAGACTGACTTCATGATTCTATGTCTCTACGACTCTACTGAGTCTCTACGGGGAGACTCAGTAATCTGTGGAATGTGTGGTCAGCCCCCCAGGTCACCCTGATGCAGACTCACCCCTAAGAACCACTGTGTAATGAGGAGGTGAATGGCAAAGTCTAGTCCTGCTTTTTGACTAACTCCTTTCTCTGCTTTAACAAAGTCACGGAAAGGTGAATCTACTGGTTTAGGATTTTCTGGATGAAGCATCTTGAGAGGACCTATATATTTTATAGCAATATTCGGCAGCAGATTTTATCGAGCTTCAGTAAATCCCTCCTGGACAGGGGAGAGGATGAAGCTGCCTGGGTGACAGCGTGATGTGAGCCCAGACGAAGACATTCTCAGAGCGCCTGACCCTCCATCCTTCTGGGGTATTTACGCCCCTGTCGGGGCCCCCACCTAGCCTTGCCTTCCCTCTCCCTGGGCAGTGCAGGCTCGTGGAACTGACATTTCCGATTGCACTGGAAGGAATCAGAGAAATCCACACTTGGGCTATCAGAGGGAAATGAGCACAATTAACATTTGTGTGGATTTGTGTGTGGGAGGGGCATGCTTGCGTGTGCGTGCGTGTTTTCCCTCCTTGCACACTACAACCATAGAACCAAGGGAAATGGCATGTAAGAAGGTTGCGCTCTCCCATCCTTCCCATCTCAGGGGATATATCTGGAAAGAGATCATCGCGGCCCAGACCCCAGCCCAGGAAGCAGAACCTCCACACGGATGGACACCTGTTACTTGGTTTTGCGGGCAGTGGCCACATCACGGCTGAAACATGTTTTTGGTCATGAGGAACAGCGGGCGAAATTCTGCATGCCATCAACAGGTTCCTGATTTCAAACCTTTCCCCTGTCAGCTACTGAGAGATGTATGCATTACCATTGGCGTGCTCTATATCGGAGTAGCCTCTGTTTTCTCATCTGGAAAGTGGGGGTAATTACTGTCTCCAAAAGTATTCGTAAGGACTTCTCTAAGAATCTACAGGCCCTTTGAATTCTGCCTCTCAGGGCATTCTGCAAGCACTATGCAGAACCAGCCCAGAAGTTTCTTCCAGAGTGCTCTTGCTTTCTTCAGTCTGCAGCAGCTGGCTCTCCCTCCCTACTCCAGGCGGTAGGACCACCTTGAGGGTAGGAAGCCCTGAGAGCCAGAGAGCAAGGACACCATCTTCTCTGCCTGCCGTGCTCAGACTGTGCCCCCTGGTGGCGACTCCAGATCCTGCAGACCCTTAGCTCTGCCGGTCTGGAGAAGGGAGGGCCTGCAGCCCACCTTGTCCTGATGCCCAGACTCAGGAGATCAGGGCCTTGCTTCTCCCTCCACTCTGAGAGCCCCTCTGCTCCAAAGCGCTTTCAGTATCTACAAGAAAGTTCGCAGACTTCATTCACTTTCTGGCAGCTTTATGTGAAATTGGCTATCTCTCCTGTCAGAAGTGTTTCCCGGTTCTTCATTCCCTTCCTCTTTGGGATTTGGCTACTTTCCGCTCCTGGCAGCCCCACACCTGCGCTGTCGGTGCAGAAAGACTCTGTACTCACAGCTCACTCTGTGCTTTTTACCTGTCAGCCAGGCCTGCCCCGCACGATAGAACACACTTAGAAAAGGCACGTGAATGCCATGGACACCCCAACCCCTGCTCCCCCTGCTTTCTCTTTCCCTCTCTCACACATGCACAACGATGCAGGGACACAGGTTCACAGAACTTTCTAGAAATTCTGCTAGTGTAAATAACTCCTACACTCGTCTGCTCAGCTCTTCTACCTCATTACAACCGAACTTCCGCTCACTAAGTACAACTTCCCTTCCTTCCCGCTAAACCCAACCAGAAGGTCTGCGGGCTCTTCTCCTAATCAAAAGAAGATGCTAACATGCCCACAAGAGCTGCATTTCTCCCTGGGCTCCAGCAGCTCCCCGACGTCGTCTCCCACTTCTTTGCTCCTCTAAAGTATGCCAGGAAAGGCACCCAGGACGTGGGTGTCCCCTAAGATGCGCTGACAGGTTATTCTGTGTTCTGGCACGCTGCGGGGTGCAGAGGGAGAAGGTGGTGGGACTCCAGCACTGGTAGATAATCTCCCTCCCAGGAAGCAATGAAAACAGCCCGAGGAGGTACATGCCTTACGGGCAAAGACCAGGTGAAGGTGGGTGGGGGGTGCCGATGGGGTCAGTGACACACATTCTCGTACGGTGAGCTCCCTGGGGTTGCGGGAATATGCCCAAGGTGTCAGAGCATTTCTCTATCAACAGGTTTGTAGCCTACCTGCCCTGGGGTCCAGCTGGAACATGAATAAATAAATAAAGTCACTGTCACTATGGAGAGGCATGGCTGAACTCTTAGGGGAAGTAGAAAGATCCCAAGGCAGACGGTGTTTACATTTTGGGGGGTCACAGAGAGATGGTCACAGAAAAGGTAGCTTGATCTTCAGAGGAAGGTTCTGGAGGCAGAAACGTCTGGATTCTCCATTGTCATAGAAACTGATGGTTCCCAGGCCAGCTTTTCTCCTGGATCTTCCCAATCTCAGTGCCAAGTTGTGGGGAAAGAAAGGGTTCACTGGGAGCATGGGGAGTTTAGAAGGGTCCCTGATAAAGGGCAGGTCATGATGAATGGAGGTTCTTGTCATTGAATAGATTCCCCCTTGTCTTGGAGTTCAACAGAACTGGGTTCTAGATGCGGGTACCAGCTGGCTGTGTGACCTGGCGTTTGAGTTAACTGAACCTCGCCCTCCTCCCGTTTGCCATCAGTTTAACTTGGCTACTCATCTCTGGCTTTGGTCTTGAGAAGTGAGGGAGCCGTGTGTGGGTGCCGACCACAGGCCCAACATAGAAAGAGGCATGAAGTGCCAGTGGGCTTGACGATGAGCATGATGTGAGGACAGTGGTCATCTCTGGCCACACCAGCCTTTCCAGAGGGGTTCCTAGAGAGTCGTTCTGGCTGGGTGACCAGTGACAACCCAGGATCACAGGACTACAGCCCAGCCTCACTCCCCACTTAGAAACTGCAGGAAGATGGCGCTCCCCATTCTACCAGGAAAGAGGCAGGCTGATGGTTGCTGCATAAGAAAACTTCTCCCCACAGCCTTGGAGTACTTGGAAGCACATCCTCACCATGCCCGCACCAGCCTGGGCCACAGCATCCAACGTGCCAAGAGGGAGCAGGAGGGTGGACGTGGTCTCCACCCGCAAGGCCCTGTCGGGGCCTGGCTCCTGTCCTGGGGCAGCTGCACTAGCAGTCTGCATGCAGGGTGTTTGTTCAACGCTAGTCCTGACAACAGACAACTGGGCCCAGCTCAGGTTGGGGCTCGGAGGCCCTCCCGCTTCTGGCTCTTGCTCCTGCCTCCTGCCTCTCCACCCACACCTCGCAGGAGCCTGTGTGTCCCCATATCCTGTGTTCCCAGAACCAGGGAGACATCCGGAGGCAGAGGTTTGAAGCCCAGCCCAAATGACGGCCTGGGAGAGTTAACAGGTTGTGTCTCTCTCTGAGACTCAGTGACTGTGCCCAGCTATGTAGGAGGGAAAAGAGATTTTTGAGATGGGAAAGAGGGGCACAGGCCTGGGCTGTGAGGAAACTCCAGAGGGAGTTTCAGAGGGTTACTTAGCTCCCCGTGAGGACCAACAAGAAAGCTGATGTCTGCAGAACTCTGGCTGCGACCAGAGGGAGGATCAGTTTTCGCAGCTCAGGGACCAGAACCAGGGCCAGCTAGATGGAAAGCTTGACCCAAGAGAGAGCTTTCTAGAAGCTATAAGGTAAGAGGTAAACTTTTGTCTGGTGCCTCATATAGATGTCTCATTTAATTTTACCACCTCCCCATGAGGAGGGATTTATAATGGCTGTTTTAGAGCAGAGGAAGCAGAAGCTAGACATCTGTGTAACCTGACAAGGTCCCCCAGCTGAAGAAGGACTGGGACTGTCCAGTCCAACTCAGTCCTTCACATGTCCTCTTCCTGGAATACTTATGCTCAAGCTGGAGCCCGCAGCCAGCATCTAGAGGAGATAGCTAGGTATTAAATGTATAGTTGGGCTGGCAGCCTGTAGCTCCTGGATTTCCCAGGACCAGCCAGATTACATTTGTGCTGTTACCAGTTGGTATGTCTCTAATCTCATTTCTTATCTTCCTCCATCCATTCCACTGCAACCGTGTTTGTCTCCTGGCTGTTCCTCTCACACACCAAGCATACCCTGGCCTCAGGACATTTGCACTTGCTATCCTTGTACTTGCAATGCTCACATATGGAGTGGACTGTTTTTGTCACTCCTCTCAGGTGTCTCATCAAATGCCACCTTCTCAGAAATGCATCCCAATTACACTACATAGTTGAAAAACTGCTGTACCATGCTTTTTCTTTACGTTGACTGACCATTTTTTCTTAGCTTTAGATTTCTTAGATTCTAACACCTGAAATATTATATATTTTACTTGATTTATTTAGTTTTAAGGTCTCCCTACTAGAATTAAAGTTCCATCTGATCAGAGACGTTGCTCACATCTCTGTCCACAGTGTCTAGAACACTGGCACAAGGGAGGCTCTTAATCAGTTAATGTTTGGAATCTAGTCATGGTAACTCGAGAGATTCTTTTCCAACTCGGATGTCCCATACTACTGTATTGTGTAAATGTTTACAAAGAGGTCTGAACTGAGCCCTCTCCCCAGGGGTTTTGTTATCACAAGGGAGAGGGAAGGAGTACACATAGGTATCAAATATCCAGGGCCCAGGGAGAGACTCCGGCAAGAGAGAGCCACAGGCAGGAGGACAGTGGGCCCCACACTTTTGGAGGGGGCAACTGAGAGCAGGCCCGGCCAGAGGACTTGCTTCAGGATTGTTTGATTCCAAGACCTCTAATGGCTGGGCCCCACCTGATGTCACAGTGAGGCTGGCTGAGAGGCACAGATGAGAATGAACTAATTTCCTTTGATTTCCTTTGATGTTTTCAAAGGCAGAAAATAATTTCTGTCCTCTTATGAGAACCACTTAGCTGTAGGCTGGGGTTGGGTGCTGTTCCATCTGTGGGGATGCTAATTAGAAGCAATTATACCCCGGCCTAACCTGCCAGGGCGGGTGCACCTCAGCAAAGCAGTCAGAGCTCCAGGGTGGTGGCCAGAGGCCTGCGGGTGTGGGTTGGTGGGCGGCCAAGCTATGGAGGGAACCCTGGATCCGGACACTCCCTGTTTGCAGGCCAGCACCCTGGGACAGATGCAGCCCCCGTCTCCATGAGCCCCTCCTTCCTGTGTGACCTGCTGGTTCCCGCACAGTGACAAACAGTTTGACTAACCCGATGTTCTAGGAGAGGGTCACAAGAGTCAGATGACATGAAACAGGACAGAATGTGAAATACGGTAGTTAATAAGGCTGAACCCCTGACGTGCTGGGAGCAAGGTGTCCAAACCCTCTTGCAGGGTCCCCTCCCGCTGCACTTGTTTGAATGAGATATTTCTGTCCGCAGAGATGTCTGCCTCTTCTGCCTGGGGCTGCTCCGCCGCTCAGTGACTCTAATGAGGGGTAAAAGGAGGACAAGCATTCACCTCTCACTGTGGCCTGAACTTCCAGTCTGCTGGGAGGTCTCTGTTCCCAAACCCCTCACCAGGCTGCTCACAGGGGGAAGGGACTCTGTCAATGTCCAGCCCAGAGTCACCACTGCCTGTCTTCCCTGTCTCCTGAGAGTGAGCACAGGACCAGGCAGCAGGACTCACTGGAATTAATGCTCCACAATCCCCTGTAAAGTCTGGCCTGGGCACTGCACTTAGGGGCCTGGGGGACGGGGTATGAGGGCACAGAGATAAATGGCTGAGGAACCTTCTCAAGGAGCCAAACAACTGAGCCAAAATGTTACCAGGGAGAGAGGGATGGAGGGCCTCTGGGAGGAGGGGGTTCCCTGAGTTGGGCAGTGGGAAGGGTGGTGAGCTGGCCTCTCCTGGCCTTTGCTGTTGACCATTGGGTAGTTCCCAGCTCACCCTGTGTCCTCCCGCCCCACACACTTCCCCTGGTGCAGAATGCACTCTAGCAAAGCAATCAAGTGAATGTATTTTTAAAAGAAAATTCATTTACCAAGCAGGCCTCTGGAGCTATTGATGGAATAGCCTTCCTCTGGATGGAAATAGTGGTGTAATGGCCTCCCCGGGGCTATTATTGCGCTGACATTACAGCAGGCTAATAAACCCCAAAGGGGTAGGACGTGCACTGGCAGCCAGTTCGCACATCTGGATAGGGGAGCCTGCAGATGCGGGGCTGGCTGTGGTGCCTGCAGTTCCAGAGGATGGCCACGAGAGGGCACTCCTGCGCTCCCGCAGCCGCCTGAACGGCCTGTCTCCCCTGCTAATAAGACGTTGAACTGGGGAGGGCTCTTCCTGGCAGACTCTGTACAGGGAAGTGAAGTCATCTGCCCTGTTCTCTCTCTCTCTGTGCCCCTAGTTGAATTTCCTAAAATGGTTTGCAAGCCCAAGGTAACTCACATCATTAAATCAGAAACCTTCATGTTAACGATTATCCTAAAAGCCCATGGAAAAAGCTTTTGAATCACATCAGAATGTGACTGAATGTATCATTTCTCTTTAGGGGAAGCCTGTGAGTTGAGTTCCAAAACCCCAGGAACAATTATAGTCTCCGGCTCCTCCTTTCCACCTGCTTCTCTTTGGGGGGGGATGTGTGGTATACAGTGGGCGTGGCTAGGGTGGGGTACCCATCCTCACCCACCTCCTGTTCTCCCGGGGGCCCTCTTACAGCGGGCACGGCGACCTGATGGCCTACCTTTGTGGCCTCAGTATGTAGCCCATAGCAGGTGTGTGTGCAATTCATGTTTGTGTTGAAGCTGATACTGCGTTTCCTGAGGTGGTCATGCAGTTTGTGCAGAAGGTCCAGCTACCCCCAGAATAGGACAACCAAATTGCCCCTCCTGCGACGGGGCAACACGACACCATCTGGGATCAGAAAAGACGGCCGTCGGTGCACAGACGCCTCTGAGGAGGACTCACCCTCTCTCAAAGGCCTGTAAACCCCCGTACATCTTACTTTAGGTTTCCCAAACCACTCATGAACACTGGAAGGCACATTTTATTGATTTAGTTGAGTTTTTTAAGAATGTATTTAGTTCTAATTTTATGTGAGGTACCCGTCCGTAAGAGCAAATGCTGGCATATACATTGGACATTTGTTAAGGAAAATCCCTGGCAATCCGGGTGTCCAAGGAAGGAAGGAACACGGCAGGCAGGCTTCTGACCCTGAGCCAGCCTTTCCTCTTGAGAGAGCTGAGACTTTCTCTTCTGCCATAGCCTGTGGCTCTGCAGAGGTTCGAGGGAGAGCCCAGACCAGAGGTGGGTGGAAACACAGGGAGCAGGGGGGCTGTCCTGGCGCTGCCTCAGCCTCCCCGGTGGGGCATTCAGATACCCAGTAACTCTGACCTGATGGCAGAATGCGAAAAGGAGCAGGTGGGTGTGAATTTATGCCCCTGCAGATCCCAGCCCAGGACAGTAACTCTTTTCTTTAACTTTCTGGCTCTTAAATCAAAGTCCAGCTCAGTCTTTAGGCCAGACTTAGGAGATTTATCTTGTGGAATTTGTAGTTTTTAGCCTCATTCTCCTGAAAGTTCAGATTCTTTCTGAGGACAGGTGGAGTCCAAGTCCATGAGGAGGGGCTGGCCTGGTGGTGGTATCCTCCCCAGAGGGATGAGGTTGGTCAAGGCCCCGAGTGGGGAGGGTCTGGGGGGGCCTCGTCACAGGGGAGACCTCAGCTGCCCATTTCTGTTCTGCCTTCCTCCAGGCAGCCAGCAGGCAGCAGGTTAGTGGGCTCGCCTGCCTGCATTTTGAGAAGCCCACCTCAGAAAGCATTTCCTCTCCATTAGATACCATGCTAGTCTTCTTCCAGGACACTTGCCTATAATTCCATGATCCAGCCACCCTGCCTTTCTCTGGCCACCCACTTCTGCCTGTGAGAAAGAGATGAGGTGGGAAAGGAGGGAAATTACTACATCACCGGCATGCTATACTCTTGTTTTCTTTCATATCACAAAAGATAACCCAGATAACTCCCTAAACATAGCTACTAGATATTGAGTACTGGTCCTTTGTGGGTGGTGTGCAAGTGTTTTACTTACATTTCATCATTTCATTCCTTTCCTCACAACTATCCTAGGAAGTGGGTGCCATTATCACCCCCATTTCACAGATGAGACTAAGGCACAGAGAAGTTGCGAGTTGTTACTGGTTATACATCTCACTTGTGGTAGAGCTAGGTCTCCCATCCAGCCAGTGCTTGCAACCAGTAGGCTGGGCTCTTGCATAAGCAGAAGCCACTAGAAACTTCCAATAAGGACTGACAGGTTGGAAAGGTGCTTCCTGGCAAGATACCATGGTTCTCGTGCATCCTCTGTACGTTGAGAAGTGAAAAAGACCACATTCTGTTGCTTCCCAGTGCTCCATTGATGAAATGTACCTGAAACAGATGTCCAGACACACCCAGAGCAGCGACAGGGAAGCCAGCAAGGGTGACGTGGATTCTGGGTTTGCCCTGCCCAGTCTCCCTCCCCTGCTCCTCATTGTTCCCTCCCCCAGACTGAACAACTCTGAGGGCTGGGACCAAGGTTTACCTCTACCCTTCCTTTGGGCAGCTAGCAAGCTGCCCCAAACCACCCTTCCCACTATCACCACTGGTCAGCCCTTGAGAAAGACTGAGCAGTGAAAAAGAATTTGCGCTTTGACAGCAAATACCAATTATTATTAGTGATGTGTCTATTACCCAAGACAGAGGTATTTGCCTCAACAAGATCCGCTCCCCGGTTTGCACAAGATGAAATTCAACAGTACATTAACCTGGTGGTCTTGCGAGCTGGAAGTCATGCTGCTCGAGCCCACAGTCAGGGGAACGCTCTCCACACTCAGAACTTGAGGC
Organism: Meles meles; assembly: GCF_922984935.1. Lineage (NCBI taxonomy): Eukaryota > Metazoa > Chordata > Mammalia > Carnivora > Mustelidae > Meles > Meles meles. The sequence continues at coordinate 92,742,090 of NC_060073.1, read as the reverse complement.
CTCTCTCCCCTCACACACCTCAGTCCCCAAGCCCACGTGTTTGTAGCACTGGCTACAGGAGCCCATGGGGCTGTCAAGGAGAAGCCTGATTTCCTGAAGGAAGAGGGAAAACCCAGCTGTGTGTGTAATGAGGCCTTCCCCATACACCTTGGTCCAATTCACATATTCACAAACATTTCTGCCCAAATTCTGGAAACTGCCCAAATTCTGGAAAATCAAGGAGTAGGCATTCTCCCAGAGGACTGCACATAGTGGGTAGAGCATGTGCCTCCGTTCCCGAGGGCATGGACCGGGCATGCTAACATGTAGGCTGGACCCCCAAGGCTGGAAGTTCCAGAATAACATGTTTCACAAGCTGAATGCAAAATTAAAAGATACATGCAGCCAATGAACTGCCTAATCGAGGAGCTCACTTCCAGCGGAACTCGGGGGCCCACCCTAGCCCGGCCGACAGATGGGCCTGTCCCCTCCAATCTGCGTCCCTCCCGGACTCTCTGTGGGGACCGTGTCGGCACCCGCCTTGCATGGGATTCCATCTACCTTCCTTTCTCTGGAAGTCTTCCCCCGCCCCCGGCCCCTCACTGCCTTCTCTTTCTCCTCTTTCCTCTCCCTCCTTATGGTGAGCCCCCAGAGAGCAGGCAGTGTAAAGACCCCAACCCCCAGAGGCCCAGCACATGCTCAGACGGAGCAGTGGGGGTGAGAAGCGCACGCCCTGCGCCACTAGGTGGCGCTCGTCGTGCTGGTCCGGCGTTAACTTGGCGGAGACTAAGGAAGCCGGAGCCCGCTGGGGCAGGATGGGCCCGCGGTCACGGAAATTTCACTGTGTCTTAGGAGCTTTACGCGCGCGCGCGCACACACACGCACACGCGCGCGCACACACACACACAGCGACTGTACAACGTAGATAGCATGGACTCCTCTTTTCAAACGAAGACAATGAAGATAAAGATACGTGAGCAACTCGTCTCAAGTCCTGCAACTGATGGCAGCCCGGGAATGTCCTTGCTTCTGGTCAAGAAGGAGAAAAGGGCTGGGAGAACTCCCGGGCTGGGTCAGGGGCTGGCGTGTGGGCGCTGTGAGCAAAAGCCTCACACCCCTAAGCGAACAGAATGGGAAGCAGGGGCAACGGAAGGAGGGAAGGGGGCGTGGGAGATCTCAGGATATGTCTGTGCCGATCTACACCATCTCCTGGTGTCTCTCCTCCTTCCTTGCTGGTGCTGGAGACCATGCCTCCAAGGTACCCCTCCCCTTGCTGACTCCGGGTGGTGCTAGGCCAGTGCTGGCCCCTGCCCCCTGCAGACCCTTTGTAAGGCACAGCACTCCATTCTGGCATCTGGGCCACGACGTGGGGACACGTGGAACTCTTAGCGGCACTGCAGATGTGGCATCAGAGCAGAAATTGCCTTCCCAAGCTTCATAAAGGAAGACAGATGAATGCTGAGAACAAGGCAGGAACCAAATCACCCCTTGTCAGTGTTGCTCCCATAGGGTTAATACACTGAGAATAAAATCCTAGGAAAAGAGGGGTTAAAACAGAAACTTAATTAAGGGTTAGTGATTCCAGGAAGAAATCAAAGGGAAGAATGTCACTGAGCATTCGGGGTTAGTTTTAGAGTCTTCAGCCAAGCAATAGCATGGCAGGTCATTAAATGAATTTAGTTGAGATTCTGGGTTGTTATATTGTGGTTAATTAATCTAGGTAAGTATTTATAATAGTAATGGCAGAGGGACCATCCACCAAAACAAATCATTATAAAGGAAAGTCAGGTGAAGTCAGGGGATGGGCCAGGGAGAGGGTGTGGGTCCAGGGGCATGACTCTACAGGGCATCACTCTGTTTTGAGTGTCCCAGGTCGGGGCAGAGGAGGGTCTGGGGAACTGAGCGACAATCCCAGAGCTCAGGGGTCAACGGGCCTAGCCAGGGTGGTGGTGAGTGTGACAGAGGCTTATTCGGGGGTTGCTTTCCTAATTCCGAGACGTTCTGTCTCAGTGAGGGATGGGGAAAAAAAAAATCTCCTGCTGAAAAATGTCACCTTCAACCTGACACTGCAGCCCGAGCATTTACAAATCTGCCTGTCACCATGACAGCCTGACAGATAGCAACCTTAGCTGGGGCGGAGTTAAATCGCCACTATAAGTCTTGCAAAAAGTTTGGCTCTTAAGATTTTTATCATCGAGACAGGTTAAGGGATGGGGGGCACGGCTTCTGAATGGGAAGGAGAGTGAGGATCCATGCCCGCCTGCTCGGGAGCTCCCGCAGCTGTGGGATTATCTATTACCTGAGGGGAGGTGACAGCAGAAAATTACCCAGCATCAGCCCCATCTGTTGCTGAGTACCGTTTATTTCACCTTCACTAATTCACTTGGTTTGTCATTTTTCCTTTGTCTCCATGTCATCCACTAAACCCTACGTCTGTGTGCCGCGGTGCTCCTGGCCGGGCATTGCGGCTGCAGAAACAAAGCCTCCGGTAGCTTTTCAATGAATTGCAGTCACTCCTGAATCTCTCTCCCCTCTCTCTTCATTGTCATTTCCTCCATAATTGATTAGGAACTGGAGGCGGGAGAGGAGAGGCTGTGATTGCTTTTACAGCCTGGGTCTGCAGGCAAAGCACATTTCTGTGTTTGGCTTCGTCTCCTGGGACCTGCCTCTGTCAGGCAGAGGTGGCAGAGTATTAATAAGGGATAGCAGACTCATGTCACTGGGAGAGAGGTTTCAGAAACTAGGCTAAAGCCCTGGCTCTCCCATTATATTTGGATGCTTGGCCATCAACCTCTTCCAGCCCAGTTTTTTTTTTTTTTTCTTTAATCTGAATTACAGATCTAATGCCTGCTCTCCTCCCACCTGCTGGGGTTGTTGTAAAGATTAAATGAGATAGTACAAGTGGGGGGAGCTCACTGTGCCTATTGAATGAGAAAATAAATTTAAGGCACTTCACGGTGTCTTGCATATAATAAATGCTCCCTAACTACCATTATTAGTAGTATGCAAATGTAAGTAATTATGATTATTTGTCACCCTTGCAGTATTCGCTATTCTTCTGGTTTCCAAGCTAGATAAAGTTGTGCATTCAAGATTCTTTAAGCAAGTTCCATGTGCCAGGCTCTGTATTCTATCCTGGGGCCAGGAAGACCTTTAAAACACAAGCAAGAAGTGTGGCGCTTAGGTCTGAGAGCACAAAGTTGATGGGAAGGCATGTCATGGAGTTGAGAACAGGGGGCGTAGGCATGCACCTAACTTGGAATGGAGGGTTTGGGGTGCTGGAGAAGGTCCTGGTTAGAAAGTGACATCTGCATTGGGGCTTAAAAGGGTTCCTGAGTTGCTTTGGGGGGAGGACATTCTAGTGGGAATTCCTCTCAGCAGTACCCCCAGGCAGGACAAGGAGCAGGAGCACACAGTACCCCTGAAGTAAGGGGCTCCAGATTTGAGCCTGGATATGGGAACAAAGGAGATATAACAGAAGGAGCATATTTATTTCGTACCAAACATCATGAACTTTCCTGAAGGGCAGTGAAAACCCCTAAATGCTTTTAAACAAGGAGTGATGGGGCCTCTAGGTGGCTCAGTCGGTTAGGCTTCTGACTCTTGGTTTCAGCCCAGGTCATGATCTCAGGGTCGTGAGATTGAGCCTCATGTCAACAGCTCCATGCTCAGCAGGAACTTTGAGATTTTCTCCCTTCCCCACTCCCTCCGTCCCTTGACAATCTAGCTCTCCCTGTCCCCCACCGATGCATGCTGTGTCTCACTCTAAATAAACAAATAAATCAAAGTATTTTAAAAATTAAAAAAAAAAACATAAACAAAGAGTGAGGGGACCAAATTTGCTGGATCAGACTCTGATTTGGATGGGATATGAATGGAGCAGAAAGGTCAGCCAGGCTGACAGTATGAAGATCCAAAGCCTGCAAAGAAACTGCCTGCCTTAAGGAGGGAAGTGAAAACAAATAATGCAATATGCATCACTGAATTCTCAGAGTTGAGGAGATGCTCCCCAGGGTAGGCAGCACTGGGGGCCTGGAGTATATGAAGGACAGGGAGAAGAACACCAGCAGGAGTCCAAAAAAATCCATGAAGTTGCAAACTGCTGCCACCAGAGGGCAGTGTTAGAAGGGCTGAGATCAAGCAGTGCCTCCTCCAGGCTCAGCCACAGGGAGGGCAGGGCAGGGAGCTGTCTGCTAGAGGAAATGCCAAATGTGTTGTCTGGGACATTTTCACCTTAAAATGTTCTGGGGCACGGTCAGGCCAAGGATTTAGTTTAAAAAAAAAATCTGAGTGATCTTACTGACAAGATATGCGCTGGAATTGTCTGAGAAGCCAGGGTACCCGTGGTACTGCGGGCACCCCGCTTGTTTCGTTTTTATTGTAGTATGGTGCCCATGGGTCAGTCCTCCCTGAGGTGATGTGAAAGATTGAATTGGGTCAGCCTCACGCCTTCCTAAAAGAATGATTTCATATGTCTACATGTGTTTTCTTATACATCGTCTTCTCAAACCCTTAGGGCAACCCTATAAGGCACATATTAACATTTTACAAATGCAATTCAGAGAAGGTACATGATTTGCCAGGAAATGAAGTAGGTCTTGATTCAAGAGCTCAGGCCCTTCCTGCTATTTCACACCACATCTTTTCATTCTCCTTTGTCCTTTGGAATATGAGGTTTTCTACTTAACCGTTGGTAAGTCTGTGGATGGTGCGTTTGAGTGGCCTAATAGGCATATCCACCTTGACCTTGACCACCAAGGGGTGGTCTGCCCCAGATCAGGCTGGAGAATCCAAGATGTTTAACTGACTTGTTTCCATGGATGTTTCCCACCTAATTCTTGGGGCAACCCAGTGGGTAGGATTACATTCCCATTTCCACATGAGGAGATGGAGGCTCGGAGAGGTTACATGTGCCCAGGCAGCTCGGCTAGTAAGCAACAGAGGTCTGTACACCCCACCGCTGCACAACTGTTCCCCTCTTGCCCTGAGATGGACAGAAGCCACAGTTTCTGAACCCCCTTGGAGGGGAGGGCTGAAGTTCATTAGGGAGGCTGGATTTGTGGCCCAGAAAGGTGCACATCAAATTAACATTCCAACAAACTAGGTTCCTAAGACAAAGTGTTGTTGATATAGCAGACCTGTGATACTCCGAAACCAAGGAGAAAGCTGGCCCCTTGAAACGAGAGTGGCTAATTCTATTTGGGATAGAAAGAACTCTCATCCTCAGAACAAACAGACAAATTGCCTCTGCAAAACTGAGTGTTGGGGCTGTGTTGGCTGCTCACTGTCACGGTGAGGCATGAGAGAATAATGATAGAACACAGCACCAGACCCACCAAGCATGCGACCCCAGGACCCTGGGAGAGGGGAGTGGAATGCAAGCCCATGAAAACAAGCCTGCAGGTGCGGCTAGAAACAGCCTAAAAGGCTCCGTGTAAAAGGCCTAATGTTTCTTGGGTGAAGGCAGTCTGGGGGACACTGGTTAGATGCACATTCTCTCACTAGGCTCTAAAGAGGAAAACATTCCAATGGATGTGGACCTCCCAGTTTCCCCACACACCTGGATCACACCACACAGCTTTGTCCTTCTACATATGGATTTGGAATCTGTCCAGGATATAGTTTTATCTCTCCCTTGTTGTTCTCCTTTTCTTTCCCAATGGAATTAGACACCCAGGAAAGCGACCCTACCTGTTCCCTAACTTCTCAGAGTCTTTCTCCTCTAGTGATAAAGGAGTTTGATCAGATTCTCCATCCCTGATTACTGTGAGAATGGAAAGAATGGGCATCAATGATAGCAGTTAGCTCCATAGATAGTGCATATTAAAGCTACATAAATACTGGGCTTCTCTCTTCCTTCTGCTTTGTGTCTCAAACATGTGCTTGCGTGCAGACACACACACAGGGCAAACCACAAACCTTGCCAATAAATCTATGCTAAGTCAGAGTTAACTTAGAAAATCAACACGGTGCAGAGGCTTTTAGAGGACTGACATTCCTCAGGTTATGGAAAACAATAATAATAAATCTTAAGGAATGTCACCTTGCCCCTGGCACTGAAGACAAGAACCTGAAAACGTTAGTGGAATAGCCTTGAGTGCATGGAGAAAAGCGGCAGACAATCTGTGCGCAGCAGGAGAGAATGGCGGGTGTTAGCGGGAGGGAGCTGGGGACACAGCAGCTGGCCCAGTGGTTGTTCATTTCTCAGCTTTCATTTCAGGATTTGTTCATTTCTCAGCTTTCATTTCAGGAGCAGGATACAGGGCAAAATGGCAGCAAATGTGGGAAACACACACATCATAGTCTTTGGAATTTTGGAGTGAACTTGAAAATGGGGACGCATCAGTCCTGAGCCATTGGGGCTGTCTTGCTCCAGTCTCTGAGTCACGACTGGGGATGCTGGCCCTTCTGAGAGTTTGGCTGGCTTTGCCACAGCAGCCTCTTTGACACTAGTTCACGTCGTTTTACACGTTGGCTGAATGATTTGGGTGCTTAGATCCTCGAGTAATTTTGCAGAATTTTTTACCTCCCATTCTCGCTCCAAATATTATTTCTTGGAGCTCTCTCTTTCTCTATCATAAACTCCTATTAGTCATGTGTTGGGTCTTCTCACTCAAAATTGCTATTTCATTTCCACATTTCTAGCGACTTCCTCAGATTTATCTCCCTTTTTGGTCATTTTCTCTTCTCTGACAGTGCTTATCTATTCATTGAGATTTTAAATTTTCCATGACTTCATTTGATTTATTTCTAAAAGCTTTATATTTTAAGGCACCTCTTTTTTTTTAATGTCTTACAATTTCTTATGTGTTTGAATCCTATTTTTTAAAGTGCTGTAAACTGAATTATGCCATAGTCTCTATTATGTTATTTGATTCCTTGAAGTTTGTAGGGGGCTGAGAGGATGTGGCTGTTTCCTCATGTGTTTGGCCATTTTGGATTATGAACACAGCTTTAGTAGGGAATGTGGGAATGGGAACTTCCGTGTGGCCTGGGGGGAGAGCAATTGTGCTCGCCTCTGCCAGGGCCCCCAGGGATAATCAGCAAGGGAAGCATGCATCTGAACCCCAGACCCACTTTCAGCACATTCCTGGAATTACAAATTCCCTGGACAGACATGGCTGTTCCATCCAGAGCCCAGGTCAGGACAGACAAGGTTCTTTACAATCTTTACACACATTTTGGAATTTTTTTCCTAATCCAACATTTGGAGGCTTCCAAGGACTCCAGCCTTATATGGAAATGCCAGCAGGTCCCCAGCCTCTGTTCCCAGGTTACTGTTAAGACTCAGCCACTTAGGTTACAACCCAAGAAGCTGCCCTCTCCCTCCCCCAGCCTTAGGCAGTTGGAGAACTAGCCCCTACTCTCACCACTCTACTTTAAGTCCTCTCTTTGTTGTTGGTCCTTGGAGAATCCCTTTATTTTCTTGTAATCATCATCATCATTAGCAACATCATCATCACGGCTAACATTTATTGAGCCCTTATACTGCATGCAAGCTCTGTTCTAATTGCTTTATATGAACGAACTCATTTAACCCTCATAACAACACTATGAGGCAGATGCTATAATTGTCCCCATTTTACAGATGATAAAATGATATTTTCCTTTAAAGAACAAGTATTCCCCTTTGGAAGAAAAGAAAGTCCTAAAGATTTAGAATATAATTCTATAGAAGCAGATGAAGAATCAGAGTCATGGAGGAAAATGATATTCCAGGGTTCACATAACCAGGTCCTATCAGAGTCAGAACCAGCCGCTCCTTCACCTTAACTGTAAGTTAGCCCAGTGTCAAATTTCTCTGCTAAGAGTGTTCCTCTTACGATGTTCTGCCTATTTCTTACATGGTAGTCAAGCTCTGATTTGCCGGGGAAAATCTGAGAGGACGATTATGGCATCTTTTACAGGAGGGTTAGCCTGGTCTCTTGTCTCAGGTCACTCTACTACTGCAGACTTTCTAACCAACCCTGGTATTGGGAGGTTAGAAAACAGATTGTACGCCCAGTTCACAGAATTACTATAAGAGTTTGGCTGCTAACTTCTGTCTTCTGAGGAGGGTGATTCTCACAAATACAGACAGATTTATAAATACAGATTGAACATGCCTCTGTGAAAAGTGTTGGGGTGATGTGCGTGCCCTCCTTTGATGTGAGTTGTTTTGAAAAAAAAAAAAATCTATTTGCTGAACTCTATTGTAGTCAACTAAGCAGCCTCTGGATTATGCTTTGAAATTACAGTTGACACTAGAAAAACATGGTTTTGAATTTTACAGGTCCATTACTATGAAGGATTTTTATAGAATATACTGTAAACATATTTTCTCTTCTTTATGATTTCCTAGATAACATTTTCTTTTCTCTAACTTATTTGATTGTAAGAATACAAATAACCCACAAAATAGCTGTTAATTGACTGTTTATGTATCAGTAAGGCTTCCAGGCAATAGCTGGCTATTAATAGTTAAGTTTGGAGGGAGTCAAAAGTTATAGGCAGATTTTTGACTATTATTATTGAGATTAGAAGAAAGAGGGAGACACAGGCTCTTTCCGCTATCTTTCTGCACTGAAAGCTTCTCTGTGCATTCATGAAGATGACCCTGGAGCATGAGATGGGGGCAAAACAGAAAGGGTAGGACTAGGAGTCTAGCTGTCCTTGGGATCTGACAGGTTTGGGGCAGGAGAGAGTAGGACAATGTCTGAAACAGCACGCTTCTGAGTCCAAGGAGGCAAAGAACCAACCAGAGTGACCAAGTGACTTTAGCTCTTAAGAGAATGTTCTCAGCTCTCTGGGCTCCTTTATGAGGCTGTGTAACTAGAGTAGGTAGGAGTCCAGAGCCCATGAGTACCTTTATCCCTCCCTGGACATGGAGAAAATGCCAGGAGGATCATGCGACATCACCAATATTCCCCACTTGTGTGGGAAACCTGCATTTCTACCTGTACCATTTCCTTTCTCATCACTCTCCCCCCAAAGCTCTGCTCCAAACAAATGACACCCAGTTCAACTTCCTGCCTTCCTGATTTCGCCAACATTCTTTTCCTTCATCAAACCTGGGATTGACCTGTTTACATCTTTCTACACATCAAAATTTCCAGCCTATAGTATGGTACTTGGGACCACAGAGGGAAACACATAGGAGGACCTTTTGGGATGTTGAGAATGATCTGTACCTTCATTACCTGGTGGTTATGCAAGTATATATAGTCGCTAAAATTTGTCAGCTGGTACACTTAGAATATATGTAGGGGAATATTTGTAAATTTTATCTCTACAAAACGGACTAAAAAAAAATCTCCCATGTTAAACAAGGAGGGCACTGAATCCTCACAGAGCCTCAGTCTTATCTAGGAACAGAAGTGGGGTTGGACTATGCAGAAGATGCTGAAATTAAAAAGGCACTTTCCAGAAATAAAGTTTTAAAATCAGAGTCCTTGAACACATACAATAGCCAAGCATTATGCTAGGGCTGAGGCTATGAAAAAAAAAAAAAATCTCTGGAGGAAACTTTGCAGTCAAATAGGAAAGCAGGAAGTTCCAAGAGTTAGTGGATAAGCATTGTGATAGAGGCAAGAGTAAGGAGCCATAGGAAAGCACCAAGCCCAGGTGAATGGCACAACACGCTTCTGGCAGGAAGTTCATATTGAGCCCTAGAGATTAGGAGTGGGTGGTTGGGGGGGATTCTCCAGGATCACTGGTGAAAGCAGAAATCAATGACTGAGCACATGCATACGTGTGTGTGTGTGGGGGGGGGGTGGTCTGTGTGTGTGTGTTTGTGCTCATAGCTCTCGAAGACCAGGACTCTTCACCACATAAAGCTGGGAGATCACATTTGGGTTGGAAGCTAACTGAGGAGCTGGGAAATCCCCAGTGGTTGTTAATGCTGGGCACAAACTCTTGTGGTGGAATGGAGCAATTTGGTTAGCTGTGGTCCCCTCTCTCTAGGAGTTTGATTTAAAGTTATCTCACTTGTTATTTCTGATTGTATGGGTTACTATCTAAGGAATGGTCTTTCTTGGCCAGAGACTCAAAGTTTTATTGCATATATAAACATTTTCCTTTTTTTTTAAACTTCAGTAAGTTCCAAATGACAAGCCTTTACTCAGTACCTCAGATGATTTGTATGTCTATCAAGATGCATTCTTCCTAAGGATTTCTTCTCTTCTCCTTCTATCTTTTCTCCTTAAGAGATCTCCTCTTCGTCCATGACTTCTGTTATCATCTGTAAGTCCAGAACTCTAGTGTTTATATCTCAGGCCAAAATTTCCCTTCTTAGCTCCATTTGACCCAATTGCTTACTGGGTCATAATAATCTTCTTAGCCTGGCAATGACCCAGTTGTGTACTGGGCCATAATAGCAGCAAACACTTACCTAGCACTTACTCCGCCGGGTACCATTCTAAGCACTCTGTACATATGAACTCATTCAGTCTCCACAACAAACCTGAAAGGAAGGTACTAATGTTGTATAGCACTTTTGTGGATGCCTTCCAAGCACCCCAAACCCAGCATATCTAAAAGTGATGTCACAATCACTGTCCTGAAATCTGCACTGCATTTTTTCTATATTTCACATTTTACTAAATGATACCATCAGAACATTCCCACTAGGTACTCAAACATAAAACCTAGAATTCACCCTTAACCTTCACCATGTTCAATCTATATTCAGTCACCAAGTTTGCCCTTCCCCTAACTGCCCCATTTTTTTTTTTAAAGAAAAAGTAGCATTATGGGTTTGCTAAGAGTTTGGCTTTGAAGATAGACTATTTAGGTTTGAATCCTGGTTCTGACACTTAACAGCTACAAGTCCTTATGGAATTTACTTAAACTTTCTGAGCCTGTCTCAATGTGAGAATTAAATGAGTTAAAACATGTAATACATTTAGAATAGTGCTTGGAATGCAGTAATGGGATATTTCTTCATCTGTCTCAGTTTCCAGTTGGTGGATAGTATATTACACTAAAAAGAACAAGTGATTTGGTGACAGACCGACCTGGGTTTATATCCTTTTCTTGCCACTTACTTTATGTGTGACTCGATCGAATTGGTTAATTCAATGGGCTCAGTTTCTTTATCTGTAAAATGGAGATAATACTACCCACCCACAGGGCCATTGTGAGGAATAAATGAGAAACTCTATGCAAAGCTCCTCACTTAACACTTAGCATGTGATAGGCACTTAGTAAATGTTATTCCTCTTCTCCTCCAATCACTGCTGCTCTGCACTGTCATCCACTTCCAAGAAGAAAATAATTTGTTGCCAGAGAATCATCTGGGCCTGGTGGATGGGAAGGAAAGAGGGAGCAACTCAGCAGATTCTTCAGTTTTGCCATGAAGTGTAGGTTCAGAATCATGAGCAAGAATTGTGCCTTTGACATGCCCATCTCTCTCACTTTATATCCTTTTTTTGGGGGAGGGGGTTAAAGTTGAGTATGGAGTTAGCTTGTAAATTATGATCTATATTTTAACTGTACACTGATGTTCAATACACACATTCCTGAAAAACTACATTCTCTAGCTCTTTTTCCCTCTTCAGAACAAATACAGTGCATAGTGCCTTTCCATTTCCCAATTTAATGGTATGACATATGGTGTCATCCCCATAATGCTGGGCCCAGGGGGAAAACGGCTTAAACAAACACAGGGCTGTCCTCACCCCCTCAGGTGGAAGGCTAGGCAAGATATGGAAGGGGTAGAAATAGGACAGCTACACTGTCTGCGGGGCCCAGTGCAGAATGAAGATGTGGACCTCTTAGTCCAAAATTTTCAAGCATTTCAGGATGGCAGCAGCAGAGCACAAGCCAAACCCAAGGCCCTTTGAGCTTGGCATCCTGTAGGACTGCACAAGGCACACACCTCTGAGGCTGGCCCTAGTAGGGAAGACCTAGCTCTCTTTCCCATGGGTCGCTGTGGCCTCCCCTTGGATGCTTATAAATAGCCAAGACTTACTTCTTCACCCAGGGCTGTCTTTTACCCTTCACCCAACTCAAGCATCTGAAGATTACTTAAGAAGCAGATGCTTGTTAACATCCAACATCACATCTCTGATCTCTCCCTCACTGGGGCTCCATGTATTCTTTGAACCCCCAAATTATCTGTCACTGCTTCTCTAATGACTTTTCCTTCTTTTCTTGAAACACTAAAGATACTACCAATAAAAATGTGCTATTTTCGAAAGCCAATATTTAGTGAGCACTTATTTAATTCCATGTGAAGGGCTTTTAACATAATTTTCGTATTTAATCTTTAAAACCTTCTAGTCAGTAGATAATGTATAACTCCATTTCACAGATGAATTTATAGATTAGAGGGTCAAGTATCTTGTCCAAGGTCACGCAGTGACCATGTGATGGAGCTGGCATTAGAACCCTGGACCCTCCAATTCCAAAGCAAGGGAAGAGTGTTTGCAGAGTCTGAAAAGTGTGTAATAAGAGACACATAATGCAATCAAATGGCAAACAAAACAAAATACTATTAAGATGTCAGTTTTTCCTAAGAGATTTTCTGGTTTTAAGGCAATTCCAAAGAAATACTAATTGTTTTGTTTCATCTTGTTGGTGTAGCTGTTAGGGGAGAATATGTTCATTTTTAGCTATAGCCAAGAAAACTGCAACAGAGAAATCGAATGAATGGAGCGCAGGGCAAACAGCCCTGTATGCAAACAGCCCTGTATGGTTTTTTAAAAAATTTTTTGATTGAGGGACAATTGACATATAACATTATATCAATTTCTGGTGTAGAGCATGATTTAATATTTGTATACACTGCAAAATGATCTCCACATTAAGTCTAGTTTTCCCAGACACCATGTGAATCTTCGTGCTATGCATTATGGTATCACTGACTACAGTCACCATGCTATCCATTACATCCCCATGACTTCTTTATTTTATGACTCAAAATTTGTACCACTTGACCCCCTTCTTTCATTTCCTCGACTCCCCAACCCCCTCTCTGGAAACCACCAATCTGTTTTCTGTATCTATTTGTTTGGTTTGCTTGTTTGTATGTTTTTTAATGTTCTGCATATAAGTGAAATCACATGGTATTTGTCTTTCTCTGTCTGACTTAATTAACTTAGCATAATACCTTCAAGGACCATCCATGTTGTTTTGCATGGCAAGATTTTATTCTTTTTTATGACTGAATAGTATTCCATTATTTATATATATTATATACATGTACACATACATACATATACACACGTGTGCATATCCAATTATATATGTATATATACAATGTGTATATATCCACATTACAACTTCTTTATTCATGTATCCATGGGCACTTATGTTGCTTCCATATCTTGGCTATTATGAATAATACTTCAATGAACATAAAGGTGCATATATATATATATTTAAATTGATGTTTATAATTTTCTTCAGATAAATATGCAGAAGTAGAATTACTGGATTATCTTTTTTTTTTTCATTTTATTTATTTTTTCAGTGTAACAGTATTCATTCTTTTTGCACAACACCCAGTGCTCCATGCAAAACGTGCCCTCCCCATTACCCACCACCTGTTCCCCCAACCTCCCACCCCTGACCCTTCAAAACCCTCAGGTTGTTTTTCAGAGTCCATAGTCTCTTATGGTTCGCCTCCCCTCCCCAATGTCCATAGCCCGCTCCCCCTCTCCCAATCCCACCTCCCCCCAGCAACCCCCAGTTTGTTTTGTGAGATTAAGAGTCATTTATGGTTTGTCTCCCTCCCAATCCCATCTTGTTTCATTTATTCTTCTCCTATCCCCCTACCCCCCCATGTTGCTTCTCCATGTCCTCATATCAGGGAGATCATATGATAGTTGTCTTTCTCCGATTGACTTATTTCACTAAGCATGATACGCTCTAGTTCCATCCACGTCGTCGCAAATGGCATGATTTCATTTCTTTTGATGGCTGCATAGTATTCCATTGTGTATATATACCACATCTTCTTTATCCATTCATCTGTTGATGGACATCTAGGTTCTTTCCATAGTCTGGCTATTGTAGACATTGCTGCTATAAACATTCGGGTACACGTGCCCCTTCGGATCACTATGTTTGTATCTTTAGGGTAAATACCCAGTGAATTACTGGATTATCTAATAGTTCTAATTTTAATTTTTTGAGGACCTCCGTACTATTTTCCACAGCTTTTGCACCAATTTACATTTCCACAAATGTAATTTGTGGAAATTAGTGCACAAAGGTTCCCTTTTCTCCAAATCTTCACCAACACCTGGTGTTTCCTGTATTTTGGATAATAGCCATTCTGATAGGTGTGAGATGATATCCCATTGTGGTTTTGATTTGCATTACCCTGGTGATTATGGATGCGGAGCATTTTTTCATGTGCTTTTTGGCCATTGACATGTATTTTTTGATAAAATGTCTATTTAAGTTCTTTGCCCAATTTTAATTAAAATTTTATTAATTGATTTGTTTGCTTAGTCATTGAGTTGCTTGAGTTCCTTATATATTTTGGATATTAGCCCCTTATTGGATACAATATTTACAGATATTTTCTTCCATTCAGTAGGTTGCCTTTTAATATTGTTGATGGTTTCCTCTGCTGTGCAGAAGCTTTTTAATTTGGTGTATTTCATCTATTCATTTTTGCTTCTGTTGGCATTGCCTTTGGAGTCAGATTCAGAAATATATTGCCAAGGGCAATGTCAAGAAATTTACCACCTATGTTTTCTTCTAGGGTTTTATGGTTTCTGGTCTTATACTCAAGTCTGATCAATTTTGAGTTAATTTTTACATGGTATAAGAAAGTGCTCCAGTTTTATTCCTTTTCATGGGACTCTCTACTTTTCCCAACACCATTTATTAAATAGATAGTCCTTTCCCCATTTTATATTCTTGCCTACTTTGTTGCAATTTAATTGATCATATATGCATAGATTTATTTCTGGGATTTCCATTCTGTTCTATTGATTGATCTTTCTGTTTTTATATCAATACCATACTGTTTGATTCTATAGCTTTGTAGTACAGTTTGAGATTAAGCATGATGCCTCCAGCTTTGTTCTTTGTCAAGATTGCCTTGGCTATTCAGGAATTCTTGTGGTTCCATACAAACTATCTCTAACAGTTTTTTTGGTGGGGTCTTTAAAATTTTCTCTGTATAAACTTTGTATAAACTTGTTGTTCACAAGCAGTGGAGGTTTTATTTCCTTCTTTTCAAATTCAATGCCTTTTGTTTCTTTTTCTTGCCTAATTGTTCTGGTTAGGATTTCCAAAACTAAATTAAATAAAAATGGCGAGAGTGAGCACCTTTGTTATGATCTTTGAAAAAAGCTGGGTTTTCACCATTGAGTATGATGTCAACCATGGGCTTGGCATATATGCCCTTTATTATGCTGAGGTACATTCCCTCTGTTCCTGCTTCACCCAGAGTTTTTAATCATACATGGGTGTAGAATTTTGTCAAATTCTTTTTCTGCACCTGTGAAGATGATCCTATGATTTTTACCCTTCTATTTGTAAATGTGGTATATCATGTTGATAGATTTGCTGATGTTGAATTATCCCTGCATCCCTGGAATAAAGACCACTTAGTCATAACATATGAACATTTTAATGCAGTGTTGAATTCAGTCTGCTAATATTTTGTTGGGGATTTCTGCATCTGTGTTCATCTTCTTTGGCCTATATATATATTTTTTTCTTTTTTTGTGGCTTCCTTGTCTGGTTTTGGTATCAGGGTAACACTGACTTCATAAAATGAGTTTGGAAGCATTTCCTCTTCTTCAATATTTTTGGGAGAGTTTGAGAACAAAAGGTATTAAATATTGTTTGAATATTTGGTGAAGTTCGCCAATGAAGCCATCTGGTCCTGAACTTCCGTTTTTTGTTTTTGTTTTTGTTTTTTTAAGATTTTATTTATTTATTTGACAGACAGAGATCACAAGTAGGCAGAGATGTAGGCAGAGAGAGGAGGAAGCAGAATCCCTGCCTAGCCGAGAGCCCGATGCAGGGCTCGATCCCTGGACCCTGAGATCACTACCTGAGCCAAAGGCAGAAGCTTTAACCCACCGAGCCACCCAGGCTCCCCTGAACTTATGTTTCTGGGAAGTTTTGACTACTGATTCAATCTCCTTGCTGATAATAAGTCTACATAGATTTTATTTCTTCATGACCCAGCCTTGAAATATTGTTGTTTGGTGTATAATTGTTTCAAAGTAGTCTCTTACAATCCTTGTATTTTTTAGTATCAGTGTTAACTTCCTCTGTTTTATTCTTGATTCTATATATTTGAACCATCTCTGTTTTTTTTTCTTATCGAATCTAGCTAAAGTTTTGTCGGTTTTGTCTATCTTTTCAAAGAACCAACTGTTAGTTTCATTGATCTTTTCTACCGTGTTTTTAGCCTCTATTTCATTTACTTCCTCTCTGCTCTTTATTATTTCCTTCCTTCTACTAATTTTGAGGCTTCATTTTCTTCCCTCTTTTTCTAGTCCTTTTAGGTTTAAAGTTAAATTGTTTACTTGAGAATTTCTTGTTTCTTGAGGAAGGCCTGCATTGCTGCATCCCATAGATTGTAGCATGTTGTATTTTCATTTGTCACCGGATATTTTTTGTTTTCTCCTTTGTTTCTTGTTGACCCATTGGTTATTCAGTGATGTGTTGTTTACTTTCCACATATTTGTTATTTCTCCAGTGTGTGCATGTGTGTGTGTGTGTGTGTGTGTGTGTGTGTGTGTGTGTGTGTGAGCTTCATATGACTATGGCCTGAAAAGATGCTGATATGATTTCAGTTTTCTTACATTTATTGATATTTGTTTTGTGGCTTACTGCATGATCTACCCTGGGGAATGTTCCATGTGCACTGGAGAAGAATGTACATTCTGCTGGTTTTGGATAGAATGTTCTCTCTTACATATATCTATCAAGTCCACATGGCCTAAAGTTTTGTTTAAGGTTGATGTTTCCTTATCCATTTGCTTTCCAGATGATCTAAGTTTTGATGTAAGCTGGGTATTAAAGTCCCCTACTAGTATTGTACTGCTGTCCATTTTTCACTTTATGTCTGTTAATATTTGTTTTATGTATTTACTGCTTCTATGTTGGGTGCATAAATATTTACAAATGTTATGTCTTCTTGCTGGATTGACCCCTTCATCGCTATGTAATGCTTATCTTCATTTCTTGTTATAGCCATTGCTTATCACACCTATGTCACATCTGTACTGTGAATGTTGTTTCAACTGATGTTGTCCCTTCAACTATCTTCACTTTTCATGATTATTTAATTTATTATTTTTTTATTTTTCTTTTCTCTTTCTTTTTCTTTTCTTTTCTCTTTTTGGCTTAATTCCATTGCTCTGTGTTCCAGGTCATTGATCCTTTCTTGTGCTTCATCTAGTCTGCTATGAAACCCTCCAGTGTATTTTTCAATTCAATTATTGTATTCTTTAGCTCTGTGTTTTCTTTGGTACTTTCTTACATTTTCTGTCCCTTTGTTGATGTTCACTCTGTGTTGATCCATTCTTCCTCTGAGATTGTGAACACCTTAATGGCCATTCTTGTGAACTCTTTATCAGATAAAGTACTTATTTCTGTTTCATTAAATTTCCTTCCCTTCCCCCAGAGTTTTATCTTGCTCTTTCACTTGGAATATATTCCTCTGTTTTCTCATTTTGCCTGACTTTCAGTGTTTGTTTCTACATATTAGGTACAAGAGTTGCCTCATCCATCCTTGAAGGAGTGGTCACAGGAAGGCTGGGCGTGTGTTTCAGTTTGCTATCTGTGATGTCCCCTGGGGGTGGTAGCCAGCCAACAACTGTTTCTCTGACTGTTTCAGTTTCATGGGACCCAGAAACAGAATCCTCCCTCTTGCAGTGACCAGAGCCAAGGGTTCAAGGAGCACTTGTGTGGGTTACCTGGACCTGCCAACTTTGGCAGTACCACGAGGAATGCCGGGGCAGAAAAAGCCTGCTCACAGGGTTTAGCAGACCAGGGCTATGGGAAACTGCCGTAGTTTTGCCTATTTGAAATCATTTTAAAAAACTATAGTAATATAAACTGTGGAGTTCTGGCATGAGAATCAATAGAATGATATATGTAACATAATTGATTGTCCAGCAATACTGTTACAAAATGTAAAATTTTTTTGCGTGAATATGACAATTTCAGAAATCAGGTAAGAAAGGGGTATCCAATAAGTAGTGTAGATTTTTCTAATAGTGAAAAATCTATATAAAGCCCAACTCCAAAATAAATTATAATTAGACTACAGAGCAGCAAGTAAAATACAAAATCATTAAAACTGGAAGCGAATATGAGTAAATCTCATGGATTTAACTGGATGGAGAACATCTGTCTGTGTGCAAATGCAATGACATAATAAGGGAGGAAAGACCAATACATTAAAATTAAGTCTTTCTGTATGTCAAACAAAAATGTAGAAGCAAACAAAGTGGGTAAATATTTTTAACACAGCAAACTCTTCTGTCTTTACTACATGATGAACTGCGAAAATCAATAAGAAAAACATAAATATTTCAATAGAAAAATAAGCAAAGACTGAAAAACTAGTTAAAAAGATGTAACTGATCAAGAAATAGAACAAAAACCTCTGATCGCTTTTCATCAAATAAATTCAAATTAATTATAGTTTAGATACGCTTCTTTTTGCCTCACAAATTGGCAGAGGTTAGAAAAATGTTAACTCTCTTAGCAGTGGGTATGCTCAAACACTACTATTGGAGATATAAGCTGAAAAGCAGTTTGGCTGCACACAACAAAGGTATTAAAATATCTATGTCATTTTACTTGGTGTTCCCATTTATAGGATTATATCCTGGGGTGGTTAAAATATTACTAATACAAGGTTTTTATGAAAGACTATTTTTTGCAGTTCTATAAAACAACAAGAGTAGACACAACCTAACTGCCCAGCCTTAGAAGAATGGTTATATGCAGTAAGTATGATGAAAAATGATGAAAACTAGGAAGTCACACGTTTCATTTATTCATCAAAAATCTACTGAGGACTGTCTGTGTTTTCAAAATGGTTTTAAACCTTGGGAATGCATTAGTGAGCCAAACAACAAAACGCCCTGCCCTTGGGAGCTTATATTTCTGTGGAGAGAAAATAGATCAAAAGTATAACATAAATAAGTTATAGCAAATTCTGGAAGATGGTAAGTGCTAAGAAGAAAAATACAGATGAGTAGGTGATGGGGAGTGACAACGATTGAGGGGCAGTGGATTATCATGGTTGGCCTCACTTTGAAGGTATTATTTGCACAAAAAATGAAGGTAATGATGGAGTAAGCTTTGTGGACATCTCAGGGGGAAGAAAGCATTTCAGGGCCTCCTGGGTTGCTCAGTCAAGTGTCCGCCTTCGGTTCAGGTCCTGACCCTGGAGTCCCAAGATCGAGCCCCAGGTTGGGCTCCCTGATAGCAGGGAGACTGCTTCTCTCTCTCCCTCTGTCCCTCGCCTGCTCCTGCTCCTTCTCTCTCTCTCTCAAATACATAAATAAAATCTTTTAAAAAATAAAATAATTTAAATAAGGATTGCATAGATGAAAAGAGACTGAAAATGGTATGAATGGGAGCTTGTCTAGTGTGTTTGAGAACGGTGGGGAAGCCAGTGTGGAACAGGTGGGAGGATGGGAGACAATGAAGACAGAGGTAGGGCAGAGAGGAGGCAAGAAAGGTGCCTACCTAAGAGTTGGGTTTTGTAGGCCACTGTAAGGACTTCGGATTTTATTCTACGTGAATGAAAATCCATTGACAATTTCTGAGCAGAGGAGTAGCATGAAATGACATGTTTCAAATATTGTTCCTTTTTCTCTATTGTGTTTAGATTTCAGGGGCCAGAGTAGAAACAGGGAGACTCTTTTCAATAATCCAAGAAAGGGATGGCAGTTAAAGCAGTGAGGTGGTAGGATAGATACAATGCTTATTCTGAAGGAAAATGAAGTAGGATTTCCTAAAGGGTATGTTGACAGCTGTAACTGAAAGACAGGAGTCAAGCTGACCTAAAAGTTTTTGGCCCAAGCATCTGAAATAATGGTATTGCCATTAACATAGATGGGAAATGTTGATTAAGGAAGTTAACATGTTGAACTTTGAGTCATTAGTTAACCATTCAAGTAGAGTGGTTGAACAGACAGTTGGTAAGGTGAGTCTGCAGTTCAAGGCAGAAGTCTCTCAGGATTGACACATTTGGGAGGAATCAGCATATACATTACATTCGAAGCTCTAAACTTGGGTGAGATCACAAAACAAAGTATAGAAGCAAAAGAGCAGCTACCCAGAGTGTGAGCCTTAGGAATTCCACCACAGAGAGAGTAGGGGAGGCAGAGGAACCAGGAAAGGGGGTTAAGAGGGAGTAATCTTTGGGATAGATGGAGAAAGCAAAAGCAAAAAAGGAGAGTATGGTATCCTGCAGGACAAGGGAAGAAAGTGTACTGTAAAGAAAAAATGATCAGTGATACGAAATGCTGCTATGTCAAGTGTCATGAGGACTCAACACTGGATGCAATGTAGAAGTCATTAGGAATGATCTTCACAAGGTCAACCATTGTGGAGGCCATTAGTGATCTTGACAAGAACAGTGTCAGTGTGGTGGGGGCAAAAAGAGTGACAGAGAGGAAGGCAATTGGAGACAGAAAGTCTGAACTAACTCATCACTGGTGTACAGAAGCCATCTCCTTTCACTAACTCAGAGACAATTTTCAGCTCTTTCTCCCATATCATCAATCTTCTCCTTTCCCTGGATCACTCCTATCAACATACAACTATTCTACAATTACTCCTGTTTCCAAAAACAACTTAATGACCTAGGAAAATGCTCAGGATATCTTGTTGAATAGACCACATAACACCATATAATATACTCAGAGTCATGCTGTCATCTACCCAAACACAAGATTCAGCCTATTTCCCTTAATCCACTAAGCCAGTGGTTCTCAAAGGCTAATCCCCAGACAACACCATCAACAGCATCTGGGAATTTATAAGAAATGCAAATTTTATGGCCCAGCTCCAGACTCAGTGAATCTGAAACTCTGGGGGGCAGGGCCAGTGCCTGTGGTTTATAAGGCTTCCAGGCCATTCTGACACCTCTTTAGGAAAGCACAAGGCTAAGAATTTAGTCATTCTTTGTATGGGAAAACAAGAATGTCATGCTGCACCCTGGGTGTATAATTATAAAGAAATGGAAGTTTTTAGAGTAACAAAATAGAAAATAGTTGAGTACATGTTCTAAATATAAACTACACAATGCCATACACACAAGTGAAAGAGAGAGAGAGAAAAGATAACAATCCGGCTAAGCACAAAAGGGTATTGTTGCCACTTAGCTGTGATAAAGTTCTGTTTCTAACCATTTACTTTATTGTCCTCCTCCTATCTACATGGTTCAGCCTAGTCTGTCTTAACTTAGCCTCAGCTATTAAGTGAAGTCCAAATGTTAAATGCCTCATTAACACTTCCTGCCACCAGGAGCAATTGTGTCTGGAGTGATTTTTTTTTTAACTTCCTAGGCCCAATTCATTATTTTCTATCTTTTAGAGAACTAGTCTCTAAAAAAAAAAAAAAAAAAAAAAATCTCTCTTCCTGAGTATTTTCTCTTTTCTCCCCAGGGAAGTGTATACTACAGGTAGGGACAGGTAGGCAAACATACCCTCTTCTCCTTGTGCTTCCAAGTCTTACTCAGGCCCGCTCCCCTCACTATAGAAGGAATTCAAACGTGCCAAAATATGGAAGAAGTAACTGCCACAATTAGGAATAGCACAGATGTAGGGCACATGGCTTATATCTTCATAGAGCATTGCCCTTCCCTAGTGCTCCCTAGTCCGTTGTCACCCGATATCTGTGACACATTGGATACCACATTGCACTTGTCCATCTTCCCCAGCCTTTGCCATTTCCTGTGGCCGAGACACAAGGCAGAATGGTCTGAGTGGTGCTATTTCACCGGATTTATGCTCATTGACATTTATTGAATCCGGCTCCTTAATTTCAGAAGCAGAAGCAGTCCTAGAACCATACTTGTTTTATAAATGTTTTCAATGATCAAAGAAGCAAGATCTGTTTATTCATGAAATTATGCCACGTGGTTCAGGGAAATGCACAACAAATGCTAGTTTCTAGGAGCTAATGGCATAAGACAGATAAAAGGGTAATTATGAAATATGTGGTCATTAACTAGGGAGCAGACCACTCTCAAATACCAATGCCTGAACTAAGACAGGATTCTGTTTCTCTCTCACTTGACATTTCAGAAGTAAGTAGGCTAAGGCCCCACAGCTGCTCTGTCATCTCCAACACTTGCTCTCCATGATTTTTCTAATTTTCACCAATTCCCAGTGAGTAAAGAGGAGGGAAAAATAGAGCAAGCAATGTACATTTCTTTTGCTTATATGCCATTGGCTCAAACTTAGTCACATGACCATACCTACTGTATGAAGACTGGGAAATGTAGTCTGTAAGCATATAGCAGTTGCCCAACTAACATAGGAAATAGGGAGATATCGTTTCTTTCTTTTTAATTGAAGTATAATATAATATTATATATTGGCATGCAATATTATATTGTCTTCAAATGTAAAACATGATTGGGCATCTGTGTCCATTGCAAAATGATCACCATGATGTCTAGTTACCACCTGTTACCATAGAAGGTTAATGCAAAATTATTGACCATATTCCCCATGCTGTACATTGCATCTTTATGACTTAATATTTTCCAACTGAAAGTTTGTACTTTCCTTACCCATTTCACCCTCCCTTAACTCTCCTAATCCCCCTCCCTCTGACCACCAATCTTTCCTCTGTACCTACAAATCTGGGTTTCATTTTGTTTTCTTTGTTTGTTTTGTTTTTCAGATTCCACAGGTAAGTGGAATCATGTAATATTTGTCTTATTTCTGAATGATTTTACGTGGTATAATATGCTCAAGGTGCATCCACATTGTTGCAAATGGCAAGGGTTCATTTTTTTTTTTTTTTTTATGGCTGAGTAGTAGTATTCCGTCATCTATCAATGAGTATATTGTTTCCATATCTTGGCTATTATAAATAACGCTGCAATGAATTTAAGGATGCATATATCTTTTTAAAGTAGTGTTTTCATTCTCTTCAAAGAGATACCTAGTAGTGGAATTGATGGATCCTGTCGTAGTTTGATTTTTAATTTTTTGAGGAACCACTATACTGTTTTTCAGTTTGCATTCCCACCAACAATGCCTGAGGGTTCCCTTTTTCCAGATCCTTGCCAACATTTGTTATTTCTTATCGTTTTAAAAATAGCCATTCTGACAAGTATAAGGTGATATCTCATTGTGGTTTTGATTTGCATTTCCATGATGATTAGTGATGTCGAGCATCTTTTTAATGCGTCTGTTGGCCACCTGTATGTGTTCCTTGGAAAAATGTCTATTCAGATCCTCTGCCCATTTTTTAAATTGAATTGTCTAGGAATTTTTTTTTTTTGGTAATTGAGTTGTATAAGTTCTTTATATATTTTGGATAGCAACCTTTTATCAGATACATGATTTGCAAATATCAAGAATTGGTTTCTAGTACTAAAAGAAAGAAAGGTGTTTTGGAGGCTGTTTTAGTTTTCTGTGGCTGCTATAACAAATTACCACAAACGGGGTGACTTAACACAACAGAAATTTATTTTCTCACAGCTCTGGAGGCTGGAAGTCTAAAATAAAGGTGCTGAGAGGGGTGGTTTCTTCTGGAGACTTTGAGGGGGGGCCTCTGTTCCAATCTTCCTGCTGCCTTCTGGTGGTTGCCTGTAATCTTTGGTGTTCCTTGGCTTATGCACATATCACTGTATCACTCCAGTATCTTTGTCTGTCTTCAGATGGTGTTCTCCTCTCTAGTGTGTCTCTCTAAATCTCCCTCTCCTTTCTTATATGAAGATACCAGTAATTGTGTGTGGGACCACTCTAATCCAGTATGATCAAAGATCAGAGGTGAGGAGGCTGTTTTCTTCCAACACGCCTTTCCTTGGCTTGGAGATGACCACCTTCCTCCTGTGTGCTCATGGCCTTTCCTATTTGAGCACACCCCTGGTAAATGTGTGTGTGTCTAAATTTCTTCTCATTAAGACACAATCATATTGTATTTGGGTCCACACTAAAACTTCATTTTAACTTCATCACCTCTTTATAGGCCCTATATCTCTAAATAAAGTCACACTCTGAGGCAGTAAGTGTTCTGACTTCAAAATATGGATTTTGTAGGAAAGCAATAAAATATAACACTAAGTCTTAATTTGATTCCTTCTGAAAAAGTCCTATATCCAAATAACATCACATAAACAGGTATTTGGGGTTAGGACTTGAACATGACATAATTCAACTCACCACAGGAGCTATTAGAAGTACCTTGCATATTATGTCAGCAGTGAATGCAATTTTATTTAAAGGACAGATTCACAACGAAGAGGCAGTGCAAAGATGGAGACTGTTAAGAATTCCTTTTCCCATGTGCACCAAAATTGCACTGGGGAAAGCATAAATTCCTTGTGTAGTAGATCCAGCAATATTTCCCAAAAGAAAGTCAGTTTGCAGAGTTTGGGAAAAACCTAGATCGAAGGTGAATAGGACAAATAGGCAGGAAGATTTATTTTAGCACTTCAGGCAATTTCCTCCACCAATCATTATTTGTTATTTTTATGTACATTTAACCACTTTATGAGGTGTAGTTGATATGCAATAAACTGCACATATTTAAGCGTGACAATTGATTGTTTTTAATGTGTCTGTTCGCTTGTGAGTTTCGTTGATGTCTAGTTACCATATACCCTCCTTCCTGTTAACCACCTCCCCACAGATGCAACCACTGATCTTTCTGTCCCCATAAATTAATTTGCATTTTCTAGAGTTCTATATATATATATATTTTAAAGATTTTATTTATTTGACAGACAGAGATCACAAGTAGGCATAGAGGCAGGCAGAGAGAGAGGAGGAAGCAGGCTCCCCACTGAGCAGAGAGCCTGATGCAGGGCTCGATTCCGGGACCCTGGGATCATGACCTGAGCCGAAGGCAGAGGCTTTAACCCACTGAGCCACCCAGGCGCCCCAAGTTCTATATATTTTGATTCACACAGTACTTATTTGCTTTTGTATGACTTTACTCACCATAATTATTTTGAGATTCTATGCACGTTGTTTATCAGTTTATCAATAGGTCATTCTTTTTGATTATTGAGTAGTGTTTCATTGTAAGAATAAACAAGACTTTGTATGGTCCATGGTTTTATTTCTCTCTTTTTAAAAAAAAAAAATATTTTTTTTTTATTGGCGGTGGGAGAGAGAGCACAAGTAGGCATAGCGGTGGGCAGAGGGAGAGGGAGAAGCAGGTTTTCCTCTGAGCAGGAGCCCAACGCAGGGTTCCTCCCCAGAACACTGGGATCATGACCAGAACCAAAGGCAGACGCTTAACCGACTAAGCCACCCAGGTGCCCCGCTGTTATTTCTCTTGAGTAAATAACTAGGAGTAGAATTGTTCAACTATATAGTAAGTGTCTGGTTAACTATTAGGGAAATAATTAGAATTATACTCATCCTAATAAGGAGGTAGTGGTATCTCATTGTGGTTTTCATTTGAATTTCTCTAATAACTAATAAAGCTCAGCATCTTTTTGTATGCTTATTTGCTAATTGTATATATTCTTTGGTATTATAGCTGTTCAAATCTGTTTTTACTGAGTTGCTTTATTTCTTACTTTTGAATGTGAAAGTTCTTTATATATTCTGGATCTAAGTTCTTTAGCAGATATAGGATTTGAAATACTTTTTCTCCGTCTATGGCTTATCTTTTCATTTTCCCAACAGTGCCCTTAAAGGAGGAGAGATTTTAAATTTTGCTGAAACCCAATGTGTCGTTTTTTTCTTTTATAGATTGTGTTCTGGTATCACATCTCAGAAATCATCACCTAACCCAAGGTCAGAAAGGTTTTTTTCTTATGCTTTTTTTAAAAAAAGATTTTACATTTAGGTGTTTGATACATTTTGAGTTATTTTTGTATATAGTGCAAAGAATGGATTGAATTTTTTTTGAAAGCTATAGATACCTTATTGTTTCAGCACCATTTGTAGAAAAGATTGTATCTTTTCTCCATTGCAAAACAAAACAAAAACAAAAAGGCAGCTTTTATAACTGTGGGTCAATTTCTGGACTCTGTTTTGTTCCATTGATCTATTTTTCTGTCCTTTTACTAGTACTACACTGTTTTGCTTTCTGTAACTCTGTAACAGGTCTTCAAATCAGGTGATGTTAAGCCCCCAACTTTTTCTTCCTCAAAATTGTTTGGTGATTTGTTGTGTTTTGTATCTCCATGTAGATTTTAAAAATCAGTTTGTCAATTACTACAAAAATAAAGCAATATTTGGGGATTATAATAAGTCTACATTAATTTTGAGAAAATTGACATCTAAAAGTAATGTCTGTGACTGACTCAGTATATGTTTCTATTTATCTAGGTCTTCTTTAATTTAGTTCAGCTATGTTTTATAATCCTCAATGCACAGGTCTTGGGTATCCTTTGACAGGGCTAGCCCTAAGTACTTAAATTGTTAACAATTTTGGGGCACCTGTGTGGCTCAGTTAGTTAAGTGTCTGCCTTCAGCTTAGGTCATGATCTCAGAGTCCTGCGATTGAACCCCACATTGGGGGGGTCCCTTCTCAGTGGGAAACTTATTTCTCCCTTTCCCTCCTTCTCTCCCCCCTGTTCATGCTCTCTCTCTCTCAAATAATTAAAATCTTTTTAAAAGAAAATAAATAAATAAGTAAATTGTCAAAACATTTTTGAATGGTATTATTATTATTTTTTTTTAAATTTATTTACTTGATCACAAGTGGGCAGAGAGGCAGGCAGAGAGAGAGAGGGAGGGAAGCGGGCTCCCCACTGAGCAAAGAGCCCGATGTGGGGCTTGATCCCAGGACCGTGAGATCATGATCTGAGCCGAAGGCAGAGGCTTTAACCCCTGAGCCACCCAGGCGCCCCTGAATGGTATTATTTTTTAATTTAAATTTCAGATCATTTATTGGCAGCATATGGGAATGCAACTGATTTTGCATGGAATGTTTCATCTGGCAACATTTCTACACTCATTAGTTATAATAGCTTTTTTATAGATTTCATCAGATATTCTATAATGCCAATTACGTCATCTGCAAATAAGTTTTACTTCTCCTTTTTCTATTTCAATGGCTTTTATTTCTTGTTCTTGCCTTATTGCATTGGGTAGAACCTCCAGTACAAGGCTGAATAGAAATCATGTAAATAAACATGCTTGTCTTTGATTTTACAAGAGAAACAATATATCCTGATAACCAATGGTTTTTCACAGATGCTTTTTATTAGATAGAGAAAATTTTCTTAATTTGCTGAGATTTTTTCCCCCTTAAGCAGGAATGGATGTTAGGCTTTGTCAAATGCTTTTCTCCTTATTTTTTGGGATAATATGCTTTTCTTATTTTAGTTTATTAATGTTGTGGATTATATTGATTTTTTTTTTAATATGATACCGAACTTGTTTTCCTGGAATAAAACTTGCATGGCCCTGATGTATCCTTTTTATATATTACTGAATTTAATTTATTGAAATTTTGTCTAGAAGATTTGCATATATGTTCATGAGGGGTATTGTTCTGCAGTTTTATTTTTTTTAATGTCCTTTTACAGTTTTGGTGTCAAGATAATGCTGGACTCATGGGATAAATTGGGATTTTTCTCTTTGCTTTAATTTCCTGGAAGAATTTGTGTATAATTGATATTAATTCTTCCTTAAATATTTGGTGAAATTCACCAATGAAATTTTTTTGGCTTACATGTTTTTTTGTTTGTTTCTTTGTTTTTTGCTTGTTTTGTTTTGGTTTTTGGGTTTTTGTTTTTGTTTTTTGTTTTTTTTGTGTGTGGGATAGTTTTTGTCTACAAATTCAGTTTCCTTTGGATCTTACTTTTAAGATTTATTAAGTGAGATCAATGCAGTGTTAAATGGTGAGCACCGACCCCCACCCCCGCCCCACCACAAAGGCAAGGTACTTAAGAGTACTTGATTCAGTGGCTCAAGAATCTTAATTTTTCTCAAATGGCTGATAGGAAAAGACACTATACCTTATCCTTTATGAGTGCTGGACACTGTTTCCTCCAATCCTCTGCATGATTCTTTCCCCAGACTTTGTGAATTTTATCCCATCCATGCACTGACTACTGTGAATACCAAAGCAGTCCTCTCTAGGTCTCTGGAGTTCTCTCTCTGGGCAGGCATTCTCCTCCCTGGTATTCTGTTCTGAGAACTCTGCTTTCATTTCCCTGATCTCTTAGCTGTTTGATTTAGGGAGTCCTCTGGGCTCTGCCTGATTACTCCCTCCCTGCACTGTGCTTGGGATCTCTCTCCAGGCGGTTAGCTGGGACAATTGTAGGGCTAACCTCATTTGGTTTTCCATCTCTCAGGGATTACTATCTTTCAGTGCCTGATTTCCAGTGTCTTGAAAGTCAATGACCCGTTTATTTTGTGCTTCTTGCTGGTGTTACTGTTGTTTCAGATAGGAGGGTAATCTGGTGCCTGTCACTCCCTCTCAGCCAGAAGCAGAAGTCAGCTGTTTGCTTTTTTTTTTTTTAATGTTTTTTTTTTATAGATTTTATTTATTTATTTGACAGAGAGAGAGATCACAAGTAGATCAGAGAGTCAGAGAGGCAGGCAGAGAGAGAGGAGGAAGCAGACTCCCCGCGGAGCAGAGAGTCCGACGCGGGGCTCGATCCCAGGACCCTGAGATCATGACCCGAGCCGAAGGCAGCGGCTTAATCCACTGAGCCACCCAGGCGCCCCCAGCTGTTTGCTTTTGAAGCTAAGGAAATCCATGCAGTGTAGCCCAGGAAAGGCAGCTCTTTGGCTGTGCCAGCTACATAATGCTGGAGAGCACATTCAGGGAAAAGGGTAAATGTAGAACTCTTAATAATCCATAGCAGTGAAAGCCGCCATAAAGTATGCAAAGATCACATGGAGGTTTGCTCACAATGGAAGCATGAGAACCCATAGCCTTGCAGGCTTAATATGGTAGAAAGGACACCGCCTCAAGAGGCCCAAGACAGAGAAATAATAAGTTTCTGAATGGTCCTTTGAGTGCTGTAGGAACTTGACAACAAGCCGTTTCATGCCTGTGATTCCAAGCTAAAACATGCTACTTATTTGCTAAGTGTGGATGCATTTATGGAGGCCAAGGGGACCCTGTTTATTTTAAGCATCCTGTTGTGCTCCATCAATACTAATGGGGGTTGAGGAGCCAAATCATCACGCGTTACATCCGCTGGGAAATTCACTCTTCAAGATCTAAATGGAAAAGTAACAAAAGCTTCAACTTTAGGATACACTCATAAGGGGGCAAGTTGCAAATAATTAGAAATCACTGTGTTCTAAGTATGCCCAGATTGTGGGCTGTTTTTTTTTGTTTTTTTGTTTTTTTTTTCTGCAAGATGTCATTCTCATACTCATGTTCATTTCACCTTGAGTATATTTTTGGTGTAAGTTGTCTTAAAAATTCTTCATGGGGGAAAAACATAGGCCCTTGCCCAGGTGTTCAGTGGGTGTTTCCTTAGAACAAAGAAACATTATGATTCAAAAAAGATGACCGACACAGGCCACAGATACTACTGTTTCAGTTGACATTTTTTTTTTTAGAAAGACATTTGAGAAGTTGCCCATTATTGTATGTCTACATTATGCCAGGCAGTGTGCTAGGTGCTTGACAGTTATTGCTTTGAATTCTCACAAGCATGTGTGACAACATGATCTCAAATTTATGGAGAGGTAAGTGGAGACTCAGAGAGGCCATACCTTTGTTAAATGCAGTGTGTCTACCTTTGAATATCAAACTACTTGTTTACACAGCCTGAAGAATACTTAGCTTTGGCCTGATCTGCATTAATTTATTCTGCAAGGTAATTCTGGAAAAACAAATCTCTTAGGCTTTGGAATCAGACAATATAATATTTGTAAGGTTGACTCAACACACCCCTCCCCCCAGTAAATAATTCATTCATTTGACAGATGCGTCCTGGGTGTTATGAGGTGGATGGGGCAAATAGACAGACTGAACTCTTACTAAGTAAAACTGGAAGCCTAGTGATGGTGGCAATGTGGAGATTCAAACTCAATTTAGCCTATCATCTGTGCCTGAACTCTTTCTGCAACATTGTCTTGCATTGCTGATATAATTTTGCATCATGTTGACTGCCATCAAGCTAATGAACAATTTTGACTTCAGAGTATATTACAGAGGTTTAAAGTATGGACTATGAAATAAGCTGCTGGAAATCATGCCCTACCTCTGCTCCTTACTGTCTAAGAGATCTTGAGTACATTATGTACCCTGTCTTTGTCTCAACATCTTAATGATGAAATGGGAACAATAAGAAGTACCTACATTATAGGGGTTTTGTAAGGTTTAAATAAGCAGAGCACTTGGGTGAATGCTTAGTCCACTGTAAATACTTAAATAACCATTGTGACCATCTGTTTCTTCCCAGTTTGTACACAAAAATACTTTAGATATGGAAGATGTTTTTCTTTTCTATATAAAAACTAGAGCAATGTTAATCAATGATTTTAGAATTCGAAAGAACACTAGAAAATATCTTTTAAAGTACATGCTCTTGGGACGCCTGGGTGGCACAGTTGGTTAAGGGCCTGCCTTTGGCTCAGGTCATGATCCTGGGATCCTGGAATGGAGCCCCGAGTAAGGCTCCCTGTTCAGGGAAAAGTCAGCTTCTCCCTCTCCCTCTACGACTCCCCCCTGCTCATACTCTTTTTCTCTTTCTCTTAAATAAATAAAATCCAAAAAAAAACATACATATTGTTGTTACCCTCCAAAAAAAAACTCTTCCTGCTCAGTTAAGACAAATGACCCTAAGAAACCAGAATATCCCGGCTAATTAGCAGAAGAATTATTACTAGATCTCAGGAGACTGCAGGATTTATTTTTCCTTTGTAATTGTCTTTCTCAAATTTCATCTTAGCACCATGATTTAGACAAAATATACTCCTCATTCCTCTAGTTAGGGGCTGGGTGGCTTAGGGCACATTATCTAAACTTTCTGAGCTTTAGTTTTCTCATCTATAATAGAGATATTATAATCCTAATCCCTCACTAAGATTTTGTGATCATGAAATGAAAGTGCTTATAATAGATTGAGCACATTATAAGTACTCAATAACTATTATGTATGCACAGTGGCTAAGAGCACTGGCTTTGGAATAAAGTTTGCCTGAACATAAATCCCACCTCCATCTACCAAGCTGAAAGTTACTCAACATCCCTAAACCTCCTCTCAGTCTCTTAATCTGTGCAGTGAGGATTGCATTGCCTCGCTCTTTGTGTTGTTGTGAGGAGTAAAGAAAATAATGCTTGCAAAGCATCAAACCACAATGCTTGGCATACAATGTTCAATACAAAATAACAGATGCAAGTATAATTATAATCACTCTCATTATTTTTTCAATCATCTGGTCTCCATTGTGTCCATATCATTATGTGCTTAACTAAAGTTCTCCAAGGTTGTAGACATGCACACCACTTCCCTGAACATTGGTAACAGTGTATTCTGGATGTCCAGACAGTCATTTTTCCCCTCACAAACCATAACCAGTGAAAGTGAATGGTTCGGCATGAAAGTGACGGAATGCTCATTGCCTGATTGTCAAAAGGAAAACTTGGGTGAAATTCTGTTGATATGGACTTTTTACTATAAGGCAAAATTCCGAGGTAACTCTCCAAGACATGCATAATTGGATACACATTTTAATTTAGAAACATACAGAGTTCAAGATCTTGGCTAACCCTTACAGAGAGTGAAGGAGGAAGATGCAGGATAATGTATTGATGGAAGTAAATATGCTGATGCTGATGTTTTATTTTGTACTTTCTAATAGATTCTACTAATGAGGATTACAGTGATGATTACAGCGTGGTGCCTGATTCATCTGGTTTAGCATCAACAAACTTGGAGGGAGCTTCAGGGCCACTAGAGAGTGTAAGGATCACAGTTAGAGTCAGTAGGCCCTAAATAAGATCATTTCAAGCCCACCAGAGCTATTTCTCCTCTCCATGATTTGCTGGTCGGAGATACTCTCTTTCCTTTATCTATTGCTGGTTTCACACGATTGCAGTATCTATAGTGTGCATCTTTAATTTCCAATTTTCTCAATGAAGAATGAGAACCCAGAAAGGTTAAGTGAAATGTTTAAAGCCTCCCAGTTGATTAACAGAGAGGAAAGGTTAGATTCCAACCGTTTGACCATAACTTACATTATTACTATCTTAAAATCCCAATAGTTAGCATTTGCTACTATTTTTTCATTTTCAGGACAGGAACCTCTCTGCCCAGAGAGGCTAAGTGACATACCCTCCGGGGTCACATAGCTATCTAAGAGCAGATCTGAAACCGGCATCCCATTCTTCTGGTCCTCAACTTGCAATTCTTCCCATTATTAAAAAAAAAAATGGAGATACCAGGGCACCTGGGTGGCTCAGTTAGTTAAGTCTCAGACTCTTGATCTCAGCTCAGGTCTTGATCTCAGGGTCATGAGTTCAAGCCCCATGTTGGGATCCATGCTGGGCATGGAACACACTTAAAAAAATAAAAATAAAAAATACATTTTAAAAATGAAGATACCCAAATCCTCCTTTCAGAGTGTCCACTGAACATTATAAAGCATTATCTTCTGCCATCGATATGATCCAGTGGTGTTTAAGCTTGCCTGCCATGGCAACCATTACAATGTTAAGCTCCTCAAAGCAGGACTGGAAAGGCAACTGCAGCTTTGCCACTGTTCTTGGTGATGGATGGAAACATGCGGAGCCAAGAATCACTTACCACCGATCCTCTTCCACTTGAGTGTTGTGGATCATACAGCTGCCGGACTGGAATACAGTCTTCTCCATGATGGTGCTGCGTATGGCATCTCCCGCATGACAGGTTCATGTCAAACATACAGCAAACAAGCACAGGTATAAATGGGGTAGGTTATAGAAGACCATTCCTACCCTTTCTTCCTTCCTTCTTCTCTCCCTCTTTCGTTCCCTCTCTCTCTTCCCTCCACCCTTCCTCTCTTTCATTCTGTGTGAATAAGAGTCCTCAAATCTACGTCAAGTTTGAGATGGTTTCAGCAGAGCAGATCAACTCCAGTTCTCATACCCCATACGTATCTCTGTGAGGCCAGAAACTGAACTTACTGAGAAATATAAGGAAAATATATACAGACTGTTTGCTTTTTGTCATCCTTCTCCTTTATTTAATCTTCCTTCTCCTGATATCTTCAGCAAAGAAATGTGTGTGTGTGTGTGTGTGTGTGTGTGTGTTTATTAGAGAGAGATATTTGCAAAGATACTGAATATATCTGCTACTAACACCTGATTTGGGGAAGATAGTTTGTTCTTCATGGACCCCGAAGTTCCAGGATCAGCAGGGGAAGGGAGATGGCTGAGGTGGTGGTAGTGAGCATCAAGACAGCCCGAGGGACAATGCAATTTCTTTGAACTAAATAACAAATTCATGGTTATGATATTTCAAAAATAATTTCCCAGTTTGACATTATTTGTCAGGCAGTGGATCTTTTAAAAGAGGTCATTTAGAACAAGTGAGCAGAGGGAGGGACTAAGGTTTTTTGTAGCCGAGATTACAAAGCAGTACTGTAGTTAGCACCGAGTGTGTGTGCTGGGAGGGTGGGGGCACAAAGCTGTTGCTTTGTTCTCCTGTCCAGATGTTGTGCCAGCTGCAGGGTGAGGAGGAAGCTCATGGACCTCACCTTCTCTACTTGTCTGCTACAGAGCTGGAGGCTTCTCTCTTTGGCTGCCCATCTGGCTCCTGGCACCAGGAAGTAAAATTATTATTATTTTTTCCAAATGAAAGGCTTTGAATCACAGCTGTTAATTACCAGATAATTATTAAAAACACATATTGCCTACTGAGGTTTGAGAAGACAACTCATGCGTGCTGTCTGGCCCTCTCTCAGAGGCTCTTAGCCTCAATCAATATACATGTTTCTTCAAAGAACAAAATGTGATTTTTACTACATATTCAGTCAAATGCAAATAAGAAGGGTAGTAAAGAGATTCCAGGACACTGTTTAAAGTAATAAAGACTTTTTCCTTCTGCACAGCATGTTCCAGAATCTCAAATTGCTTATCTTAGCCTGATGCTTGATTCAGATTACCTCCATTTGGGGGCCTTTCAAACACCTGCAGCCCCTCTGATGGTGCTGACTAAGGCTTGTGTACCAATGATGCCTGAGAAAGAGGAAGAATGAAAAGGCCCGGCAGAAGGGTACTAATAAATTATAGATCTCAGCTGTCATGCTGGGTCGCTGGAACTAGGGTGAGGGACAGATGGAGGCTGCCTGAGCAGGCACAGCCTGGGGGTGGAGAGAGCAGCCAGTGAGAGGTGGATTCTTTGCATGTCAGGGGAAATGACTGGAAATTATAGCTGGACAAGGGAGAGGGGGCAAGCTTGGAGCTTCGAGCTGTGTGTTGGAGGGAATGGCAGAGAGAGAGCTCCAGATGTCTGTGGGGCACTGCATGAGTTTTCCGTCCTGAATCCCAAGTCCGTGGGACAATGTGGTCAGACCTATAATCACGGAGCATCTTGTGGTCTCTAAATTCTCAGCACGGTGCTAGGCTGGTGGGGAAGACTGACATCAAGGGCGTGTTATCTCTTTTAATGGAGCTGACAAACTAGTTGGGCACAAAGACTATAATGGGTAGAGTAGTCCATGAACAATGGAAAGACAGAAAATTGGTGTGAAATTCACTCATTCAACAAGTTTTTTTAAAAATATTTTTATTTATTTATTTGATAAAGAGAGAGAGAGAGATAGTAAGAGAGACAAAACAAGCAGGGGGAGTGGGAGAGGGAGAAGCAGACTCCTTGCAGAGCAGGAAGCCGGATGTGGGGCTCTATCCTAGGACCCCGGGATCATGACCTGAGCCGAAGGCAGACAGTTAAAAGACCGAGCCACCCAGGCACCACTCACTCAACAAGTATTTATTGAATACTCATCACCACATGTATCAAGGACTATATTAATGAGCAAAATAAGAAAACGCAAAATAAGATCTCTGCTCTCCTATAGATTACATTCTAGCAGAATGAGACAAACAGTGAAAAGCTTGAGGAAGTGAAATATACACACTGTTATATGCTGATAAATGTTATGGGGAAAATAAACCAGACAACAGGAATGGGTAGTTCCCATGGTGGGGGTGAATCTAGTTACAAACAGTGTGACTGGGGCAGGCTTCCCAGAAGAAATAACTTGAAGAAAGTGAGGGATGGAGCCATGGGGACATCTTAAGAAGAATGTTCCAGGCAGAGGGAGCAGCTCCAATAAATGCGTTGAGGCAGAAGCAAGCCTGGCCTCAGTGACTGGAGGGAAGTGACTGCCAGGGACAGTGAGAGGGGGAGCAAATGAGGTCAGGCAGGTAAAAATGGAACCAAGGTGTATGTGGGCCATGACAAATACTTTTTGGGTTTTTTTGTTTTGTTTTGTTTGCTGGAAGTGGGATAGGACTCCATCAGATGGCATTGACCTGGAGAGAGATGTGACCTGATTGCCACTCCAACTGCCACTCCAACAGAATGCCTCTGGTCCCTGTACTTGTTCTCAAACTTTAGCATTGCATTGGAATCACCTAGAGGGCTTGGTAACACCCCTATTACGTGGACCCGCCCCTGGATTCAATGGGCGTGGGTTAGAGACTGAAGTTTTGCGTTACTATCGAGTTCTTAGTGACATTAACGCTGTTGGTATGTAGGAACACAATTCCAGAGCTGCACTAAGAAGAGCGATAGGAATTAGTGAAGGATAAAGCAGCACAGTCTCCATCCTGGGGAGGTGTGTGGATTTCAGGCCCTGAATAATGTCGACGGGGGAGAGAGAAACGTTCTAGAAAAGAGGGATTATGCGAATGGATGCAGAGCGGTGGTGGTTCTTCTTTCCCATTCTGTCTCCACTGGGAAGAATGTAGGGCAGTTTATAAAACGTTATAATTACCTATAAACCTTATCTTTGGTCAATTCTAGCCTCTCTGGTGCCCCTTTCAAGGTTCTTCTTGTATTACGTTTAAAGGAAAAGAGAGGCCTCACACATAAATGTCAGCTTTGGTCTACACAGCCCTCATTACCTCTCAGCACCTTTCCCTCTTGGGTTCTGTGGCTGCCATCTCTCTTTTGCATTGCTTCTTTCCTTTGGGACACCGACCCCATGCTCTACTGACCAAATTACCCACAACCCAGGGCTGCTATGAGTGACAGGCTCTTACTGAAGTCTTGTAAGGTCCACAGGTAATTATGTGGCACAGAACACAAACAACTGAAAACTGAATACCAAACATCGTAAAAATTCCTTAGTCATCCCTGATAGTAGCAATTCCTTGCTGGCCATCCTTCCCAAGCTGTGGCCTCGTGCTCTGTGATGGGACCCCCTCTGCTTCCCCAAGAATCCACCGCCCCAACTGCTCTCAAGTTGATTGCCATGTGACCAAATCAACTCCTAAATTCCTCTTATTCTGTCACTGGGTCCACCTTGATTCTCTGTTGTGTCCTCACTCTGCCTCCAATTTACACCCTCAGGGGCTTTGTTTTCACTATTCTACAGGGACCAACAAGGCCTTTTCCCAATAAAAGCTTGGTTCTCTTAGAAAGACAAAATAGGCAGGCCCCTTGAGGCATCCTGTTTCAAAAACACCTGATTTTTCCCTCTCCCTTCTAGTTACATACATGATAAAGCAAGATAAAATACATCTTAAATAGCTCAGAAACAGTGATGGGAACTAAAACGAGAGTAGGAAATTAAGGGGAAGCCAGTACACAAAACACATGCTTTTACATCCTAAGTTTTGCTAGAAGACGGTTACAAATTTAGCTTTTCATATGCTTTCAAAAAGGGGGGGGGCAAGAAAACTGGGGACCACTTTTCTTCTTTTGTGAACTCACAAGATAGTTAAGTGTAGCAGAAGGAGTCACTGTAATTGGGGGAGCTAGAGGGGTCCTCATATATCAACACACCAGGGAGAGGAGTTTAGCTTAGCGTTAGCATGAAAGGAAACCAGGCACCCACTGAAAGTTTTTTGTTAAGGAAGACAGGTTTTAAATAACGTTGAAGGAAAATCAGTCTGTCAACAGTCTGTAAGCTAGACTGTGGAATAGAGAGCGTCAGGAATCAGGACAGCCATCCAAAGCCTCAGGCTCTTGCAAGATCCAGGTGAGGGCTGTCAGTGCTCCCTGCACCCACTGTCCAGCCTACCTGTTGAAATGCAGCCCTGGGTCAAGCCCAGTTTCCAAGCAACCATTGCCACTGGCCTTTTAACCACCTGCATGGAAGCCACTCCTGTTTCTGCTCTTCTGTAGAACATAACATATAGAGCTTATTATATCTGTATTGTAGGTATTCACAGACAAGTTTATTATAGAAGAGGGGATATTGAGATCCTAACCAAAAATATTCTGTGAAAATTTCACAGTATACCAGTTTGCTTGTAATTAAGATACAATTCACATATTATAAAAGGTACCCTTTAGAGTATACAGTTCAAGGGTGTCTGGGTGGCTTAGTCGGTTAAATGTCTGCCTTTGGCTCAGGTCTTGGTCTCAGGGTCCTGGGATCCAGCCCTGAATCAGTGGGAAGTCTCTTTCTCCCTCTGGCCCTCCCCACCATGACCTCTCTCTCTCAAATAAATAAATAAAATCTTTAAAAAAAGTATACAGTGGTCTATAGTATATTCACAAAGTTTTGCAATCATAATAACCATTGATTCCAGAACATTTTTACCACATCAAAAAGGAAACTTAGACTGATCAGCAATCATATCCCATATCCCCTTCTCCTAGCCCCTGGCAGCCAGAGCCTACTCCTTTCTGTCCTTATAGATTTGTTTATTCTGGCTATTTAATGTACATACATAGAATCATTTAATATGTGGCCTTTTGTGTCTGGCTTCTTTCATTTAGCATGATGTTTTCAAGTTTCAGCCATGTTGTAGCATGAATTAGCACTTTGTTCCCTTTTTCAGCTGAATAATATTCAATTGTAAGGATATGCCATATGTTATTTATCTATTCTTCGGTTGAGGGAAATCTGGAATAGTTCAACCTTTTGGCTGTCATTAATAACGGACATTCATGTACAAGCTGCTTGTGGATATATGTCTTCATTTCTCTGGGATATGTGCCTAGGAGTGGAATTGCTGGTTCATATGGTAATTCTATGTTTAGCACTTTGAAGAACTACCAAACTGTTCTCCAAAGTGATTTCAGTCTTATCTTCTCAACAGCAGTGTATGAGGTTTCCAGTTTCCCTGCATCTTTGCCAATAGTTGTCATTGACTTCATATTGATTATAGCCACCCTAGTTGCTGTGAAGTGGTATCCCGTGATTTTGATTTCCTTTTCCCTAATGACTAATGATGTTGAATATCTTTCCATATGCTTATTGTCCATTTGCATATCTTCACTTCATTTGTTTTTAATGTGATACATTGGGGTGAAAATAGTAAATCTAAATAAAGTTATCCAGGGGTAACATGTGCCCTGTGAAGACATAGGCATATAGGTGAGCAAAAGGGACTGGAGATAGAATCCTCCTACTAATCATCACATGGGTGGCTGCAGAAGTCATGAGGAGACACACGTTCAAGGAGGAAGAGAAGAGCAGGGAACCCCTGAGCCTCAAGAAATATCTACACTCAATGGAAGAGTTAGAGGGGAAAGGAAGAAGAAAGAAAAGGATCTGCAGACATCAGGAATGGATGTAAGGCACCTCTTTTGAGAATAAAATTTAAATTTCCAGGAATTTTTTTTTAAGATTTTATTTATTTATTTGACAGAGAGAGAGATCACAAGTAGGCAGAGAGGCAGGCAGAGGAAGAGGAGGACGCAGGCTCCCTGCAGAGCAGAGAGCCCGATGCGGGGCTCGATCCCAGGACCCTGAGATCATGACCTGAGCCAAAAGCAGCGGCTTAATCCACTGAGCCACCCAGGCGCCCCAAATTTCCAGGAATTTTATTGGGATCAGCAAACTGCCCAAATCAGTGATTTCTCTCTGAAATAAAACAATCCCCGGGAAAAGCATTGCCTGTTCCAGAACCTAATCAGTAAGATCCGACCCAAGTAATTAGGGATATTATTACCCAGAACTTATTTTATCAGACTGCTAGGTTGTTTGTTGATTTCTTTTGTTTTGTCTTATTTAATCTATGAAATGCTTTACGAATCAGAATGTAGAATTTTTCCCCTCATAATTTCTAAACCAGAAAAATATCATAATTTAATGGAATACATGGTTGTTGGCCCAAAACCCATCTCCCAAATTTGTGTTTTCACTCTGTTCCTTCATGTTCAATCTCTAGACCCTAATTTTGTTCTGTTTTAGAGGACTCAAAGGAATAGCATAAGAACTGTGGATCTTTCTCAATTTTATGTTCACCTGGTTTCTTTAGATCAAAGATATGTAGATCAGCTCCCATTTTCATGTTGCTTAAAATAACTCAGTCTGGTTGGGTAGGTCAGTGCTTAGTTTTGATGTTTATCTTCCATTTCTGTCTGCTATCGGAGAGTTTACTTAAATATGATGTTATTTAGTCAACTCCAAATTCTTCTAGAAAAGGCCTTTAAACTGTTCCTATTTATCCCTCTAATTTCAGTTCATTTTGTGTAGCTTCAAACATAACTGATGCTCACCGGAGTCCCTTGATAGAAAATAAAGGTCATAGCTGAGGATACCAGTCATCACCTTTCCAGACTTCCACACATGTTTTTGCATGCATATGTCAATCTTTTCAATTTTCTTCTTGATTAAGTGGAAGCAATTAGAACACAATTGGTGCTGAATGTTGGCTGCAGAGCTTCCTTAAAGAAATTCACCAACAGGCAGGGAGCTGGCTGGCTGGACCCCATGATTAAGTTCACCAAAATGCATTTAAAGGGTCCAGGAACTGCTCAACACAGTCTCAGAGAT
This sequence comes from Meles meles, assembly GCF_922984935.1. NCBI lineage: Eukaryota > Metazoa > Chordata > Mammalia > Carnivora > Mustelidae > Meles > Meles meles. The sequence continues at coordinate 92,702,131 of NC_060073.1, read as the reverse complement.
AAATTCTTGTTCTCAGAAAAATGCTTAATGGGCTGGTTATGGTGGCTGTTGTTGGCATCTGTTCGGTCCTGACACTTTCTCTGTAGACCTCCCCCACCCCAGGGTCCCTATCTGCACAAATGCTTGTCCATCTGATATCCTACTTTGTGTGCTATAGGACATTGGTTAGGAAGAGCCATGCACTTCCCTATTCAGCTATGCCCACCACTTCTTAAATGGGTAACATTGGAGATATTTTACTGAAATTCTCTAGGCCTCCATCCATTCGTCTGGACAGAGAACATAATTAAAGAACCCATTTCATAGGGCTGTCATGAGAATTCATGAGATAAGCTACAGCAAGTTGTACTAAGGTAAAATAGAAATCACAAAGTCCATCTTGCTTTCTGTTATTTATGACTCCAGTTGTTCAATCTTGAAACTTCCAGGTCTTTGTAAATAGTCACTTCTTTTTGTAACTGGACCCTTCTCCTGTTCATGGGAGCCTAGGAAATCTCTAGAATTCACCACTCGCTTTCTATTCTTCCCTCATTGATTTGTTTGGGCCCTCACCATGTCTCTGTGGGTCTCCTCCCCACCCCCCACCAACTAATCACTTTTTTCTTTCCCAGGATCATCAGGGCATTTTTTCCCCTAAACACGGAGTTGACCATGTCAAATTGAGCAACTGACTTTCTCAGTGTGAGATTTCAGAAGAGCAAACTTTGAGGCGATCTAAATCAATTGTAATTTTGATGAAATACTCCCATGATTTTGATTGTTATGGGTCTTTTTGTTTATACAAAGTCTCATCATCTCAAGCCTGGTGCTATCGTAGTCTGTCAGGTTAGTAGTCTTAGTTTTATGTATTCTTAGAGGGCTCAGAAGTCATTCTTGGGGATGTCTATTTGTTGATTGTTCGTCCGTTATAGAAGTATAATGAACATACAATGTGATATTAATTTCAAGTGTACAACATAGTGATTCAACAATTCTATGCATTACTCTGTGCTCACCATGATAAAGGTAGTCACCTACTGTAGCCATATGGTGTTATTACAGCATTATTGCCTATATTCTTCATGTTGTACTTTTCATCTCCATGACATATGTATTTTATAATTTGAAGTACAAACTTCCTTAACTACTTAATCCCCTTCACCTAATTTATAGTCTCCTACTCATCTCCCCTCTGATAACCACGAGTTTGATCTCCATATTTGAGAGTATATTTAATATGTTCGTTTCTTTGTTTTGTTTTTTACATCCCACATATAAGTGAAATCATGTGGTATTTGTCTTTCTCTGAGTGATTTATGTCACTTAGCATAATACCCTCTCGATTCATCCATGTTGTTCCCAATAGCAAAAATCTCATTCTTTTTTATGGCTGAGTAATATTCCATTGTGTATAAATTCCACATCTTCTTTATCCATCTATGGATGGACAATTGGGCTGCTTCCATATCTTGGCTATTGTAAATAATGCTGAAATAAACATAAGGGTGCATATCTTTTCTTGATTCAGTGTTTTGTTTTCTTTGGGTACATATCCAGTAGTGGAATTACGGGATCACATGGTATTTTTATTTTTAGTTTTTTGAGGGAACTCCATACTGCTTTTCACAATGGCTGCACCAGTTTGCATTCCCATCAACAGTGTAAAAGGGGTTCCTGTTGCTCCCCATGCTTACCAAACCTTATAATTTTGATGAAATGATCTCATACTCCTGATTTTCGTAAGTCTTTTTGTTTCCGCAGTCTCATCATCTCAAGCCTGGTGCTATGTCATTCCATCCCTTTATTCCGTGTTCGTAGTGTCAGTTTCGTGTATTCTTAGAGGGGACCGAAGTAGTTCTTCGTAGACATTTTCCTTTCTCCAGGATACATAGTCAAGGTCTATAGATGACATTTATTTTTCCATATGCATAACTGCATTTTTAAACTTTACAGAGTACAATTTTACGTATGTACATCTATGAAAAAATGGTTGTACTGCCATGTATATATACATACTGATATCAGAAACAGAGTTCAGTAACGAATCACATCTAAATTTTCTAAAGAATACATAAACATTAAAAGACTGATTGCTTATAGAAGAAGAGTGGGGTAAAAAATATTAGCTATAGGGGCACCTGGGAGGCTCAGATGGTTAAGTGTCTGCCTTCCGCTCAGGTCTTGATCCCAAAGTCCTGGGATTAAGTCCCACATGGGGCTCCTTGCTCAGCGGGTGTCTGCTTCTCTCTCTGCCTCTACTCTTCCCCCTGCTTGTGTTCTCTCCTCTCTCTGTCACATGGATACATAAATCTTTAAAAAAATTAGCTATAATTTCTATTTTGATTAAAGAGCAGCACCCTCTGAGTGGATTCAAATCAATTAGTAATAATCACCTATCCTGCAAACTAACATATACATGGGAAAACTATGGTCCCATGGGTTTCTGTCCTGTGTCCCCAATGATAGCATCAGTTTCTTTTTTGATCGATTCTGTTGGTATAATATAATGTCTTATATTAACATTATCACAGTGATAATCATTTATTAATTTAGAACATTGGCCTGATGAAGGTATTACTAAACAAATATTAAAACCTCTCTTTAATGAAACCCCCCATCCTCAGCTGGCAGCTGTACTCTCCTCTGTAGAAATGTTGTTATTTCCCCAACTCCATGAATTAAACTCAAATATCCTCAGCACGGCATTCAAGGCACATAATAATTGGCTAGTCCAATTTCCTCTTTCATGCTCTGCTAACAAGTTCCTTGCCTCTACTTTTCTTTCCCAGCTTTTTTCCCTGCTCTACATCATCATATCTCCTCATGCCATTAAAATTGCAGTAGAATGTTATTTTAATAGCTGCATAGTAATACATCATTTGGATATGCCATAATGGACTTAATATCCCCATGTTGTTGATCATTAAGATAATTTCCACTTATCTGATATTAGTAATAATGTTATAAAAGCATCATTGTTCATATTTTTGTCTGCACCAATAGATAGTTTCTTGCAATAACTTATTGGTAACTTGAAAGTATGCTTAAAATAGTAACTGGTGTCAGGCTCCTGCCAGGCATAGACATACGTGACAACAAAGGGACTCTACTGTGGAGCAGTGCATGGAGGGAAGCAAAGGAAGATGGGAGCAAGCCTGTTCATCAACAACTTCCCATCCATAATGCTACCGCCTTAACCTCCAGCTCGGAGCTGGCGTCCTGGTTGAATTAAGGCTTGTCCTTGTAAGGGTCACTCCAGGAATGACCCTGGTTTTGCAGTGGCTGAATAGCCATTACCACTGGAATGCAGTTGGAATATCTGATGCCCACTCAAGGGCCCAGTACATCCCCCATATTCCTTTCTGACTTTTATTTACACTTTTCTACTTTAATGAGTCTTTCCTTCCTTCCTTCCTCCCTACTTGCATGCCTTTCTGCCTTCCATCCTTTCGGCAAGCATATATTGTGGGCCAAATAAATGTTTAGTGGTGTGCTAGGTAGAGGGATCCAGAAATGAATGAGACAGGGTCCCATCCTAAAGCAGCAAACGTCATCATTCACAAGATATAGAGTGAAGAATTTTTACTTTTGTCCCTAATTGTGCTATTCATGTAAGTGATTCCCAAAGTTTCCTTGTGCTTGTATTGCCCTGTTTTGTATTACTTTGTATTACTTTTGTATTACTTACTTGAAGGTAGTGACTTTATAAATAACTAGCCTCTTTCCCTTTGCTTTACCCCAAGAATGTGTGAGTGTTCACAAGTTTTATTTCTCTAAAATGCTGTGAGCTTCCTAGATAGAAACTACTCTTATTGCCACTATTAGTAACATTATTATTAATCCAAGTAACAATATCAGTAATACCAGCAGCACTAAATCCCTCGTGCTACCCTTCACAGTCATTGTTATTATTATACTTCTTTTTATTATTTCTCCACCATCACCCAGGGGCTGTTCAGAAAATTAAAATCCAATAAAAAGAACTAAGAATAATTAAAATAACACCAAGAACAATAGCAATGAGATGACAAATACTGAAAAAGCCAAGAAAACATAACCAAGGGGCTAACTTCACTGTGACAGGTGCTAATAAGTTCAACTAGGAATATGTGACAAAATCCTTCCTGAGAACTTGAAAATTCTCTCCTTACTCAATGGCCTTTTTGCCACCAAGGTCTCAAGAGGTGCTAGATTGTATAACACTTATTTAGCTGATCCTGCCAAAAATGTGCTGCAAGGGGGAAAAAAGATGAAGAAAAGAAAACTCTTTCATTATTAGAGGCACAGTGAAGAATATTTCCCCTCTGGCCAGATGCTGGCAAAGCTCCCAGCCACTTTTCATAGCTGCCCAGATCCTACAGAAAGAACGTTTTGTGGAGTTTAAGGGGAACTTGATACTACGTTCCCCCCCATGTTTTGTGCACCCTTGTAGGTTTTGACCTCAGTCTCTCCATCTGAAAAATGGATGCAATATTCTGGCATACAATTTGTGAGAAAAGCCAAGCAAAATGGCTCTTTCTGTAAAAAGCCTATACCACAGTAACATGACAGTCATTTTTTTGAAGCATATAGGTATTAAAAATTGAAGGTGGTGGAATTTTACTGCTTGAAATAAGGTTAGGTGCAAAAGAAGAAGAAAAGGAAATATCTAGGACAGACAACTTTTTTTTCCACATATACCTTGACTAGGCGTTTGCCAATGAACAACGAATATATTACTGAACTTCACCTTTAATAGACATGTATTGTCGCCTATGTTTACACGCCTCGCTGTTTCTCCGGGTGCTTTCTTGCAGTGTAAGCTGTAGCTCCTTCTATTAATTTTATGACAAAGATCAGTGCTGCTAGGCCATACATATGTATAGCAGGAATCGCACTGGGGTGGGGAGTCTGAGACCTTGGAAACTCCTTAGGTTTACATTTGTGAGATAAGTATCTTTGAGTATTCTATAAATTCTGTCTGTCTGTCTGTCTATAAATGCTCAAAGCAGTGTGATTCTCCACAAATCACTCTTCTTCATGACTTAGTTTTCTCATATTAAAAAAAAAAAAAAGAAGAAGAAGGGCATTGGGCAAGCTGCTCCTCCCAACTCTGACATTATTCCCATTATTTCAAAGATGAGAACTCAGATCTGAGAAAGTTGTCCAAGGTCATATACCTCAATGGATGCCGGGCATCTAGAACCATGTACAGTCTGTCCTAGACTCAAGTGTTATTTCTACATCCCCGGCCTCCTTTTTATCCTAATTACCATAAAAATAGTTGCCTTTCCCCATACAGACATAAACCAACCTTTCCCTGCCTGCCAGGCCTATTCTACCGCTCACAAGTTCAAAAATGCTGAGCAGATATGGTCTATTAGGTGACTCTGAGAACTTCACTGTCTGTCTGAGCTTCACACTCTTCTCTACTTATAACGCACTCGGATCCCCGGAGCAAGGGGCAGGGTGGCTCCTCTTCCCCCTCCTCCCTGTCTCCTCCTCACATCAATCAACCCAGCCTCGCCTGCCTCCTCAAATGGATTTCACTTTCTGTTCCATCTCATTTGACACTTTATCAGCTGGAGATGGCTCTGAAACGGTGTTCTGTCAGCTCCTGAGACACATTCCATATCTGCCAAAAACCGCTCACTCCCTGGCAAGGCAGCTGAGGACACGATAAAGGAGAGAAAGAGAGGTAGATGATTACCTTAACTCAATTTTGTTAAAATAGTGGGAACATTTCCCTGACTTCTCTTAGGGTGGCAATAAGGGCAGAGCAGGGAAGTGGGAAGGGAAGGATGAGTGATCGTTGTCATCCCTGTTTCCATCCTGGAAGGAAGTTTGTCCATCTGAGTTGAGAATTTGGTATGAATCCAGGACATTCTCATGTAGTACTGTGACATGCGTTTACTCTAAAAAGAAGCCATTATTAGTTGAGGATTCCTGGGCAGGGATCAGCGTCATTACGGTCCTCAAATACAGTGTCTCTCTTCAGGGAGTTTAAAATCTATCTGCTTCTTCAGATGCGTGATAGCTATACTTTTTTTTAAAGAAAGCTACATCTTCTGGATGTCCAGTTGTGAGGTTAAGTGTCAAAAGAGGAAGAGAATTACCACATTGGATTCAGATCTATCTGGCAATGTGTAAGGCATCCCCCACAAGGGAACTCCTTTAAGAGGGGACCATTGGTCTCAGGAGCTGAGCCCCACCACTCCAGGCAGTAAAGGCTAAGGAAGGAAACAATGTGTTTGGGAAGATTTTAAGTGAATGGGTGGGGGAGGGGCATAGCCACAGGAACGGGGCAGGATTGGTGGATCTCACCTCTCTGTCTTTGAAGACCCATCCCCTGGCTGGGCCAAAGAATTCAGAAATCAAGGAGAACCTTTGTTCCGAAGTCCAGTCAGCATATTCGTTCTGCTCCACTTGTCAGCGGAAGAAAAACCATTCATGTTATTTGTTTTACTGTACCTCTGTTTTTATCTGGGATAAACTGTGTTGATTTTTCAGCATTTTCTTATTTGTTATTTCATTTGCCCTCCAGAGCTCAGGAAAAAAAAAAAATAGCATCAAACATCATTTTACTTCTCTCTTCCTGATCCTGGGGGGAAGATTAATAGATCTGGGTTTTATGATGTCTGTGCTCTCTGCTCCCTTTCCCCTTTTTCTTTTCCTTCTTTGTGTGCCTCCTCCTCCTCCCCTACCCCTGCTTCCACAAATATCTTCCACTTGGAAACTGATTCTTGATGTCTGCCCTGGAACCAGGCGGGGGTGGGAGGCGAGGGGGAGTTTCCCTTCTCCTCAAAGTCTAGCAGAAATATTAATGCCCAGGACAAGGCTGACACCCCAGACCTCAGGTTGCCGTCCTCGCATTTTCTCTCCCCTGCCCAATTTGGTTTCAGAAGTTAAATGGTTTCTTTTTTTGATACAAAAATTAATTTCTGGACAAAAGAAATATGCCTGCACAGGGGCCAAATTTGTGTTGTCTCACAGCGCGGTTGTAATTACACTGTAGATCAAACTGACTCCTTCGTTTTCAGTGGCTTTTTCCCTCTGTGATGTCCCCGAGGCTGCCAGAGTAGCCAGCAGCGGCAGTTTTCATTAGCAGCAGAGCAAGAGGATGGCGATGGATGGGCTGGGTTAGCCATCATTCCTATGTATCCCTCCTCGAATTCTTTTTCTGGAGGGACACGTGCAATCCGCACAAACACAGATGGACACAGGGTTCAGGTCTCTTGCCTCAGTGTGGGGGTGAATGGCAGGAGCTCAAGGGACACACTCCGCCACCCTGTTGGCTGTAGGCAGGACCACTGGTCTGCTTTTAGATGTCAGCCACAGGAAAGATTTGACACGTTCTCCATTACCATCCTACCTACCAGAAGTCTCTGTTCACCTGTTACAAATGGTCACTGTGAATTAATGTCAATGTAAGAACTTGTGAAATAGGGCAGAACCAACAAGAAATTTTCCAGAGTAATGGAAGTGAAGTGGCTTTTATGTTGTACTCAATATTGTGAATTCTAGAAAAAAATTTCCAGGAAAACCATATCTTCCTTCTTTCAGATCCCAACTCCCATAGCTAATTCTAAATTGCTTGTACATAGCTAATGTTTGTTTGGCATAATTAGACACCAAGATTTATGGCCCTCAAGTGGACATCTACTCTTTGCCAATAAGCCATGTATTACTTCTCTAAGAAGCTTATTTTGATTCTGACATCCAGAAGGTGCGAGAAAACTATTCAGAAATTGGACCAGTATTCCCTCAATTTCCCCATAATAGGTTGGGTCCAAATGATTTGTGGAGATAGGAGTGTTTAGACAACTTAGCATTAACAAGTCAACACGGGAGGTGTGGCCAGGCCTCCATCAAAGGAACCAAAGCTCAAAAATGAGATTATACAATTTCCTGGGTTGAACTGGGGGCTGAGGGATGTGGCCATTGATTCCTGCAGCCTTGCCACTGACCCAGGATGAACGTTCATCCCGTCTTTCTATCTGCCAAGTGAGGCATCAGTCCCTCCCATGCCAAACTCACAGTAGCATGTTTTGTTTGTTTGTTTCCCCAAAATTGCATTTTAAAGATGATTGGGCTTTAATGCTTCTAAGGAAAGTTTCCTTCTCACACCTCCACTCCCAAATTTTTTTCAAGGAACCAATATTAATAGTGTTTTCACTGCTTTTGAGAAATCAAAACAGCTCAGCGTGTTGGAGAGGAAATAATTAAAAAGAAAAAAAGATAGGTTTGGGAATGAAGCGTTTTAAGATTCCAATCCTAAACTTCCCATTTATTACTATCATGGGTAAATTACCCTCTTGGAACTTTATTTTCCCAATCTAAAAAATAGGGTTAATTATGCAGGAATAATCAATTATGTCTTTTATATCAATACTCTTTCAATATCAGCAGCAAGAGTTTTGTTTCTGAATGTCTTGACAACCTCCATGAAACCTCTCAATCCCACACCCTGGTGGCAGTTTGCTGGCCTGTGTCTCCTCTTCTGTGATTTCTGTGTCTGTGGGGGGATTTCAGAACCCAGGGAGCTCAGTGCCATGTGCCCGAGCCTGTCAAGCCACAGCGTAGCCGATCATATGTTTCCCAGCCCAGGGACGCGAAGACACGGCTGTCACATGAGGACTCTGCTCCTGGTTAGAGTAGCAGTCTTTGCCAGCAGGAGCAGAAGAACGTGAATGTTGCAAGACGTCGCAGATGGGAAACAGCAGTTGTCAAAGGCTGTCTGAGCTTCTGACTTCTCTTCATTCCTCAGATACAGACAGGTATAGAGCAACTGGCAGAAGGTGAAGATCCAGCAGAAACCCTGAGCCAGGGGCTCAAAGGAAAGGGAATCAGCAAAAATGAGGAGGGAGCTGAACACAGCCTCCTAGACCCAAAAGTGTGATTATCTGACATTTTGGTTTAATGGGAAACAAAAATGGTCTGGGAATCAAATGTGAGTTTGAAGCCTCAGTGTGACAATATTGGAAAGTGTTGAGTGAATTACCTTGTTCACTCACTTTCAGCTTTGTAATTTATAACACCAGACTAGGGGCACCTAGGTGGCTCAGTTGGTTGAGCACCTGCCTTTGGCTCACTCGGGTCATGATCCCAGGGTCCTGGGATCCAGCCTCAGGTCAGGCTCTCTGTTCAGTGGGGGGCCTGCTTCTCCCTCTCCCTCTGCCTACTGCTCCCCTTGCTTGTGCTCTCTCACTCTTTCTTTCTGTCAAATAAATAAAATCTTAAAAAAATAGCACCAGACAAATATTTCGCTCACTGGGTTACTAGGCAAGACCGTGTTTAAGTCTTAGGTCCCCCAGTCACCACCTCTTGGTGTCTGAGAAAGTAGCTTCCATCTCTAGACCTCCATTTCCACATCTGTGAAATGAAGATGATAATCACCGATTATCTCAAAGGGTGTTGTGAGGAGTCGTTGATACAGGGCCCACAAGAAGCCTCTTAGGCTTAGGCTGTCTTAGGAACAGTGTCCGACATAGGGAAAGTACTTCCCTTTTTCACTGATAAGTGGCTGTTATTAACATTACTATTATTTTATTGATTTTTGCTTATTATTCACAAAAATGGACAGTTCTTATCTACTAATTGGACTAGAATGGGACATTAGTTCAACTACGTGTGTGTTTTTAGATGGCTTATACTAAAATTCCTAGAAATTTTTCTTTTTTGGAAAATTTTCCCTTGACTCTGGAGTTTCCTTCCATTTAATCCCTGATTCTCCCTCTCTCTTTCTCTGTCCTCCATGCAGTAAAACAGAGCTGCAGGCAGTCAATTTCAAGTCAGTGGGCTGTGAAAAGCAGTTAGAATAATAGTTTATTGACCCTGAATGTGGCAGCTGGAACTGAGGGCAGGCGAGACTCGGGTGGACCCATCACAATGGAGGCTAGATCATCTTTGATCATTGTCGTGACCTTTAGGAGACAGGATGTTGCAGGGAATCTAGAAAACACTGCCAGAGCACCCCCCCGCCCCCCTGGTCCAGGAGAGATGGCCCAGCCCAGAGAGGGCTTGACCTGTTTGGAAAGGAGACAGGTGGCGGATGGCGGGGAAAGAGTTTGTCTTCTGGACACCTCTGTGGGTGTGGACCCCACATCATAGGAGGATCTACTGGTCAGAGCTCTGAGAAATTCTTGACTTCCATTGGGCATGCTGGCCTCCACGTTCGTGATGTTGGAGTCACAGAGAAACTCTGTTTTTCAGATTCTCTTTGGTCATGGGAGTTTGCTCCTGAATACTGACTTGCCTTCTTCATTCACTCAGGTGATCATGGACTTTCTGGTGGAAACCTAATTATGAAATAAAAAAGAATTAATCTAATTTAATAGCTCACTATTATAAGCAACTTGTTTGCAAGTGGAAGTACAAGCAAAAGGATAGTTGAAAAATGAGACCAGAGAAAAACTCAAGGAGAAAGAAGGAAAGGAAGAAGAGAGAGAGAGAGAGAGAAGGAAGGCAGGAAGAAGAGGAAGCTTATGTTTTTCATAATTTGTGAATTAAATACAGAAAAATTAAAAACAAGAATTTATACTCATAAATATTATACGGTTAATAAAGTAAAAATATGCAAATTTGGGGCAAATTTTGTTGCAGCCTTAGAAAACATTTCTAAGTAATGTTATCTCATTATATTTACAAATGATATCTTTACCTCATTTTTTGTCTTTAGACTTGTTTATTTGGTGATCTTTTCCAAATGAATATTGAGAGGAAAAATAATACTGAGAGATACTAAATAATTTCTTTTTCTTTTTGAAAGAAAGCAGCAGTATAACTAAAGAACATATAAGTATCTTTTGGTGTCTGTAATCTGGAGTATGATGTAGTTTTTCTCTTGAGCTGGAGAAATAACCTCTGTGAATTACACAGAAACTGTGATTTTAGCCAAGCCACTTCCAATATTAAATAAAAGGGCACTTACGCCAATTTAAAGATGTTTTGAGCCCTGGGTGAAATGTATGAGAAGGGAGCATAAATTATGTCTTTTCATTTAATTTCTTTCCATTTAAAGCAGGGAATGGCCTGCTTTCCTGGCGAACAGGCTGGTCAGCTAAGAAACATTGTAAGCAGAACTGATGGCTGTGACAGAAATAGACGGAAAAAGGGGGCCATGTATTCACGTAGAATAGAATCTAGGTGAAGGGTGAGAACAGACATGAAATAATATTTTGTTTTTCATAGTAACAATTCCGCAAGTGCACAAATTAAATTTGTATGAACTGAATGCCTAAGTGCTGACTGCCGAGGAAAAGTGTGAAGAGGGATCTCTGAGGCTGACATGAGAAGCTGATAGATTCAGCTTCCCTTTCTCCAATTGTTTATGCATTTGTATGAACCATCTGAAGTCTGTAGCTCTGCTTGATTGTTCAGTTCAATTATTTCAAGAAGAGATTTCAGAAAAACTATCTTTGTCTTTTTTCCCCTCCTCACAAAGGATACAATTGTTTCAACAAAAGAGAGACTTGGTGGTAACCTCTTAGGCCTGGGCATCTGTTTAAGACCTAACAGCTTGGCTTTTTATTGTTAACGCTTTCCCGATCGTGCCTTCCTCTGATGATTGTTCCCATCGTGTGTGTGTGTGTGTGTGTGTGTGTGTGTGTGTGTGTTTCACACTTTAAAAACAGTAACTCTTGGTTAGGATATGTCGGTTTCTGGGGTCTGATCATTATTTAAGAAATAATTTTGGAGAAAGATAAAACGGAAGACAAAATAAAATGTGGAAGCCATATTATGAGGTTTCCATTTACAAAGTTCCCCTTAAAAACCAACATTCTATTTTTCAGAAACGAGGTATGACATGTTTCTGTGCAAGAACCATGAAACAGACGAAAGATAATGCTAGAATCTTCACAGTACTCTTCCTCAGAGGGGTACTCTGTTATGTGGATTTTAAGGGTGTTCCGGATCATGGATTTAATTAAATGTAATTGTGATATGCAGTCTTCCTACTAAGTGCTTGGCCAGAATAAAGCCATACCAGGCAGAATGATGACTTCTCCCACCTTCCAAATATATCTGTGAGTCAGTGCCCTTCAGTGCATTTTACTTCCACATCTCAAGGAGAACAGGCCAAAAGCAATAAGCTTGGGAAGTCATGTGAAATGGTGGAAGCAGCTGTTCTAATTTCTCTGAAAATGCATATACCTTTCAGCGTGATAACAGATCAACTAAAGTTTCATCTAGAGTTTTTGGTCCAGTACTTTGGGGGCAGAGCTATCAAACTCGGGGCAATTCCCCAACACTTAGACGGTCCTACCATCTGATCTGGTCTATTCATTCCTGCACCCAATCAAAATATGCCCTTTGTGCTCCTGATTTCCTCAAGGTATATTTTGACTCTAATAAGCTGCCAACAGTGGAGAAGTCTTTTTCCACTAGGAGCTCTTGATATTCCAAAATTAGCCCATGTTTGAGAAGCAGGTCCTATTCTGCTTCCTATCATCGGAGACCCTATCTCTGTGACTTGAAGCAAGTCTCTTAACCTTTCCCGATTTCCCCATCTGTGAATCAGAGGTAATTATTCCTAACTTTAAGGAGCTATTGAGAAGATTAATTTGTTAATGTTTATAAAGTACTTTAGATATGTAAAGTGCTAAGCATTATTAAATTCCATACAAATAAATTGCAATTTAGACTCCAAAGGGACTAAATAATTGACTTTGTTCTTGGGAGTTTATAATATTTTAGCAAACCTATAAAAAGTGTTTTTTTTTCCCCCGTCCAACATTTGTATAGAGATTATTATTGTTTGCAGTATAGAACATGAAAATCAACCCCTCCTTCCTACTCAAGTTAGTAAAAACATAAAGGAAATGACTGTCATTAGAAGCATATTAAGTGTCCTGGGGGAAAGTATCTTCCAGTTTCAAATATTGTCGGCAATTCCCTCTCAAGCACTCTGCAGAAAACCTGTCAGAGAAGGCAAAAGGAGCAGAGAAGTCTATTAAGGAATTGGATGTGGATTAGACAACTAATGTTTAAACAAAGGAATATTTTTCTAATTGTGCTTTTTCTGGGACTCTGGAACAATTTCAGCAAATAAGCATAATGTCCTTGCCCTCAAGCCCAACTTCTTCAGGACTCAGCACTACACGCTGGAACTGGCTGGCCTCTCTTCAGCTGTGGAGATGTGCAGATCCTGGTTATTACACATCCCACCATGGGGGTGCACCAACTTGAGCATATGTATCACTGCAGACTGACCACTGAGGCCAGTGGCCCCACCTGCAGCATCTCCTGGGCAAATGCAAGCACTCTGCTTACCGACAGAGGCCCCAGACTCTGGGATTCGGCTGCAGCCTTGCCCTGTGTTTATAAAGGAGTGACACTCTTTAAGCAAAGGCTGGTACAGAGATGCAGTGACTTCTGCTGGAGTTGCACTGACTTCCTGTGATTGATGGTGGTACCAGAAACCACTTTGCGGGAGTCACAGCCTGGGATGACAATGATTATGGCACGTGTTACTAGGGCAGTATTTCCTGGAGCTATCCCTCTAGGAGTTGAAGGATTTGAGAGAGAACAGAGGATCCGTGTCCCGTGCTGGGGATTAGGAGTTATGGTCAGGTTAAGGGCTCTGCCCCTCAGCATCCTCACCTTTCAAATGGGGAGAGTTATTCAAGCTCTTACTGCCCTACTGGATGAGGCCAAAGTGATCGAATGAGTGTAAATGTTTTAGTGAGTTTAAAAGCCCTGTGCAAATATAATCAATGCTTTCAGAATCACTATTTTTTTGCCATGACAGAACATCCTGTCTGGTTTAATAATGCCTTCAACTTCATCCTCCCTCCTCATCTGCTAGGCTTACCATTTGGGAAACTAAGGTCTTCCCAGAGATGAAGTGAAGTTAGAGCACTGAAATAAATCCTTCTCGGTAGACAAAAGAGACCCTTTAGTTTTGTTTGTTTTTTTTTTTTTTTAATTTCACCAAAAGAGGCATTTCAAGGTAAAATGTTCATTCTTTAATCAGTGTCCCTCTTTCTGCTGCACCCTGTAACACCTGGGCTGCTGGGTGGCTTGTGGCAGAAAGACAGAGTTCTGTTGCAGGGAGCCATGGGGGTTTCAGCCCACTCCTCCTGTATCAGCCTCCACCAGGGGACATGCCCTCTCTTGGGGAGTCTTGATACTCTCCTACTCCTATGGATGATTAGAAGGTCAAGGTAAGTAGATATGGTAGAGAACAAACAAAAAAGAAAAAAAAAGAAAGAAAGAAAAGAGAATCTTCCTTCAGAAGGTGACTTTCAGGGTTGGCGAGATTTAATTTATTTCTCCGTGGCAACCATCAGGGACAGACATCTTTCACAGAGCTGGTCGGGCACGTTTCCTGCATGCTGGTGGGATGGGGACACATGCTGCTCTTTCTCAACCCTGGAAAAGTAAAACATTACCCAATGGGGAGCTCTTCATTGACTTCTATGAAGGGATGTGATATAGCCAGATCGGTGTGGTGAAAGTTTTAGAGACAGGAAGGGAGGAGCCTGCAGAGGGAAAGACGGATGCTCCAGAATGCATTTCTTCACTCTGCACCCAGGCACTGAGTTTGCTTTGCTTCATCTGTAAGGTGTAATTTTCCAGGTCAAGATAAGCATGAAACATGTTGTCTGCCTCCTTCTGTACAATTAACAGTTTCAGGTTGTGCTCAGATGGATAGATCTGTGAGTTTCCAGAGGCATTAATAAGCCTATGCATTTAAATAACCTTTATCTTCCAAGGAGCTCATAAATGATGGAACATTGCTTTTTTTTTCTCCTTGCTTCAGATACTTAGTGTTCTTATAAAACTTTGAATTTCAGTATTATCCTTCACGAGGCCATTGTACCATAATCGGGTAAAAAAAAACAAAAAAAACAAAAAACAGTAACAACGATGTCAACAAATTATGGTAACAAAGTCTCAGCAATAGGTACAGGAAAAAAAATCAGAGAACTGAAATCAGAGCTTCAGCCCTGAGTTAGTCACTTACTGAGTTGCTGCAGTAGTTTTAGCCAAGCCACTTAATCTTAAACACTCAATTTCATTACCCGTAAAATTGGGGTAAATGTATCTAACCTGTAGGGTCATGGTAAGGACCAAGATGAGATACCTACTTCATTGTGAAACATTATACAAATATGAAATGATTATTATAATCATTTCTTGGAAGCCACTGCATCCCTAAGGAGCAGTTTGCTTTTTATATAAATATGCCAGAGGGAAACCAAGGCACAGATGGAAAATGTACTTTTTCCTACTGCAATCTATAAACTAACAACTCCCAAAACTATTAATGCAGACAAAGATCCCGTGAGCTAAAAATTCCTATGTCAAGATGCTGGCTGAATAACTTACCAGCACCCACTTCGGCATCTTTTTGAGTTTCTGTACAAACCTGTCCCTCCTCTCCAGGGCATTCTGTCACACGTGGCACAGGTTTCTGCACCCCTTCCTGGCCTCCCCTCCTTACACAGTGGACAGGCTTGACTGTACCTCCCCAACCATTCTCCCTCAGCCTCCTCCTTGCTCTCCAGACAACTGGTATCTCAGTGAAGCTCCTCATGTTTCTACTAAATGCTGTAGCTTTGCAGCTGAGCCCTCTGTCTCTGGTGGTCTGTTCCTCACTCCTGAGGTCATCTTCCACAATCACACCAGAACTATGCCTGTGAAATGCGACATGAACCATGTCAATCCTAAATGTAACCTCCCCCACCCCCGCCCCAAGCCCCGCCTGCTGCCATGGACCGTAGAATAATTTCAAACTTTCTATCAAAAGAAAGAGGAATCTCCACACTGTTCTCCAAAGTGGCTGCACTAACTTGCATTCCCACCAACAGTGTAAGAGTGTTCCCCTTTCTCCACATCCTCTCCAACACATGTTGTTTCCTGTCTTGCTAATTTTGGCCATTCTAACTGGTGTCAGGTGGTATCTCAATGTAGTTTTAATTTGAAACTCCCTGATGGCTAGTGATGATGAACATTTTTTCATGTGTCTGATAGTCATTTGTATGTCTTCATTGGAGAAGTGTCTGTTCATATCTTCTGCCCATTTTTTGATATGATTATCTGTTTTGTGTGTGTTGAGTTTGAGGAGTTCTGTATAGATCCTGGATATCAACCTTTTGTCTGTACTGTCATTTGCAAATATCTTCTCCCATTCCGTGAGTTGCCTTTTTGTTTTGTTGACTGTTTTCCTTTGCTGTGCAGAAGCTTTTGATCTTGATGAAGTCCCAAAAGTTCATTTTCGCTTTTGTTTCCTTTGCCTTTGGAGACATATCGTGAAAGAAGTTGCTGTGGCTGATATCGAAGAGGTTACTGCCTATGTTCTCCTCTAGGATTCTGATGGATTCCTGTCTCACGTTGAGGTCTTTTATCCATTTCGAGTTTATCTTTGTGTACGGTGTAAGAGAATGCTCGAGTTTCATTCTTCTACATATAGCTGTCCAGTTTTCCCAGCACCATTTATTGAAGAGACTGTCTTTTTTCCATTATATATTTTTTCCTGTTTTGTCGAAGATTATTTGACCATAGAGTTGAGGGTCCATATCTGGGCTCTCCACTCTGTTCCACTGGTTAATGTGTTTGTTTTTATGCCAGTACCACACTGTCTTGGTGATCACAGCTTTGTAGTAAAGCTTGAAATCGGGTAATGTGATGCCGCCAGTTTTGTTTTTGTTTTTCAACATTTCTGGAGAACAGTGTGGAGATTCCTCAAGAAATTAAAAATAGAGCTTCCCTATGACCCTGCAATTGCACTGCTGGGTATTTACCCCAAAGATACAGATGTAGTGAAAAGAAGAGCCATCTGTACCCCAATGTTTATTGCAGCAATGGCCACGGTCATCAAACTGTGGAAAGAACCAAGATGCCCTTCAACGGATGAATGGATAAGGAAGATGTGGTCCATATACACAATGGAGTATTATGCCTCCATCAGAAAGGATGAATACCCCACTTTTGTAGCAACATGGACGGGACTGGAAGAGATTATGCTGAGCGAAATAAGTCAAGCAGAGAGAATCAAGTATCATATGGTCTCACTTATTTGTGGAGCATAACAAAGAACACGGAGGACATGGGGAGATGGAGAGGAGAGGGAGTTGAGGGAAACTGGAAGGGGAGATGAACCATGAGAGACCATGGACTCTGAAAAACAACCAAAGGATTTTGAAGGGGTGGGGGGGGCGGGAGGTTGAGGAACCAGGTTGTGGGTAATAGGGAGGGCACATACTGCATGGAGCACTGGGTGTGGTGCAAAAACAATGAACACTGTTATGCTGAAAATAAACAAACAAACAAACAAACCAAAAAAAAAAGAAAAAGAAAAGAAAAGAAAGAGGATTCTTTCTTATCTGACCTCTGTAACATTGACCTACTGCCAGTCCTACCTCTCATTGAAACCTTCAGGGACACCAAGTCAGTTTCCTGAAAGCCCTATGCACTTTTCGTGTTTATGTCACTGAGGTTCTGTTCTCTTGGTGTGGAATTCCCTTCCCTTGTTTCTTCATCTGGCAAGCTCCTCATCTTCCTGTGACCTCAAGGGTGCCCCCAACAGGACACAGCCTGCACCTTACCAATCTGTCACCCCGACAGATGATGGGACGGGCCTCCCATAGTGATCGCGGGGCACCCCACTGCACCTGTCACCTGTCATGGTGACTTTGGTCTTACCTGATAAATCTTTCTTAGAAGAATCCATCGATTGGAGTTGAGGAGTTCTGATGCTACCGTTCATCCAAGGTTAAGGTGCCCTGGGTCAAACGTGTTCAGTTCTGTGGTAGAGCTGTGTATGTTTGGTCATGTCATCACTCAGGCATCTTTGTTAGGGGTTTATTATGGGACACATACTGCAGTAGGTTCCAGGTAACACAGGAGTTCTTGGTTAGGTGTTCAGGGTGTGCACTACCTAGTATATAAATGTAGACCCAAGCTTCCTTGGTAGTCCCCAGAACTAGTCAAAGTTCTGAAACTAGAGGCCTACAACTAGCAGGAAAAGATTCTTACCAGCAGGGGGCACTGCAGCTAACCAGACGCCCAGACACAGTTATCATCCAGAGGCATTATGAGCTCCGTCTTGAATTAATAACATTCTAAACGTTTTCTATTTATATGTGAAAATTCACATTTCTTTGCCTTTTGGGACTAGACTAGATCTATTCATTCTCCTTTAATGGCTTTGTAAACACTGTGTCTACTGTGACCTGCTCCCCTCCTCCCTCTCTCCCTGTGCCCATCTACTGCCTCTTACTATACAGAGTGAGGAGTGATTTTTATTTTGATTGTATTCATTTCCTATAAGGAAAGAGGCTGTGAGTGAATCGTACATCGGTTCAAATGACTTTCTGTTTTGAGAATGTTCCCAGAGGGGTGCAATTCTTTTAATTTATTTAATCTGATGTGCTTTTTCAGAATCACTCTCCTCTGCAAAACAGATGGGAGGGGACCACACAGCACTACCTCTCTCTCTCTGCTCCCCGTGGAGACTGGGCTCTCGACATAAAGTGTGGGGGCCGTGCGTAGCAGCGTGGTGCCACAGTGCAGTGCAGAAAAGCTCCTCCAGCAGCATGGGGTCCTTGGCATCAGAGGGGGCCTGGCTTTGCTTTCTTCTTGGGCCCGCCTCTCTGGCCTGTCCCCTGTTTCGTCTGGACCAAGAATAAAGGACACAGAGCAGTATATGTCCTTAGCACTTGGTTCCACAAACGTGGCACATGAATGAGCCCTCTTTGGGCATTAAAAAGATCAACAGTTGAAGCAGGAGTGGGTGTTGGAGAACATATAAATAAGAGCAGCCAACTTCGTGCCCACTGAAAATTTGTTCTGAATAAACTCATCCACAGCCATATGAGTCATCAGGAGTATGGGTTTATAGGTCCCACAGACCGAGGTTTGAATCCCTGCAGGCCATTCCTCAAGGAGGGGAGTGAGCAAACTCAGGTGTTTTAGCCAGTGTCCTAGTGTGTAGTAAAGGAAGGACAATAACACCCACCCCCAAAAGTGGGTGTAAAGGCATAGAGTAAAGGAGTAAGGCATATAGGAGTAAAGGCATGGAGTCCACAACATGCTCAACCCTGTGCTCTGTCTGGCACCCAGTGAGCACTGAAAGTGGCAAGAAGCAGAAAAGCTATTATTATTAACTGCACAGAGTTAACACTATAAGGAAATCATTCTTTTCTTTCTTTCTCCAGTTCAAGGGATTAGGCTGTTCCTGCTTTGGATACCCTAGGCCCCAGGACCTATGTCTGCTCTAGCACGTACATCTCCACGTAGTGGTTGTTCTACCTGCGGGACCACTATACTTCTCACCTGTGGGATCTACAGGGCAGAGACTGAGTCACCAATGTCTTTCTGTCTGTCTGTCACATTTAGGCAGGGTTCTGTCCTGGAGGAGTGGCCCCATGAAGACCCACTGAAAGAAAGCTGGGCAAGCTGTCCTCTGGCCATTTGCTCTGTGGTTTATTTATGTTCCCACTTAGGTGACCTCAGGAGTCAAGCCATTAGGCACCTGTTTATATGTGACAGAGAAAGGGCACTAATTACCTTTTGTCCCCAATTCCCTCTAATTTTACCTTTAAGAATATCTATCTTGCATCTCTTCATGACAGAAACATCTTTTTCTTTTATTCATAAGACTAGGTGTTGCCAATTTCATCCAGGGCTGTTAGACATGGTTGGTAGACATGGTTGTTCAAGCTGGACAGTCCACCCATCTGTGTGTGGTGGCCCCAATTCTCACTCAGTGTCTAGTTAGAGAGTGACCCCTAAGACATTCCATGAAGTCACATGCACATTGCCACATACTCGTGTATTTTTACTGTCTTTATTTTTGCAGTCAGGAAAAATGTTACTCTGGCAACAAGATTATCACCTCCTTCCCTGTAGGTTGCCACTCCAGCTTTCCTTACAAGTTACTGTGACAGTTACAGTTCGTTGGTACCTCTGTCAACCTAACTGCTCAAGCAGGGACCCAGTAACCTCGCTACCTCCCTCTCCTGCAGTCCTGTCATCTGAGTTTTCACCAAATCATGTGGATTTCCTCTCCAAGATTCATGATGGATTCTTTCATTTCCTCTCCATCCACTAAGGGACACACTTTGGCCACCTTCTTCGACCACAGTGACAGCCGTGGGCTAGCGTCTCATTCCCCATGCCTCTGAGATTCATTCAAATCTTTCCCATCACTGGAGTCTGGGTGAGATTTGGAAAAGCATTCATTAGCTTATGCTCCCCCCATTCCCTTACCCGTGAATTTCCACTCCACTTAGGACCAGAGAATGATTTCCATGATCTGGAGGGTTCTACTGTGACACCACGCAACCTCTGCATTCTCTTCATGTGCCATACGCCACTGCCTCTGTGTTCTCAACCACATGGACCTTCTTTCAGTCCTTTTCATCCAGTGGTCTTCAAATACATCCTTCCCTCCATCTGCAAGACTCCCCCTCCCCCCCCACCTCACTGCCTCTGCAAGTCCTACTCACTCTCAGGGTGTGTCAGATGTTCTTCCAGAAGGCTCATCTCACTTTCTAGTCTAAATTGAGTGGCCTCTGTCAGGCCACAGGAGTTATTAATACTGCTAGTGATTATCAGGAGTAGATACATATTCATGAGTGGTTTTTTTTTTCAGATTTTTATTTATTTGAGAGAGAGAGAGAGAGAGAAAATGAGAGAGAAAGAGAGAGCGAGCATGAGAAGGGGAAGGGTCAGAGGTAGAAGCAGACTCCCTGCTGAGCAGGAAGCCTGATGCAGCACTCGATCCTGGGACTCAGGATCATGACCTGAACTCAAGGCAGTCGCTTAGCCATCGGAGCCACCCAGGTGCCCTTCATGAATGTTTCTTAATATCTCCTCACGTACTAGATTTAGCTCCACGTCGCAAGGAATCCTGTCTACTGCTGTTGTTGCCATTTTAGACTCACTGCCGAGAGTGAAGTTGCTGCCTAACCCCACACCCCTCTAAAATAGAAGCTCAAAGAATTATTCAATGAATGGAGAAACCATTACTTTTATTTTTCTGAGGACTTTAAAACTCAGTTGATCTCAGTGAAATGCAGACCAAAACCACCATGAGATACCATACCTGTTATAATGACTAATACTTTAAAAACAAAAAGTTGGCCATAAGTAGGTGTTGGCCAAGATGTGAAGCCACTGGAACGATCACACACCAATGGCAGGAGTGTAGAGAACTAGAACTACTTTGAAAACTATCACGGCAATTCTTCATAAAGTGAAACACATAACCACCATATGATCCTGTCATTTCAGTCCTTAACATTTATCTGAGAGAAATAAAGTGATATGTTTATGCAAAGAGTTGTACATGAATGTTAACGGTGGCTTTATTTACATTAGTCAAACCTGGAAACAACCCTTGTCCATAAATGGATGAATGGCTAAACAAATCACGATGAATCCATCTTATGGACTATGACTCTACAATTAATAAGAATGAACTATTAATGCAGGCAACAGTATAGATGAATCTCAAATGGTTATGCTGAGCCAAAGAAGGCAGATACAGAAGAGCACAGATGGTACAATTCTATGATTCATTTGTATAAGATTATTGGAAAAGAAAACCTAATTTATAATGAGAGAAAACAGAGCACTGTTTGTCTAGGGCTGGAGGGGCATGGGCTTGACGGCTAAGGGTGTGAGGTAACATCCTGGGGTGATGAAAATGTTCTCTCTTCACTGGAGTGGTGGTTACACAGATGTATACATTGAGCAAAACTCACTGAGCCACACTCCTAATGGATACATCTCATGCATATATCCACATATATGTGTATATATAATGCCTTGATAAAGTTGGATGTAAGGCTCAGTTAGACACATCAGGGAACATCAGTTTTAAATGGTCATAGATAGAGGTTTTGCTCTTGGCCTAGCAGGAGTCCCAGCAAGCCCAGGGAGTAGAGACTAGCGATGATGGCAGAGGAGAAAGCAATTAAATTTTCTTTGACAGGATTTTCAGTTTGTCACAGCAAAGTGAACCTGACAGCTCAAGGCATTAAGATACAGATAAATTACATTTAGGGTTGCCAAAAAAAAAAAAAAAATACACAGGATATTCAGCTACATTTCAGTTTATGACAAATAACACATCAATTTAGTGTGAGTGTGTCCCTCACAATATTTGGGACGTGCTTATGCTAAAAATATTAATTTGTTAGCCATCTGTATTTCAGATCTAACGAGGTGTCCTGCGTTTTTATTTTCTGAGCCTGGCAGCTCTTCCAGCATACCGTATTATCACCAAAATGTTTGAATGTATATGTAGAAAGATTTTCTTTTGAGCATGTTTTGCATTTTATGATGCCACTCACATGGAAAATTGGAATCAATACTATGTAGCAAAAATAATGTGGATTTTATAGTGAGTCAGACCTTGATTCTAATCCCAATTTTGCTTCCCAACTCATTCTGAGAGTTTGGCCAAGCTATTTAACATTTCTGCTAAATGAGGATAGTAACATCTCTTTCAGTATTATTTGAGGAGTGGCAATAGAAGAATTAGGTGTTTGGCATTCCTAATCGAAAGGACAGTTTCCTTTCCTTCTGCTGCCCTGCTATGGCAAGTAGGGGTCAGCGTCTAGACTTACAGAAACACTAATATTGTGGTGCCTGAACCCTGGGCAAGGACAGCACGTCGTTGGCAGTGAGTGTACTCCTAAAAGGGATGCTGAGTTGTCATCTTGATTATCATCATCAGTATCCCACACTCTCTGTTTTGTGAAGAGGTAGGTGTTGTAGCAGTGGCAGTAGGAAAGAGAATGAGATGTCCTTTTCACAGCCTGCTAATGCTTCTTGAGAGAAGGAAGGAGGTGTGGAGTTAAAGAGAAACAAGAAGAGGTCTTGATCTACTCTGAAGAAACTGGGTGTGGGGGGGGACACCCTCCTGTTAAATAATTGCTACAATAGGGAATTATTTTATTTCAGGAAGAGAAGCAGAAAAGGTGTTCAGGGGGATAGTGAAAACTGCTTACTCCCCTTACTTACTTTACCTGACAATAACACATAGACCTTAGGGCACTCGGTGGAATTTATGGCTAGTAAATTCCCAAACATTAAAAGAAAATGCTTCTTTATCTGCTATGCAGTTCACTGCTGCGGGAGGTCATTGAAGCAGAACCAGGGGCTATGTTTAAAAAAGCGACCTGGAAATTTTATGATCCATAAAATCTTGGCTGTTAGTACAGTATGGAGCGAGGGCATGGAATGCCACCTGAGAGCCCAGAGTGAAAGCTGATGCCTTCAGCGGGTATGGGCTATCTTTGGGCCACTGTCCTAGTTCAATATATCCCCCAGCTCGTGGCCCTGGGCACATCGTACCTTTCTTTGACCCTTCAGTCCTAGACCTGGTAGAGACTTCCTTTGTTGTGAATCTACAGGACCTTTCAAAATTTTTTCTTTCCCTTTTCCCATAACTGGTAACTAGCTCCCAGTATGAAATTCCATCTGTTAGAGTTCTGCCATGTTTGTATTCTGCCTGACTAGCCCCTGACTGATGTGCCTGGACATGCCATTTTCCCAGGATATTTTTTCCTGTCACACCATCTTAATAGGGTGGATATATCAACAGAGATCAGTGTAGCTGCGCAGTCAAGGCAAACCTGAATGGAAGGGGACTTGGGTGAAGACTCTCTTCCTGCTCATCTAGTTCTCTGAAAATGTGCTAGCTCTGTAGTCAATGCTCTGATGAGTGACGCTCCCCTTGGCTCAGGTGAGATGGAAGCAATGGCAGGACATGATGTCCTGGACTTCCACTAGCGTGGCTTCAGGTGAAACCACCATGTGATTATTGTTGTTATGTTTGATGTTTTTTGTTTAGGAGGAGCTTATCTCTAAGGTATTCATGCAAAACCAGGATTAAAATCATTTCATTATGTGATGGAGGAGCTTAACCAGAGCAGGGGCAGTAGGACAAAGATTAGTAAAAATGTACCCAAATTGAGAAAAGAAACCCACCCCAATATTAATTGCAGAGGATAATTTTTTAAAACATTGTCATGAGAATGTATATTCCAGAGGGTGAAATGTGGTCAAAGTATTTAATGTTTATACTATTCTATCATCTTAAAATTTTAAACAGACCTCCACTGGATAGTTTAGGGGTTTAAATGTGTCATAGTTCCAAAAGCCCCCAGCTAGTCACTGGACATTGCAGAAGTCTGCTGAAAGCAAGTAGTCTTACTTAAGCAATAAGCAGGAAAGCCCACAATTTTTAAGTCCTGGGACACCTGGGTGACTCAGTCGGTTGGGCTTCTGCCTTCAGTTCAGGTCATGGTTCTGGAGTCCTGGGATTGAGTCCCGCATCAGACTCCCTGCTCAGTGAGAAGCCTGCTTCTCCCTTTACCTGCTGCTCCCTCTGCTTGTGCTCCCTCTCTCTCTCTGTCAAATAAATAAATGAAATCTTTAAAAAAAAGATTTTTAAGCCCTATATAGCTGACTTTATATAGTTTTACATTGTTCCACTTGGGCGGCCAAGAATAAACTTCATTTAAATATAGAGTTACAATTCTTATCATTCTTCTCACTTTCATTTTGAGAGTAAACTTCTCAATCCAACTCAGTCCTTTTTTCCCTCCCAGTAGCTAGTTGTAGCAAACTCTGATGACTTGTAATATAGGCATGCTTCATATCTGGACATTTACAGGAAATTGAATCTTATTTACATTTGAAAAAACTGAGTCGCACTTCACATTCACTACAAAATATGATCTTTGAAACAACATCCACGGAGCTCTTCTAAAGAGAGAGACCGAGATACAGAGATTGCAAGTCTTTTTTTTTTTAGAAGGAGATTATTATCCCCAAATTTACCAGTTTGGTGCACTTGTAGTTTTTAGAATGATATTGTCTTAAAACATCTACCTGCCTAGATGAGTCTTAATATAGAAGCAGTGACTATTAGAACGTAAGTGCATCGCCTATCTTCATTGACAAAAGAAGCCAACCTTTGTAAGTTCAGATATTTCATTTTTGAAAAGTTTAGCTGAAGATAATGCAAAGAGAAGACCAGGGCCATACCCTTATGTTATTGTTTAGAATACATTCTTTGAAAACCTTCGCACCTTTATGATTCTACTTGGAACATGGCAGCCATAACAAGAGGGTTCACCACTGTGCCACTCTGGTACCAAGAGAAGGATTGGAAGCAACATTTTTACTCCGCTTTTTATTTTCTGGTACTGTTCATCGGCATATTTATAAGTTCTCTAAAAAAAAAGCTTCAGGCTTTTTAGGGAATGAGAAAATAATTCCACCTTCATGGTTCCAAGTAAAGTATTCCTGAGGCTACATAACCAATACTGCATCGGCTAAGATTTCCTGGTGGTCTGGAACCTGAGAGCAAACAGAAGACAGTATTCAATTTACACAGCTTTGCAGATCTTATTCAAATACACACTGGAACATGGACATTTTCATTGGCTTGCCAACTTTTCTTTCTTTACCCTCCTCCCTAGCTCTCATCCCTTCCTTTTATTTCTGACTCATTTGTTTCGAGAACACACGCTGCTATAGTGAACAACAGTTTCATTTGCCTGTAGTAACGAATTCACAGCCATATAAAAAAAATTGTGAGAGATCAAAAAGAAGCCTGCTCTTCCATTAGAGGCTACTGTCCTAAAGGCACTTAAGATATTTTTTGTGTGATGTTAATCCTTGCGTTTATTAGGGCTTATTTTCATAGCTGTTACAAACTTTCTGGGAAAGAATGTACTTCAGGTCACTAAATTACCTTCCTGAAATTGATATGATAGGAAGCTAGAATCCATTGAAACCCTGATCCTAAATGGATTTATCTCTCCATGAAAGGTTCCAAGTTTCATTTTTATTTTTAGTGCTTTTTTAGGTACTCTTTATAGGAGGGAGAAGGCGATGTCAGAGTGTTAATGAAAAAACTAAATAACTCTCTGAACATGAACCCATCATCTGAAAAACAGAAGCTAATTTTGAATTATTAAAGGAGGCTGGATCACAACTCACCACTGAGAAACAGAGGGAGGGAAAATGGTGTTTGGGAAGTCCAATTATTTCTGAACCAGAGACAGTCTTATTAAGTTGGGCAGAAAATTAATTAGGCTAATTAGAAAACCTCATTGGAATTCAGCAAGGAGTTATGAGAGGAAACATGACAACACGGGTTGTGATGGGAGAGGGAGAAGGTTCTGGGGGAGAGTGAAATGAGTTTTTCAGGAAGCAGTTGGAGGGTGATTCACGCACATTGTGTTGGTCATCGGGTCACTTCAGAGGGAAGCAGAAGCATTTTTATAGGCTTCTGTTCCCAGTTGTGGATCTTCATGGAGTATTAAAAATGATGTCTGGTTGTATGTTATAAGGGGGGAAAGAGAGAGAGAAAAAAAAAAAAAACCCAAGATTTATTCTGAAGCTTCAGGGGGATTTTATATTTATTTTGGTATTTCCGATATGCTGGTTCATCAGCATGGCGCATTGTTAAAAAGTGCTGGGTGGGTGGTTTTTTATCTTCACGGATTTATGGAGTCCTTAAAACATCTGTTCCATTCTGATTCCCCCGCTCAGTACAAAGACGTTAGTCAGGGGAAGTGTCTAACATTGCACTGTTTCAATGCACTGACGTTGGCAACAGCTAATAGAGATAACCCTGATGAGAGAATAGTGGTGTCTGGGGGCTGGGAATCAAGGCCAGGGGATTCCATATCTAGGAAAAGACTCATGGAAATGAGGGCACATAATGGGACTTGGTGACACAGACACTGAGACTTTGAAGTGAGGCAAGAGGGGCCCCAGGAACAGGACACACAGAAGGTGAGCAAGCTGAGGAAACCTGCTTCCAGGTGATCACGATAAAGGAAAATGGCTTCTAGAGCCCTCTGATAGTGCCCTCCTCCTTGATGGGCCCCCAACAGAGGAGGTACCATCCTGGCTTTTAGGGGATAATTCTTACTTCTGTTGTTGTTTCCTGAGAAAGAAGGGTGCAATCCAGCCCAACTCATCAGGATGGAGAGCATCTCAAAAAGGAGACATTTTCCACATGGAATGGTGTAGAACAGAAGTCTCGAGGACAAAGATGCTACCATGGATCAGAGACTCCTCGAGAGAGGCAAGACAGAGGGAACAGAACTGGTAGTTTTTAATATTTTTATGTGTCATAGGTTTTTTCCTGCATTAACCCCTCTATTCCTCATAGTGGTCCAACTTAGTAGGTATTGCTAGCTACATTACACAGGTGAGGCAACAAATTTCAGGCATCAAAGCCATTTAGGATCCACACCTAATAAAAAGAGAAAGCTGGAATTCAAACTCAGGGGTTCTATGGACTGAATGTTTGTGTTCCCCCAAATCCATGTGTTGAAGTCATATTCACCCCTATGATGGTTTTGGAGATGGAGTCTTTGGGGGGCAATTAGGGTTAGACGAGGCCATGAAGGTGGGACCCTCATGATGGGATTCATAGCCTTATCAGAAGAGGAAGAGAAGGAGAGAAAGAGATCTTTTTCTCTCCATGTTATGGAGGAAAGGCCATGCAAGGACAGTGAGAAGGCAGCCTTCTGCAAGCCAGGAAGATGGCTCTTACCAGAACCCGACCATACTGGCACCCCGATCTAGGACTCCAGCTTCCAGAACTTGAATGAATAAATAGTCTGTTGTTTAAGCCACCCAAGCTATGGTGTTTATCATGACAGTCTGGGCTGGCTAATATACCAAGTGTGTTTACTTTTGAAGTCCTGGGACATTCAACAAACCCACAGTGCCTCCAGGAGCCACCTCAATAGTCACTGAGGAAACTGAACATGCTTTGCATATGTTCCCATGAGGTTCAGGGTAATGATGGTAATTCCTCAAGCCCTTGTAAAACGTTTCTGCAGTCCCAGGATAATGGAAACTTACCCTGCTCACCTAGACAAAGCTCTACTCTCACCTTCCTCTGGGAAAGATACAAAGATCTTAGTCACTGGATTTAAAGGTGAGATATTGGGGGATGGGACAAAGTGATGCCAAAAGGGTCTGGATTCTGAGTGTCCTTCATCACAGTGGTTCACAAACACAGACAGATGGGCGGCATAGTCTCCCTGTAGGCCAGGGAGCAAGCCAGAACTGCATGTTGGAAAATTACAACCTGAATTTCTGGGGCTGACACTGGGCAGGCCACTTACACTCCCTCAGGTCCAGCAGGTGCGGTGGCCTCTTGGCCCCTCCTTGGCATGGTTCTCTTCTGAGGCTGTCCTTTCCCCATCACTAAGTTTGCCTGTCAAGCTGAGCCAAGTAATGAGACAGGAGTCAATTAGTTCTCCCCAATAGACTGCTCCCCTGTCTATTCCCAGACTCCCAGGTGACCCCATTATGATAATGGCCCAACCTGGCTGCTCTCAGAACAGGCCTGATGGAGAAGTGAGAGCCTCCTTGAAATGTGAATTACAGAGAGGCTGGCAGACTACGACTCTGTTCCCTGCTGGCTCTGGACAGGAGCCTTCTGCCTCCCCATTGTCACTGCTGAGTGATGCCATGTGCTTATTCATACTGCATGCTGCTGGCATTCCAGGAACATCCCATCGTGCCATTCATTCCAACAATGGGCTCGGTCTGCTGACACCGGGGAGACAGGTAGATTCAGAGTGCAAAATGTGTTGCTATACACTGGCTTCCCAATCTGAACTTAGTCTGTAGAGCAGGTACCTATTTTTATATTTTCAGATATATAACGTTGTGCCTCACTCTAGACCTCGACGAAAACACCCTTTAAAATTTTTTTTTATTTTATAAAATCGAGGCAACCTAACTGTAAAACTTTGGGATAAAAAGATGAGCAAGTCAGTCAGTCATCTGGTATTTGATATAACATCAAACATCTTTGCCTTTACAAATATTTGAGTATGTTAATATTGTGATAACACAACCAAAGGAACATCATGATAGGGGGATTGTGTGTTTCAATAATTTCAAATAATTTTCTAAAGAGTATCATTTTTAGCCTCTGGCAAGCTTCCCATCCTCTATGTGCACACGATAGTCATTGAGTCCATGCAGGTAGCTGAAGAGTGGGTTGTGTAATATATAATGGAGATAATTTTGAGATAAGTTTAAACACAGAGATTAAATGTGTGTCACATGTGGTAACTGTTCAGTTAAGGGGATTATATTATCCAAATGATTTATAGCTTTAGACAAATTACTCTTTGTGTTGAGCTTGATAAAAATCCATGCACATGCCTGAATCTAGAATGGGAAGCGGAAGCGTCTTCATACTACAAACCCCAGAACTCCTCATTCTGGGCCCATGTGGCTTTGCTTTGTATCCATCAGAAAATCCTTTCTTTCTTTCTTTTATTTATTTTTTTCTTTTTGTTGCTTAATGGTTTCCTTTTCTCTTCCATTCCATAAGCTGCTTTATATAGCTCAGGTCCCTGTAGTTCTAGGATAATTTATTATTTAATTATGTCAGCATTACATAATTCTTCAGCTTCAGCCTTCAGTGTTTCAATTGTTGTTAATGTAACTGCTATAGAGGCAAGTAACTTTTATTTATTGTTTCCATTGTAGAGCAATAATTATGTAACTCTGCAATTCTGCAACTATTATTCCTATTTGTTTAATTACATAACTATAATGGTATTAAACCTCTAAAACATTTGGTGATAGATTTATGCAGAAGATGCTGGGAGACAGCAATAATAATGATATATCAGAGTAATAATAAAACTAAATAATAGTATTAATATTAATATTAATGGCAATAATGGTAATAAGCAGCAACATTACCATTTGCTCCTTTCTTCATGCTGTATTTGGTCTCTTTAATGGGTTCCTTCCCAAACCTCTGTGGTTAATTAGCTATATAACATTTGGTACTCAGCAGTGGGTACAAGCTCATTTCCAGACTTTACCTGGCAAGGCTGTGCTTTATGGAATACCAGATGGAACGGAGCTGTTCTTTCCTTTTTTATAAGGCTTGGAGTGGGCAGATTTCTTTCTTCCCTGAGTTACCTGGGGACCTTTTATATACAGGCTACCTAGTGCTGAGAGACACAGATGTTGCAGAATCCTGAAAACCTGAGGTGTGTTTGGGATTCAGGTGTGTGTGCTGTGCATGTCCCGTTTGGTGGAAAGAGCATGGGTCTTGGAAAGAGACCGATCTGGCTTGAATTCTGGCTCTGCAACTAACTCGTGACCTTGAGCAAGTTCACTATCTCCTTTGGGCCACACTTCCCTCATACCAAAAATGAGGATAACAATATCTACACAGCAAGACTGTGTGTGAATGAAATAAAATAATGGGTGCAGATGACCAGGTCTGTGGTTGATGCCTATGGGTAGCTCTTGTTTTGGAGCAATAAGTCAAAAGAGATTAGGAGGGAGAATCCACCTCCAAGCTGCTTCTTATTATTAATCACCTTGTTCTTGCCTTCTCGACTCATGACCAAGAGCTCCCTCCTTCCCAGAGCCCCCACAAAGTCACCAAAACAGTTGCAGAGGTAACATGGAGCCAGTGATCACTGCACACTCCCTTCCTTTCCTGTGTTATTTAATTAATCATCCCAGCCACCCTAAAAGGTAAGGATGATTATTTATTTCTGAGTTGAGAAGATCAAGACACAGAGAGGTTAAGAAATGTGCCAAAGTCCTCCCAGCTCATTGGTAGTGAGCTCAGCCAGAGAGTCTCCACAGCAGGTGTTCCTAGCTACATTCTACATTCCTTCCAGGTGCATAACCAGCAGCTGCAGAAAGAAGCAGCCCTGTGAGCACCTCTTCCCTCTGGGGAACCAACTATCTCCTTCTCCTCTTCCACCTCTCGGGTGCATTTTCTGTAGAGTAGTGTATCTAATCATCTGAAAATGCAAATCAGTGACATAATTGCTACTTTTAGATCCTCCAATGGCTTTCCATGCCTCTCAGCCTCTTGCTAGGGCCTACATCTAAATATCTGTATGATCTGACCTTGTCTCTTGCCATTCTCCATCATTGGGCAGATCCCAGACCCTCACTGACTGCGCCGGTCTCTGCCTTTGTTTCTCTTGGGAAATTACACTCAAGTTTCCTATGCCTGGAATGCTATCACCTTATCCTATAAATCTCCACTTATATAGCATTTCCCCCAAAAGCCTTACTTAAATTAAGTTGGGCCCCATATCTTCCTATTCATTAACAAGCATCTTATATGTTTCACGTGCAGTTATATACTATGTAGGTACTATCCCTGAAGTTGTTTTATTTTTCTGATCATTTGGGTTCTGCAGCATGTCCTCCACTAAAGTGTGAACTTCATGAAGCTGGGCACTGGACCTGGCGTGTTCACAGTCCTACCCTGGCACAAAGCTCAGGACCTGCATCTCAGTAAGCATTTGCTTATGGGAGGAATGACTGTCTGTCTTCGTGTGGCCATACATGCCTTTGGGGTTTAAATAGTTCATGTGTAATGGGAAGGAAAGGAAATTGTATTTTCTCATGAGGAGTATTAGTTAACATCCAAGATGTAATATGGCACCTATCTTAAAAGTTTAGACGTGGATGAGAGTATGTTTGGGAGCCAGGAGTTGGGAGCATATTAGGACAATAATGTGGTCAGCCAGGGGATGAGTATGTCAAGGAAAAGGCAGTTGAATCAGACACACTTGAGAAGGGAAGGGAAAGAATTCTCCTTTGTTCCATAAATGTGAGGAAAGCCAGGGTTATTGTTCCAAACTGACATTAGACTGGGACTCTGGGAACAGCTACACTTCCAAGGGGCACATGGCAGGCTCCCATTCTGCCAAGAGTACCTCTTGTTTGTACACTTACCACCAACGAAATCAGACAAGCTAAACGTGATTATTCCCCCGTCCTCCAATTATTATTTTATTGAAGCATTTTCCTTCCTTGGCTCACATATGTTGTGTGATCCTAAAAATACAAGTTGCTTATGTATAGCAATGCGGTCTTTCTCCTTTCCATTAACTATTTCCCTTTTCAGTCAGATGCTTTCCAATCCTACACATCACATTTCAGTCACTGCTACATGAAAAACAGGGAGCATGAATATTCAGATCCAGCCCCCTCTGTCCCCTTCCTCATTCACATATTTTTTTTCTCAATTTACCACCATGGGGATATTCCTCTCCCTTTTTCCCAGTGGATTTGTTACCATAACCCTGTCTTCCTCGATAGTCATCCCCTTTATTTTATTTTTAAATTACTAACTAGTGTGATTAAATAGAAATCACTGGTATGTGTTTTCTTTTCTACTGAGAGCTATAGGCAAGGCAGTAAACCATATGCAAGGGTTAACAATTCAGACTCTAGAATCAATTGACCTGGGCTCCTAATCTCTCTTCAAGGGTAAATTACTTACCTTTTGGGGTCCTTGGTTCCTTCATCTCCAAAGGGAATTCAATAATCTGACCTCATGGGATTATTGTAAGAAATAAATAAGGTAATCCAAATAAAGTGCTTATTAATTCCTGAATGCGTGGACTACTACTACTACTACTACTACTTCTACTACTACTATTATTATTTATAGGTGCCTCGAAAGCATTTATGGTTCTAATAGCACCAGAAGAGATTAAATCATTATTCCCAATCTATGGGACCAAGACCCCTAGGTCAGTATGGACTAAATAATATGACCTAGATATTTTTGTATTATTCTTGATAGTGTGAAGTCTTTTTTTAATGTTTAATAATATAGCTCATTTAAGTGCTACTGATTTCATCAAATAAATGCAAATATTCACAGAGGGGGTGGAGGGTCTTGATAAGGTCTTGATATCTCAAAAAACTGTTAAACATTGGTATACGTTGCCAAGTACAAAGACCGGGCATATATCACATTCTCTATGCCGTTCCTATGAGAGCAACATATAATTAAGCATTTTATAGCAACTTTTCTGTTGCAGATCTCACAGAAATCATATCCTAAAGTTTCCCAGATTTAACATTTCACAGCCATCTCTGAATCCTCTATACTTTCCCCCCATCCCATCAGTTCATATTTTATTCTCCAATGCTTTGATATTTTTAGTTTTTTAAGGTGAAAAGTCTTCTACTGAAACTATTCTTTCAATTAGGAAGAAAAGCACTCCAACCCTCTTCAAGCTTTATGCCTCTGTGAAA
The DNA here is from genome assembly GCF_922984935.1 of Meles meles. Lineage (NCBI taxonomy): Eukaryota > Metazoa > Chordata > Mammalia > Carnivora > Mustelidae > Meles > Meles meles. The sequence goes on along the minus strand of NC_060073.1, from coordinate 92,669,119 downwards.
ATGCTAGCAGAGAAACTCCAGTGTAAAAACAAGACAAGGAAGGAGGCAAGAAAGAAGGAAATTAAGGAACAAAGAAGAAAAATAAGTGTTCATCAGTAACTAGCTTCTGACATCTCTAAGGCATTTACTATTTCCCTTTTTTCCCCCTGGGAGATCAAAATATGTTGAGTTCATTAATTATAGATATTTGGATAATGCTTTCCTGTAGGACCTCTACAACCCTGCCTGTGGAGCAAATTTTACTGGCTTTTTTTTTTTTTTTTTTTAACAAATGTGGCAACAGAAATTCAGAACATTGGTGAGAAGTAACAATGCTCAAGGTGACAGCCAGTGACTAGAATCAAGGCCATGGGTTACACAATGCTGTGTTCTTGCTACCTGTTCATGAGGGAAGACTGGGGGATAGGGGAATCAATCACATCTCTGCTTTGCATATTCTGAACCACTTGAGAAATATGCCAAGAAGTCAGATGTCCATCCAGTCCAGGTAAACTAGCAATCCGACCTTGGCCTCTCGTTAACCAAGGATCTGTTCCTGGCATGGTGGAGGCAGATAATGCATCCTGGTGCACCAGTCCCAACAGAGCACACATAACTCAGGAAGTTTCCCAGGCTGACCAGTCAGATAGATCTCTCCTCCCCTCAGGGGAAGAGCCAGTGGGGAGGGTATTACAGAAATATCCACTCATGTTTCCTTACAGAAGTAAGAAGATAAGAAAAGATCCAAATAGTCCACATTGTTATTTTGTTTATTCATCTGTTTTTAATTAAATCATTTACCAGTTAGCCAGTCACCTGCTTGGCCTCTCCCCCTGACAAAGGAGACCATATGACCAGGCAGAGCAGGCTCAGACTTCTGTTTCCCTCCTCCTTTTCTACTAGATGTGGAGAACTCAGGTCATTACGGTTGAAAGGAAGATAAAGGGATGTATCTGGAGGCCCAGCTCATCTGTGGAGATGTGATGTGGTCAACACAGCAGGGACTCTCTTCCAACAGCAGCAGAAGCACTGCGTTCCAAATGATAAAACACTGTCTCAGGCTTCCAAGGACAGTCAGTGCAGCTTTCTCTGCATGGGTTCTTAGGCAAGTCTCATCAGAATTAAGTGTTACCTTGTAGGCTCCAGGGTGTGGCCACTTCTGAGCCCTGGCTTTATTGGTCATGAGATTTCCTTTGTAAGAAATGTCTGCTAAATTAAGTCAATAGCCTGTGGGTGGAAATGATAACTTTCACACACAGAAATCTCAAAATTCTGAGCTTCATGAAACTGAATTGGAGCTTCCTGAAGTCTCCTGTTCATTGTTTCTTTTCCAGTGCTTTGCAATTGATCCCTGGGACGATTGGGAACACTGGCCCTTCACAACTTTGCTCTGCAACCTCACGGTCAGTATGATGAGTATCACTGCCTGCTGCTTCATATTCCTCAGCCAATGTTTCTTGAGTCAGGATTAGGTCAAAAAGGACTGTCACTGAAGAGACACCACCTGTGGCTGTCCCTATACTCAAAGTCCATAGCTTTTTGTAGGTGATACAGTTCTTTTTGCTGTCGTTCTATGTTCTGGACTCTGGGTTTTGTGGATGCTTAGATTGGGATGATGCTTCCTTTCACATTTCTTATAGACCCCGGTGACTCACATGAAGAGGTCCTCTAAAGCACGTCCCAAGCAAAACAGTGCCACCACTCTGAATAAACTGGAAAAATCCACCACCTCCAGCTGTAAAGCTTATAGAACAAGGCTGGTCATAAAAGTGTAGTTTTATAATAAAAGGCATCTTCAGAATTCTCAAAATTCTGGATCTGTCTCACTGTAAGACTTTTGTCAATTATGTTACTGTTGTTTATGAACACAGGAAAATGCAGTTTGGTCTTCATGTGATTCTGTAAGCATACTGCTGGAGGTTCGAGCTCTGAGCAGCATCCATTAAGCAGATGACAAGATTAGAAATGGAGATACCAAGATGCCAAGGCTTCAGTCATGATTGCCCCAGGCTAAGACTACAGTCTTCCCGGCTATATGCATCAGCACTGACTGGGGCATGTTCTGGGCCGTTTATCATCTTCATCACCCACTTAACCTTGATAGCCGTTAATCTGAAGTTATTTGGCCTCCTTTGGTTCCAAGTCTATACTCTTTCATAATTTTTGTTATTCAGTCAGAAATATTAGTATTTTCAAGAAGGGGGACTCCTTATTCTGCGGGACTTGTGTGGTGGGCAACCTGAGCTCTTCAGGTGTCCCGAGGAGCTTTTCTATGAAGGTGATTATCCCAGATGCAGCCATCGTCAGCACCATCTGCTCACACACCCTTGTGTGGAGAACTGTTCTTCCTCGCTCTCAGCTTGGGCACTGCCATCTTCCCTCCAGCCCCACTTCTGCCCTGTGGAAGTGCCTTAAAACTTAGGCTGGGAGAGAACATGGACCCTGATCCCTGCATTTCTAAGTTTCATGCTGTGTCTCCTTGATTTTAAGACTATCAGAAGAAATTTGATAATTCTGTTGGTAGTGTTGTAAAATAGTGCATACTTTATTAAAAAGCCTGGGATGAAATATGAGGGCTGAAATGGACACATTGCCAAGTCTTTTCCACATTCTCCTGGAAACTATCTTTTTCTTCCCATTCTCTCCTTCCTATGCCATTTCCAAGTCTATTTCTCATAATCTTTCCACAAACCAACCCCAAGTTTTGTTGTTGTTTAAACGTTTATATATTGTTTTCTTATAGGCATTTAATTTAAAAGAAGGTATTGATGTCTACTAGATTTTTGGTATCATGCTAGTTGTTGGTGATACTGATTTGGAAAGAGCATGGTCTCTGCTCCAGGGCAGGTTGTGTGTGTGTGTGTGTGTGTGTGTAAAATACCCATATATAATAATATATGTATTAATTAAAATATAATAACATATGTATTATATACTTATATATAGCACATATATGCAATAATTTATAGTTGTGAATATATAATATGTTAAAACATTATTTATATCCTAGCCATAATATATATAGTTATTATACCCCATCTTGATGGTTTAGAGAGCATGGTGTGCAGGATTCTGAGATGACCTCCACATTTCTCCACCCAACTGTGTATATACTGAGTATATTCTCTCCCCTTAAGAGTGGGTGGGGTCAGTAAATATAATGGGATACTACCCCTGTGATTAGGTTATTAATCCATTGACTTTGAATTAATCAAAATGGAGATTATTGTGGATGAGACTGATCTAATCAGGGCAGTTCCATCAAGATAAGGTGGAGTATCAGAGAGAGAAGCCCTCCTGCTGGCTGACCTGGAAGAAAGCAGCCTAGGAAGGAATCACAGGACTGCAATCATGGCCTGAAACCCAAGGACAGACTCTAGGACCTGAAAATGATCCCTAGCTGGTATCCAAGAAGAAAATAAGACTCAGTCTTTCAGTCAGTCACGCAGAAATAATTCTCCCAGTGATCTGAGAAATCTTGAAAGTGATCATTCCCTAATTGAGTCTGTAGATGCCAATATGGCCTGCTGACTCCCCAACTTCAGCATTGTAAGATGCTGAGGAGATCACCCAGCTAAAACATAAGGACTCCTGACCAATGGAAACCATGAGATAATACATTTGTGTTGTTTTAGGTGCCAATTTTGTGGAAATTTGTTCTGCAACAAGAGAAAACTCACACATGGCAATTACATATAAGGAGGGGATAGTTATCTCTACCTGGGAAGGGGTGGGCACATTATAGAGAAGAGATGATAGTTGAGATGAGACTAAAGGAGAAGTAGAGGTTTGCCAGACAAAGGGGAGGGATATTTATTGTTGTGATATCATCCAAGATATGTTTTCAGAAGAGCAGGTACCCTTATATATCTAAAGAGTGGATTGCTGGGTGCCTCAGGGACTCAGTTGGTTAAGCATCTGCCTTCAGCTCAGGTCATGATCCTGGGATCCTGGGATCAAGCCCCGCATTAGGCATCCTGCTCAGTGGGGAGTCTGCTTCTCCCTCTCCCCCTGCCCCCTTCTCATGCCCCCCCCTTCTCTCAAATACATAAAATCTTAAAAACAATAAAGGGTGGGTGCCTATGCTCATTTTAGTTCTTTCTTCATACAGCCATTTCACAATGATATTTATGAATGTTTCCATGGGTAAAGCAGTGGAGTGACATTCACCTTAGCTTCCCAAATCATTGATGTCTCACATGTATGCTGTTGTCCAGCATTTCCTATATCCCTTTCCTTGACATTGGTCTCATATCAATGCATTTTTTTAAATTTATTTACTTGACAGAAAGAGATCACGAGTAGGCAGAGAGGCAGGCAGAGAGAGAGAGAGAGAGGGAAGCAGGCCCCCTGCCGAGCAGAGGGCCCGATGTGGGACTCGATTCCAGGACCCTGAGATCATGACCTGAGCTGAAGGCAGAGGCTTAACCCACTGAGCCATCAAGGCGCCCCTCAATGCATTTTTAAAAAATCAGAAATGTGTTGTAAATGCATGCAGCAAATAGTCGAGTGGACATCTTTATCTTGTCTCCAGAGATTTTACTGTTCTTTCTGACTCTCCATGTTCATATGGCTAATGTGTTACCTCAAACTCATAACCTTAGCAATGCAAAGTCACCCACTGTCAAATACGATGTATTTATCCAAGAGTGGTATAACCTGATTGTGTTCCACCTTCAGTATGCCTTCCTTCTTCATTTCGGGTGAGTAAGTGCTGTGTGATCTTCCTCCCTTTTATTACATGGTTTCGGTTCTCGTGTTTCATTCTGTCAGGGATGACACCACACAATTCCCACAATTCCCACAAGTGTGATAAAGCCGGGACTCAATAGTGCTAAGAACCTCCAATTCCTGACATCTCCTGTCCTGCCATTTTTAAACAAAACAGTCGATAGCCATGGTGTCATTGACTTTGCTTTCTTCTATTTTTCCAAAATTGCTCTGAAGGCTTCCACCAGGCGTGGAGTACTTAATCGTCGGTGAATTCTTCATAAGTGTCAGTGGGAGACCCAATGGTTCCAAGAGCTTTCCCTTATCTCAGTAACTTTTATTAAGCTTCATACCCCTCAGGCACTGATTTTTGCCCCTTACAACCTCAATTTCTTCTTCTGCAGCAGCATCTTAGGGAGGATACTAATGTGTTGCTTCATTTCTTCCTTTTCCCCGTTTCTGTCTCCCCTTGGGGGCGTCCATTCTTATCACTCACACTAACCCTTGACTTTTCACACAACTACACATACTTTCTTAAGGAGTTGGAGAATTCATTTTCAAAAGTCACCGAATTTTTTTTTTTTTTCACAAGAATACACATTTCCCCACCTTCTGCTCTCTGAAATAGTGTTCTCCTCTTTGTATCACTCTAGCTAGGCCAATAGAGTGTTTACTTGCTGCAGATGAATTCATGGCATGCAGGATAAAAGAAGAGGTCTTATTTTTGTCTCCAAATATAATTTTTCATCTCTGTTTTGGGTAATTGTGTGGTCGCCAAGATTGTACCAATTTTTTTTCTGTCACTTGCCATTAGGGGCATTCCTCAGAGCTGTTCTTGTGGTTTCCAGGAATGCATTAAACTTAAGGTGAAGATAATTTTGCCTCAGCATTCAGTATGAGTGTATCATTAATGATCTGAGTGCTGTTGTGGGCTACTTCCTTCCTAGAATGCCTGTGGCTTTTAGAGCAGACTCAGATTTCAAAACTGCTGAGAGGAGCTCAGCCCTCTAGACAGACCCTGTGGTGACTCAGGAGAAAATGAGTATGTGTGTCCCCTTTCCCTTTCTCTTCTTCTCACCTCCCTGACAATTCACAAGGCTTAGCAATGTACATCTCTCTTGGAGTTTTGTTTTTCTGGAAGTTAGAAATAGTAACTCCAAAGGTGTAGTCTTTTCCCATTTGCTGTTAGCCTCACCGTGGCTTTCATTTCAGTGTCCCTGGATTGTAGCTCAGCACAAGGCTCCTATAGATTAGCTCAAAAGCTAATCTATGCTTTATAGAACACAGCCAGTTGCATCCTAGGGGGGAAAAAAAAGTGGAAACACTTTGCATAGAGCCTGTACCCTGAAAATGTTAGATATGGAGCATTACTGCTCAACTGCGGTAGTCATCTTTATTTATTAGTTCACTTGGTTTATGGTTTAATATCAGGGTGCTTTTTGCTGTGTACAGCACTTGCTTAACAAGGAGCGAGATTACGTGTTTCCTCCCTGGAGGTGAGCTTCTCCACCAGGCGAAGATGAAATGAAATTTTGGCGATTTTTAGACAGCAAGAATCAACAAAACTGAAAAGTTTTTTTTTTTTAATTTCCATTTTCCTTACTCGATAAATCCCCAAAGGAAAACATTTGCCCCCATGATTTCCCTCTTCCCTCCACTGACACCACCAGAAAGTATGGATTTAGGGAATATCTCTTCCAGATACCCATTCCGATCATCTCTTCCCTCCCCAAATAGTTGTTATTAGGTAACACTTGGTACAAGGTACACACTGCAGCTCTGTCTAACTTAGACACACCCTGAAGAGAATTACATTTTCTTGTCCTTTTTCCTCTAGGAGCTTTGAATTTAGGATATGCAGGAATACAGGAATTTCGGTGAACACAATGCCTATAGCAAAATGAAGGCTCTGTGTCGGATAAGCAAGGGTGATGTGAACTTGATATTGAGCCAGTACGAGTTTTGATGGGAGTTATATATGTTAAGTCCCTATTGGGGGCTGTGTTACTAACGGCAGAGTATGTGCTCTGAGACGCTCGATGTGTTTTCAGCCCATTCCATGGGTTGGAAATCACACGAAAAAAGTTCCTTTCTAGAGCAATAGCTGTGTCTTCTTTATTTCTCCTCTCTGCCCCTCTCTATCAAGACGGGTACCTCAACGCTGTAGGCAACAGCGGGCTTGCATGGAAACGCCACTCTTAATCTGGTCTCAGCCCCAGGGCCCCGTCCCTTTATTTAACTGAGAAATTTTTTTTTTAATATTTTATTTATTTGACACAGAGAGAGAGATCACAAGTAGAGCAGCAGACAGAGAGGGGGAAGCAGGCTCCCCGTGGAGCAGAGAGCCTGATGCGGGGCTCGATCCCAGGACCCCGAGACCATGACCCGAGCCGAAGGCAGCGGCTCATGGCTCAAAGGTTTTTAAAGTCTTATTTTACATTGTTTGTCCTCTAGAAGCAGTTTCAAACCTGTGTGACTCCAAATTTCTGATACTTTCATTCTGTTTCTTTCTGTCTGCAAACTAGCTCACTCTCTCTTGAAATACCTTGCCAAACACAGCAAGGGAAGATCAACATATGCTAGCATTCTGGCTCATTCCAATCACTTTCCCGAGATGCACAGGCTCATAGACACTTGGTCTGCCTTCCACGCTAACAAGGGTGACAGTTTTACCAAATGTTTCACTACAGCAAGCAGGGACTTCCAGCTTGCTAGATCTGTGTCCTCACTGCCTACCACAAAACTGCTAAGTTCCTGTCACATAGTTTAGATTTTTTTTTTTTTTTTAAATAGCAGCATTTACTTCAAGGCCTTGATTTCTGTATTGGTTCAGGTAATGCTAGCTGTTGCATCAAGCAAATCCCCACATTTTAATGGCATAACAAAATGAAAGTTATTTTTCCTTCATATCAATTCCAATGCAGAGGTGTTCCTGGGTCATGAAAAGGTGGCTTTCTGCCACATAATGACGTAGGGATCCAGGTTCCTTCTGTCCTGTGACTCCACTGTCTCTGGGGCTCCAAGTCTTCAGCCTCCAGCCAGTAAAGGAGGGAATAGGTGGGGAGGCTGTGGATTAGCCTTAGAAATGGTGCATATTACTTGCATTCCAGTTCCATTTTGCTGGAACTCAGCAAACGCCTGAAATGATGTGTGAGGAGACTGGAAATATGGTCTCCGTCTGGGCAGCCATGTCCTGGCGACAATAGTATGGTAGGAAAGGTCAAATCACAAACATCTGGTAGCAGAAGCTACTTCTGCCTTACATGGAGAAAGGTTTTAGAGGAAATTAAGTTCCGTTGAGGGAAAATAAACATTCATTAAACTTATGTATATATTACATAATATATATGTTTAAGTATATATACTTGTATACTTATGTATATAAGTATTATATTGATATCATATATTGTAGTATACATCTGTATACACACCCACACACATATACATATATGTAACATTTTCAACGATACCCTCTAGAGGTAGGGTTAAAGAACTTGATTTGGGAAGACTTAAAACCAACGAGAAACATGGCTTCATGAACAAAACACACACAAACACAACAGTGTAAATGAAGATATTTTCATGAACAATATGATTCTAATTCATCCTCATGATACAGGGGCTTTTTTTTTTTTTAGGTTTTGAAATACAAAACCACGAATTCCCATACTTGATTTTTTATGACCAAATCCTTTCTCAAATGCAATTCTGGTGTTAGTCTTCACTGAAGCATATAGTATGAAATTCTTCTCTTGTGCCTACCATTCTTAGGAGGAGTTTTAAGTAGATGTCTGCTCTACACAGTGTGCTCTCCAGTTCTGTGTTCTTGCTTCAAATTATGGCATTTAAGGAAAAGCAAAAACAAAAAACAAACAGCAACAACAACAACAAAACCCTTTAATCTCATTTTTGCAAAAACGGTTTGCAGAAGTATTGTTTGTAATACTGTGAGTTCACTCTAATTTCCTGGCAAATTGACATGCTCAGATATTACAGGTGCTACCAGGTTCCTTGGTGCTTCAGGAATTTTTACTTTGTGTTAGTGTAATGACAAAGTTTACCTATAGTATATGACTGCGAATGCTCCCGCATGCACTCCATGAATAGAAACACCATCATTTTTATATTAATCATAAAGGGAATTGATAATTGCCTATGGGAGTTTTTACCTATGAGCAAAACTGTTTGACCCAATTATGTTTTCATGGTGATGGATGAATATTTTGAATTAGGATAAATAGATCATTGGCAGATTTCAGGGGAAGAGAACTGTCCCAGAGGAATAAGCCATGAGTGAGCAAGTGCTAAAAAATTTAAAAACTGATAATACTGTCATTACATCACCTGTCACAGCTCAGAAGTTTAATCCCATTCATTGCAGGAGATGAGAAGGTAAACCTGGTATGTTCAGTAACATTAAGCACCTGTCATTCAAATCCCATGATCCACATGGATTTGTAGGAAAGCTACAGACACCCTCTACGAGGAGCTAAAATCTGCAATGCTAGCTAGTGACTGGCTTTCCAGAAGGTTAAACTGAAGCTAATGCAACTGGCTCCATGCATACTTATGCTCTGAAAAAGAGATAAGCTGCCAGTCTTACTTCAAAAGCCATCAGCTACATTCTTTTAAACTTGAAGTTTAAGATTCTAATTTAGAGTTGATAAAATTGAGCAAGAAATTTAAGAGTGACTGATCAGACTTAATTCCTCAGCGAAGTCCCTTTTTATACACTTAACTATTCAAAGACTGAGGGGTGGTTTGTTTACAATGGCTTGGAATAGAAGACAATTCTAAGGTAGAAGAAACATTATTTAGCAGTAGTCAGGAATGCTGTTTCTACTACAAATTTCAAGGTCCTTAAGTTTTATATTCATTTATAAAATCAAGAATTCAACCATATATTAAAAAAAATCCAGTACTAGCATACATTGATAGTAAACTCCTATCTTAATTTTATATATAAAATTTTATATATTTTATCCTCCTCTTCAGTATCAGCTTCCTTTTCCATTTTCCCAAGCTTGTCATGAGCACCTCAAGTTTTGTAGTCAACTAATGTAGTCAACTAAAGATGGCTTTCCAGATTCTCACTCTCTGGTGTACCTGCCTGTGCAATCCTCCATCTTTGAATGAGGGCAGAACCTATGAATATGATAAAATAGTCTGTTATTGCTCCCTTGGTTAGGGTATGCTATATAGCAAATTTGATTACATTGCATTTTATCAGTCTTCATCACAGAAGACTAGAGAGGGATCAGAATTCAGACAGAAGTATTGCTGTTGGCCTGGAAGAAAGCAAACATCATTGTTGTGAACGGCCCAGGAGGGCTATGTGTCAAAGATCCAGTCAGCATCTAAGAACTGATAACTAGCAAGAACATGGGTGCCTCCCTCCTACAGTACAGGTAATGCATTCCACTGTAGCCAATGAGCTCAGAAGAGAACTCAGAGCCTTAGTTAAGGTCACAGCCCTGGCTGACACCACGATTTCAGCCTAGGCAAATTCTGCCAAGTCTGTGATAATATCTTACGCATCAGTAGATAGTTAATACAACTATAAATAAACTTTCAAGTTAATGTTCCATTTATTCTTCTATTTCATTTTATATTCAGACATTCTTATAAAACCTATTTATTTAGAACTTGAAAGATGAGAGACGGTGTGCTAGATACCAGTGATACCACAATCTCTTCCTTTATAATATTACAGACTGGGAAAGAAACTAGGTATACAAACAAAATCTGTTGAGAATGGATCACATTCTTAACACATAGTGCCCTAGGAGTTGCTCGTACTGGCACAGCCAGGCAAGTAGAGCAGTAAATAAGTAAAATAAATCTTCCCATGAGATGGAGGGATCAGAGAAAGATTCTATTATAAAATTCAACTTGAGGTAAGTGTTAAAGAGGAATAGATGGTCTTCAGGTGGAGATGGGAGAGAAGAGCATTCTGAGCAGAAAAGGTTTATGACTAATCACACAGAGATATTTTTCTAGGCACTTCAAAGAGTTAAGCAAGTGAAAAGGATAGGGCTGAAGTGGAGGAGGGAGAAATGAAGATGAGTCTAGAGAGAAGTCTGAACAGAAGACATCTTATAGATGTGCTACCAAATGTGGTCCTATGGGTGGGAGCCTGGGTCACACCCAGAAACTTGCTAAAATTGCAGAATCTTGGGCCCCACTTACGGGTACCAAACCAGAATCTGTGTTTTAACCACATTCTCAGGTGATTCAGAGATCATGGTTTAGAGCCTCTTGATGCTGGTGAGTCTGGACACTATCTTTTAGATAAAGTGAAGATCTTGAAATATTTTAAGGTGAGTATTAACACAATCAGGCCTATTTTTTAGAAACAACACCACCACCATTAGAAGCGAGGGGAAGGATGATGAAAGACACATGTGACAGAAGGTAGAGGAACCAGTTAGAATATTATTCTAGCACTCCAGGCAGGAAAACAAAGCAGGGACAGTGAATACAGAAAGGAGTAGACAAATAAAACAGATTTTAAGGGGACAGAATATCTGGAATTCGAACAACAGACTGTGGACACTGAATTGTTTAAAATGAACCTCAATGTGGCTAATACAACTATGCGGGCAAAGTGGTCATTTTAAATTGTGGGAGATACAGGAGAAAGGATGAGTTTTATTTTTGAAAGTCTGAGTTTGAGATGCCTGTGGGACTGAATTAAAGATGTTTAGTAGGCAGTGGGTAGGAAAGATGTGTCTCTAGGACTGCATAAAATTCTGGATCATTTCTAGGTCACTAGAAAAGTCAGGGTCGTTACTTTGCTTTTCAGGGACTTGTGGGATATATCTGAAGTTTGAGTGAATGAGTGATTTCTGTTCAATGTTTTCCTCTCAAGTTTTTAAAGACACTGGGATCAGGATTTCTACCAGCACTTGATTTTTCCCTCTTCCCCTTTATTAAAATAATACTTAGAAAATACACATATAGAACATGTATACATTATTCACAACACATACTGCATATATCCAGTATTAAAAGTTTTAGAATGAGTTAAGCACATGTGGCAGCCTGGTAGATTTTAATACGAGGAATTCGACTGCTCCTAGGAGGAAAGTGATGCTGGCCAGGAGGAAAATCCACCTCTCCATCAATTTTTATATAACTTCTCCTCCATGGATAAATACAAAGAATGAAGTAATAACCATATGAGACTTGTGAAAAGATTTGGTAGAGTCTTTGTTGTACTTACAAGATGAATGTGATTATACCCAAGATGTAAGGGAGGAAACGCAATTTTTAAAAAAAAACTTACACTACAGAAAACAGAAAATAACTTTAGAGAGTATCTTATATATAATTTCCATAAAGGCAAAAAAAAGAATTCACTAGCTCTGTGGAAAAGGCAATAAAATAGAAGATGATGTAATAGCAGATTGAGTTAAAAAGAGAGTTCCATTATATCAAGAAATATTTAAGGAAAGTAAAATTCAAGAGAAGGAGTATAGGACAGAAATAGCAATCTAAAATTTAATCAGTGATGCAGAGAACACATTTGGGAATGTTTTATTTCACTTCAAAATTAAAAGATAAAGAACAAAGAAATGAAAGAATTAAAGCAAAGATAATAATTCTTACCTAAGGAGAATTTGTGTCCTATAAGAATATACCATACCAATTGAGAACAACATATATACAAAACCTAATCATTTCCTAAGCTGCATCAATATTTTAATTTGAGAAAATAGCACATTTAGTAAATACCAGTTGAGATAAATGAAAAAAAGAACATAATGATACATGAACCCAATTTAAATATGTTATATTATGTGTTAATTTATAGATGTTAAATGCTCCGCAATGTAACAAATGCTTAATAAGGTTATGTTGAATTAATTAATATTAATTATTACAAGAAACAAACATCAAGAAGCTAATAGTGAGGCTTCTAGAATATTGCTGCTGGCCATGAAAGATTAATTGGTATCAGAATTTTCTCCTGCTGTAAAAACTAGAAACATAATATATGAATCAATGTTTTAAGACAATTGGACAACAATCAGTGACGACTATGATCCCTGAATAAATGAAAACAGATGAGGTAAACTCTATGATCCACCCAGCTTTCAGCCAAGAAGTACTTTCTGGAAGCATATCATCCTTACTGAGTTTAATCCGTAGAGATCAGTGTTCAGTGCACTGATCTGATTGAGGAGATAGAGAGGAGGAACGTCACATGGAGAAAAAGAGCTATGGAAATCAACATAGGAGACTCCATGACTTCACTGGTGAATACTAAAGGGCACGTGTGTAGAGTGAACATGCATGCAGCTGGAAAAAGAGCTAAAAGAGATTTATAAGTTGGATAATTCTTAGAGCTCAGAAAGAACTAGGAGATAATTTGAGTTCTGACCAGCTAGAGTGGAGAGATCTTACTGGACATGTGCAGCATTCAATGCAGAGAGCAGATGGAAAACAATACAGAAAAAATAAATGAAACCAAAAGTTTGTTCTTTAAAGATCAAGAATATTAACTATTTATTTTTAAGAGATTTTTATTCATGAGAAGACTGGTCCATGTAATATAAAGAAGATAATAACCAAAAGAAAGATGAAAGAGATTCTATTACTACAGCTCTTACAGATTTCAAATGGATAGTAAGGGTTTATAATAAAAATTATGCTAATAAACTTGACAGCTTAGATGAAATGGAAAAATTCCTTGAAAAAAACAAAAATTACAAAAACTGTCACAAGGATAAGTAGAAAATCTGGGACACCTGGGTGGCTCAGCTGGCTACTGACAATCTTGATTTTGGCTCAGTCATGATTTCAGGGTCATAAGATCAAGTCCTGACTCAGGCTTTGCACTTGGCAGGGAGTCTGTGTGGGATTCTCTCTCTCTCTCTTTCCCCCTATCCCTTCCCCAGTTCCCTTGCTTGCTCTCTCTTTCAAATAAATACATAAGTCTGAAGAAAAAAGAATAAGTAGAAAATCTGAACAGTCCTATATACAAAGAAATTAAATGTATAGTTTCATCTTCCCACAGAGAAATCTCAAGGCCTACTGACTTCACTGGTTAATTACATTAAGTAGTTAAGGAAGAAATGATACCAAACCTATAGAAAGAATTTCAGGGAATAGAGAATTAAGAAATTTAATAAGGCCAGCATTTCACTGATAACAGAAGTAAAGAAATAACAAGATAAAGAGAAAAACCTATAAACCAAAATCATGTGTAGACACAAAAGTCCTTGACAACATATTAAGAAATTGAACCCAGAAATGAAAATACTAATTCATTATGACCGGTGGATTTTAACACTGCCTAGGAGTGCAAGGTTGGTTTAACATTTGAAATTTAGTGTAACTCCTCATAAAAACAAAATAAAGGACAAAAATGTCAAAAGATGAAGAAAAAAGCATTTGATAATATTCAACATCTATTCATGATAAAAGATCTCAGTAAACTAAGTCAAGAAGGTAACTTTCTCGAACTGACAGTGGGCATCCACAGAAAACCTATAGCTATTATCATAGCGGGAAGGAATAATGTTATCCCATAAAACTGAGAACAAGGAAAGAATGTCTGTTCTCACTACTGGTTTTTTTTTTCCTTTTTGAGCTGAAGGTCCTACTTAGTGTAATGATATAAGAAAAATAATAAAATTTATGCAGATTAGAAAGATGTCAATTGTCTAAATTCACCATTGACATGATTATGTACTTAGAAAATATGAAAGAATCCATAAAAAACACTAGTGTTAATGTGAAATTAGCAAAGCTGTATGATACATGAAAAAATCCATTCATACTTTATACCATGCACCAAAAACTCACAGTGAATCATAAATCTAAATGTAAGAGCAGAAACTATAAAATTTCTAGGAACAAAAGAGGAGGAAATATTTGTGACCTTGGGATACATAAATATTCCCTAGATCTGGAACAGAAAGTACAAGTCAAAAAGGGAAAAATTATTTTTTTAAAATATTTTATTTATTTATTTGACAGACAGAGATCACAAGTAGGCAGAGAGGCAGGCAGAGAGAGAGAGAGGAGGAAGCAGGCTCCCCGCTGAGCAGAGAGCCCGATGCGGGGCTCCATCCCAGGACCCTGAGATCATGACCGGAGCCGAAGGCAGCGGCTTAACCCACTGAGCCACCCAGGTGCCAAAAAGGGAAAAATTATTAAATTGAACTTCATCACATTGAAATATTTATTCTTTGTAAGGGTAGGACAATGGCAAGGCAAGCCACAAATTAGAAGAATATATATAATATATATAATATATAAATATATATAATACATGTATTATATATATAATATACATATAATGCATATATATAACAAATGACTTGTATCCATAATCTATAAACCAATCTTACATCTCCATAGTAAGAGGTCAAATAACTCAATTTCTTTAATGGGCAAAATATTTAAGCAAATCCTTCACAAAAGAAGATTTATGAAATGCCAATGAAAAGATATTCAACATTAAGCAAGTCATCAAGCAAATGCAAACTAAAATCACAGTGAGTATCACTCCCCACCTTCTAGAAAGGATGTAATTCTAAAGGCTTGAATAATAACATGTAATGATGATGTGAGAATAGGTAGGACTCTTGTATATTGATGGTAAGAATATAAAATTGTATAGTCACTTTAGAAAACAATTTGACAATTTCTCATAAAATTAAACAAATACTTCATATATGACCTACCAATCCCTAAGCATTTACCCAAGATAAATAGATATGTGTCCACACAAAGACTTGCACACAAAAGTTCAGAGCAGCTTTATTCATAATAGTCCCAAACTGGTAATAATCTAATTATCCATCAGAAAGTGAATGGATAAAAATTTATATTATAGTCACATGTTGGAATTCCATTGAATAATGACAAGAAAACATTGATACATTAAAGAGAACATATACATCCTAAAAAGCATTATCCCAAGCCAAAGAAGCTAGATATAAAAGACAACACACTATGTAACTCAAATCATAAGAAGTTCTAGAATGGGCAAAACCAAGCTATAGTGAGAAAAAGGAAAGCTGAGTTGCCTGGCATCAGGGTCAGAGGGAAAGTGAGAGAGAGTTGGTCACATACACTGGAAAAGGATATGAGCTAAGATGAGGAGGTTGTAGAAACATTCTAAAGCATGACTGTGGAGGTAGTTACATGAGTGTATATAATTGTCAAGACTCATTGAACTGTGCACTTTAAATGGTCCCATTTTATCATTTGCAAAATATATCTAATTAAAGTTGATTTAAAAGTGAATTTACAAATGGTTTAAAATTTCTCTTTTTGGACTTTCTGTATTTTCCAAATTCTTTCTTCAAATTCATTTATTAATATTTTTCATTAAAATAAACTAAGCAAAAGATTATTTTCCCACTTTCATTGTATATGCAGTAACCTTGTGTACTACTTTGTAAGAAACCTAGTCAGCTCTACCAGATATAATCAGGACCTCCCCAAACTAGCCCTTCCTTACTGTATATATACATATGTAGATTTTCTTTATCTAAAGACATACTGGATTCATCATTAAAAACAAAGACAAAAATTGAAGATGATCCGCCTTTGCATCAGAATCATCTGAGCAGTCCTCTCGTCTTGTTATTTAAGAGTCTGGGCAGTGGCAGGTGGGGTCCAGGCAAGCCAAACACTTACAGACTAAAAGCACCTGAAATGTAGTGAGGCTAATGCTGGACCAGAACTGAAAATGAAGATTATATGAATTTTAACAAGTGAAACATAGTGTGAAATGAGAGGGAGATAAAAACAGACCAGAAATAGTCTCAAAAATGAGACAGCTGATTCATCTAGATGCCCAGTAAAGCTAATTTTACAATTGAGCCTTTGGCAACTAAGGCTAACAAAGAAATTATGTTGTATTACTTAATTATCCTTTTCCACTGAAAGAAAAGCATGCCGATGTTCTGATAGAAAATGTGTTCCTGGAGCAGAACTCAAGGCAGAATTTATTATGGGGACAATGAACTTTTGGTAATGAGGTAAATGGTATTTTCAAGAGAATTTTTAAAAAATCAGCAACTCTGCCCAAAAACACTGTCCTCATGCCCAAGAGGGCAGAGGAGGTGGTATTAAGATGAACACCCGATAAAGATGGTAAGTCTGGGACACAAGGTTAAAGCATTTCTTTCTGATCACCCAACTTAATACAGTGGTAATAGCCTAGGAGAAAATGAAGGGAGAAAAGTAGTCCATATGTTTATTAAATAGTTTTCTATAAATTTCAGCCATATTAGGAGAGCCTCTGGTTGAGGCCAGGGATCAGACAACAAATGACTGAATCTTCTAACAAGTACCTGTAGTGATGGCATCCTGTGTTGCTGTGATGGCCATATGCTTTCCACACCAGATGGGAAAGAAGATGTCGTTCCGCTGTGAACGCTGAGGAGACAGACAGAAGGCTATTGCGCTTTAGAACAGGTGGGGACAGCAGGATTTCTTTCAGGTAGGGCCAGCATTTTCTTCAGGGAAGAGTTTTCTGTCTCCTAAACTACTTAAGCACGTGTTGGTTTAGACCTCAAAGTTTTACACAACGTGGATAAAATGGCCTTAGCTTGAAAAATTTTAAGACGAGTCTTACAGCTGACCTCCTTGTCCATCAAAGGAACTCAGGGTTAACACTGGGGAATATCTGTCTTTTAGACACATTGCATCTTGATGCACTTGCCAAAATGAGGAAGCTACAAGGTGAGTTGGAAACTTCACCTGTGCATTGGGGTTATGTATGTTTTAACATATCTGTGCTAATGAATGTCTTACAAATGTAGCATTTGCAATTTTTGTAAAAGTGATGCTGAGACATTCAGGTTCAGATTCTTCTTGAGAGTATATACGGCTAAAATCAAAGAGTGACTGGAGGAAGTTAGCAATTTTATTCAGCATTATTTAATATCCTAGATGATTACTGAGCACCCCCTCCCCCAAGATACCAACAAGATCAAGGAATAGTAATAAGCACTATAGGGAATTTTTAACAAAACAAGTAAAATGTTTTTAAAGAGCTTGAAATGTACAAGGACAAGGTTGATTTTTTAGACTTATTTAAATATGAAAAGAGAACTAGATAATATGTAAAGGACCAGTTCCAACTGATAACATTTAAATTAGAGATTGCACCTGGAGCGGGTTATTTCATCATTAACACTGGTTAACAATAGAGTTCATATAAAAGACTAAAGAGACATTTGTAGAATATAGTCTGTTGGCCAAACACTACTCCTGTCCATTGAATTTAAAGGCAAGTTTAATGAATGCTGCCAATAGACTGAACTTTGTTATGTGTTCTTTTTATGTTTTTAAAGATTTACTTATTTATGAGAGAGAGAGAGAGAGCCCACGTGCAGGGCTGAGGAGGGGAGGGGCAAAGGGAGATGGTGAGAGGGAATCCCAAGCAGACTCCCCACTAAGTGCAGAGCCCCACACAGGTCTCAGTCTCATAACCCTGAGATCATGACCTGAGCCAAAATCAAGTCAGACGCTTAACCCCCTGAGCCATCCAGGTACCCCCGTCTCTGTGTGTGTGTGTGTGTTTTAAATGAGAAGGAATTATATAAATATATAATTCTATATTAATTATAAGTATATAATTCTATTTAATTATATAAACTCTGGATTTCTGTAAACATCCATATATATCATTGTGTAACCAATAACATTACTAAATCTGTACTTTATTTTCTTTGTCTTTGATAGCTAAAGCCAAATCTCTGATTAATCACAGAATCCATACTCATTAAGGCAGAGAGATTATTTTTTAAAGATCCTGAATTGAAATAACTCCCAAACAATTCTAATTTATGGTAATCTCTTGATTCTATTTCACTTTTAAAGATGACTTTGTTTTTTATTTTTATTTTTTAGAGAGGGGTGGGGGCAGAGAGAGAGGGAGAGAGAATCTCTCTCTTTAAAAAAAAAAAAAAATTATTTATTTGGCCAGAGAGAGAGAGAGATTGAGCACAAGCAGAGGGAGAAACAGGATTCCTGCCAAGCAAGGAGCTCAATGTGGGACTCAATCCCAAGACTCGGGGATTATGACCCAGCCAAAAGCAGATGCTTAACCGACCGAGCCACCCAGGTGTCCCAAGAGAGAATCTTAAGCAGGCTTCACACACAGACCAGAACCGGTCATAAGGCACTATGAACGCTCAGTCTCACAACTCTGAGATCGTGACCTGAGCTGAAATCAAGAGTCAGGAGCTTAACTGACTGAGCCACCCAAGAGACACTATTTCAGTTTTATGTAAGTTCTCCCACCCCTGGGATGAAGTCCTCCTTTCTTAGAGTTAATTGTTCCATTCTCATATTAACATTTTAATGAGATATTTGATATATAAGTATGGAATATATTTATAGTATTCTTATTAGGTCTTCTGTTCATTTACTACTAGATTTATAAGATAAATTTGTAAATTTTATTTTTTCTATGGCCCAGAATATTCCAAATATCATCAGAATTTAAAGGTTAGTTAAACCTCAACTGTGAACCAATCTGGTCTCAACTCCTATTAAAAATAGCAGATATGGGGCACCTGGGTGGCTCAGTCAGTTAAGCATCCAGCTCTTGATTTCAGCTCAGGTCATGGGGACTCCATCCTGAGCACGGAACCTGCTTAAGATTCTTTCTCTCCCTTTCCCTCTGTCCCTCCCACCACCTGCTCAAACTCTCTCTCAGATAGATAGGTAGGTAGGTAGAGAGACACATGCAGCAGATCTTTGGTTTGTCTGAGGTTTCTACTTTTTTTTTAATTTAATTTTTTTTAATTTTAAAAAAGATTTTTATTTATTTGGCAGAGAGAGAGAGAGAGAGAGAGATCACAAGTAGGTAGAGACACAGGCAGAGAGAGAGAGGGAAGCAGGCTCCTTGCTAAGCAGAGAGCCTGATGCAGGGCTCAATCTCAGGACCCTGAGATCATGACCTGGGCCGAAGGCAGAGGCTTAATCCACTGAGTCACCCAGGTGACCCTCTACTTTTTTTTTTTTTTTTAAGATTTTATTTATTTAGTTATTTGAAAGGGAGAGGGAGCTGGGAGGAGGAGAGGATGAGGGGCAAGCAGACTCCATGCTGAGAATAGAGCCCAGTGAGTGCAGAGCCCAACGTGGGGCTCAATCCCAGGGCTCTGAGATCATGACCTGAGCCGAAATCAAGAGTCAGATGCTAAAGTGACTGAGCCGCGCAGGTGCCTCTGGGGTTTCTACTTCTAAGATGAATTTTTATAAATTTGCATTTTGCTGTTGCCCTTGAGTTTCAGTTAGTATTTCTTAAAATATTTTAATCTGTATGGAGTCAGTATTTGTTTTTCTCTTTTCTTCTTATCTTCTCTCCTAATTGTATCTGTACTTGTTTTCTATTTTCTTAATCAGGCTCACAAAAGACTTCAATGAACTGGATTTTGGATTTTTTCCCTTTTCTTTTGTATTTGTTTGTTTCATTTTAATTAATTCTTGATTGCCTCTGTGTTAAGCCCTTCTTTCTAGGTTTATTTGCTTGTTTGGTTTTCCTTTCTCTAATTTCTTAAGATGCGTATTCAGTTCATCCATTTTTATCATCTTAATTAGCAATAAAGACAATTAAGTGTACAATATTTTTTCTCATATTCCATAGGCTTGATATGAAGTATTTTAATTTAATTTTCTTCTTTGACAACTTCTAATTCCCTTTTCTGACACAAAGATGAGCTGAGATCTATTTCTTATTTTCTAAGTAAAGATAAATAAATAAATAAACATGAATTTATTATTTTTTAATATAAGGAATTTTTGTCAGAGAACATTGTCTATAAAATCTTTAATTTTTAAAGATTATTTAAGTTTCTTTGTATCCCAGGACAAAAAATTTAAACTATCCCTTTTATGTACATAAATTAATGCTATTTAAATATAGCATATAATAATGAAAGATTATACCTGAAACTAGTTTTATTGACTATATTCTTTTTTTATTGACTATATTCTTAAATTCTTCTAACATCTTATCATTGTTTTTGTCCACTAAAGATGCCAAATTCTAAGAAAGTTGCATTACTCTTTCCTATTATAACTATTTTGTGGGGGTGGGGGTGGGTATTTATTTATTCGACAGAGAGAGAGAGAGAGAGCACAACCAGGGAGCAGCAGGCAGGGGAGAGGGAGAAGCAGGCTCTTCACTGAGCAAGGAGCCTGATGCGAGGCTTGATCCTAGGACCCTGGGGTCATGATCTTAGCTGAAGGCAGATGCTTAACCAACTGGATAACCCAGGCGCAACCACCCCCATAACTATTTTTTATCACATTCTTGAATTTGGATAGTTTTGTGGGGTTTTTGAATAATTTTGTTTTACATAACTGACTGTATATTGCATAGTATATATAAGATTGATATCTATTACATCTAAATCACTCTGCATTCTATGGTTCCCCACTTTGTTTTTTTTTTTTCTTAGAAATCCCATTCTATATTATTGATGCTTATAATCTTTTCTGATGACACATCAGGTATGTTTTCCCCTATTATTTGAAAGCAGTGTAAAATACAGTGAACAACACAAGGTTTAGGGACACCAACACCCAACATATAAATTATGACTCCCCAAAAACGTAATGACTGTTGACCAGAGGCCTTCCTGATAACCTAAACAGTCAACTAACACATATTTTGTATGCTATCTGTATTCTATACTATATTCTTACAATAAAGTAAGCTAGAGAAAAGAAAATATTATTAAGAAAGTTATAAGAGAAAGAAAATAAATTCACATGCTGTATTGTAAAAAAAAACAAACAAAACAAAAACAAAGGTAGTATGTGGACCCAAGCATTTCAAACCTGTGTTGTTCAAGGGTGAACTGTATAATCTCCCCATTAAAATTGACTTTCATCTACAAAAATTCTCTGTTTTTCTACCAATTTCAATCTCCAAACCCTCCCCAGTTAGAAATAGGAAGATTTTCTTTCTCCTCCCCATTACTTCACATCAAATATTTGATATTTTTTAGCCTACTTCTCCCAATTTCTTTTCCCCCATCCTGAAGATCCAGGTTTTGATGCAGCATTCTGGATAATTTTTAGCATTTCTTTTTAAATGCATGCCTTCCTTTACAAGGGTGGGTTTAAATATGTTCTTGGGCAAGCTCTTGTTACCCATTTTGGGAGAAACACAGGCAGGTGCTCATTTCTCATCTCTGAGAAAGGAAACCTCTCATCCTCCCCACCTTGTAGCCTCTGTTCTGCCTCATCCCTTCTTTGCTCTGACTTGTTCTTGAGTAATTCCTTCAGATGGGCTATATACATGAAGTTGTTTCTGAATTATTGCCTAGTCTCCATATCTTTCTTTTGCTATGACAGGTGAATGAAATCCTGACTGAGCATAGGATTCAAATACTACAGTCATTTCTCAGTCATCTGGGATGTTATGTCATTGTCTTCCAGCTTCCTGGCTTGCAGATGAGTTCAATGCCAGCCTGATTCTTTCCCTTCTGTAAGCACTTGTTCCATTAGGAGTTTATAAGATTATATATTTACATAGAATTCTGGAATTTTATTGCAATATGTTGAAGTGTGTAATTTACTTATCGATCTAGCCTGGACCAGAAGAAACCCATTTAATATTCAGATTCAGGTCTATCCTCTGTTCCCCCAACTTTTCTTCTGTTATTTGTTCAGATTGTGCATCTCTCTTCTTAGTTGTTTTCCCCCATATTAAACAATTACTTATTTGTATATTGAACTCCTGTGTCTACTCTAATGATTACCATCTCTTTATCCTTTTAATATGTGCTTTAAGCTAATACTTTGCCCCTGACATTCCAAGCAACTAATCTGAGTCTCAACAGTGGCATTTTCTCTTTCTATTCAACTATAGAATTTTGGGCTTGATTAATTATGCAAATGTTTTTATTGCAGAAATAAGAACGTGCTGCATTTGAATCTCTCTTTCCATTTCTCTCTCTCTAAAGAGAGATGTTTTGTCATCCTCAGAGGCTGTATTTTGTTGAGTATGTGCTTGCTTTATTTTGACAGATTCTGATTCTCTAACTGCTTGTCCCTTTCAAGTAAATATTCTTCTTTGTCAATAAATTGGGATTCTGGTCACGCTGAGAAATTACTAGATAGGTGGCGGGAAGTGAAGTGGTCTCTCCTGCTGGGGATCAGTGGGAAGAGATATAGTGAGGCCCTCCCCCCCACATTCCACTTCCTGTTATCTACTTGGCCTCTGGAACAAGGACTACTCAGCCCATCCGTTTAGCTTCCTCTAGGCTTCTTGAGGTGCTGGGAGAACTAGGCCATTCAAACCAGGCAGATGTTGAGAAATTGATCTCTCATCTAGGATCCCACAGACTGCTCTGAGATAGGCTTGTCCCAAGGTCTACCACGTTCTGGTTTGGACAAAGATTCTCTGAAAGTAATTTCTAGTTCTTTTACAGCTTATAGGACAGGAGAACAAGACCTACAGAAATTCTCTTTATAGTAATTCCAGCAGAGTTGCTTGCATCAGACTGCCCTTTGGTCAAAGACATATGGCTCAAGAGAAGCAGATAAAAGTCAGAAATAAAGCTAGAAAAAGAGCATTCAGGTCACCATTTTACCAAGTTTGTTTTAATTGTTCAGAAATCTCTTTGGAGCCATTGCTATTCAACCCAGAATGCAAGCAGCAGCAGCAGCAGCAGCAGCAGCAGCAACTGCTAATTAGTAGTAGCTCTTTAAGATTTACCAAACACATTTGATCCTTGAAATCACCCTGTGTTGTAGGTGTTACTGTGTGAAAACTGGTTCAAAGTATTTAAAGCAATGCCTAAATTTACAAATTAGTAAAGGACAACAATAAAACCAAGGCTTTCACTCCCAAGCCCAATGATTTTTGCACAACTATTATAATAAGGAAGAGGAAATCAAGGTTAGCTTCATCCTATTTACTTTATGTACATGTATAATAATATCATATAGAAAATTAGTAGGAAAGTATATAAAAATGTAAACAATGCCCAACATCAATATGAAGAGAGTACTTTCAGTTATTCTGGTAAAGGGAGAGTTATTATCTTTTATTCAGTATGATATGATTTTTCTAAAGCCAAGGACAGTATCTTTTTTGCTTGTTTCCTTGTATGTGAGTGTGTTTATACCTCCAATAAGTGTCATTTGTGTGTATGGATGCATATATATACATAAATATGTACGTACAGAAAAGTCTACATGTCCTAAGTATACAACTTCATACATTTTCCAAACTAAGCACATATATTGTAAATAACATCAAGGTCAAGCAATACAACATTGCAACGTATCTGAATCCATCTCTCACTATTTTGCAGTCATTACCCACTCCTTGAAGAGTGACCACTACCTAGTCTTCCAACAGCCTTGATAACTTTTGCAAAGACAATCTGAATTCTATATACATCACTTAATGTGGACTGTGGATTGTGCTTGATAAATATCTGTTGGATGAGTTTAATTGGTTGTGTAATTTGAGTCAAGTTGTTTAATCTCACTGAGACTCAGGTTACTCATCTAAAAATAGAAACACCAATGTCTATCTCAGGAGCTGTTTGTCATAAGGCTTAACCTTAATGTATATAGAACCAGCGCCTGGTACCTAATAGACTATTTATTATTGGTACCTAATAATTGTCATGGGAAGAAAAGGGACTCAGCTGTCTGTATTTGGAGCATGACTCATCCCTTTACCTTGATCCTTTCTACTATAAATAACATTCAAATCCTTTTAGAAAAAATGACATTTTAATGCAGTGGAATATGTTTAACCATACTCAGCATCCTAGCAAAAAACAAACAAACAACAACAACAACAATAAATAAATCAACACACAGAGAATATCGTGGAAAGGAATACAGCTACTTTGTGTCCTCTTAAGTGTTCATGTCCTGGTCTTGAGGTCTGCCCCTCTGCCTACAGGGTCCTTTCATTACAGTAGTTCTCTTGGATTTCTGATCCTCTAGGCCCTGGCTTATTCTGGTGGTGGATCACCAGCCTTGTCCAATGGATTAAGCTGGCATCATTTCAAGCCCAAGTTCTAACTCTGCACTTGGTTGGTTGAGTCTCATGATAATCCAGCCTCACTGGATCTCCCAACCACCACTCTAGAGTTCATGTTTTTTTATTTCTCTACGGTGTTGTCACCATCTCTGCATAAAGTTCCCTTTCTCTAACCACCACTTCTGGCTGTCATTAGCATCTTTGCTGCTTCTTTTGGCATCTGAGGCCATAAATGATGCACATAAGACATCCATGACAAACAGACATGTCATCTTCACACTGTTACTTCTGAAATAACATCTGTGGCCCTTACTCTTAAAATTGGTATTGCTTTTGTTTTATTTTCAAGTTAAAAAGAGTAAGCTAAGGCAGTTGATTCGATATGTAAGAAGAAAGATTAGGCTATAAAAATGCTTTGTTTTTTGCAGATCTCATCAAATATCTGTTTAGTAGGTACACACTTATAGAAAGAATCATATTTACTTTTGTTAAATTGCTTAATTTGTCTTACTAGCACTCATCTCTACTGTAAAATGGAATAGTCTGGATTGGATTCCCCAGAGCTCAGTTAGACCATTGTACATCTGGAAGTTGAGTGGAGAGAGTCCCATTGAAAGGAAAGCCCTGGGACCTCT
The DNA here is from genome assembly GCF_922984935.1 of Meles meles. Classification (NCBI taxonomy): domain Eukaryota; kingdom Metazoa; phylum Chordata; class Mammalia; order Carnivora; family Mustelidae; genus Meles; species Meles meles. The sequence goes on along the minus strand of NC_060073.1, from coordinate 92,643,802 downwards.
CAGTGAGAACTGCCAGCCTGTGTAGAAGGACTTTTCGGTACTTTCATGCCTCATCTCCAACACAAAAATTGCCAAGCACTGACAGCTACCTATGAATATAGACTGAGAAATTCATATAGAACCTGCTGTATTTGTGGGATGGTTTTGATACTAGCAATAATGGTAAGACTTCCACTCTTTTACTGCTGACACTTCTTTAGTATTGTTAATGGTAATAACTAAGAATATGATGAATTACATGAAATAAATGCTTAACTCTGTCTTTTTAAGACTCTAACCCCAGAACCTAGTATCTGGCACACACTAGGGACTATTGTACATTGGTTAATGGCTAAATAAAGGGATGCCAGATGCTGTGTGTAAGACTTTGCTATGTTGTCCCTTCTAACTTGAAGCAACCTAAGAAGTAAGAAGGGGTACCTCCATTTTACAGATTTAAAAACTGAATAGCAGTGGTGCCTGGGTGGCTCAGTGAGTTAAAGCCTCTGCCTTCGGCTCAGGTCATGATCCCAGGGTCCTGGGATGGAGCCCCACGTCAGGCTCTCTGCTTGGCGGGAGCCTGCTTCCTCCTCTCTCTGCCTCTCTCTGCCTACTTCTCATCTCTGTCTGTCAGATAAATAAATAAAATCTTAAAAAAAAAACTGAATAGCAAAGACATTAAACAATTTATCAAAGCCATAACACCTGTCTTTCCATCCTGGGTCAGTCAGATTTGAGTCTGCACATCACCTTACGATGTTCTGTTAAGGGCTAGATTTTGCAAGCCCAGGGTGGAAACTTCTTTTAGATTAGTTTAAATCCCTGTTTTACATGAACCATATACATTACATTTCCTGCTTCCACTCTTTTTTTCTTTTTTAAAGATTTTATTTATTTATTCGACAGAGAGAGATGCTGTGAGAGAGGGAACACAAGCAGGGGGAGTGGGAGAGGAGGAAGAAGCAAGAAGCAGGCTTCCCACTGAGCAGAGAGCCTGATGTGGGGCAAGAGCCAAAGGCAAACACTTAAAGACTGAGCCACCCAAGCGCCCCTTCACTCTTTTTTTTTTTTTTTTTTTTTTTAATGACAATTGGTGTTCTGGGAAGAGATCCTGTCAGATCATTCTTGCAGTAGAGAGGCAGTTTTGTGGCCCTTGCATTTGTCTGGGCATCAGGATGTGGGCTGAGGTCAAGGTCTACCTACCAGCTGCTCTATTGGGCTTTGCCTCCCATCATTTCTGTATCAGAGAGGTAGACAAATGTGAAGGTTCTTGCCATAGAGCAACAAGAATGATTAGAAAGCTGGAGGGATTGACTTGTGAGATAAGATTAAAAGACCTCAGTATTTATCATTTGTCTGAGTTGTGACTGTGGGACAGACAGGATAACCACCTACAAATATTTGCGGGGTGGAATCTCCTCAGACCACTCAACTCTCCAGGCAAGTGGATGCTGACTGTCAGAAAGGGAAGAAGGAGGTCGTCGGTGTGAAATGCAGGAAGGCATGCGCAGCCTACTGCGGCCTCCCCAGTACCACTATCAGTGTTCTGGGTCTCTTTTGCAACTCTGGCTTGGAAGGGTCACTCCATATCTGCCTTTGCCCTGTAGGTAATCGCACTGACATTCAGGTACAAACTGGTCATTAGCAACCAGGTCATTATTTTGTTATGCACTACTTTACAATAAAGGAAGAGAGGAAAAGGGATCATCCTTTAGCTCAGATACTCAAGAGATACAGAATTCAGGTGATATAATCGCAATAGCCATTAGCTATAGAAGTCACCAGATCTTCATGATCTTTGGTATAAATTAACAAACTAGGACACAAGTATTCTGTCTATGTCTCATCCATATTTTACTATTTTATTCCTTGAGAGTTATCCTAGGGAAGATAGAATTTCACTCCTTGCTACTTTTTAACCAATCTGTGTATGGATTCCACAAGTACTTGAATAAGGAATGGCAAGAGATTGAACACAAAATAGGTACTAGATGACTATTAGCTAAATGAATGAATGAATGAATTCATGCATGAATAAATAAGTAGTATATATTTCATCAAAACTACATCTTCTAGCTCTAGAGTGCATGGCATCTAAAACCACAGTTAGCATAGAATTTAGAGAAATCAAGTTCTCCATGACACATGAATAAATTCATGTTCTTTGAAAGCCCCTACCTGGATGGCACTACATTAAATAAGAAACTCAGAAAACTAGACTTGGTAATGCCCTCTAGAGATACAGATTATGGTCCCCCTGCCTTGTAGCAAGTGGTAGATAATTGAGGGTTTGGAGTTAAGGGAACCTGAATTTGCATTTCAGTCCCTTGTCTTACTGGATGTGCCACCTTGCACGAGCAAAAGAAACAGAAACGTTGCACAAGCAACAGAAAGAGCAGTGCCTCCATATGGGACTCTTTAACATTTTCATATTTATCAATTATTGTATTTAGTTTGGTTTATTAAAATGTAATAACATAGGTTTGTTGACTACTGAATTTCTTGTCAGCCCCTTAAATTTTGCTCACTTACCTCACCCTAATCACACCCTCTCCGCATTACTGTTTTCTTCAGGTGCAAAGTATGATGATAATTTCTTCCTCATAGGATCGGTTAGAATTTAATAAGCTAGTGCAGTGTCAGGTGCTCATGTTTTCTTACTAAGTGGTAGATATTATAGTTATTAGATACTTTGTTAGCATCACTTAAGAAAGGAATAGTGGTGTTTGAGGACTCTTTTTAGATAGACTATTGGTACAAGATAAAGAGCTTAATAAATAACTGGAAGAAATGATATCAGGTTACCTCAAAGCTGTCTTTTATCCTCCTTTTTTATGATTTTTTTTTAAACAAAACACTGCTTTATCAGAATACAACAAAGACATGTCCATCCAGTATTGTCTGGAAGAGAATCACGGTTCCTCCAAATGACAATCATGGTTCCACCAGTGCCGAGGCATGTGATGCTCTGAGGAGTTCGGGTCACATTTAGGACAGTATGGTGCTGGCACACATTAGTTCAGGGCAAACAGCAGACGTTTGAGATATTTTTTCTGTACTTGGGGTATGGTCTGAGGTGTGAGAGGGACAGTGACGCGTGTTGCGACATTGCCACAGGTGGGGGACATCATGAGCCAAGGTTATGAGCCAGTACTCATGTAGAGAGGTGCTACAATCAGTGTTGGACAAGAAAATATAACCCATACTAATTATTCCACCAGAGATCATGAATATGGGGAATTGGGTAACAAGGTGTGGGAAGATGAACTAGATAGAATAAAAGACTGAAGCCCTGCCGGGGCTGGCAGAACATGGAGAAGAAGTTAGGATTCCCAGAAACTGCAAGTTTTAGGACCTATAGGAAAAATTTTAAAAAGCCTAGCAGAGCCAGGGCCAGCCTTCAAGGAGAGGTGCCACCTGGCTGCTTCTGTATCTCAGGAGCATGTTGGAGGGACCAGGCAGAGCTGGTAGTTATCCTCTGGGAGGGGGCATTGCCACAGCCCATGCCGGTTCCCATGGCAGGGAAAGAAGCTGGAAACAACCAGCTGTTCTCAGAAATAAGTACTTCTTATTCTGGGTGAAGGGCCATTGCTGAAACAGTGCTGACAGAAGGGACAAGCCAACAGGAAGGAGCAAGTCCCCTTCTCCTTTTTTGTCTTCCATCCTTTATGACCCTGCTGAGAAACCTAACAGAAAGCCAACTGGCACAGAAGAAATGTAGTTTGTAGAATCCCAGTCTCTGTATCACAAAGCAGAACATAGATGGTGCATTTGGGGCTGAGAAACACAGGAGCTTAGAAGTGATGTGGGGTGACTGGCATCACTGGGTGAGGTAAGAGTCTGGAGCTGGAGTTAACTAGATCCACAGGAGGAAAGGCTTTTTAATACTTGGCCCCGCTGGAATACATGGCCCATTGTCTGCATTGTGCCTTGTCTTGTGGGGAGGATGAGTCCCTGTCTCCCTTCCTCCTAGACAAGGTGGCATTAACAAGGCAGTGTAGGAGGAGTTGAATTTATTACACTTACAAATAATTGGAAGTGATCTTTAGCAAGTCATCAAAAATATTTAGCAAATGATTAAATAGATATATCTTTCTTCCTTTTGTTTTCTCTTGGTAAAACACTTCATTTTTTAATGAATAACTAAGGAAATACTTAATAGGCTCTAATAATGTAATTCTAATTAAATGCTTTTTACATTAAAAAAGATTCGGAACAATGTGTTGAGTAAGTAATGGTGTTCATGAGTAATCTTTACACCAAGTAAATGACTTAAGACCATTTATTAGAAGACCGTGAGATCATTTTTTCATTTTCTTTCCTTTGTGGTTTGCAAGGATGAGCAAAAGAATATCAACAAAATAGTAAAAGGAATTTTGTACAGATGAACAACTATCTCTGCTCCGCGTCTTCACCCACACATCTTTATAGAACAGTTACTGTAAAGGTGATTCTGTAAGGGAGGACATGACACAGACCAGTTCCTGCCCTCAAGGAATTTACAATTGAAAGGAAGAGATACAGTGGACGAATAGCATTTGGTACCCCTAAGGCAACATATTTGTTTATCCCAGAATCTGAGACTATGAGCCAAATGGGACTTGTTCAAATGGATGCCTTTCTTCTAGTTAATGGCTTACTCTGAGCGCTGGTCATTGCTTACTTTTTTGTTCTTCTGCTGATGTAGGCAAGAAACCCTCAAATACTGAGAAGTACTAACATAGTATGATCATGTGTATAAATCAATAATGTATGTTAGAACAATTACTAATGTAAGTCCCAGATGTTTTTCTCATGGATGGATTTTTATATTCACTGGAAAAATAACAATCACTGTAGTATGTACCACTAATTAAAAACTGTTGAATGATTTCCAACAGATATTAAGTAATTGTTGGTAATTCCATGTCAGCACCAGTAAATAATTATCTCACCTTGTATCACATAATTAAAATTACAATGTCCCCCCAACAAATATTAAACAATCATAAATAATTCCAGTTGTGCATGATAGCAGCCACACATTCAACTGGGTTGTGTTTGTAATTTAAAATGACATTTTTCATTTGACTGCTGATTTATGAAGTTTTAAAAAATCAATTTGCCTTTCTTAATGGGCTAATGCCCTTTGGGGATACACCAGATGTTCTCCTGCCCAAGGTTGGCAGCTGGGCAGAAAAAAATTAGCCAAGCATATTGATACAAGACCTAAACAAGAAAAGGGTAGTAATAATGGGCAGCAGGGTTAAATAAATTAACTGAAGATTTGCTATAAAATGGTCCTTGTGATCCTCATCTTGATGATTCATGTGGATATATAGGCTGCAGCCTTCAGGTTCTCCTTGCATTCCTCTATCCCACTTCCCAGTTGTTCTTGTTATCATTGAGATCTCTGAGGACCTACACTGCAGTTCAATTCCCTTCCATGTCTCTGCTGGAGAACAGTATCTAAATGCAGGAAGGAGAGGGAGGCTCTTTCAAACACTTCATTGCATTTGTTCTCCTACAGCCTAGCTTCCACCAGAAGGACGAGGTAATAGAACTGGCAAGAATGATGAGTCCAAAGCCTGATTACTTGAGAGCAGATCACAATCTTTCAAATGATTTGCTTAGCAACTGTTTAATGAGCACTTACTATGTGCTAGGTACTATGACTGGTGATGATTTCAAGGGTTTCTTTGTTATTTGACCTCACATAGTATGAAGCTTATTGATCTATATCCATAAAAACAGTTATGTGCTCATGTCCATTTCTTCTACTGTGTGAATATCAGATATGATGTGGATAGATCATCTCTGACTTTATGGATTTTGAGATATTTTTATGGTTCATTCAGGGTATCTGCAATCTTCTTCCCTGTAGATGGGAAATGACCATCTGCGCTTGCACCTGCCTTGGGTTATCCAGATGCTTTCAGGAAGCAGATGGTACTATCCAATGAACTTGTAACTACTTGTTCAATGATCTCTCCCCTACTAGACCATTAAGTTCAATGAGAACAGAATTCATGTCTATACTAATCAACTATAAGTTCACTGAAATTAGCCCCATGCAAATATTTGTTCAATTAATTGTTGATTACAATTCTAAAACAGTAAAAAGAGCAGAGGGAAAAATTGCCAATACCTCACACCCTTTGTAATCTATTAAGAATATTCATCTCAAAAGACAAATTGACTACATACACTATACTCCATCTCCAACCCCAATCTGAGCCCAATCATGACTAACATCACATATGACTCTTGATGGAGAGTATCTTCAAACTGCCCCATGCTAATCCACTGAGTCAGACTGTGGTGTTGTACTCTGAAGAGAGCAGTGGCATGTCTCAGTGACAATGTCAGGAATTGTCTGATCTGGGCTATGAGCATCACTGCCCCTTGAATTGAGAAGGAGCACTCTAGGTATACAAATCAGATCCCAAAAGCTGTATGCATGCATGTATGTATGTATGTATTCTATGTCTTCAGATATGTTGGTCATATATAGGATAGGATTCATTAAGAACGCAAGGTTGGAGAAGAGGAGTGACAATTATTGGCTACTAAAGACTGCATGGAAGCCAGGTCTTCAGGATTAGAGACCAGCAGCCTGTTACATCCTGGCTCAGTGGAGATTCACTTTCTGTCTGTGTGCCAGAGGTGGAGGGATAGGTTCTGGAGTTTTGAATCTAGTGACAGCTCATCAAAGCAGTAGTTTCAAGTTAGGTTGTCACTTCTTCCCTGAGGAGAAGGAGCCTATCTACGAAGAGAGAGGAAAACAGAAATAGCAAATCAGTACGAGTCTGGCTCAGGTGCTAGATTGGCAAAGTGTATTCTGATATTCTTTATAAAGTATTTGATCCACACCAAAAGTCCCTTCTGAGAGCTTTGTTTGAATAGGTATATGAGTGAAGGTTCAGGAGGATGGGGAACACCACAGCGAAGTTTCAGACTTGTGGTTGGAACAGGTTCTATTAAATATCTAGGTTGGGAACACTGATTTGTGGAAACAGTGTAATAGGATTAAAAAAATGCTTTAAAGTGAAGCATGTGGATAGGACCTGGAATCTTGAATAGCTGTGCTTTGGGGTAACATAGTGTTTCCATTAAAACCTACTGACATATTCAGGAAGATGATGTTTAATGAATTTATAGGTTTGTTCAATTCCTAAAGGATACGGTACAGAGCATTTTGGAGAGTGGCAGAGGGTACATGGAATCCCTGTGTCACCAGGAGTCCTTTCTCGATTTTCTAATGCTGCTCCAACACAGAAGCTTTTTAGCAGGCACCCGCCAATCAATTTTTTTTCCTTAGTGGAGGCTGATTTGATGATTGCTTTATATAATGCTAAATTCCAGCACGTTAAAACATGTGTTGCTTTCATCCTCTCTTAGTCTTTATACTTACTCTATCTTTCAAGTTCTGATCCTTCTATCAAGGATTGGAACCATTCTGGTGCTACTGACTTGGTGTGTCCTCTTTCCCCGCTAGGCTCCTTTACTCCCTGAGTCAATTATGGCAGCAGTCCTCAATGATAGATGAATTTGGACCTTGGTTTCAGGTGATTTTAGTTTATAGCCTTGTCTACCTCTCACCACTTATAAAATCTTGAACATAGGGGTGCCTGGGTGGTTCAGTTGGTTAAGTTTCTGCCTTCAGCTTAGGTCACGATCCCAGAGTCCTGGGATCTAGCCTCACAATTGGGATCCTTGTTCAGCAGGAGGGTCTGCTTCTCCCTCCTCCCATCCCCGCTTGTGCTCTGTCTCTTACTATCTCTCCCCTCACAAATAAATAAAAATAAAATCTTTAAAAAATTTTGGCCATTTTTTTTTAACTTTTATGAAATTAATTACCTTTATTTGAGGATGAAGAAACAGTAGTCATCTCCAGGGTTATGCATGGCTTCAATGGGGCTGATATACATAAAGTACGTAGAGTGGATTTTGGCACATTCTAAGTCCACAGTAGAGCTTAATTCCGTTTTCACTTGGCACCAGGCCAGGCAGAACAGGCAACAGCAAAGGAATTCAAGTACTCCTGTGAGTGCTTACACTGAAGAAGCAAAAGGATTTACCAACAGGAAGGGTTTGTGACTTTTAGACTTTCAGAACAGTGTTTGTGGAAAGAATTATAATCCCCAATGCTTTTTCTGGTGGAGCTGACCGAAAGAAGTAGTGTTTCTCATTTATTGAAGACAAAGCAAGCAAGCTAGACTGCCATTTAGCCCAGGCTTCTGTGTTTGTGCTGGGAGAATGTGCTATAAAGCTGTGAGCTTCAACTTGTATCCTTCCTTGGTCCGCAGGTTCTCAGTGGGAATTCTGAAACATGGGCCCATAGGTGTCCCCAAAGGAGGCTACATACCATTCCTTCTCCCTGCAAAAGATTCATGTGAGCTAAAGGAATTGGATGGGTGCATTTACTTTGTTTCAATAACATTTGGTTTTGCTGCTTTTAATCATAGTTTCCCCTGAGCGTGGCATGCTATCTGCAGCACACACTGGCTGCATACCTAACAGATATTTTGAATACAACAGCTTGACTCCCCTGCTGCTTGGATGATAGCAATTGGCTAGGTGTTCTATCCTCTTCCTTCTCCCCCCTCTATGGATGCAAGGAGATTTCAAGTGCAATTTGGCCTTGCACATCAAACAGCAATTTTTGTGCAGAAACTGCAACCTCCAAAAACTCTACCCTAATCAAATCTATCAAGCCCAATTTAGGGGCGAGCTTGTGTCTGTTTATCAAGGAGATGGAGTTGAAATTGCCCCCTTTAATGGAATCACAGATGCCCACCATAATCTTTCACATGGATGTTTGAATTAATGGCAGGATGTGGCCCATGCTCTCCAACCTTGGAATTTGATTCCACTTATAGGAAATTGCTATAATTTCTGTTCTGGGATTCTCAGGGATGTTGGAGCATTCTATGCTGGGGTTAGAATTAATGTGTCAGAGGAATTAAAGAATTCAGAAGTGGCTGGGGAAGATTAGCACTTGTACACAACAACCGGTGAATCACCGTTGCATCAAATCAAATCCATGGTGATCCATTTGAATTCCGCTTACCAAGTCAAGGAGAAAAGAGAGAGAGAGAGAGAGAGAGAGAGAAATGACTTTTTCTTAAGCTGAGATTTTAAGTTCGGACACAGCAGATACAGGTAGAGTGTATTTGTCCTTCTGAATATAGGGCAGCTCACTTGGTTCAAGTGCATATTAAGAGTTGCCACAGCAGGTGGGCAAAGTAACAGCTAAGAGGTCTAGGTCTTCTCTGAGCCAGGGAACAGGCCAGCAGCTGAATGTAGTGCACCCCCTCCTTCTTCTTGTTTACTCCTGCCCGAACCTCAGAATGCTGCATTCCCCCCACTAAAGCCTCAGGACTTCCTTAGAGATTGTGTTCTGGCAGTTTTGTGCTAGGATGGAGTCATTTCACTTTTTTTTTTTTTTAATATCCTTACCAACAGACATTCTTTTCTTCTTTCAAGCATATTAGCATCTTGTATTTATATAGAGCTATTCTCACCATGTTTTTCGTGCACGTTTTTACGATTTTATCTCATTTTATTTTCACGGTACAGAAGGGAGGTGGGCTATTTATAATGCAATATCATAAATGGGGAAACCAAGGTTAGATGACATAGCCAGTGAATGAGGGCACTAGAATAAGACCTCCTTACTACAGACCCAGTGTTCTTTCCATGATACTCTCAGACGTCTTTAGACTTTCTCCCCCTCCCTTTGCGTGAGTTTGATCAGGGCACATCCTCCCAGATCCAAGTCAACATATCCTGTCCTGCACGGCCCACACAGACTTCCTGCTTTACCTCGTGTTTCTCCATCAAGGAAGGCTCTCCTCATCTCCCCCCTTCTCTCAAGGAATCATTGTGAGCATTATGACAAATAGGTAACAGGGAGCCTCTCGTTTGTAATGCACAAGAGTCTCAGTCTTTTCACTGAAAATAAAGGGCTCTGAAATTAGAGAATCATAGAAATTTAATAGATGTGGGGAGAAAGCCTATTCATTTTCTTCAATAGTAGCTAATGCTGCAGGAAAAAAATCTTCCATTTAGAATTAATTCAGCTTTTCCTTGTTTCTTTCCCTCTTTCCCAGCCCTGCCTCTTTTCATTTATGGTCATTTGCATGAAACAGAATTTCAGCTACTTGGAGTTTTATCTGTTGCTGTTTATCCTCCCTCAGAATTCATCAGCCCATATATAGCCTTCATCCCTGCACCCATCAGCTATGGGATGCCTTCAGGTAGGAGGATACAAATGAGTACGCTGGAGGCCTCCATGCCATAGCATTGTTCTGTGACACTGATGGTCAAGTGCAAGGTGGGGGGGCTGGGCCCTGAGAAGGCGTTTCTGAGCAGCTCCCCCTTGCATCCTGTGGGGCTCTGCACTTGATTTCCTGATGAACTGTCAGTTGTCTGCATGTGTCTGGAGTGCAGGAAGCAGTGGCTGGTTTCCTGTGCAGTGTGATTTCCCTGCTTCTTTCCTCCTTGCAGTTCATGGCTAACTAATAGCCCAAGGAGGGGAGAAAAGGCAGGAGGAAACAAAAACACAGCATTATTCCCCCCACTTTATAAATTGCTCATCAGGTTATTGACTGAGGTTTAGCATTCTGTTGTGCAATATCCTTTGCTGTTTTTTTAGAGTCTCATGTGCTGCCCACCAGGGTGGGGGCATTGGGGGCAGATGGAGACTCAACTCTGGCCTGGCCAGGAATGGCACCAACCACTGACGTATGCCAGTCATTCTAACACTTGATTTACCTGGTATCCTGCGTTTCCAAACGTCATAAATTTGCAAAGCAGCTAATAAGAAAAAATTTAAATAACTTTCTCTGCTCTGGCTGGCAGGGGGGTGGGGGTATGGGCTTCATTTGGTGGGGTGTTTTCCTTCCTTTCACTGACAACCTTTGCAAGGGTACGTGGTAAATTGGTGGCTACTTTTGCTCCCAGGCTACTTCTTACTTTGCCACCTGTTTTCTCCTCATTATGCTCCTTTCCAACTATACTCTTCAAGTTTATCACCGACTAACTAATCATCAAATAAATTGGCTGAATCTCAATTCAACCTACTCACTTCTGCAACATTTCACTCAGGCCATCTACTGCTTCTCTCTGTGAAGCTGGTCTTCCTGGCCTTTCCCTGTTTCTGGGGCCACTTGTTCCCTGCCCCCTGCTTGGTCCCTCTTGCCTTTCTTTAGCTCCCGAGCAAAGTTTTCTCCACGGTTTTTTTTTTTTTTAAAGATTTTATTTATTTATTTGACAGAGAGAGATCACAAGTAGGCAGAGAGGCAAGCAGAGAGAGAGAGGGAAGCAGGCTCCCTGCCGAGCAGAGAGCCCGATGCGGGACTCGATCCCAGGACCCTGAGATCATGACCTGAGCCGAAGGCAGTGGCCTAAACCACTGAGCCACCCAGGCGCCCCTCTCCACGGTTTGATCCTTGGCTCTTTTCTTTTCTTTTCTTTTCTTTTCTTTTCTTTCCTTCCCTATACTCTCTTCCTTGGTGTTCTTATCACCTCCCACTGTCCAATTATCAACTCTGTGGGAATGAAGCCTAAATCTGTCTCTAGCCTTGACTCCTATCTTGAAATCCAATTCCACATTTATAATTGCTTAAGGTGTATCACCAGTTCTCTCTCCCTGGCCCCTACATAAAATTTGTCTCTCAGGTCTATTGATCTGTTGATTCTAACTTTATAACTTCATACCTCTCCTTTCCAGCTCCACCACCTCCACTCAAGTTTATTATGTCATCACTTCTCACTTGAACTATCAGAACAAGCAACTAATTAGTCTCTGTCCCTTCTGTCTCTACCCTTCATATCTCTGCTACGTTAATCTTCCCCAAACACAGCTCTGACTTTGACACACTCCCTATGCAGAAATCATTAATGATAACTTTATACCAGAAGAGTTAAGTCTAAATTCTTTTTTCAGGCATGAGTGAAGGTCATTAGGCCAAACTCATGAGCTGAACACTCAGTATTTTTTGTGTGCATGATCTGTCCACCTTGAGCCCTTGCCTTCTTTCTCTGCATGCATCAGGCAGTTAGTCATTTCCTGAACATGCATTGCTGGGTGATGTCTTTGTGTTTCCTCTGCCCAGATTATCACCCTGGCCCCTCCATCAACACAAACTCACTCCATCTTCTCTACCTTGATAAACGCTTTATCATCTTCCAAAACTCACTGTGAAGATTATGTTCTCTGCAAAGTTTTCTTTCACCCAACTTGGCAGTGTTTGCCATTCCCTTCTCTGTACTCTCACAGCATTGTGTATATCTCTGTATTACAATACCTGCTTTTATAAGGCTGGGGACACCTTGACCATCTTATTTGTCTTTATATTCCCAGCACACAGCATAGAATAAATCGGTTCAACTACAGTCTTCCTTCTCTGTCTGTATGTTTGTTACCACATAAGTGCAATTGTGATTTTCTCTCTTTGTTTTTCCTCTGGTCCTTCCTTCCATCTGGTGTTTCTCCTCCCTTATTCACTTACCAAAATTCTGTCCAAACTTAACAAAGCTCAGTGTAAATACCTTTTCCCAGAAGAAGCCTTATTTGTTCTCTTTTTATTGAATACGCATATGTCGATGTGTGTATGTGTGTGTGTGAACTCCAAAATATGGAAATAACATGGATTGTAATGATCAGACCTGGATTGGGATTTGACGCAGACAAATAGATCTTTATTCCTTAACACTTTAAAAGTTTACTCTACACTACCATAGCACTTCCAATCACCTTTCAAATATCCCAATATCTATGATTGCACCTGGAACACAGAAAATGATTAAAATAAGTGTTAATACATGTCCTTTCTTCCCTAAGGCACTTCTCATTTTATGACTCTTAGCACAGACACTCGTGCCATTTTCTTCTTGTCAATAATAGAACAAAACTCCCAGTGGAAGAGCAGTATCTTACTCACATTTCTTTCTCAGCAGTGACTCTCAGAGCCCGTTATATAGTTTAGTTGGTTAGACTCTTTGTTGAATTTAATGGAGTAGACTGATTTAGAAAGCTTGATGCCTCAAAACAAAATGTTTTTTTTTTTTTTTCTATTTGCACAAAATTATATATAGTGTTTATGGTCATACCTATAAATGCTAGACATCACACTTTTGGTGAAGAATGTAACGTACATACTTCTGTGGGAAAATCTGATTGGACATCCACCATTTCAATTTAGTGTCTTTAACAAAAATATTGTGAGGAGGACTACCTCCTATATATCTTTATAAGCATAAAAATAAAGAAACAGCATTGGCTTCATAACATTCTTTCCAAAGTGGTCCATGAGGAAAACTAGATTACCTGGTAAATCCATGTAGAAATTGAGCTTTCAGTAAATCTAAATGAAAAATCTTTGAAGAACATTGTTCTCAACTATGGGGAAAATTATAAAGAGTTATTTATATGCCTTCAACTACTATGCCTCAGAATCTTAAGAATGTCTGATGATAAAATACAAGGTCTCTGAACTTTGTATTCAGACCAAGGTCATTAATAATCACCTTGCCTGGATTGCAAAGTTAATATGAGAACCACATATGAAGTTTTGATTTCACAGCATGTCTTTTTTCCACATCCCTGGAGCCTAATTTAGAGTGTCTGGGATATAAAAAGTGCTCAATACATATTTATTGAACATGTGGAGAATATGAGAATTTTATATTGTAACGTGGTTGAATTCATATTACCTAGTGTTTCCCTATTATTTTAGATGAAGTAATGAGACACAGAGAGGACAAGGAATTTGCCTAATGTCACAGAGTAAGCTACTGGCAGAGCAAAGAGTAGATTTCAGATTCTGTGTTCTCTGGTCTAGAGCTTTTCACACACATCAAACTACATTAGCCATTTCCCAGATATGATAAACTCTTTGAGAACAGAAAAACAAAACAAAACAATTCAACTAATATTTATTAAGTTCTTATTATGTACCAGGCATGGTGCACTGCTGGGATTATAAAATGAATTACACAGTCTCTGCTTTTAAGTTCACAAACTTTGATGGAGGAGAAGAACACACAAACCACTGCTAAATACTTGTTAGGAAAAAAAAATACTATAATGGAGATGTAGGAAAGTGCTGTGAGCCAACAGCGAAAGCAGTTAATAAATCCAATTCTAGGACGGGCAACATTGAAAGCTGTAAAATGGTGCTTACAGGAAAAGTGATGTTTAGGCTAATCTTTGAAAGAAACAGGGCAACCATAAGCTAAGAAGAGAAGGCACCAGTCTGGGCAAAATTGAAGCCCAGGAGCATGAAGGAGGAAGAGGGCACTGCCGCCCCCAAGCCTGTGACTTGAAGGAGCTACAGAAGGAAAGTGGGATGAAGCATGGAAATTGCGTTTGGCCAGATCCTCGAGGGCCATGAATGCCAGGCATGGGAACTGGGACTTGACTTAATATGTGATGGGGGTGCCTGTGAAGGCGGTTGAAGGTGGGTACTGCCTTTTCTGGAAAGCCATCCTGGCTGCAGAGTGATTACAGTGGCAACACTGGCAACAGGCAGAGTGGTTACAAGGTTACCTCAGGATCCAGGGAAAGTTCTCTACAAACAGGAAAGCAGAGTTCAAAATAGAAAGAAAATAAACAGGTGAGATGTGATGGGGAAGGCTTAGCAGGATGGGCTCTGGATTCAGTCTGGCTGTCCTCTTTGTGTCCTTACACAAGAGCCTGAAATTCTCTGTGTTGCACAATGCTGAAAGGGTGCCTGGCTCCCAGAAAGTTTGCAATAAATATTAGTGGCTGTTGTTCATAGAAGATGAGGAACATAGGTGCCTCAAGAGTGAGCATTTTATCTCACTCAGCACTGTACCTAAAAGAGTGTCTGGAACATATGAGGCATTATTTAATAAGTATTTGTTATTGCTTTTGTTATTATTACCAAAGTCTTCTGCTTTGTATTTTCTCCTTTTATACCCCTCTGAAATGATTGTATATGAAGCTATTTACATAAGGAATATCTTTAGATATCATTATTATTAAATATTATCTTCACATGGTATACATTGATATGTGGAAGGTTATTAATAATATCTATCTTTCTGGAGCACCTGGGTGGTCCAGGTGGTTAAGTGTACAACTCTGAATTTCAGCTCTGGCCATGATCTCAGGGTTATGAGATTGAGCCCCACATCAGGCTCTGCTCTAAGTGTGGAGTCTGGGCTTCTCCCTTTTCCCCCCTGCTCATGCTCTCTCTCTCTCAAAGTAATAATAATAATCAATTTTCTTAAACTATCACCTTTCAATGTGTTCAGCATAGTAGATGAATACTTTGCAGACATCATTCCTTAAATTTTATTTAGGTCAATAAACTAAGGTTAGGTTAGAATGATTCAACAACTTAGGGTTCTGTTTGGATGCTCAGTTGACTGGATCATGAGAGCCCAGCCATGCTCTCTCTATGACTCACTTTACTTATCTTTGGAATGGGATTTATTAGCTCACCTCATGGAAACATCTTTATTTCTAAGTAGATATGTGTTGTGGCTTAGAGAGGATGAAGGCAGTAGTTCAAGAGGGTTCACAGTCTGTGCACAGGTTCCTAATGATAATCAGAGATGGGTGGTCCAGTTATAAGTCTTCAGGGACTGGAGTTCTCTTTTTGCTTCTGTTGTTAGGTATATCCGTTTGCTTGATCAGAATTCAAACCTCATTAGTGAAATATATTCTTCTAGCCACTTTCAGCAAACATTTATAAGGCACCAACTGTGGGTCACCCACTAAGTGCTACTAAGCTTGATGTCAATAAGTGTAAAGAAGACATTGTCCCTGTGAACTGTGAATGCAAAGAAATCATACCTATAAAAACAGGTTAGATAAAAGGGAAAAGTGCTCTGGTAGAGAGATATGTACAAGGTAGGAAACAGAGAAGAATGAGCTGCGTTGAGTGGAGTTGGTGTGGATCAGGGAAAGTGCCAGGGTCATGAGCTGGGTGTTCTGGTATGAGTTGGAGCAACAAGAGGGTATTGCTGGCTGTGGTAACAAAACTCACAAAGCTTTTGCACATGGAAAGCCTGTATTGAGTCATCACTGGGAAGCAGCACACATAAGAGGCAGCACATTAAGAACTAGATTAGAAAGGGAGGAATGAGTCAGGTGTATAGAAGTGTGCATATGTACACACACACAGACAGACACACACACACACCATACACAGCAAGAGGCTGGTGGGGCAGAAGAAAAGAAGTAGTCAGTGAGAGCTAACAGATATGGACTGGAATCCTCGCTTCTTAATCCTTCTGGGTCTCAATTTTCTCATCCAGAATATAAGATTAATTACATCTACCTAGTGGTGTTAATATGAGTAGGGATGTCTAACACACTTACGTTCTAGAAAATAAAGGAATTAGTGCATATGTGTATAAGTGGATGCATTTACTTTATTGTATACACATACACAGCTGTACATCTATAACATATTTGCAGAGAGATATTAATTGATTTTTTGATGGGCAGTCAATGCTTAACTTCTTTAGTTCTTTTCCCAATTTCTATAGAAGTCTGAAAGAATAGCACAGTCACTTAGACCAATGGGCAGCAAGACACCAGTTTTAAGTTAGCAAATAAGTTCTCTCCTCCTTAAACTGCTACCATTCTTGGGACATAGTGGTAGCTGATTAATATAGTCCATGTCTGATTTGTTTCTTCAAGTTGCAGTGCTGCTGCTCAACTGTCCCAGGGGATTCGCTGCCAGTAGTTCGTGACCACGCCTTCTGAAGCAGCCAGTCACCGCAACAGCCTTGTGTGGGACCTTACTGAAAGACTGGGGGACTGTGCAGGGTGGAGAAACTATAAATGGGGGCAACAGTAGGGTGGGTTTCTAAGTTACACCCCACACTTGAAATTGTGTTTGAACACAGATTTCAGAATTTCCTGATTATGCCTTCACTCCCTTTCTCATCAGCTGCTATCTCTGTTTTGTTGCTGTGAAATCTTTCTCCTTTATGGAGAACTCTCCCTGATTTTGATCTGAGGCAGCTGTAGTCTGGTGACAACCCACAATTCCCACAGTCGCTTCTCTGACTGTGTCCCAAGGTAGGTGAGCTCTGGGGCTCCGGTAGCTGTCCTTCCAAATCACCTCTCAGCTTTGTTTCCAAACTCTTGCCTTGACGCGGGTGTATGTTTTGATAGAAGGTTAATGCATACGTGAATACACAACTTTTGATTTATCGTCCTTGTGAGCTCATCACTCTTTCCTTTAAATTAAAACTCCCTCCAGATGGGGATCTGTGACACAGATTTATTGATCTGCAATAAAACCTCACTCATAATCTCTACAGCTGCCCATTCATCTTCTCTGGAAAGAGGGTTCATTACTCTGGATGTCCCAAGAATGAAAGCAAGAAGCTAACTTTCTGCCTTTGTTCCTTTTCTCCCCCTGCTACGCTTTCTGCTTCCCCTCCTTCCCTTTCTCTGACCACCCCCTCCCTTTACTTCATGAGATCAGCAGAATCCCCAAACAGAATTACTTCCTTTTCCCAGAATTACCCTTCAAACCTCTGCCACCCAACCCAAAGATGTCCGAATGTTTTTGTGGGCATCTTGTTAGTGTTTGACATCGAATCAAGTTTGTGGCTGTCCTCAAGAGCCCAACCCTCCTCTCTGGTCCTTCCAGATCCGTTAGTACTCCGTGGTTTGGACAAGCCACTTTGGACTCAGGAGATGAATGAGATCATAAGAAAAAACGGAACCTAAGCAGTCAGACTGATAGAAATCAGACCGAGTGGCAGGTGGGAAGTCCTAGGTCTGTGGCTGAAATGGGGCAATTGTGGATAAAAAATGCTTACTACTGTGTGTTTTGTTGGGTCCAAAGAGCCTCTGATTTATTGCCTAGGAGATATTCTGGAGTGCACACACGATTGAGGCTGCTTCCACTGGTCAGCAGATGGCTTGGTCCGTGTGCCAAGAGGTAGGAGAGGTAGTAGCTGTTATCTCAGGCTTAACAGAGGAAGGGCAAAAGGACTTTCAGAGTGATCAGATGGATTGCCTAGTCAGTTCAGTGGAGTATCTCTTCATATTGCTAAAACTGTCTTGGATTTCCCTGCTTGGGACAAAAAAAAAAAAAAAAAAAAAAAGAAAAGAAAAGAAAAAACAAACAAACCAACCCATGGCTATCATCTAGTCTAGTGGATTTCAGCTAGAGTGTCATGATACCCTGGTGTGTTGCAATCAGCTGTATAGTATAAAGCAATATCCCAGCATGTCACAAATAATTTGTTATTTCCAATAATAAAGTACTGAAGTTTGCAAATGAACTACTTAAAACAATCAATTAGAAGAGATTCAAGGTTATACTTACAATAATGTCATTTTCACTCACATGAATTCTGATATGACTTCTTAAATAGGAATGGGATGTACTTAGAGGTAACCTGGCAGGTATTACATATTGTATATAGGGGTCGGATGGGCATGTGGTGAGCATCCATCACTGGAATTGAGAATTACTGTCCTGGTCTGTCTCTCTCTTCTAGGCAGGAGGGAAGTCCTTAGAAGAATTCTAAGTACTCATCTCTTGTGTCCTTATAGAATGACAAAGGATATAGCTTCTCATCCTCGTTTTTTTTTTTTTTTTTTTTTAAGATTTTATTTATTTATTTGACACAGAGAGATCACAAGTAGGCAGAGAGGCAGGCAGAGAGAGAGAGGAGGAAGCAGGGTCCCTGCGGAGCAGAGAGCCTGATGCGGGGCTCGATCCCAGGACCCCGAGATCATGACCTGAGCCGAAGGCAGCCGCTTAATCCACCGAGCCACCCAGGCGCCCCCTCATCCTCGTTTTAAAATGGCAAAGCCACAACCCAGAGCCAAGCGATGATTGCCAAAGTCAGGATTCTAACCCAAATGTACAAATGTGCATTCCGCTGCACACTTTCCACTGACCACTACCTCCCCCA
Organism: Meles meles; assembly: GCF_922984935.1. NCBI lineage: Eukaryota > Metazoa > Chordata > Mammalia > Carnivora > Mustelidae > Meles > Meles meles. The sequence continues at coordinate 92,624,917 of NC_060073.1, read as the reverse complement.
ACAGGCAGGCAATCAGAAGCTTGGGGCAGAGGCAAGAAACAGGTGGAGGAAGAGTGAGTGGGAAATGAATCACCATTTATCACTGTAATCAGGAAGCTACCCCAAGCAGGTTTAATCACCCCGTGCAGAGAGGGATGCAGAGCAAGTTTATGGTTTACAGTGAGCAGGCTGACACAGCTGATTGATGTCAAATATGTCATGATGTATATTGTAAAGCAGGGAGATTTAATGGTGTAACTCTATGGCAGGCTTAGAAGTGAGTTGCTGCAAAGTAAGGAGTGATGGATGGGCTCATTTACATGTAAAATTGCCAATGGCATTGACAGCACTGGTATGTGAGGGGAAGATAAGAGGCAGTAGCAAGCTCACTCTTGTCCTAGTATTGGAATATTAAAATACAGCTGTGGCACATCTGGAGTTTGCAATGGACTTTAGAGGTATAATTATTTCTCACCTTTTAGCCCTGAGATAATCTACATCTTTTATAAGGATTTCTAAAAAGTCATCATACCGTCCCCAGATCAAGTGTTTACAGTAGATGGTGATGCTGGTATGAAATTCAGCTGTATGGAGATTGTTAGCAAACTGAACACTCCATGGCATTTATGTATCCCTAACATCCTCAAAGTGCTTGCAGAGTAACAATGTGAAAGACTGAAACACTGACTTTAAAACTCCATTTGCCTGTCCAAATTCTTGTTTTCCCGTGGTTCTCTCTGCCCTATTCCAGGAAGAGAATTCCTCTCTCTCTCTCTCTGCATGTGTGTGTATGTTTCTTTTTTTTGTCGATCTCTTTCTTTCTCCTCTAATAAGGCTGCCATTATCACATGAGGGCTAATGTCTATTATATATGAGAATGGGAGATTGATTTATCCTTGGTACAGACAGTGATGTTTGGATCAACTCCAGCTAAACATTCAACCATGAGGATAGACTCCCAGGCCAAGGTTTGTTGGTGGAAGAGCACTTCACATGTGTCCACGACATGAGAAAAAGCAACAGTAGAGCATTAGAGTCTGCCTATCTGCACTTCCTTCCCCCTTCCCTTCCCCCACACCTCTTTCCAGTTTTCTCCTCCAGGAAACACACCCTGGGTATCATGCCAGGGACTGGAGACATAGAAGCAAACAGACACTAGGTTAGAGTGTAGGATAGAGAAGGGGGAAAAACAAACTTGTGATAATGCATCACCAGGGCTATGTGCCCCACCCGCCAAAGGAATATCTCCAGGGGGCAAAGCGCTATCAGATAAATAGCGAGGACTTCTTGGAGGCATTAGCATCTGAATCAAGACTCCAGGTAGCAAAGCAAAGTGGAAAAGGAGGATTTTGCCAAGGGAAAAATGGTGTACATACGTCCAGAGTGAGTAAGTGGAAAATTCAAGGGTATGCAAGTAGTATAACGCAAGAACACAGGAACACTTGAAAAGGGACAGTCAAAAGAGAAGTTTAAAGAAACAATCAGTAGGGGCGCCTGGGTGGCTCAGTGGATTAAGCCGCTGCCTTCGGCTCAGGTCACGATCTCAGGGTTCTGGGATCGAGTCCCGCATCCCGCATCGGGCTCTCTGCTCTGCAGGGAGCCTGCTTCCTCCTCTCTCTCTGCCTGCCTCTCTGCCTACTTGTGATCTCTCTCTCTGTCAAATAAATAAATAAAATCTTAAAAAAAAAAAAAAGAAACAATCAGTATCCTGAAAAGCCTGCCTACATGTGTGTTTAAGTGGTGTGGTGTGGACCATGACCCCCAAAGGTTCCTTTTGTACATGTGATGATGTTTTAGATTTGCTTTTAATAAGCTGGAACTTGTTTCCAGCTATGATTGTCAACGAATGGTTAAGAAGACAGTAACAATATCATCAAAGTTATGCCTTTCGTGATGCTCGCTTCTTATAATTAAGCACATAATATTAGAACTAAGAGTTTACCAAACATATTTGTAATTCAGTTTAGTGTTTTCATGTACTTTTCCAATACCATATGATTGTTATCATGACAGCAAATTAATTTTATATGTTAGTTAATAGCATCCATACTTTATCATCCAATCATTCTTTCATACCTTCGAAAGGTATTTTTTGGGAACCTCTTAAGTTCGAGGTACTTTGCTAGGTGATAGGAAAACAAAGATGAATAATACAAACATCTTCATAAACTAATGAGGAAGCCATACATATATGTTATAAACATGCGTATATATATTATTAATATGTAAATTTGTAGAGTTATGTATGTATATGTGTGTATATGTGTGTGCATCTATAGAACAATGGCCAATGCATCATAAACTGAATTTTTATAAAGAATGGACTGGGGTTCTAGAGCAGAGGAATTTATGGCCTTTGCCACAGTCTGGGATACTCTGCAGAACAGGTACTTGACCTGGATAGGAAAGAATGTTGTAGGAGTTTTCTATGGGCAAATTTTGCAGATGGAAAACTAGGAAAATTGGTTACCAATAGCTCACCTATACAGAGTTTCCTGGATTTTCACCAAACAAATGAAAATAATGTTATAATTATTGCTTCATTCAGTTCTGCACAATAATCCTTTATTCTTCTAAGTATTTGGTCACAGTATTACTTTGATGTTGCTATTGGCAGTGTAAACTGGTGGTTAGGACCAAAACCTCTGGGATCACAGAGACCTGGGCTCTGACTTCATCTTTGCCACTGAATAGTCGTAAGATCTTGGACGAGTCACTCACTCCCTATCTTTCATTCCCCTCATGTGTCACACTGCTTCTTTCATAGAGTTCATTGAATATTAAAAGAGGTAATGTGCTTAGCTTGGTGTCAAGCACACAATAAGAGTTAAATAAATGTTAGCCATGTATGATTAATATTATTATTATTATCTGTCATTTAACACCTAATGAAACAATGAATGAACCACAACATGGTACCTTTATGGAGCTAATGTACCTCCTATAAAGCCTAATAGAACACTCTTCTCACCTTTCTTCAGAAAGGATGTGGTCCCACTGCAATAAATCACCAACACAAAAGTGGGTACACATCATCCCTATTCTCTGCTTGCCACTTGGGTTTTACTCCAATTATTTTGCTATTTTCCCTGGAGTTTCCTTTTTTGCTTCTCAGCTGAAAACTTCATGAATGTGCAGTTTACTTCCTCTTCCAGATCATTAACAAAGCGGCGATGAACGCTCACACCTGGCTCTCTTCCTTTAGACTCCCTCCCTCTAGGTGCCTCCCCCACCTGGTTCTCTGCTAGACCAGATTGTGAGTCCACGAAAATATGTTTTTATCACATGTTTGCATTGCATGTGAAAACAAAGTTTCCAGAATCCATTAGTGCAATTTCAGATGGTAGTATATTTTCATTCCTCCCCACTCTTTGTTGAAAAAAAGCCAAAAAATATCAATGGCTTGGATCCTAAGAGGCACTCCTAAACTTGGTCCTGCTCTCAATCCCATGAAAAGAAAACGTGAGAAAAATAAAATAAAACTCCAAAATAAAATGGGGAAGCGAGACCCACCCCCATTTAAAACCACTCAGGATTTTTTTCCTCTTAGTCCGCTCTGAACCTCCATGCCTGGTGTGCTGCTCATAAGGTCTGTATCACTCCCTCAGCTGTCCCCTATTCTGCATTGCTGCAACCACCATGGTTTCCAGTCGAGAAACCTGGACTGTCCTCTTGATTCCTTTCTCTTCCATCACATACAGTTTGCCAAGGAAGCCGTGATAATTCCACCTCCCAGATGTCTCTCAAAACCAACCACCTCTCTGTCGCAATGCGGCCACCTTCCACATCCACACACTATGGGCAATGACTTCTGATGGTCCTTCTTCATTTCTGCTCTTCCCCAGTGTGTTCTCTACTCAGCAATCAGAGATCTGTTAAAATGGAAATGTGATTTTGCTGCTCTCCTTACATCCAGGGCTTTCTATTGCCCTCACGATAGGATCAAGCTTGAACTCTAATTGGCTGAGAAGGATCTTCTTAACCTCCATGACCCTTCATCCCCATTGCCTTCTTTGTTACCTATTGCTACTCTCCTGTCCCCTTATCCCCCACCTTTGTGCTGATACTGGCTATCTACAATTTATCTGTTGGTTTAGAACTTAAATTTGACTTCTTTCTGGGAAACTTTCCAACCCAACTATACTCTGCCCTATGACCCACTTACATGCTCCCATAGCTTTTCAAACCCCTTGATCGCAGCACTTACCATATTACATTCTACTGTAGGTGCTTATCACACTGGCTGTGTCGCTTATTGGGTGGTGCTCCATGAGAGCAGGCATTATCTCTCTTGCTCACAGCAATCTCCTAGTACAGTATCTGGAACACAGTAGGTGCTCAATATATATCGGTAGAATTCTTTAAAAATTGTCTTTGAATACTTTTGAAGAATCCTTTAGAGATAGGGAAACAAAGCCAAGACCAAGGATAAAATCAAAACTCTCCTGGGAGTGGAAGTGAGAACCTATCTTCAAAGAAAAGGGAATGGCTTGATTTTCCTCCCCACCCTATGATTTCCTGCCACTTGTCTCCCCAGCCCATCTCATGGTCAGGATCCAGGCTCTCATTTCACTCAACTTGACTGTCAGCAGAAGGGCCTAAATTGGGATATTTTCCAGAGGCAGGTTGAGTAAGCACCAACTGAGCTGACCCTGATAGAAACGCTTAAGAAGCTTTGCAGGAGGATTAAGGCTTTAATCTTGCTTCCTTTCGGGTGGTGGGAGCAGATTCCAGCACATGGGCAGGGCTGGGCTTCAGTGTCTCTGAGCTTGGGGATGCAGGTTGTGGGGGGCTGTGCAGTGGGGAAGCCAGTAGTTAGGAATGGGGAGAGAGATCTGGCAAAGAGGCAATTGCTTCCATTTCAACATTTTAAGAACTCAACTGAATTATCTTCTCTTTTCTTCGCCTTTATTTACAATTCAGAAAGCTTTCCTATTTCTAAATGTGAAGTGCTCTCATTAGTGGCTGGAAAATTCTGCATTTGTGGATTATATAACAACTAAGGCTAAAGCCAGAGACACAGAAGCAGAAGAGGATTTATTCTGGATCACACCAAGTGAATCCACAGAGGGAAACATCTGAGGCTTAGTCACTCGTCATGAAAGCATCTCAGATGCCCTGATCCAAAATCATCTGATATTTTCAGTGTCATTGGTGGACAGTATCTGTCCCTCAGCTCCAGTACTCCTCAAACAGCAGACAGTTATCTCCAATATTATCTAGAATGATAGTTGTTTTTTTTTTTAAGTTCTGAAGAGAGAAAGTTGCTATTTTTATAAAATCTGGGGTTAATCCCATATTTTCTTGGATACCCCATATTTTGTAAGATCATTTATTTATTTATTTGAGAGAGAGAGAGAAAGCAGAACAAGCAGGAAAGAACACAAGTTGGGGGGTGGGTCAGAATGAGAGGGAGCAGCAGGCTTCCCACTGAGCAGGGAGCCCTATGCTGGCCTCAGTCCCAGGACCCTGGAATCATGACCTGAGCTGACAGCCAACACTTAACAAACTGAGCCACCCAGGTGCCCCTTGGATACCTCATATTTTAGAGATTTTGTTAATATGAAGACAAAAACTGTTGTCTTCTGGGTGGGGAAATAACTTTACTGGATGTGAAACTAGAAAAGGGGTTTAAAGATAATTTAGTCCAATTCTTCAATGACAAGTGAAGAAGCTGATTCATTGAGGTTTACCCCCAAATCATGCAACTCTATATTGACTTGAGCTGGCATTTTGCCATATCACATTAGATGGTCTAGAGGTTAAGGGTTTTAGAAGTCTGGTTCTTGAAGGGAGATCTATCCAGAGCAAAATAAGGCCACAAACTATTTGAGGCCCCTTTCAGCTTAAAGACTTAGAGCTGAATTTCTCCAAGGGTTCATCCTTCACATTGTCTAAAACATAGGAGGCGCTGAGTGAACATTAATTGAGTGATGTTGATTTTGTGCTATCTATTTTTATGTAATCTGAGTGGGTTTCGGAGTGTATCTGCAACTTCCAAATATTTTACCTAACCTTCCCTGAGATTTTTAACGGGCTCCTTTGCAACTGCCCTACCCCCAACCTTGGCACAGCTTCTATTTCTAGATATTTCTTATTTGGGCTTCGGGTTGTGTGGGTATTTTGAAACCCAGGAGCATATGCGCATGTACATCACCTAACTGAGGTCTTTCTGGGTCTATTGTTTCAGGTTTTAATTTCAATAGGTTGAGGTGAGTCTCCACGTGAGTTTCTCAGACCTTCTTTGCATTCGTATCTAGGCTGTTCTGAGTACTCTGTATACCTGTGTGAATCTCCCTGAAAGACTCTAGTGTGTCATTGTACTTGTGTATTAATAATATATCTGATTCATTACTACTGCACCCCAAGCAATATGACCTCAGGGTATATACGTGACATTTAAGACCAAGAATTATTTCACATAGAACAGATCTGCTTAAAATATAAAATCATCTTTAGGGATTTAGGGAGAGTGAAAATGTAATGGATGGAGCTGATTTTTAAAAACAAACACTTGGTCCTGAAACTGCTTCTTTCAGTCTTGTGTTTTATGAGGAATGGGAAACTGGCTTCAGCCTGACCTCAAATTAGCCTTGACTCCTACTGGGCATCTCAGGAGCACTCTTCTAGCAGAACCACCCTGTCGGGTTTGCGGCTGCTCTGTCATCTCTTAGCCAATGACCTAAAGAGGCAGGGGAGCCAATCTGAGTATCCTAGGAATCCTCAGCGTTTTCCGTGCAGCATGCAGTTGGGTCTTTACAAAGGTTCTTCTGGAAGTGGGTGCTAAGCATCTGCACTGACGATCTGCTCTGCCCGCCTCCTTCCACCTTCTTGGCCCTACTTTTCTGAATTAGCTCACTGTCTAGCACCAAGGTGTTGGCCACAAGATTCCAGTTAACAATAACCATCAGCTCTTGCATGCACCGACCAGACACTCAGCACTGCCTCTTTTTGTCATTGGTTTATACTGAGTAACTTCTGGATATTTTCCTAACCTAACAGTAGATGCAGTAGAGGGGACTGGTGCCAGCTAGAATTGCTGGATTTGAATTGTACCACTTACTGTCTTTGCAAATAAGGGTGAATCCTCTTGACTGTGCTTTCTTCCAAAGAGACTTTCATCACCAAGCACACTGAAAATGATAGGCTGGGTGTTTACAACGAACACTCTTCATTTTCTTTACTCTAACACATTAGCAGGTTTTTGCACCCGACAGGCATCAACTGAAGGAGTCTGAGAGGCACAGTGACCTGGAATCTCCCTCCCTGCTTTACAGGGAACCCAGATCCTTCACCATGATTTTCAAGGAGTTAATTTAAAATGATTTCTTCTGTCCTGTCGGGATCTCTGAAAAGGGGCTCCCACTACCCCTGACCTGCCTGATTTCAACCCAGACCCTCTCCTACTAACTTTAGCAAATGGGTGAAACACATTTAAATGAAATACAACACTTTTTTTTTTTTTTAATGAGCTGCCGGGATGTCTATCTACTGACATAGACTAAAATCTCACTAGGTGCTAACAGATCCTTCCTGGAGGAGAAACCATACCCCTCTTGGCTCTGAAGCCATATATTTGCATATTGATAGACTCCATGGACTTGTATAACTGGGTTGGGATATTAGGAACCATTGAGCATAATTTAGTGCAACAGTTTGCCTCTTGGGAAGGGGTGAGGAGGAGGATTATTTAATAGCTAGTGAGGCAGAAATACTCAGTTTCCAAAGGGAAGCCACACTTTGATTTACCCTTTAGAGGTGTCATTCATTCATTCATTCATTCAATCATCAACCAATGCTTCTGTGTAAGACATTGTCAGTCGCTGAAGATATTGGAGGGAAACAATCATAGTGTTAAAGGATGTTGCTACAGCTTGCCTCCACTGCTCATCCGCATTTTACCAATTGTCTGTATAGCATCTATGCAAAGGATCACAGGAATTACAGGGTCCTATCTCTCCTTCTTATCAACTTTGATCTCCCCACAGGGATTGAGTACACAGAAGATGCACTCAGTAAACATTTGTGTTGATTGTTCTACATGAGTTCTGGGTCATGGAGTTTCAAGGTCATAAAGCTGTCAAGCCCAAAGGGACTGTAAAGGTATCTAGCTAACAGACCCCCTTCCCCCTTTTTAAATAGACAAACACACTGAGATTCAGAAAGTTTAGGTTATTTGCCAAAAGACAGAAAATTAGTTGCTCTTAGAGGTGCGATAAGATCCCACTTGTCCTAACTGCCCTCTGGCTACTTCTGGTACTATATAAATTCGTGACAAAAATCTGTAAACCCAACCAAAGAAGACTGTAAGTGACAACTGAGGTTAAAGGTTTGCAACATTGGCTGCACGTTTAGAGTCATCTGGAGGAGCACATAAACCCATGGAAGACAAGGTTCCACTCCCCAGAAATTTTAATTTACTTGATTTGGGCCAAGTGTGGACTACAGAATTTATAAAAGATGTCCTGGATGATTCTTATGTGTTGCTTTAAGGAAAACGCTAATGGACCATTCACTTATACATTCTGCTGTCATGTGCATTCATTTATTCATTCACTCATTCATTTCACTCCACATATTTCCATAAATATTTATTTAGCAAGACAGATGTACATAGGAAATCTCTAGAACAGTCCATATCCTGTGTCAGGAACATTTTCTAGGCTCCCAGGACACTACAAACACTTGCCAAAGCCCTTACCCTATTACTAAACATCACTAACAAGCAGGATTAGCCAGCAAGCCCAGCTCAACCCGTTTTCCCAGCTTGCCCCACACGGGAGCCACTGGAGGGCCATGCCACCATCTGCTGGGACCACGTTCGCATTCAAGGCCGTGACAGAAGGCACTAGGGGCTCGTTTCCCTTTATTTACTTTTAATTATAATTTTCCTGCGTGGCTCTGCCCTCCCGTGAGCACAGCGGCACCCTGTTAATGGGATTATGTGGTGTGGAGGCTCCTGTGCGGGTGTGTGCTGCTCCTCCTGTCTCTGAATTTCACCCAGATAATTGATTTTGGTCTGTTCCCTGACACTTGCCTTTGCGGCACAGGGTGTTATTAGGGCCTTTGTTCCATTTTTGAGTGACAAAGCCTTTACAAGCCAGCCGAGCAAAAGCAATTGTTGCATCTCTCACTTTTCTTATTAACTAACAGAGAATTGCAGGCAGCTTGAAACCCGCTGAGAGAAATAATAACATAAGCGGCTGCTTGGGAGCAAAGTGGGTCCTTTCAACCACAACAGCCTGGTGAGATTAACAAGGGCCCCTCCTCTCATTTATTTGCTGGATCTGAGCTCTCCATCTTCAGTCTCTGTCCCCTCTGTCTTTCCCACATTATGTCTCTGTTTCTAGACAACTTCCCACCGCCCAAAGCAGCACAGTGTTCTACTGAGAAGTAAAGCCACTGAGAATCCAAAGGGCAAAAGGATTCCCCCACATGGATATTGAGCCTGCTCTGTGCTCCGATTCTCTGGGTATTGGAGTCACCCACCCCAATGACGGAGGCTTGCTGGTTGTTAGGAAATTCTGTGCTTGCTTTTACATATTTTTCAATCAAAATATTGGTTATGAAAGATTTAAAACATACAAAAGAGAAAGACAGAAAGTGAATATTAGTGTATCTAACATCCAGATTAACAAAAAATATGTGAGCTCCTTGTAGTCCACCTATACCCTAAACCCCCGCCAGTCCATTCAGCCCCTTTCCTTCCTCACAGAGTTCAAAACTATTCCAAATTTGGTATTATCATCATCCCAAGGCATTCATCTATATTTCTACCACATGGATGTGTCACTCAACAATGTAAAATGCTATTGGCATGCTTTTAAACTTCCACAAAGTTAATCATACCAGTATGTATTCATTAATCTAAAAGTTTTATATGTACCATTCTTCCATTTGAAACATGAGCTAAAGTGTCTCAATGTTTGCCTTGAGTACTGTATTTTGTCCTATGATAAGTCACAGTTCTGCACTTACCTATTTGTTTGTTGGAGGACATGTAGTTGCTTGCTTACATTTTGCTGTTAAAAATGTTGTTGCCCATCATATCTGGGGTCCCAGATCCTTGAGCACACACTCAAGTCTTTCCAAAGCCATGAGCCTAGATGTGGGGTTGCCAGGTGATAGGGTTGTACATCTTCAACTCTAATGGGTGAAGGATTTTCTCCTAAAATTGTAAGAAAATGAAAAGTAGAGATGACTATTCCCATTTCATGTCTGAGCACAGAGAAAAATGGTTTCTTCCTGTGTTTGGCTAGGAAGACAATCACACTGGGGAGAGAAAATCACTTTCTCCAAGTTTCTTTTCTTGCTCTCTCACCATCCAGGGTGTCCTAGTTGAAAAGAAGCATCACCAGATCCATTTCCTAATGGAACTGGAAGCTCATCCCTTGCTCCTGTTTGGTGACTTTGGTTTCTATTCAATAGCCACTGACCAGTCAGATCCTTAGTCACAGACATACTGTTTCCTGTGGCCAGGCAGGATGTCCCCTTCTCGGTGAAAAGATGCTGTACTTATTGACCCTGAACTCTAAGCCAAGTGGCACCCTTTTCTCTACTTCCATGTAAGCTTCAGGGAGTCAGGTGGGCACAGTGGCAAAAACTTTGATTTTGCAGTAAGAGTTTGTCTTAAATTTAGATTCTCACCCTCACTGGATTGTAGTCATAAACAAATACTTAACTTCTCAAATATTGTTTCCTTATCTGTAAAAGAAAAGTGATCACATTTGCCTTGAAAAATGAAGCAAAGTAAAAAGCACAATGCTTGGAACTCAGTGACTGCCCAGTAAATGGCTGATGTGTTGTTGTTGCTGTTTTTAAGGTTTTATGTACATAAAATGGAAAGTTACTCAGCCATCAAAAAAAAAAAAAAGAAATCTTGGGGCGCCTGGGTGGCTCAGTGGGTGGCTCAGTCACTCTGCCTTTGGCTCGGGCATGTATTTATTTATTTATTCAGAGAGAGAGAGAGTGGAGGAAAGGACATAGGGAAAGGGAGAGAGAGAACCTCAAGCAGACTTCCCACTGAGCCTGGAGCCCACTGCGTGGCTCCATCTCATGACGCTGGGATTACCACCTGAGCCAAAATCAAGAGTCAGAGGTTCTACTGACTATGCTACCGAGGTGCCACATTGGCATATGTGGTTTTAATGGTATGTCGTGCTCTGCACATCTGGCATGAGGTGGCCTGAATGCTCCAGTGGAGGGAAGCATCCAGCCTCAGGGGGAGATCCTCACCCCCCACCTCCCTCCCTTCAGACTCCATTTCCCTGGTGCTGGACACACTGGGGATTCATGACCTTGATTCCTGACAGTTTAGAGAGGAGGTGAAGTTCAGAGAGCTTTTCCAGACCTACTCCCATTCTTACCCTAAGGATGCAAGGAGAACCAGTTTCTATGGAGACAGAAATCTGAGCTATGTGCATGTGAGGCTCCTCTCTTGTCCCTCTTTCCCGCCTTCCCGTGAATGTCCTATAGGAGGTGAAGGAGCCATTTCCTGCCTTTCTCAGAAAAAACTTAGGATGTTGAGGCATCTCTCAGATCCCTTCAGAGGTGAGCAAGAGGGTGGGCTTGAGTCCATTGTACCTGCAGGGCACAGAGTTGTAGTGCCTTTCTGTTGTTTCCTTCCTCGCAGGTATTGTTTCCTCATGAAGTTGTCACCCCTTTTATCTTTGTTTCTGTCTCTAGCTCCTCCTTCCCTGATGCTCTTCGCACCCTCTTCTCATTTTCTTCCTTGTCAGGGCCTCCTGGCACCTCCTGTCCCCAAAGACTCTCATGCGGCCCTTTTGAATGAGTGATAACTGCAAAGAAAAGTTATGTTAAGTTATATGTAAAGAAAAGAAATGTTAAAAAACTAATATTTTCTGTGCACCAATGTGTAAAATGTACAATAACAAAGCAGAACGTATTAAATGAATTATGGTTTAAAAAAAAATTACCAACCTGTCAAATACTATTAACACACGAATCAGTAGGAAGAATAAGAATGTATGTACAGAGGGAGTTTTCTTCTTTTGCAAAGCAAATATCAGCCCCTCATAACAGCTGGTTTCAGTGTCTTGAATGAGTAACTGATAAAGGGAAGGGAAGCAGAAGACTCTGGGATGAATCGTTTTTCACAGTGCCAATATCACGTGTTACTTTTTGTGCAGTTCAGATGCATGCCTATATTTGAGTGAGGGCTCACTGTCTTCTGCTAGCTTAATGATATCTTCTTCAATAACATAGATAGGAAAGGAGAAATCAAGGAAACTATAGTGAGGAAGGAAATTGATTTTTATTTTACTTATTTTTTTTTAAGTAGGCTCCACACCTAGCATTGAACCGAATAATGGGCTCACACTCACCACTGTGAAACCAAGACCAGACCCAAGACCAAAAATTGGACACTTAACTAAGTGAGCCACCCAGGCACCCCAAGGTAAATTTTTAAATTGAAAGGCTGATTTGTTTTCTGCAAGGAAGACAGGTTTAAAAGAGAGCCACAGGGGGCACCTGGGTGGCTCAATCAGTTAAGCTAGGTACTGGATTTCTGCTCAGGTCATGATCTCAGGACCTGAGATAGAGCCCACCTTGGTCTCTGTACTGAGTGTGGAGCCTGCTTGAGATTTTCTCTCTCCCTCTGTCCCTCCTCCTGCACTCGCATTCTCTACAAAAAAATTTTTTTTTAAAGAAAGCCATAGCCGTAAGAAAATCTCTGTGTAGAGACTAATAGGTGATATCCATTTTGGCAGAGAACAGTGGCTTTCTCTTTAGTTTTTTGTTTGTTTGTTTGTTTGTTTTGTTTTTCATGCTGAAAGGAAACAAATGAACTGGGTCTTCAGTCCTATAGGAGTCTGGTTTTCACAGAAGCACCTCAAAGTTCCTGTTAGGAATGGGGAAGAAATTATATTACTTCAGAGGTGAATTGCAACAATGGTGATGATCTCAGGGCTTCGTGAGTCCATGGACATTCCTCATTGATTAAAGGGTGGTTTTCTTGAAAACATGGCTACGGCAGGCAGAGCAGAATCCAAACAGATTCTCACCCTACAGTCACTCACAACTTCTTTAAGTTGAACTAAATCTCTGGGGTTTGCTTTTCAGAAGAAGATTAAGTGGCCAAGACATCAGTTGGGTATGAAATTAGAAGTGGGAGAAACTAAATTTTAAACAGATTTAGCTCATCTGGTCCACAGGAGATACGCATTACCTCTTGTTTGAAGAAAGGCATTTGTTATGAACCGCCAGGATGACCTATGACAAGTACTAATTAACAAGTATCTGCTTCTGTTCTCTGTTAACTAGAGATAATACTTCTTGCTTGATCTTAATATAACAGAATACAGCCTTTTAAAGTGCTTTGGGAAACCTGGATAAAAAGAAACATAGAAATGTAAATTAGTATTAATGTTATCATTGTTTAATTGAAAAGAGCATTTTCTTATCATAAAAAAAAACTTTGAGTTAGAGAAATACTTGTGATTATATTAGTTCAACTGAAACTTAATGGATTTCAATGGCTAACCCTAAACATAAAAGAATGTTACTTTAGCCTATGTTTACATTTACCATGGCCAAGTACAATAGTGTGAGTCAGGAGATGTGAGATTAAGTGGAAGACTTTCTAGTTTCTATTTGTTCCATGTGCAAGTCAATGCTGTGTATGATTACAGTGTTACTTGCATTTAAGTGCTTTCTTTTCCCCTGGGTTACAAACATCTGAAGGGGGAGGGAGGATAAGAGGATAAAGGGAATCGAAAAGAATTCTCAAAAGGCATTGTAGAGAATATCAGCTGAGGAGTGAGTTATAAATGAATCTGAGGAAGAGACATTTAATTTCCTTCCACATAAACTTGAGGCTGAACAGAAGAACTTACCAGGCATAATTTTACTTACTAGGAGCAGCAAATTAAAAAAAAAAAATTATTCTTGTAGAGGAAAATAATTCAAGTCATTTGATAATAATTATCTGTTACATTTGTTAAGCATTTGGCAGTTCATTGTTCCTTATAATTTCTACATAATTCAGTTCCACTAATATTTGGTGAGTGCTCACTAGGTTTCAGATTAGTAGTGGGTTTGGGAACATAAGGCTCAAAGAAGTCATAGTCTCAAGGGGGTGACAGAGTATGAGAGAGACACCTAAGAAAAATGAATAAAATGTAATGTGGCCAATTCTGTAACTGCAGAAACCATAAACAATGAGGAGAATATGGAAGAGTGAGCAATTAATTCTGCCTGGACTTGTATTTAAATCAACCCAGAATATGTATTTATTACATAAGCATTCATTCATTCATTCACTCAAATAACAAATGATTTTTTGCTTGCCTACACTGTGGCAGATCTTACACTAGTCAAGGAGTGACATGAATGAAACACCATTATACACTGAAACAAGTTGAATAATAAACAAAACTTATTTAGGCTGTGGTCTTCCTCAGGGATGCCTTTCCTCAACTGGCAAGGGAACAGGGGATTTAATAGGAGTTAGCAAAACAAAAGAGGGAAAGCATTCCAGACAGAAGGAAGGGCATGGATAAAGTGATGAAATTCTAGAACATAGGTGAGGTTCACTGGGGTGAGGTCCGGAGCCGATGACCAAGAAAGAATTCTTGAGACATCTTTGGTGCAAAATGGTAGTTTATTAAAGCACAGGCACAGGACCTGTGGGCAGGAAGAGCTGCTGCCCCAGGGGTGTGAGGAGTGGTCTGTTATATACTTGTAAGTTAGGGAGGGGATTAGGGATGGCTTAAGTCTCTAAGGAATTTTGGAAGCAAGGTTTCTAGGACCTTGAGGGGCTAGCTATTTTCTGGGGAAAAGGTTATTCATTACCAGTAATAAAACCTTCTCGTGAGACCCTGTAGATGTATATCAGTGGGTCATATCCTTGGGAATGATTGTCACCACTATTTTGGCAGTTTAGAGATAAAGTTTCCTAAAGGAATTGTTAAAGTAGACTTATAAGATCCTGGTTGGGGATAGGGGGTTGGTCAGGCTAGGATTGTCCTTTGCCCTTAGCAAAGCCTTAAGGTGGAGGTCACTCTGCCTGTTTTAAGGGCTTGTCAGTAGGTAAGGAAATTTAATAATTATTCTTCTGCCTCTGTTTCCCACATCAAAAGCTCTGTTGTAGATGAAATGCAAGTCCCAGAGGAAGGAAGAGCAAGGAGGAAAATGGTGTGTGTATTAGTCTGACAGGGCTGACGTAAGAAAGTACCACATATGCTGGGTTGCTTAGAATAACAGGAATGTATTATTTTCAAAATTCTGGAAGCTGAGGGGCACCTGGGTGTCTCCGTAGGTTAAGCCTCTACCTTTGGCTCAGGATCCCAAGGTCCTGGGATCAAGCCCTGCATCAGGCTCTCTGCTCAGTGGGGATCCTGCTTCCCCATCTCTCTCTCTGCCTACCGCTATTCCTGCTTGTGATCTCTGTCTGTCATATAAATAAATAAAATCTTGGGGCGCCTGGGTGGCTCAGTGGGTTAAGCCTCTGCCTTCAGCTCAGGTCATGATCTCAGGGTCCTGGGATCGAGCCCCGCATCGGGCTCTCTGCTTGGCGGGGAGCCTGCTTCCCCCTCTCTCTCTCTGCCTGCCTCTCTGCCCACTTCTGATCTCTCGCTGTCAAATAAATAAAATCTTTAAAAATAAATAAATAAATAAATAAAATCTTAAAAAAAAATCTGGAAGCTGAAAGTTTGAGATCACAGTGGTATAGGTTTGGTTTCTTCTAAGGACTATGAGCAAAAATCTGTTCCAGTCCTCTCACATAGTTTCTGGTGGTTGGCTGAACATCTTTGCTGTTCTTTGGCTGTGGAAGTGTCATGTTAATCTCTGTCTTTATCTCCACATGGCCTTGACATTCTCCCTATTGGTGTGTCTTTGTCTACATCTTTCCTTTTTGTAAAACAGCCAATCCTATTAGACCAGGAACCTACCCTAATTTAGTATGACCTCATCCTGACTTAACTAATCACAACTACAAAGACCTTATTTCCAAGTAAGGTAATGTTCTGAAGTATTAGAGGTTAAGTCTCTAGGATATGAATAGGATGGGGGAGGGGGAGACAAGCTAGGCTGGCACTTTTTGCCTTTGACTTATGTGAGAACTGATAGGTCATGTTAGGTACTTAGCTCTTTAACCAAGATTTTGAGCAAAGTGTGATGGCTGAATCTGCTTTTCAAAAAGGTCTCCCTACTTTTCCATGTAGGATTCATTACAGGATTGTTGGGTGTGGACAGGTCCTTTGGAAACTATTACAGTCATCTGGGTGAGAGATGATGGACTAGGGTGTAGCAGGAAGGAGAAGATGGAAAGGGAGAGAAATTAATAGATTAGGGTGATGCTTAAAAGGTTAAGAAAAATCAATGGGACCACATGATAGCTTTGGATAGTAGAGGAGGATAGGGTCAAGGATGACAATTAGATGGATTGTAGTGTCATTTAGTGGCACAGGGCCATATTTAGGGAGGGAAATCTTGAATTTAGTCCTGGTTATGTAGAATATAAAGAACCTTTGAAATAACCTAGAGGAGATGTTGAATATGTTGTTGGAACATCCTAGAATTCAGCAAAGAGATCTGGGTAAGAATATAAATTGGGGAATGATTGTTTTCTGTATTAGTTCAAAGATTAAGGCATGCATATAAATAAAATGTCTTAGGAAGAAGGTAGTATAAAATGGAAAAAGTCTAGGTATATGCTTTGATAAACTCCAATTTTAAAGGCCAGTTAGACAGTGATAAGCCTGTAGAAGACGAGTGGCCAGAGAAGTAGGAGAAAAGCAGCCAGACAAGTCAAAGGAAGAAGTATTAAAAAAAAAAAAAAAAGAGGAGTAGTTAATAATATAAAATGTTGATTGAGGCAAATGGGTTGGGGGCAGAAGAGGTGACCATTGGATGCAGAACATGAAATTCATTGAAGTCAGCATAGTACCATAAGACAACAGCTATGGCAGTGGGATGAGAAGTAAGAAGGGAAGCAATAGATAAAATGTATGCAATTTTTTTGACAAGTTGCTCGACTGTGAAAACAAGAAGAGAAAGACTATCAATGTAGGATGTATAGAGTCAAGTGAAAGATTCTGAAGATGGGTTGAGTATGTTTAAAGGCTGATAGAGAACAACCATTGACACAAAAGAATGAACAAAAAATCAACATTATCAGATTCTGGAGAAAGCTGGAGGGAATAAGAACCAAGTGAAATATTGAAAGAGAGAGAGAGAGAGAGAGAGGCTGAGTTTACCTATGAGAAGCAATAATTCCTACATTGTACCAGAATGGTAGAAAAAGAGAATGTGTTTTGATATAAGTATCATAATGGCTATACTTAGTTTGAGTATGAACAGATGATTTTCTAGTAACTTCTGCCACTTTTCTGAAAAATAAAAATACCTTTCTCCTATGGCCATTAAGGATTCTTGATACTATCTGGTTTATTCCATAACAATTCAATGAATTAAAATTTTAGAACTTGTCCGGTCTGGTTTAATCTTGTAATTTCATATTTTATTCAATTCTGTTTCACCATAAAAATTCAGATTTTGATTTGAATGGTTCAGAATGTAATGGGCCTCTACTTATGGTCTGCTTACTCACTCTTTAAACACTTTGGACTTCCTTGGATAGGTGTTATTCATGCAAGAAAGGAAACAAATGGAAAAGAAAAGTCTCTGACTCATTTTATCTTTAAGGATGCACTAACGATCAAAGGGAAGCGATGAGGAAAGATATTCCCTGAAAAAGGAAACAAAGAAAGCAGGGATATCTACATATATATAATACAACATAGATTTTAAGCCCAAAAATGGTAACAAGCAACAAGGATCACTATATAATGATAAAGTGGTCAATCCATCCAGAAAATATAACAATTGTAATATGTAGACATCTAACATTTGAGCATCTAAGTATATCAAACAAGTATTATCATACCTGAAAGAAGAAATAGGTAATATTACAGTAATAGTACGGTCTTTGATACCCCACTTTCAACAATGCATAGATTATCTGGACAGAAAATCAATAAGGAAATGTTGGATTTTATTCCAACTTTAGATCAAATGGGCCTACTAGGCAGGCACAGAACTTTCTAGCTAACAGGAACAGAAAACACATTCTTGTCAAATGCACATGGAAAATTTTCCCAAAAAGATCATGTAAATAGGTCACCAAACAAGTCTTAGCAAATTTAAGAAAATTGAAATCATATCAAGTTTCTATTATAGCCACAGTGGCACAGAACTTGAAATCAATGACCCGAGAAAGGCTAGAAAATCCGTATATAAGTGAAAATTAAACAAGCACTCCTGATCAACCAGTGGGTTAAAAATTAACTTTAAAAATATTGAAACAAACAAAAATGGAAACAGAACCTACCAAAACCCAAATTATTCTGCATAAGCAGTTTTAAGGGAGAATTTTATGGCAATAAATGCCTACACTCAGAAAAAAGAAAGATCTCAAATAAACAGTCTAACTTTACAATTTGAAGAAAAAGAAAAAGAATAAACTTTGCCCAAAGTTAGCAGAAGTAGGGAAATGGCAAAGATTAGAACAGAATAAATGATATAGAGACCAGAAAAATAGAAAAGACTAATGAAAGTAAGATTTTTTTTTTAAGATAAATGAAATTGGTAAAACTTTAGTTGGTCTAAGAAGAGAAAAGACAGAAATAGAAAATCAGAAATGAAAAAAGAGACATTATATGTGATAGCAAAAAAAAAATTAAAAGATGATAGGACACTAGTATGGGCAATTCTAAGCCAATAAATATTTGGGTAACCTAGAACAAACAGATAAAACCCTGGAAGCATACAACCTACCAAGACTGAATCATAAAGAATTAGAAAATCTGAAAAGAACAATAGTGAGTAAAGAGATGAATCAGTAATCAATCTCCCAACAAAGAAAAGCCCAGAACCACATGGTTTCACTCGAAAATTCTACCAAAATTTTATAAATTAACACCAATTCTTCTCAAACTCTTTCAAAAGTTTGATGAGGGGAGATTCATTTTATAAGGCCAGCATTTCCTAACACCAAAGCCAGATAAGGATACTATGAGAAAATAAAACTATTAACCAATATTCCTGATGAATTTAATTCAAAACATTTAAATAGAATAATAGCAAACCAAATTCAACAGCAAATTAAAAGGATAATACACCACATTCAGGTGGGATTTATCCCTGGGATAAAAAGGCGATTCAGCATATGCAAATCAATAAATGTGATACACCACATTAATAGAATGAAAGATAAATATCATAAGATCATCTCAATAAAGGCAAAAAAGAAAGCATTGGCAAAATATAGCCTCCCTTTGTGATTAAAAAAAAAAAGCTTCAACAAATTGAGTATAGAAGGAACATATCTCAACATAATAAAATCTATGTATTACAAACCCACAACTAACATCATACTCAATGGTTAAAAGTTTGAAGCTATTCCCCTAAGATCAAGAACAAGACAAGGGTGTCCACTCTACTTCTATTCACAGCATAGTGCTAGAAATCCTAGCCAGAGCAATTGGTCAAGAGAGAAAAATAAAAGACATCCAAATCAGAGATAAGTAAAACTGTCTTTGTTTGCAGATGATATGATCTTATATATAAAAATTCTACATATTTTACCAAGCTTGTTGGAACTAGTAGACTATTAGTCAAGTTATAGGATACAAAATTAATATATAGGAATCAGTTGCATTTCTACACAATAGCTGCAAAATATCTGAAGAAAGAAATAAAGAGGACAATTCTATTCATAATAGTATCAAAAACAATAAAATGCATAGGAATAAATTTAACTGAGGAGGTGAAATACTGTACATTAAAAACTTCAAGATTAGTGTTAACTAATGCTATGATGATAATCATTTTGTAATATATAAATGTATCAAATCAACACTTCGTGTGCCTTATACTTGCACAATGATATATGTCAATATAACTGAACAGCTTTTAGCTCAATATAGCTAGGGGGGAAAAAAGTAAAGTACAGTTTCTGCCCAAAGAATGTTGTTTACATTCCAAGTTGTGGGTCTTAACTACTCACTGAATCTACTCTCTATAGACTGAGGAAGGGCAGAATGGAACCTTATAGTCCAGCTAGTGGAGTCTCAAAGTAACTTCCCTAGTTGACATTAGTCCTTTCAGACCAGGAATCATTTGCTTCTTCCAGCTGACACTCAGTTGGTGGGAACTCATCCGTGTTCAGTTACTCTAGATTCTTTGCTCCAAACCAGTGAAGTCCCCAGCATGCCACAACCACACAATCTCATCTCCTCTCACTCCCTCATGTCCCATGGACACTGTTAGAGACATCACCTATAAGATTCAGGGACTATTACGAGCTTGAAGTTATGGTCTGTGATCTCCTTCTCTGGTCATACACCATTCCATTTCTTCTTAGTGCTCATCTCCCCATATCAGTAATACAAGTCAGGTCAGTGAGACTCACAGCTCAACAGACTATTAACTGGGTGGAACTGTCAAACTTATTTCATTCTTACAGATAGCCATGGACATCATGAGATTTTTTTGGGGTGGGGGGGCTTCCACTTGAGAAAAGAGAGTGAGTCAAGAGACATTTTCCTTGTTTTCCCTGTTCTTCACAAAGAGTACTTTCCTCAAAAATGCTCCTTTCTAGCCCTCTATAGTAGGACAGAGTGATTTTAGAGCAGAAACCTTCTAGTCAAACCCTTAAGGAGGTGACTGACGCCGCAGCTGCCATATATCTGAACTGATAATGTGGGATAGGCAATGGTTGATAAATTCTAAATAAACTGGGAAAGATCTACTTAGCACTTTCTGTTATCTGGTTATACAGGTAAAATAGCAGGAAGTTGAGAATGGGGGTTAGTTGGAATGCAAGTTAGATGGACTAATAGGAGGATTTCCAAACATTAATGGGGATTCACTAGAGATCAATGATGATATATTTGTATAAGATCTATCTGCCCTACTATGTGACAATCTCCAGCCATACTTGACTGCTTGGATGTAAGCATGGATAAACATATGTTTGGATTCTTACCCAATTCAAAATATAAGAAAAGGTACACAGGAAACAGGGGGGAGAGGGAGTTTGCAATATTGGCAAGGCTGTCATTGACAAGAAGCGCAGTGGAATCCAAACAATTTAGGAGAAAATGTGGAAAGAGAGAATGCTAACATTGGGGAAAAAACAGACGGATCTCAACACAAACATATTATAAGATAAACATAGCATCAAGATCTCGGGGGTTTGAAGAATGTTTTTCAGTAGAAGAAATTTTTTAAAAATTGGATAGTAGGATGTTATGGCAAGAGAGTAGAAACTTAAGTCAATTTTTAAAGTAGGTCAGTTGCAGATCATGACCAAGATTGTGAGTGCTCTGGGAGCAGATCCTTGAGGTGTAGTAGAGAAAAGTGTTACTGATTTTTAGTAGGTCAAGAATGGAGAAGTCAGGATTTTGAATAAATTATGGAGATTCTAAAGTCAATGGCATGAGCATCAAAAAGGCAATTTTAACAAGAGAGTAAATAAGTAATTGTGTGGAAGGGGCAATGATAATCAGGAAGGATATCTCCACACCTGCAGACTGAAGCAGCTTGAGAAAATACAAAGCTAAGTTTGCAAAGAAAGCAGTGTCTTCAGGAGCAAGTTTAACCAGTTTGGGCAGCCAGCTAAATTAAGGAATTGGCAAAAAAAATCCTGAAAAATTTATGGAGGAGGGTTGGGGTGCCTGGACAGCTCAGTGGGTTAAAGCCTCTGCCTTCCGCTGGCTCAGGGTCCTGGGATTGAGCCCCACATCCTGGCTCTCTGCTCAGCGGGGGGGCCTACCTCCCCCTCCCTATTTCCCCCTCTCTCTCTGCCTGCCTTTCTGCCTACTTGTGATCTCTCTCTCTGTTAAATAAATAAATAAAATCTTAAAAAAAAATTTATGGAGGAAATATTCTAGATGGGACAGTGGAAAATTGATGGATGAGGGAAAAATAGGAGATGGAGGAGCCAAGCCCAGTGGTGTGAAAGATGGGTGGGGATGGATCTTCCCACTTTGGTAATGACAGAGGTAAAAAGGGACAAAAACGAGGGTAGTTAGGGGTTCAGTTCTGGTAGTCCCTTCAGGGAGGATGTAAGAGAATGTATATTAATTCCAAACAGCCAGAGAGTATTTTCTAGAGTTGTTGTAATATGATCCCCAGAATTGCAGTCTTTGTCCCCTAGGAGTAGTGTGATAGCACATTGAGGAGTGCAGTTTCCATACTTAACGCAGCATGGAAGAGTTGCATTTTTGACCAACCCATGTGCAGAGGAAGTCTGAGGGTCTCTGTCCATGACAGCAGAGGGTAGTACTCACCAGGAGTGCATTTGTTTTTTCACTCGTGCATGCATTTATTATTTCCTTCACTCACTCAACAAACATTTTTGAGTACCTTTTTGTGTATCAAGCTCCATGTATACATTGACGGATGAAAGAGGCAATAGCCTCATTATTCCTAGTGTTTACTTGGAAAAAAATAGAAAATAAGTAGCAGGAAAATTGACACACATAAATGTAATTATAATTTGGAAAAGTGCCAAAAAGGTAAAAGGTAAAATGCCCTGATGGAAAATAAAATGCTTGTATGGGGACTTTGGGTCAATACAACCAGAGATTTTTAAAAATTAGGTGGGTCTGCAGCAATTGCACTACTGGGTATTTACCCTAAAGATACAAACATAGTGATCCGAAGGGGCACGTGTACCCGAATGTTTATAGCAGCAATGTCTACAATAGCCAGACTATGGAAAGAACCTAGATGTCCATCAACAGATGAATGGATAAAGAAGATGTGGTATATATACACAATGGAATACTATGCAGCCATCAAAAGAAATGAAATCTTGCCATTTGCGACGACGTGGATGGAACTAGAGCGTATCATGCTTAGTGAAATAAGTCAATCGGAGAAAGACAACTATCATATGATCTCCCTGATATGAGGACATGGAGAAGCAACATGGGGGGGTAGGGGGATAGGAGAAGAATAAATGAAACAAGATGGGATTGGGAGGGAGACAAACCATAAATGACTCTTAATCTCACAAAACAAACTGGGGGTTGCTGGGGGGAGGTGGGATTGGGAGAGGGGGACCGGGCTATGGACATTGGGGAGGGGAGGCGAACCATAAGAGACTATGGACTCTGAAAAACAACCTGAGGGTTTTGAAGGGTCAGGGGTGGGAGGTTGGGGGAACAGGTGGTGGGTAATGGGGAGGGCACGTTTTGCATGGAGCACTGGGTGTTGTGCAAAAAGAATGAATATTGTTACGCTGAAAAAAAAAATAAAATGGGAAAAAAAAATAAAAATCAGGTGGGTCTGGACATGCAAAGAGTTGAAGGGCATTCATCTCTGGCAGAAGTGATAAAGTGCAGCAGGGTGCTTTTGTGGTTTGCACACAATGCGATGGTGAAGGGTCACTCTTGCTGTATTGTGGAGAAAGGACTTAGAAGAGCAAGAGAGGAGGAAGGTGGTTAGATTCAGAAGTTATGCCCATTGGTTCCTGGCTATCCTATTGCCATTAGAAACAACCTGCCTTTCATTTTGTCCCTTATGGACCCATTTTCAATAGCCTATTATTTCCTTCAAAATCTGAAACCTTGGATTTCCCTTTTGTCACTTTCTTCCATAGTGATTTCACAGTACCCAAACTTAGTAGGTCAACTGAGAGTGAAAACGAAAATCTATTTTCACATTAAGTGGTTATCTTGAAGTTCAAGTTATGTGCAGATAAGTAAATCTTAGATATCTGATGTCATTACTGAACTTAGGTTGTCCCAGTCCAAAAAAATGACCAAATGTTATAAATAATTACCTCTCTAGTTTCGAAGTCCATCCTTTTTCTAATCTTAAGACTATGCTCATCCGTACTTAAACTATCTCCTAGCACCATTAGGTGATAATACTCTCTAGGTCTCCCATTTCAGCCTTTGGCACATAAACCAGTTTCCCATTGGAAAAAAAAAATAATAATTATCTCAGTATCCAATCCTCTCTTTTCGGCCTTTTCCGGGAAGAACTGCAAAATGGTTATGTTTATCACTGTGGAATCAAATGGCCTGGGATCAAATTTCTTGCTCAATGTATAGTTATATACATTGAAACACATTTAAATCCTCCAGGCCTCACTTTCCTCACGTGGAAACTGAAGGGAATCAATGCCTTTACCGCACAGGGCTGTGTCTAGATCCAAATGAAAGAATTCAAACAAAGCATTTATCACAACACGGTCCATAGCAAATGGCCAATAAATGTCAGCTGTTATGATTGCTTGTATGATCACCTCAATCACGGTCATCACCACGACCACCACCAACCACCATGGTCACCACCACCATCACCTCCACCCCCACGACCACGATCATTACCATGACCACTGTTAACGTCGCCATTAGCATCACCACCACTTCTGCCGCCATCATCACCTCACGGTTACCACCACTGCCATCACCACCAGCACCATGAGCATCACCGCCACGACTGTTCCTACCATCTAATTCTAATCACCAAAGGTCTTTTTTTTTTCAAAGATTTTATTTATTTATTTGACAAACAGAGATCACAAGTAGGCAGAGAGGCAGACAGAGAGAGAGGAAGGGAAGCAGACTCCCCACTGAGCAGAGAGCCCAATGCGGGGCTCGATCCCAGGACCCTGAGATCATGACCTGAGCAGTAGGCAGAGGCTTTAACCCACTGAGCCACCCAGGCGCCCCCAAAGGTCTTTTCTTTTCACATATTTAATACCATCTCTCAAAACCAAATTAATTTATTCAACTTTCATTACTCATGGGATTTTTTTTTCCTTCTGTTCTTCTGATTACTCTAGAGTCTATTAACCTTTGAAAGTATTTGAATATCTGAAGCTCACTTTCATATTTGAAACTATTTTTTCAATGCAATTAACCATAAAAAATTGAACCTGTCCCCCTAACCCCCCATGTTGCATCTCCATGTCCTCATATCAGGGAGATCATATGATAGTTGTCTTTCTCCGATTGACTTATTTCACTAAGCATGATACGCTCTAGTTCCAACCACGTCGTCGCAAATGGCAAGATTTCATTTCTTTTGATGGCTGCATAGTATTCCATTGTGTATATATACCACATCTTCTTTATCCAGTCATCTGTTGATGGACATCTAGGTTCTTTCCATAGTTTGGCTACTGTAGACATTGCTGTTATAAACATTCGGGTGCACGTGCCCCTTCGGATCACTATGTTTGTATCTTTAGGGTAAATACCCAGTAGTGCAATTGCTGGGTCATAAGGTAGTTCTATTTTCAACATTTTGAGGAACCTCCATGTTGTTTTCCAGAGTGGTTGCACCAGCTTGCATTCCCACCAACAGTGGAGGAGGGTTCCCCTTTCTCCGCATCCTCGCCAGCATCTGTCATTTCCTGACTTGTTAATTTTAGCCATTCTGACTGGTGTGAGGTGATATCTCATTGTGGTTTTGATTTGTATTTCCCTGATGCTGAGTGACGTGGAACACTTTTTCATGTGTCTGTTGACAAACCATAAATGACTCTTAATCTCACAAAATAAACTGGGGGTTGCTGGGGGGAGGTGGGGTTGGGAGAGGGGGAGGGGGTTATGGACATTGGGGAGGGTATGTGCTATTGTGAATGCTGTGAAGTGTGTAAACCTAGTGATTCACAGACCTGTACCCCTGGGGATAAAAATACATTATATGTTTATTAAAAAAAAAAGAAAAAATAATAAAATAAAATTAGAGATTTATTACCAAAAAAAAAAAAATTGAACCTGGCAAAATATTTATTTTAGCCTCATGATGACCACTTTACCATGACCACCTCTGTCTCTTTGTCTTTGTCTCTATTTCTATACATACACACATGCATATGTCCAAAGGTCAAGGTTATGCAACCTCCTTATATAAAATTATATAAAATTAATAAATGACTAAAGCTGTTAGGGTTTGCAATTGATTTCCTTTGAATACCAAACATCCTCATGAGGAAGCACTATCCCATCCTATGAAATTAGAATGAAATTAGCTATGAAATTAGAGGATATGCTCAAATCTCCACAGTGGGAAAATAGCAAAGCAAAACATTGAACCTAAGCACAAAGTCCAAGCCCAAGCTGGACTTTGTGTAAACTCACACGAAAGTCCCTGCCCCAGTCTGGTGACTTCCCCAAGTTTTCAGGGGGTCTGGACTCCAGGCAGTTTCTACAGAGTGCAAACTTAAACTCTCAAATTTATAAATGTGTAAACTTTCCAGGAGCACTGACAGCATGTGTAGCAAATAACATTCCCTGGGGAAGGCATACCTTGAACTTCAGAGGAGAGCATTCTAGAATTATATTCATACCATGGCTTTTCAGTAAAAATTAGGTCGCAGACACTCTCACTCTGAATTAAAGAGAATGAATTTTACTTGACTACTCTCAGACCAGCTCCGTGTTCAGACTATCTCAGAGTTCATAGAAGTCCCTTAAATATTCATGAAAGCATAAAGGATCCCAAAATTAATCTACATACTGAAGGTAGAGAGCAGAGAGGTCTGATTTCCAGGTATATATATGTATGTGAAAAGCCAATATTAGTCAATTCTGCTCCAGAGGAAGATTCTTCTGCATACCAGATGGATGATAAAAGAGAAAGGACTTTGTTTCAAAACCTACTCCAACTCCCAAATCACCCACCAAACAAGCCACACATATTCCACTCGAACACAAGCACAAACACATCAAATTCTAGATGTTAGAAGAGGAAGAAAAACAGAGGTCATATGTATGCATGATGCTGCTTCTTTTCACTCATGAGTTCAGAGAAATTTTTTCACCTGCTAACTCAATGTCAGAGTCTGAGAGACCAAATTCAGACTAAACAGCCAGGGGACGAAGCATGTGATGTTTGGCAAAGCAATCAATACAAAGAAACCTCACTTCTAAGGAAAGAAACATGGATGCCCTGAGGAGGTTTTGACCTGTATGCTTGTTCTTTGATGGTAAAAAAGAAGCACGATTCTATAGACTCACTAGAAGTAAAGACTACTACGAGCTTTATTTTTAATCACAATACAGGACAAATTTTGTTGTGATAAATCCTGATGGCCTAGGATATTAATCTTGACTTTGCCCTCAGCCTGGATAGGAGGAAATCTAGTAGAGGGAAACCCAGAACAGGATCTGGTATCAGAGTTCTTGACCTGTCACTTACTGATTCTGTGGCTCAGATGAATTGCTAAGATTTCCCCAGCCTGGCTTCCCTAGCTGTAAAGCAAGGAAAATAATAGTAACTCGGTTTCATGGTTGCTCTGGGGATCGGTTGAGGGAAGTGTACGGCTGCATGTATGTGTGCATGTAAGCTCACACATATACACTCATAAGCACATGTGCACTCACACATCTGTACATATTATGTACATAAATGCCTGTGTGTGTGCATGCACCTATGACAACACTCCTGGAAAATTAAGTCCTATCCAATGATAAAGTAATTCTAAAATAGAATTTAGGCTGTCCTTTATAAGGTATTTGTTATAATGAAATTTTCCCTTTAATAAGTATGGACTAATTAGCTATTGTTCATAGGCTGACCAAAACATTCATGAGATGGTAAGACTGGAATTTTAGTTAACACTCACAAAATAGTTTTGGGTTTTTTGGTTGGTTTGTTTGTTTTGTTTTAGCTGCATGGATAGAACCAGTTTGCGAGATTGAGGGCACCTCTAGCTTTACATGTGAGCCAGAAGATGGCTGTCAAGGCTAAATGGGACATTAGTTGTGACTTGTAGTCTTTTAAAGTAACATTCACTGAAATGAACGCACAGTAAATTCGTAGTTGGTTCTTGCTTCCAACTCATTTTTTCTACTCATGCCTGTATCCAAAAGGAAGGAACTCTGAGGTGGAAGTACTTGTGTATAGTGTGGGGGTCAGGGCCACTGACCCTCACACAATCAAAAAACCATGCCTAACTTTGGATACTCCCCCAAACTTCCGCTAAATTCTAATAGCTTACTGTTGACCAGAAACATTACCGGTAACACAGTTGATGAACACAGTCGTTGTATGTTGTGTGTGCTATATACTGTATTCTTACAATAAAGTAAGCTAGAGGAAGGAAAGCGCTATTAAAAATCATAAAGAGAAAATACATTTACAACTCTGTACTGTATTTATCAAAAAATCTACGTAGAAGTGGACCGTGTAATTCAAGCTCATGTTGCTCAGGGTCAGCTGTGTCGCCTAACAGGTAAAGTGGTGTGACATTCAAGGTTATCAAATTTTGTTTTACAAAACAGGTAACTTCCTTTTTCTCCCTATAATAACTCAAATTCTGTTTCAAACCTCCCTTTTGCTCAATGACAGAAATCATCTAATTATTTACAAAGTTTTTCTCAGCAGTTGTATAAACTCCCCTGTTCCCTTCCCCACCCTGCTGTTTTCTTCCTTTCTCCTTGGGATCGATCTAAGTACCAGAAAGCTTATATAGCCTCCTGGCACAGGCAGAGTGAGGTTAGAAGAACATTAGGTGTATGGATTCTCACTTTTATCTTGGTGTTCTCTGCCTTGTCTTTGTTTATTGGCCTCTGTTTCATCTCACGTTATTTCTCTGTCTTTGTGCTACTGAGGGTAGGGGGCTCAGAGCCCACCACACACATTCTCCTTGAGCAAGTTTTTCAAGGTTGAAATTCCTTAAGGCTCAGCTTGAGGGACTGCTCCCTTCCCACTCTATTTTCTCTCATTCTCACTTTCTTCCACATCCATGGCCCCAATTACGACCTCTATCCCACATGTTGGAGAAAATGTATGATCTTTGCCTCTAATTGGTCATTCATCTTTCATTCAGTCAACTACTGGCAGGCACTGTGTGTGAGATTATAGCTTGAGTAACACAGATGTGGTTTGACCACACAGAGCTTCTATTAGGATTTTCATCATCAACACCACACTTCTGTTACTGTCACAATCATCATCATCACTATTACTTAAGCTCTTAGTGTAGACCGAGCTTCCTTTAAATAAGTCACATGTATTAATTTATTTCATCTGCATAGAACTTAGTGGGATAAGTACTATTATTATGTGTACCTTACACACGAGGCACGGAGAGAGTATATAACTTAGTACAGGTCACATTAGCAACTAAGTGCTATAATCAGGGTCCAAAGCTAGACACTCTTGCTTCGTAGCCCATGATTTAAATCATATTGTTATACTGTCTCCCATTAGATATATTATGTAAATATTTGTTTCTTTAATATATAACCAGGAAGGTGGGGTCAATGCTCATTATTAGTAGGTACTAGGCAGCTAAAATCCTCTGAAACAAGTCACTTCCATTGTGACCCTGGTCATTATTTCATTCAATAAGCATCTTTTATACTCTTATTATGTGCTCAGTGTTGTTCTCAATGCCGAGGAATACTGCAGCAAACAAAATCTGCAAAATTCCTCACCATCAAGGGGATTACTAATCTGGAGATTAAATGTATTTCAGGATGAATAAGAGATTTTAGGGGAGAGTAGATACCTATCATTTTTTACTTACACTTTCTCTTTGGCTCAGATCTGGAGCCATTTCCAATATTTAAGGTCTGAGTGTTGGTGCAAAGTATAACAATCAAGTCCACACCAGCCATTCTGAAGGGTGAATGAAAACTGCCAAATACATGTATGCATGTGTGCCTTTGCAGGGATAATATATGCCATCTAGAATGGTGCTGGGAATGATTTTAAGCAACCTGGACTGAGCAGTTAGGGTATTCACAGTATACATAACTGAGAAGACTTAACTCTAGAATGTATAAAAAAAAACTCCTAAAAAATTAAAAAAAAAAAAAAAAAGACATCCAGTAGAAATGCCCAAAGATTTAAACAGGTATTTCACAAAATGACCAATAATTTGTAAAGGAAACTGGCTCCATCAATCATTAGGAAAATGTAAATTAAAACCACAATGGTATATTACAGTGTATCCATCAGAATGGCTAATATTAAAAAGACTGACAATACCAAGTGCTAGTGTGGGTGTAGAGAAGCTAGAACTCTTCTACATTGCTGTTGGGAGTCTAAACTGGTGCAAACATATTGGAAGATTATTTAGCACAGTTAACTAGAGAATCTGACATTATTCTTCCCAGCATAGATTCTCAAGCATAGAAGATATACTCATGTCCCAAATGATTGCTACAAACATGTTTCTTCTTAGCTGCTCTATTTGTTTTAGCTTCAAATGAGAAGCAACTCAAATGTGAGCAGTTCAATGGATATATGAATTGGGATATATTTATCCAATGGAATACTATAAAATACTGAAACTTGTAAACTACACATAACATGGATGAATTTCACAAATATAATGTTGAGCAAAAGAAGCCAGACACCGAAGAATTCCTAACAAGTGATTCTGTTTATATAGAATGTGAAAATAGGAAAAAGTAGCCTGCCGGTAGAAGTCAGAATAGTGTTTGGAGAATAGAGGTGGGGACAGGTCAAGAGAGAGCTTTCTGAGTATAGGTTAATGGTTTCTTCAGCTTGTGATAGTAACACAGTTGTGTTTACTGTGCGAATATTTATCATGCTGCACACTTATGATGAGCTCATTTTTTATCTGTATCTTATATTTCAATAAAGACTTTTCTTAAAATGGCTAGGATATTTACCACCTTTCGTCTGCCGGATCTTCCTCTGGTTTCCAAGATTTCACATGGAATTCTAATTCTGTCAACTAGATTGAGAGCTTTCCCAGAGCAGAATTCTTGCCTTTTCATCTTTGTAAACCTCACTTAAATATTCTTGGACCTAAATAGTGAATGAATTAAAAGAATTGTCAGGGAAATTTTTCTCAGTCATCATCATATGTCATCATGCAGCACTATGCCTGGAATTTAGTAAGTTGATAGCAAGTGCTTGATGTGTGAATGAAGGGATGAACTAATGTTTCCTAAATTACATAAATAAGTTATTTTTAGTATCTATTCTAGTATGCAATTTATCCAAGTGGAAATTCAAACTTACTGAAAATGGTTTTTCCAATGAGCATGAACTCCCTTTTATGGTTCTTTCCACTTTATAACTGGTTGGAATTTTAACGAGTCACTGAAAAAGTCAGTTACCCAATAAAGGATGTTTTGTTTACTTTAAACGTGTGAAAAATGGTTCCATTCCTTAAGGGATTATTAATTACTGGTTTACTAATTACTTTGGAACTGTTTTTTTTTAAGAGGTCTAGGCAGTTGTTTGAATGAATTCTTATTTAAGTGAGTAATTAGTTAGATCAAAATAATTGACTAAATTAAGAAATTCTTTAATAGACATTATTTAGGTGTCAGTTTAGTTTTGCAACTAGTGATGTGTAGCAAATTCATTGTGTTATTAGTAATAAATCTGTCACTCCTGAAGGAATCCTTAAAGATAAAAAAGGAAGTCAATTGTGAGGCTTTGTGGATAACCCAACCATTCCCTACATATAAGCTATGAAATATTTTACATTTTATTTTTAAACTTCAGTTTACTGACAAAACTCAAAACAAAAGTGTCAGAGTACAGAAGAAAGTACATATATATTAACACGAGAAAGCTCTTGTAGAGAAGGGATAGGTATTTTTTGAGCCATGTTGGTGTCAAGACCAGTGTAGGTGGGGGTCCCTTCATGCATAAACATTTCCACACAGGCTTCTATGACGTTCAGCCCTTCTTCAAAATCATGCAAAAGGGTACTTCCTCTGTTACCCCTCTGACCTTCACCCCCTCAATTAAGTAGTTAGCAGCTCTGTAAATTAGGTTTTTTAACAAACTAGGCAAATCCTAAAACACTGTTCTTATTATAATGTAGGTGTTCACTGATAAGACTGTAATCTGCTCTA
Organism: Meles meles; assembly: GCF_922984935.1. NCBI lineage: Eukaryota > Metazoa > Chordata > Mammalia > Carnivora > Mustelidae > Meles > Meles meles. The sequence goes on along the minus strand of NC_060073.1, from coordinate 92,593,094 downwards.
GTAATTGTTTTTGTAATCTAAGAAATCAGTCTAGCTATTAAAGAGTGAATCAACAACGCATGAATGAATTAATACTTAATAGATTCACATCCGGTTGGGTCCTTGCTGAAAGTCTTTTTTTCTGTTTTGTGATTGATATGGTTTTTCTAATGATGAAACGGATCACCCCTATGTAATGATAATTTTTCTGTCTCATTTGCCCTGGATGATCCCGAGTCCTTAGTTTGAAGGCCAATCTAGAACAAACACAGCTAGGGATTTTTAACTGGCCCTAGATCCTTGATGGAAAAAGTTACTGTGCATCCAAGGGCTATATAGAATGTTACATGAGACCCGTGATGATGAGCTGTCATGATGTAAGTCTCCACAACGGGAGGGGTAATCGCCCCTTGTACCAGGGAGATGTGACTCTTGGTGGTAGCGCTCCTGACACTGGAACACATGTTCTAACTGGGGATGACTTTAACTGCCTGAGCTAGAAAGAGGTCGTGTATAATACCAGGTTTTATATTAAACAAAAATAAATTTTCTCTAACGCGAGTTTTCAGACAGGTTGTCCTAATATATTAACTTCTGTCTGTGTTTTGAATAGTCAATTTCACGGTGAAATGAGTTCTTAATAATATATTTACCACCTGGGAGAAATCTCCCAGCCATCTGGAAAGGAGAGGGGATTTAGTGCCTCCAAACGGAGATTGGAATTTTTTCACAGTTAATTATTTATTTTTACATCAGGTAGTGGGAAGGATGACCTGGTTCCAGCTCTGAGGCTACATTGGGCAGGGCACGGGCTGCACTAGATCCGGAGCATGCTCAGTGACTACCAATCCAGGAAGGCGAGCTCCGTCATCTGTGTTCACATTTGGACAGGATGTATGAATGAGATCCTGAAAGAGCATCCCATATAAGTACCGGTGGGAAATACAGAAATAGTAAAATTTAGTGTCTGGCCTTGTTTGTATTCTGCATTATTATGGGGACAGCATAAGGTAGATCAGAGCAATGGCTTTATACTGAAAAACACTGGAATCAAACCCTGACTCTGATTTATCAGTTGTGCTACAAATTAGTAGTCCCTCTGAACTTCATTTTCTGCATATTTAAAGTCGGAATAATTATATCTACCCTTCAATGTTGTGAGGATTAGAGATAGTGTAGAAAGTCTTTTTCTACATTGTAGAAATTCTACATTGCCCTTCTGTGCCAAGGAAATGGCCAATAGGAAAGTGGTCAATGTGCAAATATGTAACAGGTGAAAGAAAGGTAAACATTTCTGATTGTGTGAGTGTGTGTATCCACACGTGTGTGCATACACACATACCTCAATACAAACTATATACTCACCTTGGCCCAACAGATCATACTGAAACTGGATGCGTAAAAAGGAGGGGCTTGAGTTTTGAAGAGAGTTTTCCAGAATTAAAAAAAGAAATCCATTATTTACTCATTCAACAATATCTAGTGACCCCCTATATGTACCAAGCACTCTTCTAGGTGCTTTGTATATGTCCATGAATAAAACAAATATCCCTGCCCTCTTTGACTTTAGATTCTTCAGGTGGAGAGTGGACAGACAATAAATGGTAAGGGAATAAGTAGTAAATCTTATTGTATGTGTTAAGCTGATAAGTACTGACATAGAACAGAAACAGGAAAGGGTTAAGGATTGGGAGTTTTAGGGCTGAGAAAGTTTGTAGTTTTAAAAGGGTATTCAGAGTAGACATCATTTATTAAATGACATTAGAGCAAATATTTGAAAGATACAAGGGAATGAATCATGTGGACATCGGGGGAAAAAGATAGCCCAGGCAAGGAATCATCCAGTGCAAAAGCCCTAAGAAGCATGCTGGGCATGCTCAGTGAGTAGCAAAATATTGGCTAAAATTAAGTGAGCCCAGGGATATTGTAAGAGTGAAGGTAATAAAGATAACAGGAAGCTAGAAAAGGAGAGACTTGTAGGTCATTCAAAGGACAAAGCCTTTTGCCATGAGAGAAATTGCCAGCCACTGCATAGTTTTGCACAGAACTTAGATTAAAAAAAAATAAAGAATTTTTGGCTGCAATGTTGAAATTAGATTTGGATGGGCATGAACAAATGTAGATGTAGGGAGAATAGTAAGGAAAATTATTGGAGTAATCAATAAAAAAGATGGTGGTGACCCAGGCCAAGGCGGTAGCACTGAAACCATTGAGAAGTGATTCATTTTTGGATATATTTCCAAGGTAGAAAAACATGATTTCCTGATGGCCTGAGTTTGGAGTGTGAGAGAAAAGAAGGAGGCAGGTATGATTGGAAAGCATCTGTCCTGGACATCTGGAAGGATGTCTTGCTATCAGTTGAAATGGTGAAGGCTATAAGTAGATGGTGTTTGGAACACCAAGTCAAGTCATCTTCCACTTTGAAGACGCTGAGTTTGGGAGGTGTTGAACAGCAGGCAACCACATATTCACTTGCCTAGTTCAGATTTGCACCAGCATCTAAATTTGGAAGTTGTTGACATATGGATATCATCCAAGGCCATGGGACCACATGAGATCCCCAAGGAAGTAGATGAGGGTAGAGAAAAAGGCTAAAGATTGAGTCCTGGAGTACTCCAATATTAAGTAGTCAGGAATGAAATGAGGACACAGAGAAAGAGACTCTAAAGGAACAACCAGTCAGACAGGAGAAAAAGCAAGAATGTGGACACTATGTGAAGAAGGCGTATTGCGGAGAGTAGAGTTATTAAGTGGTTGGTCCAGTTGAATGATGCCTGAGAAGATTTGAACAGGGACTTTAACAACAACCTTGAGAACAGTGATGAGTAATGAGAGCAAAAGCCTGAATGAAGAGAATTTAAAACAGAATAGAAAGAGATGAATAGGAAGCAATGAAACATACAACTATTTTTGAGGAGGTTCCCCCCACCCCCCAGAGGGGAGCAAAGAAATAGTAGGAGATGTAAAGTTAAATAAAAGGCTTTTTATATTTATTTTTTATTATTTTTTGGAGATTTTGAAAAATTTTTTATTATTTTTTTTTAATTTCCTTTCCGTGTTCCAGAATTCATTGTTTATGCATCACAACCAGTGCCCCATGCAATACGTGTCCTCCATAATACCCACAACCAGGCTCACCCAACCTCCCACCCCTCTCCCCTCCAAAACCCTCAGTTTGTTTCTCAGAGTCCACAGTCTCTCATGGTTCATCTCACCCTCCAATTTCCCCCAACTCACTTCTCCTCTCCATCTCCCCATGTCCTTCATGTTCCTTATGCTCCACAAATAAGGGAACCATATGATAATTGACTCTCTCTGTTATTTATTTATTTGACAGAGAAAGAGACAGTGAGAGAGGGAACACAAGCAGGGGGACTGGGAGAGGGAGAAGCAGGCTTCCTGCCAAACAAGGAGCTTGATGTGGGACTTGATCCTAGGACCCTGGATCCTGACCTGAGCCAAAGGCAGACGTTTAACAACTGAGACACCCAGGCGCCCAAATAAAAGGCTTTTTAAAAACTGAACACACAACAGTGTGTTTGTATGCTTATGGGAATGATCCAAGAGATGGAAAATGAACTGTAGAAGAGATCATCAGGTACAAATGAATGGTGTCTTTGGGTCTATCAGGTGGAGCAGGATCTGGAGTTTGTCAGATGCCCAGTGGGTACTGATTCTAGCAGGTAAACCGAGGGGATGGTGAGTCTACGGAAGTCCTCTTCTGAAAAGTTTTAATTTTTCTTAATAAAGTGGAAGTGAGGTCATGAGGCAAGTCTGAGGATGACAGAAGAAAGTGTTAGAGGTTGAAGAAGAAGAGAGGAGAAAGTGTGAAGTGAGCATCTTGCGGGGTGGGGCTGTGAACGAACCAGTAGGATGGTATGGTTGTCCAGCAATGAGGCCTTCTTAAGTCCTCTGATGATTAATTTAAATTCAGCTCATTTAATTCATGGTCAGTTAAATAAGTTAAGTACAAGTTTTTGAGACACTTCCTGGTTCATTAACTAATCTTGGCTCTGGAGATAGAAAAATGAATAGGAGTAGTCCCTCCCCTCAAAGAACTCATAGTCCTGCAGCAAGAAAGACTGAAATAGGAAATCAATAACTACAACAAATTGAAATAATTCTATAATTGAGTTATATTCATTGTTTTGGGAATTTCTGCCAAGTGCTGTTGCCAAATATAGTGGCACAGCAAGCTGGTGTGTATTTAACATTAGAATTAGAAAGTAGTTGTCCATAGTTACCTTCCATTTACTCAATAGGACTTATTATGAGTCCATCACTGGGCTAGGTGTTAATGCTACAAAGGCAACTAAGATCACTTCTACATTCAAAGAGCTCATCAGCTAATGCAGGAATTGCCAGCATTAGCAGCACTTTAGAATGACCTGTATGCTTTTAACAATCCAGATACCCAGGCCAAACCCCATACCAGTAAGTCAACATTTTTTCTAGTTCCCAGGTTATGCAAAGAAGAAAACTGCTGATATAGAGGGACAAACAGATGAGAAAACAGAAAAATGGAAATATAGGCATGATAAATGCTGTAAGATAGGAAAGCACAAAATGATAGGGGAGTTTAACTGAACGTTGAGGTAAAGGGAGCAGTGAAGTGTGCCCAGTTGGAAGGAATAAAGAATGCATGAGAGTCAGTGGAAAGAAGAGGAGGGAGGCATATTACAGCTGAAAGAGTGGAAGTGGCAAGGAACTGGGAAATGAAAGAGCATACTGGGTTTAGAAATCTGTTAGTTGATCAGTAAGTCCAGAGCAGGAGACATGATGTTGGAGAAAAGTGGCGAGAGATGCTGAGTGACCAGTATACAGGGGCCACACTAGACAGGACAAACTCCATTTGTTCTCACACTATTGTTGAATTCCCACTCAGAGATGGCCAGGAAAGCCTGTTGGTCATACAAAACTGGGTTAATTCAACCTGCTGAGCAAGAGAAAGCAACACTTTGAGAGAATCTCAGAAGGGTGAGAAGTTAGGAAAGGGCATTTTACAAAGCTCTTAGGGTTATCCTAAGGGTTAGGGTGGTTTTAGGGCAGAAGTTAGTGAGCAGGGACTGAGCAGGCATTGGTCAGATTTCATAAACCAGTCGAGTTGCTAGAAGAAGTTAGTAGGCTTTTCTTTGGAACAAATGACTCCATGGGAAATTATGTGAAATCAATTTGGTCTATTCTATGGTCTTATTTTGGAACATAAGAATCTGAGTAAGTTGGTATTAAAATTTTTGAGTTTAGATTGTTTGTGTTGCATGTCATGGTTTCATAGAGTTGGGGTTTTTGTTTTGTTTTGTTTTTCTTTTTCTTTTTTTTTTTTTTTTAAAGATTTTTATTTATTTATTTGACAGAGGTCACAAGTAGGCAGCCTCCCTGCTTGAGCGGAGAGCCCGATGCGGGGCTCGATCCCAGGACCCTGAGATCATGACCTGAGCTGAAGGCAGAGGCTTTAACCCACTGAGCCACCCAGGCACCCCTGTTTTGTTTTTCTTTTTAAAGATTTATTTATTTTAAAGAGAGACAGAGCACAAGCACGAGTGGGGGGAAGGGCAGAGAGAGAATCTCAAGCAGAGTCTCCCCTGAGAAAGGATCCTGACAGTGGGCCAATCCCACAACCATGAGATCATGACTGAGCCAAAATGGAGATCAGCTGCCCAATCAACTGAGCCACCCAGGTGCCCCATGGTTTCATAGAGTTTATCAGTTTTGTGAGTTGGGTAAAATTTTGCAAGCTGTGGTTTCTGTTTCATTTCTCTCAATTAAGTGTAGTAAGAAAATAAGCATGGTAAGTAGAGCACTGAGAACCAGGACCCTACCACACAATAGGGTCCACGAATCTGCCAACACCTGGAGATGACCTAAAGATGAGCATCATCAACAAAGCATGTTCATCGGGAGGGGGAGGGGACTCACAGGGAAATAATCTTCTTTTTAAAAGACACTGTAAAAGAAGAACATTAATTGACTATGTTAGGAGTTGAGTGAAGAAATTGCATACGTTTTAATGCAAATACTATTAAAATTATTATCAGCATTTATAAAATGGATATTTCAAATATGTAGAAAATCATGATGAATAATAAACCATGAAATATGCACTAACTTCTCATCTTTCTTGCATCTTAACATTTTGGCCAATTTTACCTCAGACCTCTTTGTTGGAGAAATAAAATACTACAATCAGACTGAATCACCCTGCTTATTCTATTCTTATTCACTTCTATTCTCCTCACTCTTTTCTTCCTTCCCCATAGCTGCTCATAAATATGAATCTAGTGGGACTTTTCCCTAATTCTAATGCATCTGTGTGTATAAATAAAATATAATTCTGTCCTCCAAGATCTTAAACTTTTATAAATAATCTCAATCTGGTTATATCTATCTAGTTATTTGCCTTATTTGTGTAATTTTATGTTTCTGAGATTTGATTTATTCCTTTTGATAATATATATCACATAAAATATATATCTCATATCAACATCACATACATATTTCATTCACTTTAATTGCTGTATAGTGTCCCATTTTATGAATATACCACCATGTGTATGCCGTCTATTATTGTAAGGCAATTAGGTTGTTTCCAATTATCACAAACAATGCTGCAGTAAACACGTACATGTTTCCTTGTATACATGTGAGAGAATTCCTGGGGGTAGCGTAAGAGCACCTTCTTCGGAATTTTCAGATATTGCCAAATTGCTCCATAAAGTGGTTTTACCAGTTTATAGTCTCACTAGGACAATGAAATGAGGCAATTGCTCAGTGTATAATGATATCTTATTTTTGTTTAAATTTGTATTTTCCTAATTGCTAATGTGGCTGAGCATGTTTTAAAATACGTATTGGCCATTAGGTTTTCCTCTTACTTTTCTGTCTTTCTTTCTTTCTCTGTAGTTTTTTAATTCTTTATTTAAATTCAGTTTAGTTAACATATATTATTAGTTTCAGAGGTAGAATTTAGTGATTCATCAAGTGCATATAATACCCAGTGCTCATTACATCAAGTGCCCTCCTTAATGCCCATCACCTAATTCCCCCTCCCCTACCCACCTCCCTTCTAATACTCCTCAGTTTATCTCCTAGAGTTAGGAGTCTCTCATGGTTTGGTTTTTTTTTTCGTACTTTGAATAATAATTCTTGTATAGTTACATGCATTGGGATTGCCAATTTTTTTCTCCTAGTGTATGACTTGAAGTTTCACTTTATGATTTGGGGGACGTGGGGGTATAGGAAGTGTTTTTCTTTTTCTTTTTTTTTTCTTTTTCTTTTACTTAACTAAAGTCATATTTTTTTTTATGTGTGTGTATATACATGTTGGCATAAAAATAATTTTCTACCAAAAGCACATGAAATTACTCTCTCATATTTGTATTCTAAAAATAGCAAAGCTTTGTTTTTCATATTTAGCTGTTTTATCTGCCCGCAGTTGATTTTTGTGTATGGTTGAGAAAGGGATCCCAGTAACATTTAGTGATTCCTCCAGAACCAGCAGTGTCATTTCTTTCTTAAGTCTAGTTCCCACATAATGTGGTCTGTTTGGGGTTTTTATCCTGCTCTACTTGTCTTATTATCTATTCTTGAACCAAGCCACAATGTCTTAATTACTATAACTCTGAAATATGTCTATCTGGTATAATGATTCTTTCCATCTTGCTTCTCAGATTCATCCTGGTCTTTATTTATCCTCCTAAAATTAATGTCTAGCATCATGTAAATTTCTCTTGGGATTTTAATATCAATTGTGATTAAATTAAACTTACAGAATAACTTGGAGTGAATTGACATGCTTATGATGTTGAGTTTTTTCCCACCCATGAACATGCTATGTGTTTCCATTTATTTAGAGCTCATTTGTTTGGTTTTCAATAAAATCGTGTAATTTTTTTCCCTAAGTCTCTTACATATGCTTTGTACAGTCATTTCCACAAATTTTATTTTGGTTACCATTATAAATACTGTCTCCACTAAATAATTACTTTTATTGGTGTGCAGCTTATGTTTAAAATTGTGCTTCATATTTCTATATTGATCTTATATTCAGCAACTTCTTTAAACTGACATCTTAATTCTAATTAATCTTTTGATCTACTTGGCTTTTCTACATAGACAATCTCGTCATTAGAAATCATTACAAGGCAGTTTGTTTTCTTTTCTATTTCTTATTATCTTTATATCTTTGTGCTATTTGTGCTGACCCTGACCTCAAATTTGTTGTTGAACTGAAGGCATGAGAATGAGCATCCTTGCTTTGAACCTGACTTACAGTAATTGCTTCTAAAGTTTCACTATTAAATAAGATGTTTATTACATTTTTAGTAAATCCCCATTTTCAAGTTAATGAAATTCCTTATATTCATAATCCCCTTTGAGTTTCTATCATGAATGTGTCACATTTTATTAAATAATTGCCCTGTATTTATTGAAATGAATAATGGTGGGGGTTATCCACTCAAAGTTGACCAAATATTCCAAAAGTTCATCAAGTAGTTGCAAACCAAAGCCTGGCTCAAGGAGAATATCTAACACAAAAATTAATAGAGCTTGACAAGGCGGTGCTCTGGAATGGAGGTGGGGAGATGTTCCTGACTAAAACAGAAACCTACTCCTTCAAAACCAGCGGGTCAAAACCAATTGCTTCTCAAAGGTAATCTATAGACCAGCAGCATCAGCATCACCAGGGAGCTTGTTAGAATTGAAAGAGTATCAGGTCCAACCCAGCCCCACTAAATCCGAACCTGCATTTGACAAGACCCCCAGATGCATGTATGCCCATTAAAACTTAAGAAATCTTGTTAGACATCATCCTTCCAACATCAGAGGCAAATTCATTCATGTGACCTAGTACATTAACACATTTTCTAAAAGTATTCTAAATTTGCATTCCTAGGATAAAACAACTGGTTCATGTTTTAAAAAGACATCTCTAGATTTTCCATCTCTGGAAGGGAAAGTGGACTGTAATTTTCCTTTTCTGACACCATCCTCTTCTGGTTTGGGTACCAACACTATTCTAACTCAACAAGTGATCTGGAAACTATTTTCACTCTATACCTCTTGGAAACAGTTTAATTTTTGAGTTATCTATATGTTGTATTTTTGTTAGAATTCACCTGTAAATTATTTGGTGCCTAATGGTGGTTATTAGATTTTTTAACTTCTGATAACATTTTGTTTTAAACATTGCATCTAATTTGATTTTCCAGGTTATTAGTCAGTTTCTTGTTATGTGTGTTCAAATTTACCAGTAAAAGTTTTTCCTGTTAATTGAAAAATTCTCCAGAATTTATTATCATATACTAGTTTGTTGTATTCCTAATATTGCATATTTGTATCTTTTCTCTAATTTTTTTCTTCACCTACATTAACAGAGGCTTAAGAGTTTTATTGTTCTTTCCAGAGAATCACTTTCCAGATCTATCAACCCAAGAATATTTGTGTTTGGTTTCTATTTCAGTAGTTTCTCCTCTTATTTTTAATATTGACTTTATTCTATATATTTTTACATTTATTCATTGCTATTTTCTAAATACACTCATTAGAGGATTCACTCATTAATTTTCAATCTTTTTAATTCTAAATCTCCTGTTAGTACTATACTATTACAACTGTACCTTACACATTTACACATTTAAGATTTAATTATAATTTTTTAATTCTTTTTTTTAAAGATTTTTATTTATTTATTTGACAGACAGAGACCACAAGTCAGCAGAGAGGCAGGCAGAGAGTGAGAAAGGAGGAAGCAGGCTCCCTGCCAAGCAGAGAACCTGATGCAGGGCTCAATCCCAGGACCCTGGGATCATGACCTGAGCTGAAGGCAGAGGCTTAACCCACTGAGCCACCCAGGCGCCCCTAATTTTACTCTAATTTGTCAGCTGTGGGTTTCTATAAACATCCAGTGAGGCCCATCTCTAGAGAGCCTCTGGAGAGCCTGGGAACAAGTATGAACCTATGGCTCAACGGATGCTGAAGAACTAGCATTAGCTCTCAGGTAGGGGAGAGGGCCCGAGTCACTGGTTTAGGCCCGAGTGACCGAAACTTTTTTATTCGGAGGGGGACATAGAAAATGAGGTAAAAGCTTTGCACAGTGGCAGTATCATAGCCAATGAGGTTTATCCGAGGCGCGATTATTGCTAATTGAAAATGAGGTAAGGATGGACAAGGCATGGGACCAGATTTGAAGCAAGCAAGAATTATACAGGTGAGCAAAACCCACACTGGGAAAGGGCTAGGGACTAAGAGCCTGGTATAAAAGCAGCAGAGTAGGAACTTGATCATAACATGACACATAAAGTTTTGGGTTCTGTGATCATGGGTGCAATTTAGATCTTCATCTTGCATTTGGTAGGGGCCTAGGCACACTACTACAGTGTTCTAACCTTGTTTTTCTTGTCTATAAAATAGAAATAATAATAATGTTTATCATATTAGGTTATTGTGACATTATATAATAAAGTGTTTAGTTTGGTCTCTGAGGTCTAGTGATTACTCAATGAATATTAGCTATGATTGTATATTGGGATTTTAAAAATTATATAATTTTATATATAAATACCTTTCATTGCTAGTAATAATAATGATAAAAGTAAAACAATATGAGATAAAGTTCAGGAATAGAATTCAGCAGAAATCTGCAGAAATCTATTAATCCCAGGACCCTGAGATCATGACTTGAGCTGAAATCGAGAGTTGGACATATAACTGACTGAGCCATCCAGATGTCCCAAGATTTAAAGTCATTTTGAAGAATACCTTCTATTTGCATTTCCTTTTCACTTGGTTGGGAGGTATTTTCCTACACTCATCACTGTTGTTCTTTTCTTTCAGGTAAGGGGTTTGCTATTACCTGCTACTACAGCCTTCCTCTAATAGCAGCATGCTCTGTCTCCTGCCTGCATAGGCTTCCATAGAGATTACTATATATAGGGGACAGTGTACTTAAACTATTATTCCTGTAAACTGAGAAGAGTAGTCTAGACCTTATTTATGAAATTACTTCTGACTCTAAAACTATGCTGTTTACTTGTCTTATGAGCCAGGATGTTGGACACAATGCTACGGGCCAGTTAATACCTACTATCAACTAGGCAACTATCTATATCAGTAAGTCAATATGGTTATTGGTGATCCCAATTTATAGAATTCTTTTATACTGAGGACACATAAATTCAATAACTGAAGCTCCCCTTCACAAACAAGTTAGCCAATTGATGGCATAAGAATGCCTGAGTAGGAATTCCTGACTGACCAGTTTTCTCCTGACGCAATGGAAAATCTGTAGTACAGTTTTGCAGGTGGGAGAATGTATTAACTCATCTATGAATTGCTCAGTTGCGAATCATGTTGCAGTTCATTCTATTCCCTTTATGGTTATAGCCCCAACCTGACCCTTATCAGTGTAGGGACCAAGGGCAGGCCACCTCAAAATGTACCACTGTAGCATGTAGTTTATTTTGAGCTGAAAATAGACTCAAGAAAATAGAGGGCCTGGTTAGAAATTTTGACTTTCCTCACACCCAACTGCCTAAAGAATTTAGAAAGAGGACCTGCTCCAGTAAGGAGCTATCACCGTAGAGTTACTATGTTATGAACTAGGTATGGTAGACAGGGAAGGACCCAGCACAGCCTACTTGATCACAGTCCTCGTTTTCTCCTGTCAATCTTCCTCATGTCAATTTGATCTCAGACTAGCTAGAAGAATCTTGAATGGTAAGAGAAAAATTTCTCTCCCCAATGCCCACAGTGAGCTTTGGGTTTCGTTCAATGGCTTAGCTTGGGATTGCATTTAATATACCCTAAATATGCTTAGGGAGGTGCCATTCATCCCTTCTTTTATCCACCCAGGAGGTGTTCTATCACAGCTGCAGTGTGATAGATGAGAAGGACACATGATGAATAAGGTATAGACCTATTCTCAAGGAGTTCAGAACTGAAGCTCAGAGACAGACACAGGAGCATACAGCTGCTATCATGCAATGCATATAATGACACCAATAAGCCCACGGTTTGTAGGGACATGCAGAAGACTGCTCCCTAACCCAAACTATGGGGATCAGGGAAGCCTTCTTAAAGAAGTTGGTGCCCTATCAGGCTCCTAATAAAACTATAGATTTCTTGTATAGAGAAATAGAGGTAAGGAGATGGGTGAGGAAAAATCAGCTGGGCAGAAGGTTTAGATTAAAGGCATGGGTTAAAAAAAAATCATCTTGTAAATGGAAGCACAGGCAACTCAACATTGCCAGAATGCAAAGTGTGATTATAGATTGGTGTGAGATGGACCCGGAGAGAAAGGTAGGAGTCAGTCATGGCCGACTTTGTAAAATGGTAATGAGTTTTGATGTTACTCTGTGAATGACAGATAACCTGGGTGGCTTCAGAGCCAGGAAATAGGTACTGGCAGATTAGTGTGTTACACAAGTTTTGCCATAACTTCAGGAGAAAACATCAGTTAATTAAAACATTAAAAAATGTTATGAGTCTGCACAACTTTATTGAGTACTCATAGTTCCTGGTATAATCAGCTACCTATGAATTTATTATCTGTGGTTGGACAACAATGACTCCAAAGTTTAGTGGCTTAAAACAATGGGCATTTATTTTCTTATTTCCCAGTTGTTCTGGGTCAGGAGTCTGGGCGCAGCTTAGCTGAATCCTCTGGCTCTGGATCTATCATCAGACAGATATCAAGGTGTCTGCTAGTGTTAGGATCACGTTAAATCTACGGGGGGGTGGATCATTTACAAGTTCAATCATGTAGCTGTTGGCAAGATTCATTTCCTCCTAGACTGTTGGGTAGAAGCTGTCCCCAGGTTCTTGCTACATGGTCCTCTCCATATGGCAGCTCCCAGCACAGCACCTCATTTCATCTGAGGGAGCAAGCAAGACACCAAAAGATAGAATGCGAGCATGATGGAAGTCACCAACTTTTATAATCTAATGTTAGAAAGTGATAGCATCACACCATTTTTTTTAAAGATTTTATTTATTTATTTGACAGAGATCACAAGTAGGCAGAGAGGCAGGCAGAGAGAGAGAGGGGGAAGCAGACTCCCCGCTGAGCAGAGAGCCTGATGCGGGGCTCGATCCCAGGACCCCGAGATCATGACCTGAGCCGAAGGCAGAGGCTTAACCCACTGAGCCACCCAGATGCCCCGCATCACATCATTTTTGCTGCATTCTACTTGATAGAAGCATGTTACTAAGTCCAGCCCAAACTGAAAGGGAAAGGATTTACCTAAGGTCATAAATATTGGGGGAGAAAGGGAGGAGGTTATGGGGACCATCTTGGAGCCTGGCTACACACACAGGAAATGCTATTTTATATTTATATTTAAATTTTATTTATTTAATAAAATTTATTTATTTTATATTTTTATTTTATATATTATATTATATAATATATAAATATATTATATTTATATATTTAATAAAATAAATAAATTTTATTTATTTAATTAATTTATTTATTTATTTTATTTATTTAATGCTATTTTATATTTATATTTATATATATATTTATAACAGACAAATTAACACTTTTTCTATTTGTTGTTTTCTCTTTTTGTAATGGGTTTTCTGAGTATCATACAGATGTGTTGTGTCATTGAATGGAATTTTGTTCAGGGGTTCTGAACTTCAGTTATAAAGCTGACAAGAAAATACAAGTTATCTAGAATATGTATTTTTTTCTCAAAATCACCCAAATATCCTTTCTTCCATGCAGGCCTACTTTTGTTTTTCATTTGATTTCAGCTAAACAAATTATAATATGGTAACTGTAGAAAAACAGGGAACCCTCCAAGCAACACTCACTCTCAAGTTGAAGTTTTCTTGATTGTTTTTGTTAAACAGTCAATCTATTTTCTTCGTTTCTAATAAGGTTAAACTGTGGCTGTTTGGAATCCCTTTTTATCTACATGAAAGCCACTTTCCTGATGATGTGATAATATCAATAGTAATGTAGCCTTCAGCTGCCTGCAAGTCTGTGGGCAAGGTCATGATGGATGTTATTATAGGGAAGGCATGCATCCCATGAAACATTCATGTTTTATATCAGTCTTCCTTTGGATGCTTCTTGAAGAAATCCACTTCCCTCTGACCTTTGATAATGACATTAATGTGCATGCTCATTTTCGAAATACTCTGAGTAACTAACATTTATATAGTCTTAATATTTAACAAAGAGCTTTCATATCTGTCATCACTCCTGGGTTCTCATCCTAGCTCTGAAGGTTTCAGATTGGCCTCAGATGGCAATTCTAAGAAATATCAAAAACAGAACTAGAACCCAGATCTTCTCCTTTGGGCTGTTCCTTTTAATTACATTACAGTGCATTGTGAAGTTCCAGTTATTTTATTACTTTTCAATGTTTCCAGGAAAGAGTCCCTTGCCAAATTGCTGACTTTTCTTATACAGTGTATTTCACTGCTTAGAAAACTTAAGTTTTCTCATCTACAAAATAGGTTCCTCCAACAAGAATAATTATGAGACTAATGAACACAATATGGTTACATTTTTAATCCCAATCACTTTGTTTACCCATGGCATGTTTCAATCAAAGCCCAGTACTTGAGAAATTAAGAATTTAGAGGGAGATAGAGACACATCTTCCTCTTCTTAGGAAAGATTGTAATTTAGATCAGTTGTTTCTCTGGCAGGTTTTGGGGTCATGTAGTTATTTGGATACATTGAGGACAATGATCATTCCCTTACAAATCCTCACTGACAAAAACATATTACATAACATTTCAGAGACAGCTTTAGATTAGCTAAAACTCATCTTTGATTGCCAGTTAAGACTTCTGATCTATAGGCACGTGACCTGCACTCGGGATGCTAAGTGCAGGTTAGAGTGACCATTAACAGTAAGCTAATGCCCAGGATTAGCTTTAATAGCTTGCTAATATTAGTGAAAATGTAAACACTTAAAATCATTCTATTGACAGATAACACACATTTTCACATTCACAACTGCAGCTTTGGGTATTTGGGTTAGCAATCAAATTGTTTGAAATAAAGCACTACTGTACAATTAATAATAGACAATGAGCGTTCACTGAATCCATTCATTAGCTTGCCTCTGTATGCTAGCAGCTATTAGTGGACACTAGCCCACTGAAACCTCAAGAAAGCGAACACTAGCACTCTTTCCTTTCCCACTTTCCCTTGGCTCTGAGGTTAGCAAGTCTGACTGTAGACTAGCAAGTCAGCCCTTTCTCCTTGACCTTGCAGAGTGTGCATTTCTACTAGGTTGACACAGAGGAGGGAGGCCAAAGTAGGTTTTCTTTCCTTGACATGGAAGTTTTGTTCATCCTTCCAAGTATGAAGTCACTGTTTCTGATTCACTTAAAGAAAACCAAGAAAGAAACAAAAAGATTAGCTGAAATTCCTTTGGGTAAGTAGCCGGTGCTGAGGAGAATGGGCTAATGAGGTGAGCAGCAACAATCAATGCTGAAACAGAGGTCAGCAGGCCAGGCTGTGCCATTGGATTTTGCTGGGATTGTTTAGTCGATAAATGACCTGGTGGGGAATTACTATAAACAAACTGCACCATCTTTAATTCAGGTTTGGGCTGAGGGGAGGGCACTGACCCGTAGGATTTCTTGATTAGAAGAATAGGCAGCAGGTTATTTCTCAGACGTCTTTGAACAGATTTATTTACCGAGCAGAGTTGTGTATGTACGAAGATGTCCTCTCTGCCCTCCCACTTTGTCTTCCCATCTTTGCAGGCTGTCATCCATTCCACAGCTGTCTTGATACTGTCAGTGGGTGAGCATGGGCCTTCCTGAGTGTCTACACCTAAGCAGCTGAGCTGTTACTCATTTTAATCCAAGGGGAACCAAATTTCACCATCACCAGTTGGTTGCCTTGCAAAGTCCCAAAGAGAGTATTTTGAGTTCAGGTTGTATATAATTATTGATGTCAAATGGATCTAAATAAATTATTAAATTTTAGTAAAAGCTATAGCAGAGATCCAAATGTTCAAAATCTTTGGTTCCTTATAGCAATAAAATCCTCAGAATCAAAGATTTGTCAAATATTGGGCGGCAAAGGAGCTTGGAGGATACAGAAACCAGTACCTGCTTTTCAAGATGCAAAACTGGAAATCTAAGTGATTAAATAATGTCATGTTCAAAAGTCACTCCTCTTTCTAATGAGAAAACTAGTTTAATTATTGTTATTTTTTTGGCTAACATTTCCATTTAATATGATATTATCCTTTAACAAATGCAAGGATTGACATTCTCAAATTCAGGAGAGAGGCCTGGTGTTTCCCACCATTATCACTAGGATTGCTGGTGTCTGCAAACTCCTTTGCTGAGTTTAAAACAAAACAAAACAAAACAAAAAAACAACTTTCAAATTCCAGCTGGTCTATAATCCTCTATGCTCTGAGGAGAACATGCACTGTCTGGTGCCTGGTGAAAGTGAGTTCAGGAGAAACCTTTCCTCTTTTGTGAAGCTACCCCTTGCACTTGGCAACAGAGTTCTGAATCCCTCTTTCATGTCGCTTTTCCTTATCGGAATCTCTAGTAGAGCATCATTCAAGACATGCTGCCATTCTTGTCCTATCAGGCAGCGATCTGCTCGAGGTCAGGAACCATCCATTCCCAGCAGGGAATAGCCATAAATTCGTAATTAAAAATAACTTTGTCAAATGGTGGATGTAATAATTGGGTAATTGTCAAATGGTGGATGTAATAAACTTCGGTAAAATAAGAGGGAAAAAATTAAGACGAACAGGGAAGAAGAGAGAGAAAGAAGCAATCAGGAAGAAAAAGTTCTCTTCTCCGTGAAAGTTCTGAGGAAGGCTTGGGTCACTTTGCATTTCATCTCCTACATCAATTTGCCTGTCTGGAGCCAGGGCCTGGGACACGCACCATGTTGGGGATGAGCTGGCTTCATTACCAGTTGCTAGACTTGCTGATAGAATTGTCCTTGATGTTCTGGAATGGAGAAAAAGGCAGCAACTGACAGAGAGAGTGTGGGGAAGGCTCCTGCAGGGACAGAGTGTTATAACCTGCTGAGGCGGCTCCCCACGGAGCCATGAGCTGTGTGCAAATGGCAGTCCATGTGCTTTGAAGCCTCCAGGCTTGGGAACTTCAAACAAGGAGAGGACAGACAGATGATCTATGGGAAATTAATATCTAACGGGGCTCAAAACTGCTCTCTCTGTCACCTTAATCTCCTGCCTGTTCGCTGACTGTATTTACTTTCTGAACATACCAAACATTTAATACAACAGAGGCTCCCGCACCCTTAATTTTTCTAAAACAGAGAACTTTACATTTCAATTTTAACTATTTCTCTTTTTATCTTCACTGAACAATTCATTTTTCTAAGTTTTGGAAGATTCCCTCGAGAGCAGAGAAGTGAACAAGGTTTGAGGAGAGAGCTAGGCTGAGATGGAATGCCCTGCCACTGCCCTGGCCCACCATGCCCAGAGTGTACTCATGGAATCATGTTCAAAGACAACCCCTGTTGGGTCAGGAGCACGTCTTATACCCCCACCTGGATATAAACCCCACACTGTATGATCTTTGATATATTGTCTGGAGTCGAAAAGCTTACCTTGGACTGTACCTGGGAAAGAGATAGGGTTTACCTCCATCCATCCATTGATTCATCCATCCAACCACCCATCTCCCCGCCCAGTCATCTACCACCAATCTATCCATTGATTCACTCATCCATTCATTTGAACATTTAGTCAGATAGTCTATCTACAAACATTTTTAAAATTTTTATATCGATTTTATTTTTATTTTTTATTGTATTATGTTAGTCACCATATAGTCCCTCATTAGTTTTTGATGTAGTGTTCCAAGACTCATTGTTTATGTACAACACCCAGTGTTCCATGCAATACATGCCCTCCTTAATATACACCACCAGGCTCACCCATGCCTCCACCCTCTTCCCTCTAAAACCCTCAGTTTGTTTCTCAGAGTCCACAGTCTCTCATGGTTCATTTCCCCCTCCAATATCCCCAATTCACTTTTCTTTTCCTTCTCCTAATGTTCTCCGTGTTATTCCTTATGTTCCACAATTGAGTGAAACTGTATGATAACTGACTCTCTCTGCTTGAGTTATTTCACTCAGCATTATCTCCTCCAGTCCCATCCACGTTGATGCAAATGTTGGGTATTGATCCTTTCTGTTGGCTTAGTAATATTCCATTGTGCATAGGGAAAATATCTTCTTTATCCATTCATCTGTTGAAGGGCATCTCAGCTCTTTTTTTTTTTAACATTTTATTTATTTATTTGACAGACAGAGATCACAAGTAGGCAGAGAGGCAGACAGAGAGAGAGGAGGAAGCAGGCTCCCTGCCTGGGCAGAGAGCCTGATGTGGGGCTCGATCCCAGAACCCTGGGTTCATGACCTGAGCTGAAGGCAGAGGCTTTAACCCACTGAGCCACCCAGGCGTCCCCATCTCAGCTCTTTCTACAGTTTGGCTATTGTGAACATTGCTGCTATGAACATTGGGGTGCATTTGGCCCTTCTTTTCACTGCATCTGTATCTTTGGGGTAAATACCCAGTAGTGCAATTGCAGGGTCACAGGGTAGTTCTATTTTTAATTTTTTTTGAGGAATCTCCACACTGTTCTCCAAAGTGGCTGCACCAACTTGCATTCCCACCAACAGTGTAAGAGGGTTCCCCTTTCTCCACATCCTCTCCAACACACGTTGTTTCCCACCTTGTTAATCTTTGCCATTCTAACGGGTGTAAAGTGGTATCTCAATGTGGTTTTGATGTGAATGTCTCCAATGGCTAATGATGATGAACATTTTTTCACATGTCGGCTAGCCTACAAACATTTTTAGAGTACCTACTATATACCCCAAACCATGCTAGATGCTGGTAACAAGAGGAAAATAGAGTGGTTCTGCCGTTAAGGAATATGTATTTTGTGTCAAGAAATACTCAAAAACAGACAATTCTTTTCTGCCACCCTCTTGCTTTTGATACAAACTGGTGAAGCTATCCCTCAATTGCCTCCTTAATGGTCCTTCCATAATATCCTGTCTTTACTACCACTTAGGGTGACCAGCTTATGCAGGTGTGCCCAGCACTACCCAAGACTTTCCCAGTTTTAGTACTGAGTATCTCATTTCCCTCCATCTAAGACAAATGAGAACAGTTAGTCATCTTATTGCCAACATCTCAGATTCTCAACCTGTTTTTCTCACAGGGTGTCCAGCCCCTTCTCATCCACTCATCCCCAGGTAGCTAGGAGGCATTACCTGGGAATTTGTCAGTATGCAAATTCTAAGCTTTGCCCCTTGATCCACTGAATAAGAGAGAGGGGAACCACAACAATCTGCATTATAAAAACCCCATCAAACACTAAAGTTTGAGAAGCATTACTCTAAATTGTTTCTGACTTGTGACCCATCAGTTTTGTTCTGCTTTCGGGGGTCCTCAGAATCCTGTACATAACTCACTAAACTGATTGGTTAAACTAGTGCTAGCCAGGTGCCAATGGCAATAATATGGTCCCTAAACTAATAATAATTAATACAGAAGCAAATAAATAAATAAATTAGATATGAAGATTGAAGTATACATAAAATTAGGAAGAGGTATCTGGTAGCTGAGGGATGTTTCCTCTTGAAAGACAATGTGTGTGACAGAACAAAGTAGTGCCAAGCCCTGTGTGGACTGCCCGGAAAATTGTTCTCTTTCCTAACCTGTGTTTTTACAGAATTCTATGATGCTTTTGTATGAAGTCTCTAGAGTATTTGTCCTCCTTTATTTGGAGCAAGTATTTGGACAACTGTCTATACTACCTGTGCATGGAACCAATTTCAAGAACCATGGTACGGGGGTACCTGGATGACTCAGAGGATGACCTCTGCCTTCTGCTCAGGTCATGATCTCGGGATCCTGGAATCGAGCCCCACATCAAGCTCTTTGAGCCTGCTTCTCCCCACTCTCTCTGCCTGCCCACTTGTGATCTCACTCTCTCAATCTATGTCAAATAAATAAACAAAACTTAAAATAAAAAAAAAAAAGAACCATGGTAGGAGTCAGAGAACATGGCCTATCATCTCAGCTTGAGCACTAAGTGATCTTGAATAAGTAATTTAGTCATTTGGAACTTTATTTCTTTCATCCATTAATAGACGTAATAATTCTTTGCCCTTCTTTAAAGATGTTCTGAAGCAGGTTCTCTTGAAAACTATGTCATCATCAACTGTTGTTTCTATGATGATTGATTTATACACTCCCATGCTGTGTAAAATGACACAAGATATGAATGATTTACACTGCCCCATATTGAGTAAGTAATATATTCTTTTCTCCTGGAATTATGTAGAAGTGCCAGTAATAAAAATTAGATAATGGAAAGGTCGGGGACAGATGCATGTAGTAAGTTAGGAAAGCAACCCAGGTACATTGTGACACATTGTGATAACTCTTTCAGGCTCCCAACGAAAGCATTAGTAATAATAAAATAATCTCACACCTGAAGTCATCTCAGAGTCAAATGTGTGTTTTCAAGAGGGCTGCCATCTTTAAAGCCTTTGAGGATCCCAGCTATAGGTATGGAGAGTATCTCTGACCTGTCTGTGGTAATGGTGCCTTAGATATGAGCCCTGCGGAGCACATAGAGATTAACAATGCACACTAGGTCCTTCCCTTAGGGAGTTACCATTTGAGTGATAAGTTCCTGCAATACATAGAAAACTTAGAAAAAAAAAAAACCCAGCTTATGCCCATCACTCATGAGCATGTTAGAGGAAAGCTATGATTGCCTGGGGAGGGGATTACCACATGGTACAGTCAGGGAAGACCTTTCTGAGGATGTGGCATTCGAAGGGAGATCTGAAGGGAGAGAAAATGCCAGTACCACAAGACACAGAGGGAACTGTATTCTCCATAGAGGAAATATCAAGTTCTCCAGTCTTAACATCAGCATGGGCTCAGCATATTGGGAGAAACAGAGGGGCAATGTGGCTGGAGCACAGTGAGTAGGGGACAGGGTACAGATGAGCTCAGGATGATAAAGGGAAGAGATCCCACCAGGATTTGAAATTTGGATTGTATTTTAATAGCAATGGAGATATATTGGAGGTTTTAAAATAGAGTGGGCATTTAATTTATTGTCCAATGGGATTGCTTCTGAAAGTGAATGGAGCACCCTGAATGATTATACCTGAACAGTGAGTGTCACATGTAAACTGGGACTTGTGTTTTCCTTAATTCTGAGCAGTACGGTGACATGATTTCTGTTTGTAAGAGGCCATTGTAGCTGCCAGGTAGAGAATATGTCAGGGAAGAGTGAGAGTGGAAATTCAAGCAGTGGGAGCCAATGTGCTGCCCATGGTCAGGGAGGGAGCCTCAGGAACAAGATGGAGAGCCAGCCAGCCACAGTGTTGGGCATGGAGCACAGATGACTTGGCAATTCTAGATCATCAGAACCAAGAGGCACCATGTACAGCTTAGAAATGGTAAATTTAGAGCAATTAAAATGAAGTACTTCTTTACCCAGCAGGCAGTTAGTACATGAAACTTGTATCTCTGAGACATGGTACAGGCTGACAATCTCAAGAGGTTAAAAGAAAGTGAATGGAATGAGTTGCTAAGGGAAACTAGGTTATTTTGGATACATCCAAAATGCTGAAATATTAATGTGAAGGAAAGTAACTCTGGCCCTCCATACCAACTCAGAAGAAATGGAGGACTGAAAATCTCTGTATGTTACGTCTGATTGACAATTTTCACATTTTAAATTCCCTACTCCCTACCAACAAGCTCAGATCCTTCTCATGCTAACAAAAATAAATAAAATGAAACAAAATAGATGAGACAAAAAAAAAAAGCAAATCTTTCTTTTGACCCTGCCATTCTTCAAACTACCTTCAAACTACTTTTTTTTTCTTGCTACTGCCAAGTCTCTTTAGATAGCTACACATACTTGCCAGTTTTCATTTTCTTAACTACCATTGCTCCTTGAATAAATGCCTTTTAATCTCCATTCTTACAATACTACTTACATGTCCTTCTCCAGGATGGCCCAAATTCCCTAATAGCAAATACAATTGGGTCTCTCCTCTGATCCCTTTCCTCTTGATTATTGTACTGGGAGACCTCTATGTTGCCTACACATTTGAAACCCTCAAATTCTTCAGTGAATTTTAACCTCCTTAGGGTTGGGGACTGTGCCTTACTCATCCTTGCATCCATAGCTAGTTTAGAATCTGACACCTAGTAGATGTTCATGAAATATTGTTTAATTGAATTATGCATAAGATGGTCTATGGTGTTCACTGCTAGCTCCCCGTTCCTGACAGATGGTGGTTACCTAATGAATGGCAGGAACGGACCTTTGGGCTCATGGGACAGTTGGAGCCTATTTATTGCACTCCTGTAGGGTGCCACACTGTGTCTGATGCCCTGGTACTCACATCAGTGAGCACAATAAGGAACACGTGCCGATGGTCTCAGTTTCCTGGTCATCTGTTCACTCCTTACCTTAGCAGCTGCACTGCCAATTTGTTCCACGTGTGACGGTTACTGCAGACTATCTCTGAATGTGTAGCAATGTTCTTGGAAACATTAAATACAGTGACGTTTTTGTAGGCCTCAAAAAAAATCATATATCGTATAATTTTATAATTAAGAGACATTTAGAGATTATCTATATCAACAGTCTCCAAATTTTTCAGCAAGCAATATTCATTTTTACAATCCCCATGATACCATTTTCAAGAATGTCTGCCTAAATTTATATCCAGGAGTAGCTCATTTTCTCCTTTAAATGAAAGTATACATACACATATTTTTTTGCCATGCAAAGTGACTGATGAGCATTCATTCATAAACTAAACAACTATTTATTGAATCACTGTGCCCCCAGTGCGGTGCTAGATGCCAGAAATTAAATGATGAACAAAAACCAAATTCCTTTCACACACCAGTCTTATGATCTACTATAAAAACTATCCAGGATTGGGACACCTGGGTGGCTCAGTCGTTATGATCTCTGGGTCTTGGGATTGAGCCCCGCATTGGGCCCCCTGCTCAGCAGGAACCCTGTTTCTCCCTCTTCCTCTCCCCTTGCTTGTGTTCCCTCTGTTGCTGTGTCCCTCTCTGTCAAATAAATAAATAAAATCTAAAGAACAAAACAAAACACTATCCAGGATTACCAAGCTGAGTTTCTGTGATTCCGGACAAAATAAAAGACACATTTCATTATTTAGTTTCAACTGCCCTTTATAGATAAATGTATCCATTTGTATATCATATTCTAAATAACATATAGTATTATACATAATATATATTTTAATATATTACATATATTTGGAACACTGAAAATAGGCAGGAGCGTCTTCAGAGGCCCTGATATACTGGAGGAATCTCCACATGTTAGACCACCCACCGAGTCTGACAGCCCATTTTATAATAAAAGTGTTAGAGCCCAGACAGGTTTCCATGGCTTGCTCAGGGTCGCACATCTAAACAGCCCTAGAGCTGGGGCTAGAACCAACAAATGGCTTTTTTCCTTTTATCTTATTTCTCTGTCACTTTTGATCCTCTTTCTTCTTTGTACATAATATTCAAGCATCTAAGAAGTCCATTAGTAATAGAACTTGTTAACTTGGTTTAATTCAGCATTTTCCAAACTTAATTTAACTGCAATCCTCCCATTTTGCAAAGCAGTTATAAATGTCTCCCACGACACAAGCCTTCCACAGAACAGATTTAGGAAACACTGGCCCAGATAAGAAAGTTCTAACTCTTTAACCTGTCATTTAAATTCCTTCACCCTCTATTAATTCATGTATATCTTCCATAATCCCCATGTATACATTGTCTCCTAAAGTCATTTAATACCCGGCTCAGAGCATGCCTTGCTTCCCACTGCGGCGTCCTTTGTCACCTGACTCCTGGGCCATTCCCTCCTGTGGGTCCATCTCAGTGCTACCCATCTCCTGCTCTACAGGAGATGAGCACAGCTGGAAGCAATCCCCTTTCCTCCCCCGTGGTACTCAAGAGTCTCTGCCTTCATATGACTCTTTGCTGTGGTCTTTGCCTTTTTGTATGTTCTGTCCAGGGGGTAGGAGTCTTGTTTTGTTCTTTACAACTCCCACAGGGCAAGCAGGCAAGACAAACTGAAAAATTTGAAAACCAGTCACGATTTCTCCCTTCCCCAGCCCTCACTAAATGACACTGCAAATGTCTTTTCCATTCCCATTGCTAAAGCCTGAATCCTGGACTGTTATCTGTTGCCTAACCCACTTTATGGTCTACTAACTAGTCTCTTATCTCCTGGCTCACCCATCTCCAGTCATCCACCACCCTCCTGCTAGGTGACCTTTATAAAATAGAAATCTGATCAAGTTATTCCAATGCCTTCCCATTATCCGCAAGAAAGAGCCCTGACACTTTTGTGTATTGTAAAAAGTGCTTTGTTGTCTGGTTCCTGACAAATCTTCCATCTATATAGTTCTCTAACCCTACTTTTCAACTTTCCCACTCCCTACTCCTTGTCTTCCTTCTCTGGCTAACTTTTACCATACTGAGCCCTTGGGGATTACGGCTACATAAATTGTTTTATGATTTTTGTACATGTGATTGCATTTTCCTGGGATGTTAACTCCCACCTGCTCACACACACTCTTCTCTATCTGGTACAGTTTTTAATTTCTCCTTCTTGGCCATGCATCCACCAGTTAGTGTGCCGACAAGTTTGCAAATTTTCCAAAGTAAGTAGATCTCACTCCTTTTCTCATCCCTTCCTCTTTCCCTCCCCACCCTTCCCTCCTCACACACACACACATACCTTTAGACATACTGTTTTGCAGTTATTGAATTATTTATCTGTTTCTCCCATTGGGTTACAAGTAGATAGGGATCCTGTCTGAGTCATCATTATATTTTTATTACTTACAAAAGAAGCTGTCCTGTGGAAGGAGCTCAATATTTGTTTGATAAATCAATAAATGCATAAATGGCCACAGTTATGAGACCAAGGAAGCTCCTATGCACTGGTGGGCTACATCCATATAAAAAAGGATACTGAGGGGGCCCCTGGGTGGCTCAGTGCATTAAGCCTCTGCCTTCAGCTCAGGTCGTTATCTCAGGGTCCTGGCATCTAGCCCCACATGGGGGGGGGGTGTCTCTGCTCAGCAGGGAGCCTGCTTCCTCCTCTCTCTCTGCCTGCCTCTCTGCCTGCTTGTGATCTTTGTCTGTCAAATAAATAAATAAAATCTTAAAAAATAAAAATAGGATACTGAGTTAGAAAAGTCCTATAACGGAGACAAGAGCAGTTGTATGTGCTTTGTTCTCACCTAAATGGACATCTTGGCTCACTGATTTCGCTTCAGCAGACTCTGTAGAAAGCTGAGCCCTAGCAGCTGGGAACCCACATGCTTGAATCCTCCTTTCTGAAATATGGGAGGGTGAAAGACCAGCAAACAATCTGTAGGACTTAATTCTTCCTTGTAAATCCCCAAGTCAGCAATCCAGATAATCCAGCAGCAATCCAGACAACTCCATTCTTTTGTCACATCATTTCTCCACCCTTGCTTTCATATGGAATACCTCAGGTATGTTAAGTGTAGAAGTGGATGGGGCAGTCAAAAGCAAATTTTATTCCTCGAATTTAATTTATTCTTTGTCTAGAAAACAAGGAACATAATGATCACAACTTCACCTAGTCACGGTGAAAATCAGGGAATAGATGCAACCCCAACAACACATCCTCCAAGGGAGAGATGGTAAGAACTCAGGAGGTGAGCAAGGTGGACAGCCTGGGATCTTGGACAGAGATCCAAGGCTAGTGGAGTATATGAGGGAGAGAAGTCACACTCCACTCCTAGGAAATGGTTTCAATTTGAAAAGTCTGTTTAAATCTTTAGCAACCATCCATCCATCCGTCCGTCCACTCATCCATCCATCTATCCACCCATGCACACAACCATGCATCCACTCACCCATCTATCCACCTGTTCATCTATACATCCATCCATCCCTTCAACGGACACATATGCTAGGTGCCTTCCTGGTGCCAGGTATCCTTCTCAGGGGATACAAAGGCATATTCATACAGTTCAACATTTAGTAAATATTTTGTGCTGACTTCGAAAATGCTCTGTATGCCTATAATCCTGACCATAGGAAAGATAAAACATAAAAGATAAAAGCTAAAATATATAAGAAATAAAAAAGCCAAAACATTTAAAAATTAAGTTTTCAAGAAAGCTCTTATTTCTTTAAAATTATATAAAGGACTGAAAATCTGGAGGTAATAGACAACTTTCTTGGTATCTCAGATGGCTTTCTTTACATGTGCTACTAGGAATTCAGGTGTATTAAGGGACAATTAGAGGTAAGACTACCTCTTGTTCCTTTCAAAGTGTCCCCTTAGGAGTCATGTTCTGTGTTCCCTTTCCCCTTTATGAACCATATTTCACTAGTCTAATAATACTGAGTGTAAGGATGTCACTATGTCTGAGACTTATCTTGTCTTCCTGAAGAACACATCTGGATGGGGTCTTGATTCCATCACTTACCAGTTCTGAGCTGGGTACATTATTTAAACTCTCTCTCAGTTTTATCACCTAAAAAAAAAAAAAAATAGGGACACTGTTGTCTGTTATCTATCACACCCCGTTATAAATTTTACCTGAAATCCTTATATATAAAGGATTTTTTTGCATCTGCCTCGTGCACCATAAGTGCTCAGTGAACATTATCAAAGAGGACACTGTTGTTCATCATGATAAAAAAAGATAGACTCTGAGATACTTTGCATTTCCATTCCAGAAATCTCCCTTTTCTTTCACTTTTTTTTGTTTCTTTTTTTTTTTTTTCTGATACTATTAAAGGTTGTTCTGATTAGTAAGGGCAATTCCCCCTCCTTTTTCACCTTTTCCCTATTCCCCTTCTTCTGTAGGTTCCTGGTTAAGAAAAAAAAATGTGTTTCTTTTATATGAGTAACTGCAGTATCTATTAGAGTCCTCTGAGCACTGAGGGAGCTTAGTCACTGCTGGGGAGATGCATCTATATTGGGCCATGGCTCATATTTGTAGCCTCCATCAGTATCAAAAAGAAATCTCAGAAGCAGATATGAGATTCAGGACTGGGAGGAGGATAAGAACGAGCTGGAAAGTTTTCATTGAGACAGGAT
Source organism: Meles meles (assembly GCF_922984935.1). Classification (NCBI taxonomy): domain Eukaryota; kingdom Metazoa; phylum Chordata; class Mammalia; order Carnivora; family Mustelidae; genus Meles; species Meles meles. The sequence goes on along the minus strand of NC_060073.1, from coordinate 92,565,965 downwards.
GTGTTGGGGGTCCCCCAGACCACCTCACATTTGGAGATTCCCTAGCAAAACTCAGAGGACTTAAAATACATTTGTATACCTATGTAGTATTTCTTACAGAGGTGCAATAAACTTCACAGCCAAATCATATAGGACAAAGACAAATTCCCCATGTTTTCTTTGTCCCATGAGGAGTTACACAGAGCTCATTGCTTACGCAAATAGGTGTGTGATGATTCTTCCCAGGGAAGATCATCAGAGACTCAGTGCCCAGGGTCTTAATTAGGGCATGGCCACATAGGCACCCTCTGCCTAGCATGTCAAAATTCCACACTCTCAGAAGTGGGTGGGGGGAAGGTGTCCAGAAGAAACCACACTGTCTGCACAATCTAGGCACACACACACACACACACACACACACACACACACACACACACATGTTTATCATACTTACACTTAGTTACAAAATAGTAGAAACTTTCCAAAATCCAAGCTCCCTGACATCAGTCAAGAGCTTGCAAGTCGGCCTTTCGAAAGCAGCAGCCTCAGACCTGCTGTGTCAACTTCTTTCTTCTAAGAGGGCTGTTCTCTGCCCTAGCTAACAGCACTGTTCTCCACTTGTTGGCTCAGCCCTGCGTGATTTTTCAAGCCAGTCCTAACCGGGTGGGAAGTTAATTAAGAGCACTGTGGTCTATGTCATTCATCTTGCTTCCGATGATCCTGTGTGGACTCCGGAGAGGCCGTGCCTTCCCCTGTCTTTTGCTCAGCCTCAACTTCTCTCCCTCATATCCTCCATTAGCCTTGGATCTCTGTCCAAGGTCCCAGGCTGTCATCTTGCTCACCTCTTGAGTTCTTACCATCTCTCCCTTGGAGGACATATTGTTGGGGCTGCCTCCATTCCCTGATTTTCATACTCTTTATGGACACATGTTTCTCTGCCCACATGGTACTGGCTTTGTACTCATGAGGAAGGCTGGGGTGCCAGAGGCCATGGTAATGCCAATGGTGAGTAAGCTGATGCTGATTCTGAGGTCACCCTGGGTTTCACCTGGTACACTGGCCATTTCCCTCTGATTGGGCATGATCTAAAGATGATCCCTATTTGCTATGGGCTTTTTCATCCTGTCCTTGGACTGTCAATGCTTTTCCAAACATTTGATCTTAGTACCTGAGAATTTCTTCAGCCTTATGCTTGGCTTCTCCCATGGGTACCTTATTATTGTGGATAAGCATGTCTTTTGGTGAAGAGGACAAGAGAGTCAGAAAGAGGACCCTAATAATGCTATAGAGGGCCTGAACAGAACATCCAAATATTAGCAAAGGGAAGCCTATGGTGTCAAATCCCCAAATGTTGGAAATCATACCAATGTGACCTGTAGGGTAACTACACATTTTAAAAACTTCCTTTCTGCATTAAAACACTATCCCTCAGTAGTGAGAGGCCTGCCCTCCCTCTCCTACTTCATTCTCTCACCCCTCGCTGCCCATAAGCACTCTTAATTTTCATCTCCCTTTTTTTTTATTTCTCTGTCTGCTCATCTTTCTATGTCCTCCATCTATCTTTTCCTTTCTTGATGAAAATTAAGAAAAAAACAACTTGATAGATTTTCCAATAACCTTCCAGAAAGTCTCACCGGGTTACATTTTGCTTTAATAGCATTTAAGCCAATCTGCCTGATGTTGCTGTAAAGGTCAATTAAATTCACCCTAAAAATTTCACTTCTGGCTCATTATACAATTGGAAAATGAATTAGAAGCACATGCTGCCCCTGAGGTTTCTGATATTTCGCTAATGAATATGTCTTAGAATGGAAAAAAAAAAAAAAAAGGTGTTGTAGGCTACACAGCTGCATACGATGTTACTGGCCTGGCACAGATCACTGCTGCATGTAGCAGCTTGAGATTCGTGAGTGCTAGTTAATCCTGTCTTCCTGTTAGGAGCTGTTCGCACTTCATGAATGTTCAGGAGTATGGTCAGGTTTTCAGTGTCCCCCTCTGCATATCTGGAGTCCACTCTCAAACCCCATTTCCTCATTGGCTGTTGTTTGTGTGGGCTCAAGGACTCAAGGGTTAATTTTAAAATAAACCTAAATACAATATGTTCTGAAAGTAAATCTATAAGGAACTTTGCAGGGGGGTGTGGAGCACGTGTATTGCAAAGCCAGTTATCAATTGATCTGGGCTCTTCAGATTAAGATAACGCAGAGAGGCATGGTAGCTGCTAAGGAGAGAAGAACGTGTGGAGGAAGGAATATGGATTCCTGGGCCAAGCGTACAGGAAACACAAAGTCAAATTTGGGTCTGACTTAAGGCAGCAATTTCTAACTGACCTGCTTCCCCAATAAGAAACAAACAAACTGGGGCGCCTGGGGGGCTCAGTGGGTTAAGCCTCTGCCTTCAGCTCAGGTCATGATCTCAGGGTCCTGGCATTGAGCCCCGCATCAGGTTCTCTGCTCAGCCGGGAGCCTGCTTCCCTCTCTGTCTCTGCCTGTCTCTCTGCCTACCTATGATCTCTGTCTGTCAAATAAATAAATCTTATAAAAACAAACAAACAAACAAAAGCTTCCCAGTAAGATAGTAACTTCCTCATATCTGAAAGAGGCTTCAACAGAGCAAAGCAACTTTGTGGCAGTCTTCTGTCCAGGAGCTTATGTTTCAGGTGCAAGATTCATTTGTTGATTCATTTATTTGTTCACTCAACATATTTATTGATGTGTCATAGGCAGAACTAATCTTGGGAATAGATACAAGACCACACTCTGAACTGGAGAGCCACTTGGTTATGTATTAAGGACTTTTTTTTATGATGGTGAATTTATTTTTAAAAGATGTTTCCATATCTAAGTCTCTAGTTCCAAACCTTGTCCTGACATTCAGGTGTTTGCTCACACTTGAGTTTTGGAGGAATTTCATGTTCTCCAGACAACCAAGGTATGAAAATATGAACTGGTTTTCTATTTTAGGGCAAGATGGCTCCAAATCTAGCAAGTGAGTTATTAGATGTTTGTCTTAAGGTTTAAGCATAAACCTAGCTGAATTAATTAAAATATATAGAGATAATCTCACAAGTCTTTCATGGAGAAGGAAAACCTGCAATGCTCATGCTCCATGTATTACAAATATCTATATAGGATTTTAGAATTTCAGAGCTGGAAGGTATATTGCGGTCATCACATAGAGCGTTTCCCTTCTAAAATGAGGGAACTGAGGACAGTTTCTCCAGAAAGTAAGAAAACAACTCATAATTCACCCAGGGTCTCTAGACTCCAAAGTAGTATTCTTTTTTCTCTACCATATCAACCTCCTTCATTTAAAAAAAAACATGTTTCTCATGTAAATGGTGTCCTGGCAGATGGAAGCTGTCATGATGTGTGTTGACGGGGACCAGTCAAGCCCTGAGGAAAGGAGGGTATGGACAGGTAGGTTTGTCTTAGAATCCCAGACAGTGTTTTCCCTCTGCTGTACTTGGGCTCCTCAAAGCCTGGGGCCTCTGAGAAAGATTTCACTCACATGCTCTTGATGTTTCCATTTTCACTTCCTGGTGCCTGGAGGTTCCTGTCTTTTATCTCAAACCTAGTGGTAGTAGATGCTCTTGGAGTCCTATTGGCTCCATTGTGCAGTCATGTGCAGAGGTAGGCCTATTCAGTGTCCCAAGGAAGCACCGAGTTCTATCCAGGAAGTAATGATTGAAGTCACTCAGCCACTCACTAGCTTCACCGACTCTCAGCATTCTAGGGTTGGAGCAGGGGGAAAAAAAAAAAAAAGTGAAAACCAAGGGCTGCAGATGAATAATGGCATGAAAGAGGGGTTTTCTCTTTCTTTCCTTCTAAGCTCTGCTGCAACTTTGAAGTCACAGAGCCTTCCTATCTGACTCCCACAAAACCAGGTCACAGGACACTATGAGCTCCCATTCTGCTGCCTCCCCCTTCCTATTCCTGTCTGATTTCTCCTTTTTAGAAAACCATCCACGAGCTCAGGATCTCCTGTCCTTCATGAACATGAGCTCAGGCTGCCTCATTGTCTGGGAGGGCTAGCCAGATCTTGTGGGAAACATTCAGATATATTTTTATTTAATGTATCAGTTTAATGTATCAATTTATGTATCAATGAAACTAGAGCTTGTTCTGCCAGTATGACCTGACACAATCAAATTTCAGATAAACTAGGGCAGGCCCTGAGAAGGAACCTGATGAGTCTGGAGTCCCTTGAGGAATGGAGTAGGCAAAATCTTGAGGAAAATGCATGGGGTTCCTTAATTTGTGATGTAGCACCTTACCTGGGAAGTCAAGGGGGCAGGAAAGACAGAGAGGAGGCAAGAAAAGAACAAGTGAATGAAGGAAGGAAAGAAAAGTGACAGTTGGGGAGCGAGATTGGTCAATCAGAGAATCACCCTGAATAAAAGAGATGGCAGGACTACATAATTTAGAATGGAATGTATCCTTCTCAAAGTATAAGCAGTTAGGGAAAAAAGGGGGGTAAAGGGAAAAGCAGTCCAATGAAAGACAAAATAAATTGATGAGGACAGAGTCCATCAGGAAAGAGTCAAATCCAGCCTATGCCCAAGGCAGCATTCCAGTCACTAGAGTTTTATCACATGCTGTCTTCATCCTAATGCTGCTGGAGAGTAGATGGGCAGCACTGACCCAAGAGAGCCTCTCTTTGGACTAACCAGTTTCAATTAAGACTATAACAAAAGCTAATTATCATTTTAAACCTGACTCTCAGACTCACTCTTCCTCTTGCTCTAAAAGAATTGCTTAATGGTCCCAGTGCAAGGATCTGAAACACTGGAGGCTTCCTATTATTTCTTTGCCTCCAGCAGGGACCAGGGACTTCCAGAGTGTAGGTTTCAAGGGAGAATAGGAGTAGCAATCCTCTCTTTCTCTTTCACAGAAACAAAGACGTAGCATCCAGAGAACATTCAATTTTGATTTTGATATCGTTGGGCCTTCTACTGCATCAAAGAGTTTCCCTGCATGCCATCTCTGACCAGGATTACCTGGCTTTGTTTGAACACAACTGGTGACAGGGAACTTGTTACCTCCAGGTCCTTTGTTGGGCAGCTCTCATAGCTAGAATGTCTCTCCCAGTGTTGAGCTGACATCTGCCTCTTGCTAATTTCCATGCTCTGGTCTCAGTTTTGCCTTGTCCTCAAAGTTTCTGGGCTTTGACAATCCAAGATCGTCGAATCCTAGCAGTGCCTGGGCTTGAGCAACAGGAAAGCTGGTCTGTTTCTTCACTGCACCCTCCCTGACAGGACGTGCCCCCTGGAGTGTCATCCTGTGTTGGAGTACCGGGTTCTAAGGCTCTCCCTTCTGTCAGCTGGCTTTTTCTGGCTAAGCAGGGAGACAGACAGCCACACACTTCATTTACTGTGCATCCACGACTGGGAGACAATGTAGAAGTACCCTGGGAAGGAGGTACCAGTGTCTCCATTTTCCATAATGCAAAGAATGCTCAGGTTCAGAAAAGTTATGGAACTTATTCAAGGTCACACAGCTGGAACATGGCAAAAGCCCATGCGCAAGCCAGGTCTGTTCACTCCAAAGCGTGTTTTCCTATGTCACCCCCGACAAAAATTTGAAATACCTGCTTTACCAAGTTAGAATGTACTTGAAAGTATATTACAAATAGCTATTTGAAATTGGGAGTATCCAGAAAAATCCTGAATATGTTGTACCTAAAATGGACTAAGGTGGTCTTTAGCACTAAAGCTATTCCTACTATAATCCCTATACATTTTTTAGCCAACTTAACAATTCCCTCCTGCTCTACTCTTGGTAGCTGCTTAAAACAATCAATCAAACAAACAAACAAACACCAGCATAGCCTTAGTATAATCATGTTCATTTTCCTATGCTTGGCCTGGCCTGGTGGGGCCAGTTCCTTCTCCATCGTCTCTCTGTTCTTACACACACAACCCCCCCCCACACACACACCCTTTTTCATCCTTTTTCTATTCAGTCTCCTCCCAAATTTACAAGGACAAAACAAAACAAAAGCATGAATGCCTACTGGGGTGCTGCCCCTCACCCCGTCACTAGAGATCAGGTAGGTTGCTGGCTGATTTTTTGGATCTGCCAGGCTGATCTATGGTGATGAACAGGGCCCATTTCTCAATGAGCTACCAGGAGATGCAAATCTTGGCAAAAACCAAGGAGCAGGGTACTAGGGACATGGACGCATTCGTCAGCAGGAATGGGTCTACTTTTCCTTTCAGATCTCCAAAATCCCAGGGGAATGAATATTCAGAACTAAGTACCCACCTTGCATTAATTTTGTGTGTATGTGTATGTTTCCCCCGTGCAAATCTGTGTGGACTAAAAATACCTGAGCACTCCATGGTGCCAGAGACCGCTGACAAAGGAATTTGCATTTGCAGTCAGAAACACCCTCAGATTACTTTTGAAACAACCTCCTTTACATTTTAAACAGGTTGGTGGATTCATCATTTAGGCTACTGCCAGGAGTCAACTATTAAGAGATGGGGCAGGGGATGGTATTTTCCTTAAAAGGTTAGAAAAGTGCTTATTTTCATTACAGTGTCGTGACTTTTCTGGTTTAAAAATAAAATCCATTTGAACTTGGGATTCGTTCGACAAACTGATATTTTTAAGGAAAGTGGGTTAATAAGAAATGTTGTTGGAGGCACCAGGTTGTGTTCCTGATTCTTCCGGAATGAGAGCAGGACACCATGTGCCTCTGCCAAGGTGGAGAGAGGACACAGATGGGGGTAAAGAGAGCCAGTCTCCTTCCTTCTGGGTCTTTTGGACTAGGGAGCAGAGGGTAGGAGGGAACTGTAGGATCAATTAGCAGTCTGCAAGTAAATTAACCAGCAAATTAACTTTTCAGATGTCCAACTGTTTGTCCTCGCAAATACTGCTGTCCTGGCTGTCTGTCATTTGTACTTTGCATTCCGGCTGGGGAAGGAATGGGGTTCGACAGAAACACCAGGGTCTGCCGGGAAGCAGACCTCAGGAACCCAGAATGCAGAGTGGGAGGAACTAGCAGGGAGGCCGCACAGGCTAGAGCAGGGATGCTGTGCATTTGCAGCTTGTGTACACACATATCTACATGTGTGTGACTATGCGTGTGCATCTGTGTGTCTTCATGTGCACCCGTATGTGTAAGTATATGTGCTTTGTGTGTGTATGCATGCACGTGCGTGCATCACAGGGAACAGAGTGTGGTAAGGTGGTTTTCAGGGCACAGAATGCACAAAATGCAGATTTTTGTGCATGACCACAGGCCACAGAGTCCCACACCAGCAGATGGTGCTGTAGGTACAAGATTGAAAGAGGTGAGGCTTGGGGTTTGCAGGAGACCTCTGAAGTAATTATCCTATTGAATACCAGAGTTAAGGGCAGATCACACCCTATCTGCTTGGAGAGCTAGCAAATCCTAAACATACCTAAGACTTCCCTTTATTTCACTAAGGAGCCCATGTTGTTTTGACCAGTTGATTGAATTGCAGTTTTCTTTTGAGTAATAGCTTGTTTGCTTCTGTCTGTGATTATGGTCTTGAACCTAAAATTAGAAATCCCCAGTCTGATGGAACCTTAGAGCAGGAGGTATCCCTTTTGTTTCACAGATGCGGGAATGGGGAAATGGAGCTTAGTTCCCTGGTGTGTCCCTCAATCTATCCCACTGGACCTACTAGGGCCAAGTTGTATCAGAACACCTCTTCCATCTCTCCTTCCTTTCCCTCCAAGAAAGTCCTTACTACCTCACATGCCTGCTCCTCTAATCTTGTCCTAGGCAGTGAGGCTGTGAGGCAGTGAGGCACTGTCTCCTGCTCCCATCCACCTCCTGGCCACCACCAGGCCCATCTGCCCTACTCACAGCTCTGGCCACATCAGGTGATTGGACTCTTCAGTGTCTCCACCGCCAGTTGCAGAATCCAGCCTAGATTCCCTAGCCCGGCCTCTGGTCTGGGAACAACCCCCTCTTCCCAGCACCGGCTGAAGTAACTCTTCTGCTCTGCTCCTCCGAGAGCCACTTGGAGCTCCTCCCCATTCCCCATGGACAGCCTGAGCTTTGTCTTTCCACTTTTGTGACTGCTCCTTTTTTTTTTTTAATTCGTCCTTTTCAAAAAATTTGTCATTTAAAAAAATATATATATATTTTAAAATATTTAAAAAATATATATTTTATTTATGCATTGAGAGAGAGAGAGAATAATATAGAGAGTTAGCAGGTGCCAGGAGAAGTAGAAGGAAAGAATCTCAAGAGGACTTCTGGTTGAGCTTGGAGGCCCCACTGGGCTTCATCCCAGCACTGTGAGATCACCTGAGCCCAAACCAGGAGTCAGCCGCTATACCAATTGAACTACCCAGACACCCAATGTTCTTTGATTTCATTTCCAAATGGCATCCCATCATCTCCTTTGTTCTCTCTGTCTTATGCTGCTACTCCATGAAGCTGTCCTGAAATATCCATTTCCTGCTCTGAATTCTTCAGGTCTTTCATGCAAACAGCTCTTCTATAATTTGCCCTTTATACACAGTGTGGTTCCTGGGCACCTAACCCCTACCTTGAAGGTGACTCACCTCATCCTTTCCCTGCTACTAATATATATAAGAACTAAATAAGGGTTGTGGGTAAATGGACACAAAAAAATGTGTTCTTCTATGCTTTTTTCTTAGCTAAGCTTCAATTTGAAGCGGTTTATAATGGTCTTTCCCCCAGCTCAGAAATGGAAGATGAGAGACCCCTGTCTTTTCCTCTGACAAGTCCTATGATCATGAGCAGTCACTCCCAGAGTCCGCCTTCAGTTTCCTTATCCCTTAATTGTGGGCTTTAGTGAGGATGCATAGATTTATTTTCCAATCTTTGCACTGCCCTGTAGTGGCAGACTTGTCTACCTCTGTGCCTTTTCCCGTCTGTGTTGGCTGAAAGAGGTACCATGGACTTTGTGGCCAGGCAGAAACCTATTGCCAGCTCACCTCTCCCACAACTAATCTGAAAAACCATTGTCTCAGAGAAAGTCCTTCCCAGGTCTATCACTCACTGAGTAATGCTAACATTAATCTTTCTACCCTTCAGAGCTTGAAGATTTTTCTCTTCTCCTTTGAGGTCAATATGGAAGCAAACCAGGAGTTGAGATGTTCTGTCTCTGACGTCTGTTAACACATTCTCTAGCTTTCCCAAGAAGTTGGTCTGTCCTTTCCTTGCTCGTTTTTTGAACCAAATAAAATTTAAAATTGTTTCACATGGCTTAGTTGATGCCAGCTTTCAGCCTCCTGAATGCTATTTCTAAAAATTTATGTTCTCATTTTATTTTATTCTTTGTAAGACTATAGACTTCTAGAAACAGAAGGAACCTTTGGTGATAATTTAGAAGACTTAATTGTGGATCTCAAGTCTGCTGCTGCTGTCTCATCCCTTCCCTCTGTCCCTGTCCTTCCCCACCCAAAATAGCTCCCAGAATTCCTGGTGGGATATGGGTGGTCCTTATGGCTACACGTTGGCCCATCCAGCTCTAGGCCATTACTGCAATGGATCACAGGCTGGTTCTCACTCATCTCTTCTTGAACCCAAGCAACTCCGTTGTTGCTAGACCTTTAAATCAGCAGACTTGGTGGTACCTGGATGGCTCTGTCTGCTAAGTGACTGACTCTTGGTTTGGGGTCGGGTCTTTATCCTGTTATTTTGGGATAAATCCAAGAATTGCACTCCACACTGAGCTGAGCAAGGAGTCTTCTTCAGATTCTTTCTCCCTTTCTGCCCCTCCTCCTGCTTGCATGTGTGCATGTACATGCTCTGTCTCTTCCCCTTCTCTCTCCCAAATAAATAAATCTTTTAAAAAAGTCAGCAGGCATTTACTAATTACTGACCATGTGCTATGATTTGATATGAATTAAATGACTCTCATTTAATTCATATCAAAATTCTACAAGGCACATCCTAACCTCACACAACGAAAAAACTAAGGCATGTAAAGTGTTAGTAACTTACTAGTGTTCCCAACCTTCAAGAGATGAAGTTAAGAAGCCTGGGAATTCTGACTATAGAACCTTTGCTTTGAACTAGTCCCTTTTACTGCATTCCTGCAAAGGCAAAGCCCTAAGGGAAGGAAAAAAAATAGTTCCAAGGTGAAGTCACTGTAGAAAAAGAGTAGATGAGTTTTGGGTTTAGGTTGAACTGAGTCGAATCCTGGTTTTACCAGTGACTTCCTGTTTGATATTGAGAAGAGGACTTTTTCTGAACTTTTGTTTCTTCATTACCAAAATGGGATAAGCATGCTATCTCCAAGTTCTAGGTGGAGAATGGCTGGCAATGAATGGTGTCTGGTGAATATCAGGTGTCTTCTGAATGCCGGGTCTCTTTGAGTAGAAGGTTTGGAAGTCTTTGCTTTGCTTGGGAGATGCACTAGCCCCAGGGGGTTTCTGCGGAGCTTAGCTCCAGATCTGACACCAGGCTGGGAGGGAATTACTGCTCTTCTTTAAGCAATGCTTCTTTGTAGCTTTGGGCAGGATTTCTCTCTCCTCCCCGCCAAGCCATAAGCTACATTACGCTTTCCAAGGTTCAAGGACTTCTATCTCCCTTGAACGTTCAAGGCAAGAAAGTGCTGATAAAAAGAGGCCAACTTGCAAAATGTAGAAGCCAATTTTCAGAGAGAAAATGGCTGAAATAAAACTCTCTCAACCCAGAGTATAGTGCTTCCCAATCAGGAGGGAACATCAGAAACGGCCTGGGTGTACTGCTCAATATTTAATTTTATTAATGATATCTTTGAGTGCCCCATCCCACTGAATCCCTCCGAATCATAATATTTGAGACGGAAACCAAGACCCACGTTTCAAAAGCATCCCTGATTGAGAACCACTGTGGCAGGCATGGTAGAAGGTGCTATGATTGGGCCTACTTAGGGACCTGACCTAGCCTAAATACAGAATCTGCAAGCTGCCATCCATAAGGAGCAGGAGTGAGAAAGCCCGTCTGAAAGCATTGTTCTATGTTTTATAAAACTGTAGCCAAAAATATGATCCATTTATTCTCTGTGGCTGCACATGCTACGCAGTACCAGGAAAGGCTTTGTGTGATCATGTGAGCCGTTTTGCTTCTGTTTTAATCAGTGAGAACACTGAAACTAACATACGTTGTCCCTCTTAGCGTTCACAGCTCCGAGCTAAATTTAGGGCTCAGTTGCCCAGCCCAGGTGGTGCCTGATACATTTCTTTCCTTGTTCATTTTTACCGGCTTGTGTTCCTGTTTTCATTTTTAGCTATTCTGCTTTATATATATTTTAACATTGCAAGCTGTCTCAGACCCTTTTTTCTAAGTAGGTGGAATATAAATTATGAGTAAATAAATAAAACCACTGAGGCAATGAGTGACTTCTGAGGAAGTGGAGGTATCATAGGCGGGGAGACACAGCAGGACTGGATATTGTTATAATGGGTTTTTATATTTTGATGGTGAAACTATAGCTATTAGCCATGAAATATCGTTTATACATTGTTGCCTCTGATATGTTTATTAATTGATTTGTATGAACTCACATAAATAGTTTATCAATATGAGTACTTTGCATTATGGGCTTGTTTTCTTCCAATTAATCCAAGGAAAATCACGGTGACAGTATTGCTCCTGTCAGCTGTTACCCGCCCCTCCCCTCTGGAGAGAATCCCCTTGGTCCCTACTCCTGGAGGCCCTTGTGCCCCCAGTTCTCTGGGGGAGACTTTCTGCTTTTTCTCTCTGCATTGGAACTACTGGTCCCCTAAGTCTTTCTTTTCTCATCATGCACCTTGTCTTCTGCCTCTTGTTTCCCCGCAGCTCCTGCAGTTTCTCCCAATTAAGAATGAAGAGGTTCAGCCAATTTCAGTCCTAAAACTGGGAAAACTGTCAGTGCCTTTAAGGGATTTCAACGCTCTTCCTGAGGATGTGTTCTGTACACATGCAGAACTCCCTTGGCATGTTCACAAGCTCCATTCATTCTTGCGTGCTGCTGGATTGTGCCTTAGTGCACCTAAGACGTCTTATTACCCAATCATTCTCGACTGGGTGCACTGCCACAAAATTCCATACATCCTCCAGCATGAGTTGCGTAGGTTCAGACAGATCCGGCCCAGATTACATACAAACAGGTGAGGAAGCAGAACTCAGGTGCTCAGGCCAGCCTTTCATTAACCTTGAGGACGTCCTCATTACATTTTCCTGGGACTCAGCAGTATTTGGCTTTTGGGTGAAAAGTTCCAGAAAGATTATGCACAAGGAGTTTTAGCTATTGACACACTTAGGAATGCCCAGATTTGTCAATTTCTCAGTGTGCTTCTACCCCCTTTCATTTGTCTTGATTCCCTGAAAGGGCCAGTGGCTGCCTCACATATTGGCTTGTTTGGCCATGATCTATGTTCATTGGTTCTCCTTCTCACGACAGCCTTCCTGCTCATATTGCCAAAGAGTTTCCTGTCATTTTCTGGTTTTCTATGTCAGTTTCAGAAAATGTGAAAACATTCCACTGGAGTTGGTGTATCAATGTGCCTGCGTACAAGTGTAGTTGGAAGAATGGGGTTGATGCATACGATGGGGACAAAATGCAATTGTAGTATTTAAGAAGACATCCAGTCTGGTGACTTACATTCTCCCATCAGTGGATGGCAGACTAGATTGAAAGTTTGTACCACTAAAGTTTGGTTAATGAATTGTGTCATCGAATCATTAGGTATTGAGTCAAATTTAAAACCAGCAACGAAGTCTTTAGTATCATGCCTTCGTGGTTGCTTCAGTGTGAAAACAGATATAAGGCCTTCTTGGTCTTACCTATGGTCCCAGAGTATAGGTGGTTTGGGGAAAATGTGTCCCATCACTTTTCTTTCTGCACACATATGGTGTCTGTCACTTTGACTGACAGTCCAGCAGACAGAGAATGAGGGCTATGAAACTATGGCATGTGACATACTGCATATAATCATGTTTTTCATTCTGATTTTAAATGATTTCTTTCAAGATGAATTGTTTTCATCATGATGCTTAGTTTTCCAGTTGTCTTTATTAAAAGCAAAACAACTGCAATAGCAAAATAACGGAATGATGTTCTTCATTAAAGAAATATGGTTAAGCGTCATATGACATCATTTTAAATCTAGTGTTCAATGCATTTAACTGATCAAGTTTCCTAATGATAATATGCAAATCTTGCAGGCCCTGACTCTAGGAAGTGTAGTTAAACCTTGTGTACTTTGCTATTTCCTGGGCATTCTCAACCCAGGTCTACCAGTTGGTTTAATGCAGGATTGATCTCTCTCTCTCTCTCTTTGTTGGTTACATCTTTCCCAATTCCTTTTAAACTGCCAAAAGCTACTGTCAGTTCAAGTTTGAATTTTCTGTCCCAGGGATAGAGATGCAGAAATGAGAAAATAAATTGTGAATTATAATCAGAGAAATCTTCGATACTAGCCACTGCTGCAAAGAATAAACTTGGTGAGGTGAAAGTGAGCTTCCCTCTCCCCGAGCCTTCTGGTGTCTGAGAACCCAATGGGGCAGCAGCTGGAAAATGGGGAGGGGAGGGACTGGAGCTTCAACAGAATCAGTGTCACATCCCGAATGGTCTCTGTACCTGCCAACCAGGACTTGGAAAAATTGCCAAACCCCCTCAGTCTGATTTTACCACACTTAAAATGGGATTAGTATTCTCTCCTTTAAGAATCTTTTCCTCACCATCCCTTGTTCCCCACCTAACTGAAAACCCTGCCTTATTGGTCTCTTATATTAGGTTTCCTGGAAATATTTTATGTGAAAATTGTGTTTTCCTGTACTTGAATAGGCAAAATTCTTGGATATCCCATCTTAGAGTAGTAGTTCCCTGAAGGCAGGATTCATGGTTTGCCCATTGCTGTTTTTTTGTTTGTTTTTTAGATTTTATTTGTTTATTTGAGAGAGAGGGAGAGAGATCACAAGTAGGCAGAGAGAGGAGGGAAGCAGGATCCCTGCAGAGCAGAGAACCCGAAGTGGGGCTCAATCTCAGGACCCTGAGATCATGACCTGGGTTGAAGGCAGAGGCTTAACCCACTGAGCCACCCAGGCACCCCATTCATTGCTATCTTTAGAACACAGTCAAGGACCTGATACATAATCCAGTAGCCTCTGAATTGATTTTGGAATTTTGAATGAGTGAATAAGTAAATGAATGAATCTGGATAATGCAAACAATTTCTTGTTCCATGTCCTTTAGTCAAGCACTGTTGTAGTTGCTGTTGTAATAGAAGTAAATCAGGAAACCTTTTTGTAAGACTGTGAAATATGTGATAGATTAGAAGTTACAAGAAGGCAGAAGTATCCCTTAAACTTCCTATTTACAGGGACCTGTACAGAGCCTTGCACAATTAATCATTTACTAAAGCTCTCTGATGATGTTATCATCAGAAATGATGATAAACCTCTCGCACGTGGTCTCCAGTGGACATTGTTTCAGAGATGGATATGGGCAGCTGGCAGAGAAGGATCTCTTACCCACTCATTTCTTTGTCCTTTTGTTTATTCTCTATATTCCACATAGAAAGGCTTTCTAAGGGCTATTCTTTGGTTTATCCTTTTTTTTAGAGCACTGAGAAGTGGCATCCTGAGGGGTGACTGATAGCAGAGGCAGTAAGGCCACTAATAGGCAAGGGAAGAGGAGCCCTGTGTGCAAAGGAGAGTCAGGCCAAGGAAGTGACACTTGACAATTTAGTTTTGAACTTCTCTGTTATTTCCAGTAAAGCGATTTTCTTGACATTTCCTCATGGCATTTGAAAGGGGAAAAAGTAGATTTTTTTTCTTTATCATATTGTTTTCCTTTTTCTCTCTCTCTAAAGTGATTTATCTGGTCTTTCTCCAAAAGTCAACACTCCTTAGAGTCTAATAAGCAGTGTGAGTGTTGTACAAGTATGCACATGTGTGCTCCTCAGTCTGTGTGGGGGGTTTGTGGACATATATGTGAGTGCACACACATTGTTGGGTCAACAGCTGTGGCCCCAGTAAGCTAAATAGTGCTGTGCAAGCTTGTGATAGGGTCCCAGGAACTCTGCAAGCGGCCGGGTGCACGTCTGGAGGCCGACTCTGCAATGCTCCGCTCCCCTCTCGCCGTGTTCTGACTCAGCATGCAGATTGCCATACCCAGTCTCTAGTCTCCAGCCTGTCCTCAGGTGCCTGGCCCTATCACTCACCCCATGTGTGATCATGAAGAGACAAATTAATCATCATCTTAGCTCAAGCAAAACATAATTAGAGAAATCTGCTAGAAGAATTGCATATGAGGCACTCCAAAGTCAAAAAACAGGTCAAATTCTGCCATAAAGGGTGTTGGGAAACTGCGTTTTCATCTTCTCTCCATACAGCAGACCACTTTTTTTTTTTAAAGATTTTATTTATTTATTTGACAGAGAGAGATCACAAGTAGATAGAGAGGCAGGCAGAGAGAGAGAGAGAGAGAGGGAAGCAGGCTCCCTGCTGAGCAGAGAGCCCGATGAGGGACTCGATCCCAGGACCCCGAGATCATGACCTGAGCTGAAGGCAGCGGCTTAACCCACTGAGCCACCCAGGCGCCCCCAGCAGACCACTTTTAAAGAGATATTACTGGGACTACAGCATCAGCAGGAGCTGAGAAGCTGAGAAAGACCGGGGTGGATGAGGGAGACACTCTCATTTTCTCTGTCTTTAGAATGAAAATAACTATGGCTCTGCCAGAGGGTAGTGTAAGCTTTAACAAAATGGCATGTGCAAACTGCAAAATGCTCTATGAACACAAAGTATAATTTTTATTGAACTGGTACTTGCCGTACTGAAATGGTACTTAGGCCCTGATCTGCAATGGCCACTCTTTCAGATAGTTCCTGTTAAGGGTCTCCCCTGTTAAGGCTCTTCATTTTGCAGTGGTGCCTGCCAGGACCCATACAGACTCTCGCATTGCTGCTTTCATGGTTCTGTCCGTGGCATTGGAGGAGTTGGCTGTCTTCAAATTCCCTTCCCGAAGGAATGTGCCAGAATTTTTGACTCACAAGAACCTCGTGGGAATGTTCTGACTTGCCACAGACTGCACCCGTGGAGTCCCAGAGACCCAGGAGCTCGAATCTGCCCGCCCTGAGGGGGCCCTCTGTGCTTCCTCTTGGGGGTGCTGCAGCCACACAGCACAAATGAAATATGCTCCTAGAGGGCATGCTTAAATCTCTGTTGGGTCTCCATTTCTCTTTTTTTAAACGCTTACGGAATAAATGGAATTTATAATCAGAAACCATAAAATGTCTGATTTATTACTCAACTTGATGACAATATTTAATAACTCGTGTATATTTTATCACATCTTTCTAATGCTCTGTTGTGGAATTCTACTTAAAGAGATTCCATCCTCTATGTCAAACTATATTTGGCACCAAAGGGGAGTAATATCCTTTCGAGTAAGGGGTTTGGAGGTGTCCAGAGAATGGTTTGGGAAATCTCGGGTCCCCAGGGCAGGGCTAGCCTCTTCCCAAATGGCAAGGTTCTCACGACACCTGTCAGGTGAGGTATGTCAGAGTTGCCTCATCTACTTCAACTGCCAGAAATTCTCCGTTTGGAGAGTGATTCCTTTGAGGCTTAAAGAAGTTTCCTTTTCAAGTGTTCCCTATTATGGTTCTGGTATCCTCAGAAGGAAAACTCATTATTAGAAGGATTGGGGATTATGGAAGAGCCAGTTGAAACATCCTCTGAGAAGGACATATAGGGCAGCGGCTAGAGAGAGAGAAAGGAAAAGGGCTCAAGAGGAAGTAAACAGAAGTGGGACAAGAGCCAAGTTGGTGTACTTGACCATTTTGATTGATCCATACTTGTCCTTTCAAACTCCTTTC
This sequence comes from Meles meles, assembly GCF_922984935.1. Taxonomy (NCBI): domain Eukaryota; kingdom Metazoa; phylum Chordata; class Mammalia; order Carnivora; family Mustelidae; genus Meles; species Meles meles. Next base: position 92,549,184 of record NC_060073.1, on the reverse strand, counting down.
TTTTGGGTTTGGATTATCTTAAAACAAAGAAAGAAGGAGAGAGAGCTCTTTGCCTGAATGGAGGCCCCATCACCCTAAATACTGCAGTGTTTACCTCCCCAAACAAGAATTCTATCTTCCTTACCAATATATAAGCCTCCCAATCAGGGACCAGTATGCTGCCAACCCAGCCTTCCAACCCACAGACCTCATTCACATATTGCCGACTGTCCTAACAAAGTCTCTCTTTCCTTCCTGGCCGAGGATCTTTTCCAGTAACACACATTTTATTCAGGTGCCTTAACCCACAGTCTGCATCAATCTGGAATAGTTCCTTAGCCTTCAGGCTTCCATGTCCTTATGGGATTTCCAGTGTATCCAGACCTTTCATTCTGTAGGATGGCTCTGAACCTGGGTCTGTCTCACCTGTGTTTATGACCAGGTATTCTTCGCAGGAATCTCACAGAAAAGGCACTGCCATCAGGAAGACATTGGGAAGGACAATATCCACAATGTGCCACTCCTGCCGATGTTAAACTTGATTCCTCGGTAAGGTAGTACCTGCCTGGGGTCTCCCCTGTGTGTGTGTGGGGGGGGGGGACGACAAAAAACCAAAAAACAAAAAACCTTCCTAGAAATATGAAACCATCTGAATTTGAAGTCTTCTTGATGCCATGCCCTGCTCTCAAACACCAATCTTTAGCACTCCTACATCTAAACGTAAGTAAGGTAGATGGAGTTCATTTGGCAACACAGGGCAAAATAGAGGGTTTCAGCAAGGTGAGAATGGGAAATATCCTGACCTATTGGCTTAGTATAGATGTAATGCTTTGGAAGAACACAGTAGGCTTTAAATTCAAAATATTCATGATAACATTTAAAAAAACGCATTTATTTGAAAAAAAATGCTTATTTTATTTTTCACTTTCTGAATCACAGGAAGAAATGAATCCAGCTACTTTGGGACTTATAGATAAACTTCCAAAAAGATTCTTTGCTCAAGCTGTAGCTCTTCTCTTGCTGTCTTAAATAGTTGTCCCAAATTCCTTTCTTCTCCCTGGATTCCATATATAGTCTTCTTCATGTTTCAATGGTCTGTGGCCTTAGAATCTTGGAAAGCTGAGTGATCTATGTTACAAGGGCCATTTTAGGATTTTCGTGTTTGTGTGCATAGTGTTTATGATTTGTTTTTTTTTTTTTTTTTTTTTTTTTGCTTTCTGGTTTTGCCACCTTCAAGAAAAACAATAGCAGAATAGAGCCATAGTGGAGTAGAGAGGTAGAGACAGGAGACACAAAAAGACCAATTTCTCTCTTGTATTGGTTTCCCCCACTCTCCTTCACCATGCACAACACACACACACACTCACACACAGAGCCATCTGGGCTAATCTCTAAATCTTTTATAACCCAACAGAGGAATCATAAAACTCTCGATAGAGATAACCGAAAACAGCACTTCTGAATGACATTTCCACCACTCCTTCTCTTACCACTGCTGACGGCTTTGAGGAGCCTCCACTCCTTTCTGGCACTAGCCTGGCAATCGAGCTCCTGTGTTCGCTCAGTTCCGCAGCTAATGGACCTGGGTCTAATGCTAAATTATAGTCTAGAGAGGGAGAGGACTCTGGGGCAGATGATCACAGGCTATAAATACCTTCAAGGAAACAATGCAAATGAGGGACAGGAATTTTTCAATTGCTGGGCTGGTGCTAGGACAAGGAGCAAAAACCTGGAGCTGAGCAATAGAACATTCAGGCTGGGGATTAGCAGAAAATCGCCTCACACAGAGTTTCCTGCCTAGGGCTCTGGACTGTGGAGTCCAATGCCAGGTGCCAGGGACAGAAGCATGATGATAGATATTGGGAAGAAGTCCTGCCAGATTCAAGGGTCACCGGAGCAAACCCAGAGCTTTCTGGTTACTATCTGTATTCCCAGGCTGACATCCACATAAAATCCTTTGCCTTCAGCACTTAATTTCTAACCTGGCTGTTCAGGAAACAAATTCCTTGTGTTTGATCCTTTGTGACAGCTGCAAGACTAACTCCAAGTTTCATTCTTCCTTCTGCCTTCCAAAGGAAAGCATCTCTATAGTTGAGCCATGGTGACCAGTGTCCAGCCCTGTTAATCCCATATGCAAAGATGTATGGCTCCTGAGCCAGGTTTGAGGGATAGGAAATGATATTGTTGGGAAGGATAATAGGAGGAGCTGGGGGGGGGAGGGTTTCCATTAATAGTTATTATTGATTATTGATTATGTAATATTTAATGGCTTTTGAATGTGTGCTTTTTGAATACTCAATAATAAGTATTAGGTGGAACAGAAAAAATAGGGACTCACCTCATTTGAACTCCAGCTCTTCCACAGCCAAATGAACGGCACTGAAGAAGTGTTAACTTAGCTTTTCTGTGCCTGAGGAAGTAGGCTAATAATGCCTCCCTCTGACAGCTGTTGTGAGATTCAGGTAAACAAACTAGCACAGGTCTGTCTCAAAGCAAGTTGGTAATTTCTCTCTCCCTCACTACCACCCGAAACTTCTACCTTAAGGTGGAAGAAGTACATAGATTACGGGATTTGGGGACTAATTTATACAAATGTACATGCACGTATGTGTATGTGTGTGTGGGGGTAGATACCTACATGTGGATATTGATAATAAATCCAATTTCATGAACTCTCCATCCATTCTATCAGTACCTACTTAGTATAAAGGGAAGCACATGATAGGTGCTTAAGAAATCCTTACTGAATTGTATTACATTGGGTGGATTTGTTGGCATCTCCCTGGATATCCTTAAAACTGGAAGTTATTTTATTTCTGGTCATTTCTGCTGTTTTCAATCTAGGAAATCAATTGGTGGCAACAGCGATCACCGTTGTTAGATAGAAGCATGGGTCTAGACTCTTCTGACTGCCCCAGATCGCAGCACTTCTGAGAACTTCACCAGCACTGGCCCTCTGGGTCAGCCCTCTACCTTCTGATGGAACTCAGGGTTTATGATATAGACACATAGCTTGGACCCAGATGCCATTTACTGAAGTTTTAATAATATTTACACATGTCTTTTCAATTCTAACCATTTTCATGTGAAAGCTAGCCCTCTGCTCTTATAACCCAGTTCAGCCAGGTTTGTCTCTCTGGCATCCAAAGGTTACTTGAATCACCAGTGGAAATTGGTAACCTATAGCCATCCAGCGTCCCCAGCTAGTTCACTGCTCTGTGGGATTCCATACTTAGAATCTCCTCATTGTGGCTTTTTTCCTTGCTGCCACTTGTATTGTCTATACTTAGGAAGTGTACAACCATAAAAGGCTATCTCTTAGTCATGAACCAGATTTCATGAGCCTCTATTGGACTTGTCAGGGACCTTCTTATTGAAAGGAATCTGTATATTCCCAAATGAGCTGCTTTCCTACATGGATTTCTTGTATTTTTCAGCCCTGATTTCACTATTTCTGATCTCATATGAAGGCCCTTGCTCAGCTGTCCAACTGCATTTGGGTCTCAATTGTTTTATTGGCCCTTCCTTTGATTGTCCTCATTAACACACATCGAGCACTTACTATGACAAATTAAAACAACATGAACATAGTCAACTTTTTTTTTTAAACAATCTTTACTCTTAAGAGTCTGAGGAGACACTGAAATCATGGAAAGTACATGGATTTAGAGTCAGAAACACTGGGTATGAATCCTAGATTGGTCATTTATTAACTATATAGTCCTGGGTAATTAACTTGATCCAGCCGAGTTTAGTTTGGGGATAATAAATCCCACCTAAAGAATAATGTTGAGGGGCACCTGGGTAGCTCAGTTGGTTAAGCATCTGCCTTTGGTTCAGGTCATGATTCCCGAGTCCTGAGATCGAGTCCCACACTGGGCTCCCTGCTCACTGGTGGGGAGGGGGGTCTGCTTCTCCCTTTCCCTTTACCCCTACCCCTGCTCATGCTCACTTTCACTCATGTGCTCTGTCTCTCTCTTTTTCAAGTAAGCAAATAAAATCTTTAATATTTTTTTTAAAAGGATAATGGAGAGATCTTATTACACATTCACAACCACACCACCTCTGACATAGAGCAGCCATAAGTCATGGACGCTAGTATCAAAGACACAGTGAATGCAGTGTGTGAGCAAGAATGTGCCATAGCATTGGCCTCCCTCAGTTAGAAAACCTTAAAAAGGCACTAAGGATGTTTAGAGGAGAGAAAGACTATTCCCTACATTATTTTAGGAAAGAACAAGAAGACGTTGGGATTGTGATGTTTTCAAATCATGATTTATTTCTTCCCAATCACTGAGTACCTTGTCTTCGTACTGTTCAATGCTGGTGACCAGACGATAGGACAGGCGACCATGAGGGACCACCCAGGAAGGCAGGGCTGAGGCGTGAATGGCTACTCCAAGGGCACATGCCACGCCATACAGGATGCACAGCTGCAGGGTCGGACTCATCTCCATCATGGGCGGGGAGCAATTTCATACAGCTTTCTTCTTGTTCTCTAACATAAATTCGTTGGGATTTAGAAAACTAGGTGAAATCCAAGGAAGCTTCACAGAGGCAATATACAGTCTAACCAAGTTCCTTAAAGAAATCTTGCCCATAGGGAAAAATTAACATTACACTACACACATTACATGTGCATGAGAGTTTTCTAGAAAAACAGAGCAGATGGGATGTATGTGTATATATGCACAATACATTGTGTGTTTGTGTGTGTGTATTCATGTGTTTTATATATGCACATGGGTAAATATGTATATGTATAATATTAGGAAGAGAGAGAGAGATTCGTTTTAAAGAAATAATTCATATGATTGTGGATGTTGGGAAGTTTAGGGTAAAGCTGGCCAGAGGCTAGAAACCCAGAGAAGATGTGATGCTACTGTCCAAATCCAAAGGTTGCTTGGCCAAGTCCCAGGTCTCCTTCTCCAGGGGAAATTTGTACTTTTCTACTCAAGTTTCCAAGTAATTGGATAAGACGCACCTACTTTGTGAAGGACAATCTGCTCTGCTCAAAATCTATAGATGTAACCCCGTCTAAGAACTATCTTTACAGAAACATCTAGAATAATGTTTGTCCACATATCTAGGTGCTGTGGCCTAACCAAGATGAATCATAATACCAACCATCAGAGCATGATGGAGAAGTTATTTCACAACACACATGCTTAATTCTGCTCCTTTCATTCCTAATGTGTCTCACAGGCAGTGGGTTTCAGACTGAGCTTCACATGTAGTGGGAAAAGTGAGGGGATAGGCAATTCACAACTGAGATGAAGAAGTACGTATTTGCAGAACAGAAAGAGGAGGGAGTAAATATTCTTTGCTAATTTCTGATGGGTGCTGAGGCAGGAGATTCTTAGCCTAATTATAACGATCCGTGAATGCCATGTTGAAAAATTTAGGCTTGATGCAATTAGTAGTTGACAAGAATTAAGTGTTTCTATTTCTTTTCATCCCTTCCTTTTTCCCCCTAAGAAGACTGAGAGTGAAATGGAAAAATTTAGAAAGTCACGCGTGTCTGGGTCAGTCTGTATTGAAGGAAGAGAGGCCATAGTCCCAGGTACAGAAAATGTAGGCATATCCTGGATACACATTCTTATGGAGGATAGGAAAACTAATAGCACCAGCAAGAGGAAAGAACCCCTGTGTTCCTCAGCCCCATACCTAGGAAGTGGCCCAAGAAACCCCCATAAATAAGAAATTAGGGAATTCTCTGGTTGTTTGCTGCTTGTCAAGTCCTACACATCAGTACCTAACCTTTTCATGCCAATTACAGATCATCTCAAATAATTAAAAAGGGAAAGTCTAAACATTAATATTTTGTATTCAAAGGTCATGATATCTCCAGTCTCCTTTCCAAAGCTGGTGAGAGAGAACTTGCAGCTTCCCCCACCATAATGTCATAAAATCCAAAAAGAAATCACATTCCCTCTCAAAGTGCCAGGAACCAGAGCCTGTCCAGGATACGGCAGAGACCTTTGCCATGAATTCTTAGAGACCTTCGAGTTATGGCCATATTCACAGTCTCAGGATTGAGAAAGAGCAAAGACAAATGATGGGATCTACTCCCATCATTGTGCAGATGAGGGAACCAAAGTCTGGAGAGGGGTGTTTTTGTCTGTGTTACACACTCATTTCCAGAAGACTAGAACTTAGTTTTATTACTCTCTGTTAGATACTCAGTGTCTGACACTTTGCAGCAGAAAGGTGGTAGAGAGAACATGAGAGACCAGTGCCAGAAAGTCTCTGTTCAAAGGTACTTCCTTCAAAGGTGCAGAGCTGTGATAGACTTTTCAAGGTAAACTTTATTTTCGTGACAAAAGACAAGAAAGGTCATGCATCTTTGTGCATGGGAATAAGTTGCTATTCACAGGCAGATGCTGTAAAATGTGAGGAGTCTTACCTATAATTAAACAACTGCGTGTTTCTGTGTTTTGGCGTAGGTGGCATTTGGTAGCTACAAATAATAATATTTAAAATTTATTGAATACTTAATATATGGCAGGAGCTATTCTAAGCCCTTCAAAGGAATCAACTCAGTTAATCTTTGCAGCAATCCTATGACTTAGATACTATCAGTGTCCCTATTTTACTGATAAAGAAACTGAGGTGTTATAAGTTATTAATAGATCCTGGGTCTCATAGCTAGAAAATGGCAGAGCTGAAATTTATGACTCTGAGACAAGGATCTTAACTCCTACACCATGATGCCCATTTAGCTTCAGATATCTAGAGAAAATACCATCTGTGAAAAGCAGATCATCCATAAATAAAAGGTCTTTGGGTCTAGCACAGGCAAACATTGGAGTCCAAATAAAATACTAGTCAGAGGGCTCCAAGAAGAGATCACAGTGCAAGAAATATTGGCAAGAGGGGACACAAAGGAGGAAGGTTAACAATCTTATCTTGAGTTGGTGATAGAATCATGCCCTTGAAAGATGGATTGAATAATCCTGGAGGAACTATATCCCCAGGAGATTCCTGGAACAAAACACTCAAATACAGAGAAAGAAGATTAAAGTCCTTTCTAGGACTTTAGAAGGGCTACTATATTGGGTTTTTCCAAGATCCAGATCCTGTTCTTAGCCCTCGATATGCATTATATCATTCAAACTTCACAGCAAAACATCAGGCGAGTACTGCCAGTACCTCTATTATCTGAGGCTCAGAAAGTTCCATAAGATGAGCTTTACCAGCCACATAAGAGCTGAGTTGAGTCAATGAGTCATGGAGTCTCTGGGATTCCTCACCCTGATGTGAGGACTAGGCCCCAGAAGTGGACCAGGGTTGAGGGACTTCTCCGTTTTGAGGAGTAATCAAGCCTACAAAAATTGGGTGCCATGCAGGTGATGAATGGTCATGGGACTAATTGTGGTGATCATTTCACTGTGTATATAAATATTGAACTATTATGTTGTACACTGGAAATTAATATAATGTTATATACGAACTATACCTCCGTTAAAAAGGACTGGCACCATATATATCCTGGGAAGCATGGCAGATGGGATTCATTCTTTCACCTATATTGACCACTCACCATGTTCTAGGTACTGGGTATACAATGATGAACAGGAAGCAGGGGCTCCTGCCTTCCTAGAGCTTATAGTGTGACAGGAATCACTTGCAAGGGAAAGAGAAGAGAGATCTGGCACATCTCTGACTACCGATCTAGTATGGCAAAGCTGTTCCCTCAAACAACACTTTTTACACTATTCCGGGCTGGTGGGGGACCCTGCAGAGTGCCTGCTGACACATAAAAATGGCCTTCTACATTTCTGCTGACATGTCATCTGTATCTGATGGAGCAACATCTTCATTATGAAATTAGATGAAAATTCTGATGCACAGACTAATAGATAACATCCCACGCTCTTCTTCAGGAGCTGGAGCAACAGACACAGCAAAGAGCAAGGAACAGAGCCAGAAACCTGCCCCCACCCCATCCGATTCCATTTTCATACCCACCTGTCATCTCCCCACAAACGTCATTAGCTCACAGAGGGGATGGTGTCTCATTGCATTATCAGCCACCATCACAACAAAAGAGCTTTTTGTACTGAGGCTGCTGTGAAATTAGGGAACAACTAGATAAATTTTATACAAGAAGTTCCCTGGTGGGGTATTGCTCTCTGCACACCCAGAGCATGTGATTTCTAGTGCAAGACTGAGCAAACTTGCTATTTGGAAGTCTGTACATCGAGGCCACTGAAGATCGGAGAGATGAAAATTCTTCAAACTCTGAAGCCTGACACCCTGAAGACCCATGGATTCATTCTTTTCTACCCAGGAAGGGGACAGGAGTGGGTTACTCTTTGAAAAGACAGAGGACCTGGCTCTCTGTCTTTCCTTCATTATCCGTGGTTTACCCACAGGACACCTCTCTGCCATGCTGGCTCTGCCAGCCCCACAATTTCAACTTGATTGCTGCATGAGGGGCCAGTCCCAAACAAGCAGGGTACAGTGGAGCCAAGTGAATTTCTCCCTGTTGGTTTACTCCGCCATGGTTAAATTCTCCTTTCCTTCAATCTCTGCTGTCTACCTGTGTGTGCTAATGACCTCCACTATGAAAGCTATGAGCTCGCCTTGAATAAAGCCATAGCTGCATGCTCCCATGCTCCCAGCTGGCCAGGGAGAGAAATTTCCACCTGGGCTGAGAGGGCTGCTGGGTTTCCTTAGGCCATGTCGAATCCCCCAGACATTACATTCTTTGAGTCATCCTCTGCCCAGGTGTAAGGAGACCCTCTGCCCTTACCAGGGGTCAGGCAAAGGGAGCCTCTTAGCTGCTCTCAGCTGGGTTCTGTTTTTTAGCTGGTGAAGTAGACCACTCTCCAGTCCTGGGTTGAGTTATTTTTGCTTTTATTTGAGCTCTGTATCAAAAAGAATCCTTTCTAGGGATGCCTCTTGGGATTATAGAGTGAATGATGTTCATGTGGAACCCCTTTCTTACTAACTCAGTAGGGAAGCATTCCCTGTGGGGTTCTTGTTTGAGTGGCTGCTTCCTTTTCCCAGGTGTAGGGCTGTACTGGGGATTCAGATGGGATCCCTCCACTCCAAAGCAAAGGGGACAAAAAGAGCTCAGAGATGTTGAGGGATCCTTCCTGCAGAGATCTGGCCAGGACTCTGGGAGAGTCAAATTTTGTTATCAGCTATTTGGTTTTTCTAGCAAGGAGGAAGGGGCTCATATGGGCCCATGAGACTGGGTTTCTATGCCCCCTGAGGAGGGGCTCCCTGGGAATGTCTTCTGATCCTATAGTTTCCACCTGTCCTCCTTGAAGACACTAAGAACACTCATTTACAGAGTGCCTCTTTTTTGTTAGGCTCTTTCCTGCACATTATCTCATGTAATCCTCAGGATAAAGCTGCAAATGGACACAATTAGCTCCATTTTACAACTTGAGAACCCACGGCTTAGAGTAGTTAGGTTGACTGGCTAGGGAAATCTGCCCAATATAACTCCAAAGCTTCATTGGGCAACTGGGCCCTTTGATCTACCTTCTGTCTGTCCTCAACCTAGCCCCGTTTAGTCCCTAATTTTCTTCATCTCTCTTCACCCCTCTTAACACTTTAGGCTACAACCATAGCTATCTTCATCTAGGGCTTTCTTTTATCTCTCCCGTATCCTTCCATCTCACCCCAAGGGAGCTGCTTCCCTCTTGACCAGCCTGAAACCAAGCTACAGATGTTACATCTGAAGCCAGCTTTCTTCTTCATTTTAAAGACACATCCTCAGCTTCCACTGACCTGGCAAACCTCTGATAGTCAACACTTACTCCCTAACACTGACATTCTTTCCTTCTCTCTGGGATTAGCCACATGGTGGCTGAGCATTTGGGATTAAGGGAAATTTGTCTTTGTTGGCTGGTAGGAGATTTGGGATTAACATCTGACAACAGAGAAGAATTTCAGTTGTGGGTTACTGACATGTCAAGGATACTGTTGAGATGTGGACCCTTTTTTCCAAGTCCCAAAGAGAAACTTATTTTGTTTTTGATATGTCAGATAGCTGTGCCTCAGTAGCCATGTACATTACATGAGACATGTATCTATACAGGCTCCTGCTATAATAGACCGCATTCCACTACGGAAAACAGAAACACAAGTTCATAGACTTAACTATAGAGCATGAGGTCCAGAGATAAGCAGGCTCCATGAAGAGCAGCTCTGTGATGTCTCTGGGCGATTTCTACTTTCAGATCACAGACCAGACCCTCCTATGGTTGCTCCACTGTGTAGGAGGAGCTGGTGAATGTAGTTCTTGGGCCCATTGTTACCCTAAACCAACTCAGGGATAGTTGAGTAAGGATGAGATGGAGAACATGTACTAGGTAGATAACAGGCAGATATCTTCTGCTGTGTAGATGTTTTCTAGGATAGAGAAGAAGCTGTTTGAAGGAAACTCTAACACTCTGGACTGTTCTTAAGGATAGAGCCCTCACACTGTCTATCACAAGGGTCTCTTGACAGTGGCTCCTCCTTACCTCTCATCTCATCAATCAGTCATCCACTGCTCCTCAAGACATCTGTGTTGTTCAACTGTAGTTTTTACAGTTAGGGGAGGATTATTAATTTCGTCTATTATATAAAGAATTCACAGTAGTGGTAGAGGTATTAAAATTAGTATGACAGTAGGTAGAATAGTTCAAAATGGATCATGTTTTTTGTAAAAATTCCAGTGAGTCGTCATTTCTAACAAAATGAAACCCAAACTCCCCAGAAAGCCATATAAGGTTCTTCTTTCCAGTTTCATGGCCCACCATTCCTCAGACATTTCTCGCTTTTTAAAAAACAACCTATGATGGTGGGACACCTGGCTGGCTCAGTTGGTAGAATATATTACCCTTGTTCTCAGAATCATGAGTTCCAGCCCCACATTAAGCATGGAGCCTACTCAAAAACAAAAACAAAAACAAAAGCACAAAAGAACAACTTTAAACAAATTTCCATTTCTTTCTTCTTCCTGTACTTTGCTAGAAATAATCTGATCCTTCTTCCCCAACTGGCAACTTGGTACCTATCCTACAAAACCTACAAAGCCCATCTCATCTGCTAAGTGTTCTTTAACTCCCTTGATCCTCATCTCCAAAAGCTCAGACTTGCTAGATATCACAATCATAACTCCTACCATGCTGCTGATAATTTGTATACATATCTGTCTCCTCTGGGATGTGAACACAGGCTCTTACACAACATTGTTGCAATTGTATCTAATACCTTATTTGTTACATTGTATTTACTCATTAGATCATTATAATAGCCCTATTCTGCCACTTTATATGAAGATGGTACTATTATTGTTAGCCCCATTTTGCATATGAGAAAACTAGCGCAGAAAGAAAGTAACATGCTACACTTATACCATCACAAGGGAAAGAGTTTTGATTGGAAGCTTAGCTTCTGGTTCTGGTGCCTAGACTTGCAGTCATTGCTCAACACTGCTTCCTGGTAATGTTTCTGATTAAAGAATGAGTGAGACCATAGATATTGTCCAGCCTGTTTGGAAAGGGTATTTTATACTGTAGGGAAATGCGCAGTTCATTCCCCTCCAGCTTATGACTCACTTTTGATCCATCTGCCAGTCGAGTTCTCCCGCCTTAGGCAGTGAGCCTGGCACAGGTGGGGGCTGCCCTTCTTTGGGTTCAGCTCCAGGTTCAGACCCCTCAGGTTGAAGGTCACACTGCAGCATCCTGACATGGTGCCATATGATGCCTGCGCTCCTCCTCCCTCCCTGTCTGCCCAGGCGCAGCTCCCCACCCCCCCACCTACCCCTTCCACTTTCCTGTCACAGATGTAAAATTCACGCAGCCATCTCTGACGCTGCTAACCACAGGCATTCAGGAACAGTCTTGCTCCAAATCCTGCCTCCTATTTTCATATTTCCTGTGGCGTTTTATAGAAATAGCAGAACAATTGCTCATCCACAGGGGGTAAAGAGAACAGGATTTTATATAATTAAATGTTAAAGTGACAAAGTTTTCAGCCTATGGGGGAAGTAGCGGGAAGGGAATGTGGGATGCGGATGGTCCGGAGTGAAGGAGAAGCCTGGGCTGTGCATCAGTGATGCAGCATCCAGTTTTAATTCCCTCTCTCTCTCTCTCTCTCTCTCTCTTTTTTATCTGTGACAAGGACAGTGGACATAATTTGTGCCTTTCATTCTGCCCCTCCTTCTATCAAGTTTTAGCAGCATGCTCCAAGTGGTGATGGATCTCTGCCTAAGGCTGTTTGGCATCACCTTCTTCCAGAGGGACCTCTGGATTTTAGAATTGTTGATAATTTCTTTCTATCTTTTGCATTTGTGTAAGAGAAAAAAAAAAAGGTAGCTCATCTCCCAAAAGAAACATTCTTAACATGATAACGGACAGAGAACAGAAACATCTGTCTGTACCAAGCATGCTCAGAGTTTCCCCATAAACACAGGTTTCCATGAAAACCAAACAAAGGAACATAAGAGAAAGGCCAGACACATTCCACTTCAGCTCCCAGATGTAAATGAGTCTGATGGCCTCATTCCTTTTAAGGGCAGGGGACCAGAGGATGAGCCAGGCCCCCAAGTCTGCACCCAGCCTGCACCCAGGGCCAGCCTCACACGTGGCCTCCTTCCCGCATGCTCTGGCACACACGTACACACTCTCTAGCCATTCGTTCCTTTGATGTGTACTAAGTAAAACATAATTACCCACTTTTTCACATCGCATGTGACTTTGACGACCCAGTGTGTGGGCTTTTTTAAAAAATGCATTAGAAGGTCCTCAAGGGGAAACTGTGTTCCTTTAGGGATTTGTTTCAGGACTTGGATGTGGCTCTAAATAGCAGAATCACTAGAACCAGTTCTCCCAGTAAGGGGCAGCTGCTTCTTCCCCACTGCCTATCACCTACAAAAATTAGAAAGGACAGAAAAGGGAAAAACAGAATGGGGAAGGGCATGGAGAGGCACACCCATAAGGCCTTAATGAAGAAGACGGGGAGCACGGGAAGGGAAACAATGAGGCAGGAGCACACTGTAATACACCACTTTCACATGACATTTTTTTTTTTTTTTCAAAACCAACGTGTATGTCTCTGCAGGAATCCTCTCACTACACCTTCCAAGCATCCTACTTAAGCATGCATTTGTACTTTCCCCAAATCCCTGAACTCAAAGTCTCATTTCTCTTGCTCACACAGACTCTTCCTTCCCAGATATGCAAAACTCATCCCTCCTAGATCAAGCAGCCCTTACCCCTCTTCACTGGTACCCTCCTCCCTGCCCCTGTTCCACTTTCAAAGGATGGGTGCTGGCTACACACCTGCATTTTCACACATGCACACACACTCATATACACATAGGCACATGTAGACACGCATGTAGACATCTCTCTCTCTCTCTCTCTCTCTCTCTCACACACACACACACACACACACACACACACACACACTGCAGCCTGACCCTCAACACCTTCACTTATTTATGGACACACACCATACCCCCTTGAAACAGCTTCTTATAGACATTTCAAGCCTCTAAATGCTGTCAGGCATCAGGCTGTGAGTTTCCTTAAACGCAAAGCCTACTCATTACTGCAATTAATTGGCATTGCTGCACTAATCATAAGGCATTCCACCTGTAATAAAAGTGCAGAGGGAGAGCTAATGGGAGCTGAGCCATTATGTGGGGTTTACAGTGGAGGATATAAGAAAGCCATAGCATTTTCATTTTTTTTTTAAAGCCAGGATGCACTGTTTGATTTATATTAGCAATTTTCAATCATCTTTTATTAGTGCTAGATTGATTTTCTGTTCATATTTTTTAATGCATTAAAACATAATAATCTGAATAACTTTCATCTCTGGTCAGCTGTTTAAAGACATCACCACCCAATTGCTTATTAAGAAGCTTGAATGAGCCCCTCATGAAAACCCCTTTGGATGGGAGCAGACGTGTGCTTAATGAAATGGTTAATTCTAAAATGAAGTTGTGTTGAGGATTCAGTATCAGTTGTCTATGTCTCTGGGTGGTCCCCCCTCAGAGATGGGATGGAAGATCTCAGGGAGTTTTCAGAATGGTTGATTCAGCCTTTCATTCTGGCCTCATTCCAGGCAAGTACTTTGAGAAGACAAGGGTGCAAATGAATTCCATTTCTAATTTGCCTGGCTGTGTGAACTTGTCTCAAATGTGTAAGCTCTCCACAGCTCTGTTTCCTCATCTATAAAATGAGAATATTGATTGAGGTAATTTCTATGGGCCTTTTCAGGTCTAAAGCAAATTGATCTAATGAAAAACAAACACCGTCCTAACGGTGGGTTTATTTATCTTTTGTGGGGGAAGATGCCGTGTGTTTATATCCAACTCTGACACAAGGCGATATGTTTTACATGGTAGAGAAGATACAAAACATGGTAAGAATTCAGAAGTAGAAGATCACTTCTCATTGGAATAAGCAGAGAGGATTCCATGGAAGAGATGACATCTAAGCTGTGCCCTGGGGGGTGAGTGTTTCGATGACAGACTGGGTGTCTGACACGCCTTGAAATGGCAACGTTGCACCCCTGGGAAAGAAGGAAAGGTAATCTGAAAGGTACAGTGTCTGGAATTATAACGAAAAAGGCCCTCTCAAGGAGGAGAGTATTTCAGGGGGCCACACACTGCCACAGATCCAGAGTCTAACCGGTACATGCTGAGGAAATCCTGACGTGGATATCAGGTCTCTGGTCCTTCTGATGGGCCCTGCTGGATCTGTCAATGGCCATCTGGGAAACCTCCCCACTGTGCTCTTCATGGTAGGAATTGGATTCGTGTTCCCCAAGCCTGTGGGATCTATAAATCTTGCTTATTGTTCTGTGGACAATAAATGCTGCTTTTCCAGAAACTCCGAAGTGACACCCTGGAGATGAATGACAGGCCTCTCACATTTCTCAGATATTTGGACTGTCTTCCCTTGCTTTCTCTGCATCACGTGCTTTCACTGGCCTTCTTCTTAACCACAGTTCTGGTTCTTGTACCATCTGCTCCTGAGTTGTGGCCTTCCACTTCTCCTTCATAAATTATCTCCATTATCTTGTCTGGGGCTCCTCATATGCCCCATGAACCCTGACACAGGAAGTGTTCCTCAAGGGAGGAAGATAGATTCTTGAAGCTGTTAAACTGCAGTGAAGTAAAATGAGTCTTGAATTTTGAGTTTAAACATTGAATGTAAGATCTAGATCTTCCCCATTGCACCACGGTCACCTTGTGTTTCAAATATGATCCTTTGTTAACTCATCTGTCAAATGGGCACAATGGTTCTTCCAGACAGGGCATTTAGGAGAAAATCAAATTACATGACAAATACAATTTATTTTGCCAATATTTTAACTGTACAGAGAGAAATAATCTTTATCATTTTAAAAAGAGTTAAAAAGAGTCATTCCATAAAGAAAATTAACATATGTGATTTAAAATTATGTGTATATATTGGGGGTACCCGGGAGGCTCAATTGATTAAGCGTCTGATGCTTGATTTCAGCTCAGGTCATGATCTCAGGGTTGTTAGTAAGCTTGAGATTCTCTCTCTCTCTTTCTCTCTTCCCCTATCCCTCTACCCCTCCCCCCCTCACAACTGTCTCTAAATAAATAAAGAAATAAAATCTTAAAAGAAATTATGTGTGTGTATCACATATCTTCTCTCAAGCAGAGTATAATTTACTTTACAGTCTGGGAATGCTGACCAGTTTCTAACTGAAGTCCGTATATGGTGCTTCTTCACTTATTTCCCTCCATGCCTTTTCTACTGATATGGAGTTCCTGCAATGCTTCTGCTGGGCATTTGGCAGCATAGCTGTCTCAAAGGGTGACCATGTCCTGTCCTCTGGGCGAGCACACTTTGGTGATGGAGGCAATTGAAGGGTCCTGTTTGGCAATTGACAGGGTAGTTTGCCCTCCACTCAAGGAGCGGATCACACTGTGGACAGGACCCATGGAGAGTGCTTTGCCCTTGCCCCGGACTGTCAGTTGCCATCAGGCCAGCGCTCTCCTCCAAGAAGCAAGAGTATCTTTCTCCTGAAGGCTGCAACTTCTCACTGCAGGTGGCCCACAGCAGGGGCACCAGCCTGCCTCAGTCCACCAGGTCAGTGCTTCTGCCTCCAGACAGGAAACCTTTCTCCAGCCCGCCCGCTGTTCATTCCCTGAGAACCATCTCTCACATCCTTTCTCTCCCCCAAGGCAGAGCTCCAGTGTCATTTTTGGAGCTTAGAAGTCACTTTGAACCTTTGAGTTCTATGATAGAAGATTCCTCCTTGTCTGAGAGGATACAGGAAGGCAGAAAAAGCCAAGAACACGAGAGAAGGACAACATATTTGTCCAAAACTGAGGATGTGGACAGTATGGTATTGGCTATTTGTAGGAATTTAGAGTGGGGTTAAGGTTTTAAAAACCTTTAAAAACCCCTTCAGGGGCTTGATTGTTCAGGTGAAGGCCCTTTGAAATCACATCACTGCTGGTCTAAAATACATTTGAAAGTGTGAATGCTGGAGGAGGAAAGGGGGAGCCAGAAGCCCACTTGTGCAAATATAGGGACATAAATGACTCAGTTTCCTTTTCTGTGAAGAAGATAATGATGCTGAGTTGCTTTGCTGGCAGATCAGCTAATGGGTGGGTGTTGTGTTAATTAACGGCATAAGGAATTGCAAAAGCATAAAAACTTAAGAATCCTGGCATGCTATGATTTTGAGCGCATTAACCAGCCTGCGTATGCCAGTGTTTACAAAAGTGAGGGCATCAGAGAAAGCCAGCAGTGGAAAGCAGAAGGCACATGCACAAAGAGCAAAAGCAGCTCAGGGCTGAGTAAACGAATCTGAAGTTGAGTGCCATACTCCTAAAGTTGACAGATTTTTCCCGGTCAAATGGAGCTGTAATATTTTGGATGCTTTTGGGGGCAAATAACTGAATCCTTATTAATGGAGGCTTAGAAAATTAGGACATTGAAGAAGCCTAGAGGTATGGTATCCAAAAGCTCAGCAACAGTCCCTGCAATCCAGAGCCTCACAGGTAGTCTTCCTCATGATTGAGATGCTGGATCTTGATGACTGCCTTTGTCCACCCCGTGCACCATCAGCTGATTGTGGTCAAAGTCAGGTTCGTGCTGGTCTGAAAGAATGCACCTCCTTCTTCTTGGTTAGGGAAGGATATCCAGCCCATCTAATGTGTAGAGTGATCATCCATGGTTGCAAAATTGGGAGACAGGAAAGTGAATATCTGGCATTTTTAGCCTCTGTCATGGGAAGCAGACTCTGCCAGAAGAAAAGAAAGGAAGGGAGAATAAAAGAATTTTATACAGATTTCAGCACCTAGCATCTTTGCAAACAATCGACTTGTAGATAAAAATCTGGGATTTGTCAGAAACTCTTCACTCTGCAAACATTGGAGACAATTGCGCAGCTTCTCTCCAATGGCCAATGATATGCTTGCCTAATTCCTTTGTCCGCAGTCCCTGCCCCAGTGTGTGCTCAGGCTGCAAAGCTTTGGCTTTGTAGTGCTTCCTCCCACCAGTGGGTCATCCCCAACAGCAGGCCCTCCAGGATATGCACGTGGTGCTTGCCTTGTAGATTGGATTCCTCTATTGTGGCCCTGGTGTGCATCACAGAGTATGTGAAAGAGAGCTTGGGCACAGCCAGCAGCTTTGCATTCCTGTGAGGTTTACTTGCTTTGCAAAACCGGACATGGTTAAAATATGTATATGGCAGTCGTGCAAGCCATTACTGAGCTCCTGTTTGGCCCTGAAAGGAATGGGGCAGTTCTATGGGAAGAAACAGGCAGAAGGCCTATTGGGAAATTAGTCAGATGTCCAGCGACACTGCCTAACCCACAGGCTTCCATCTGCTTGCACCCTTCCCTTCCAAACCAAGCACCACTCGTGCCTTCAGTAAACCCACTGGCCATTCTCTCACTCTTCTCAAATTGCAAACCAGCCACCGCATCCGCAAAGGTTTCTTCCCTATTAGACCAGAGCAGCATATGAAAGTTGTTCCTTCTCCTCCCTCTTTCCTGATGAATTTTTCATCATTAAAGGGAAAATGTCATTTTGGTGACAGATATTAGTATGATTGGTGTCAGGAATGAATCTTCCTTTCTCTGTCAGCCTTGCTTCACACAATCCTAAGACAATGTTCTGTTAAAAGGCCACTTCCATTTCCAACTCAAGGAGCGTGCGAGAAGGGCAGGCGTTGCCTGTGATGGATGGGTTCAGTCAAGGCTGGAGCAGTGCCAGGGAGCGCAGCTGGAGCCTGACCCTTCCAGCACCAGGAGAGCCAGAGGAGGTTTCTGGGAAACCCGTGTCTTATTTCTGGCTAAATTCTGTTGGGAGCATAGTCTTAAAAAGGGGGAAACCTACAGCTCTATTTGGTAAGAAGGCTTTAAGGGAGAGATTTGCCATCATCGGTGGCATACAGAGTGATACAAATCTGAACATTTACATTGGAGAGCTGACCTAGAAATGGAAATTTTTGTTTTCTTTCAGCATAAATGTAGGCCAGCCTCTCTAGATGTTTTTCTAGGTGCAGTTCTGAGCCCCGCATGAGCTGGAGGTAATAATATGTTCCCCTCTACATCATGCCTCATTCGATGCTCTGCATAAAATAACCTTTCAGAACTCACTTAGAGCTCAATTTTCTCATGCGTAAAATAAAGATAGTAGTACCTAGTCTATCTCTCTCCGTTACTGAGAGGCCAGTTCCATCTAATGAACTAAGATTCTGGGCCACATACTTTGCCAAGCCTTGGGCTGGTATGAAATGAACAAGAAGTGGTACCTGCCTTCAGAGAGCTTAGATGAGTTCAGACAAATATACAAACATTTATGTTATAAATATCTTTATTATATGATATGCATATAATATAATATATGTCCTGAAAAAAGATTTGATTTTTACCTAAAGGGGAAGATGAGCAGGGGGAACATCAGTAAAAGCAATGTTTCATGAAGGAAATTAAATTCTAACTGGTCCTTGAAGTCCTGGTGGGATTTAGAAAACTGTGGATGGAAGGGATGGGAATTCTGATGGAGCCAAACGGTCAAGTGTCTGAGATACATAGAGAAGTGAAGAATCAGGGGATGATGGATGAGGGGAGAGGTGGGGCTGCAACAGGGACTAAGCCTAGAAAGTTGGCTTGCGATACTTCTAGGGGTCTTGATTGCCAAACTTGGGAACTTGAGCTATATGTCATAGGAAGGAAACACTTAACAAACATTACTGAGCTGCGCTTTGGAAAGATAGAGCTCACTTCTGTGTATGGGATTGTTTATAACAAGAGATGTCTACTTTTCCTGGCCCAAATCTTAATTTTAAAATATTTTGTCACATCCTTATTCCTATGCAAAATTAAGTTCATGGATAAAATAAGCTACTTATACACTTTCTTTAAAAAATGGCTTGTATAATGTCCTAAATGGATCTACGAGAGAAATTAGTGGAAAGTGATTGATAATCAAATAAGCATAAAATACATCTTTAGGACTCGGCAATACCACAGGATGTGATGAAGTGTGGATGCCTGTGTTCCGGTATAGGCAGTCTGTGAATGTGATGGCTACAGTGGAGAAAAGAGGGGTTAGAACTGGTGACTCAAATCCCATGAGAAGCGATGCTGCTGATCATGAGATTTTTTAAACTGGTGATTGTTCAAGCTAATGAACAAATCAAAGCACTCTCTTCTCTGAGCTTACGGGTAGTTTCATTCCTGGAGGATTAGGGAGCATTAAAACTTTGCAAAAATGTTCTGTTTATATAGCAAATGGAGTACATCCTAGGCTTAGATTTAAAAAAAAGAAAGAGATTTGGCTCATCTCAGCGCCTGCACATCTGTGACTGAATATCCTGTGCATCGCTGAATGTCCAGCTTCCCAGGCCCCCATGCACTAAGTGGCAGCAGTGTCCCTATAATTATGGTGACCGCCAATATCCTCTCCCCCCAACCATTTTGCCACCCCCTAAGGAGACTACCCTGCCCCTGTGAGGAAGCATCAGGTAGAAGCAGGGTTGGGGGCAGAAAGATGAGTTAAGATTTAATTAAAATAGTAGAGGAAAGAAATGAGGGTAGCCTTAGTAGTTAGTGGAGTCCAGAAAGAGGGAGGAGGGATGCAGGAGACGTGCGCACACAGGTGAGATAAGGGATGTAAATGTCCTCGGTAAAGTTTAAAGCGCTATGCAAATATTGTTGCTCTTAGAGCTAAATGTCATTATATTCACTTCATAGAACGGAAATCTGAAGCACTAAAATGGTGCAGTGACTTTTCCAAAGACATAGAACAGGTCAGGAATTGCATTAGACACCGAATGCCTCAGACCTACATTTTCACTATAATTACGGATGCAAAGGAGCTTCCACTCAGCGTGGAGAATTATAAGCAGAGAACTGGAGCAGAGCAAATACAAAGATGGAAACAACTTGCGGAAATAGTCAAATTCCAAGGGCTCTTTTTAGTGCCTCCTTATTTCATGGAGTACCTGGAAAACTAGGATTCCAAGCAACAATCAAAAT
Source organism: Meles meles (assembly GCF_922984935.1). NCBI lineage: Eukaryota > Metazoa > Chordata > Mammalia > Carnivora > Mustelidae > Meles > Meles meles. The sequence goes on along the minus strand of NC_060073.1, from coordinate 92,528,711 downwards.
TCTACCATCCACCCACTTCCATGTTTGCTTATGCCCCTAAATATTCATTAGTAACATTTAAGACAGAAAAAGAGATAATTACAAGGAGAGGTTTTTTTTTCAAGATATTAAAGGTTAACAGGATTCTTGGCATATGTGTCCTGTCAATTTCCATGTAATTATGCTCAATTCCCAGAATTCAGAGTCGAAGTCCCTGTGCCTGCTAATGCTTAAAGACGGTATCCTTGGAAAATAATTTATAAGATCGTTTCTCAAATTTTTCAGGTTCAAACCAAGTACTTTGGCTAATGGTCTGATTATTATTAATGCTATTCTTGCATGAAGTGTCCTAGGAGGTCATAAGTTGGTTGTAGGGATTAGAGTAGATTTTTATGAGTGTAGTGAGCTAGCTTTCCCAAGAGCAAAAGGAGTACACGGAAAATATTTATAAAACCTGATTTATAAGCTTCTCTTACTTTGGCCTGATAAATAACAACAACATGGAAAGGGCAACTCAGTTCCTTGAAACCCTACTGTCCCTTGGAGAAAAGAAAGGGGTTTGGTAGAGTGTCTGTGCAGCAGAAGGAACAATTAAATGGCCGCATGGAAAAATATTGAGACTTTAAAGTCTAGATGTTTTTACATGTTTATTCATTCAATCACCCATCTTACATTGATTTATTATTGTCTATATTTTACCTTGTTCTGTGCTGAGATAGAGTGATTATGAATAAGACACTGTCTACTTTTCTGTTCTCTTATAATCTTGCACTTTTCCTTTGTAATATGTATTCCACTTGTCATCCATTGATTATCTGTACTATTATTTCTAATGTTCATCTTTGCAGCAGACTGAAGCCTTGGGGGCTTGCCCAAGAGCCTCACAGACTCTGTTGTATCACACCACCTACCTTGCAAAGATCCATGGCATAAATGTAAGAAGGCTGCTTTCACATCAGCTGGTTAATCGGAAACAATTTTCCAACAAACTTTTTGAATCTTGATTTGGGGGAAACTATTCTAGAGCCCTTCTGGCCTTGGGCTTCCTGTATCTCTGGAGCACTGGAGCCCCGTGCATATTTGCAGCTGTGTCCAGGAAATGAAAGTGACTAACAGAGTTCCCCAAATGAAGTTGTAGTGAAGCAAATCACAGGGAGCATAAGCTGGGCACATAGCCTTCAACATCTATTGTTTTGGACTATGGCTGTCACAGTGATCGCCCACCACAGTGAAAAATGAAGAGTTATATGTAAAACTGATTGCTCCTCATCATATCCTGGAAGGTAGCTCACATAGGGAAACAATGAAGTGGAGAGAAAAGGCCACAGGACCAAGAGTTTAAAGATGTATTGTAACCCAGTTCTGGTTGTGGGAAGTCGAGTCTTCAGAAGGAGGGAGTCAAGGGAGCCAAGATGCGTGGAGTACGTCTGGAAACAATGTTCAAGGAAAGAGTGAGTGCTGGTAGAACAGGTGTCCTAAGACCAAGACGTTGTTAAGAATATAAGTCAGGAGTCAGACATGAAGGGAATAACCATCGGAGAGAAGGATAAGAACAGAAGGCAGTCTGATGAACTTTTCCCCTGCTCATGGTTCACTTTGCACACAAACCACACACACACTTTCTTGCAGCATTTTAAATGTCCTCACACTGAGTAGACACAGATATGCTAGAATGGGTATGTAAGGTGTGCAGGAGGAAAGGACAAGCATAATCCCATTGTCTCCAATGCTGTGGACAATAGAATTACTGAGTAGAAGAGAACATGACATTAGAAAGGTCACATAGGTCACATCAATTCAGATGTCCTAGTTACCTGTTTTCGACATTGGCAGTTTTGCATGGGAATCCAGCTTCAAAGGTTAGAGATATACATCAGACACCCCTAACCTAATAAACCAGTATACGTCTGTCACCCATTAATTTATCCCCAGCCTTCCCTTATCCTATTTAGATACTATTTCTGCCTGTATAACCTTTTATACAGACATGCTTGTCTTTATCCTTGAACTTCCATCTTTCAATCTCTGGGGGTGCTTTGGGTTTTTTAATTTCCAGCTAGAGTTTGGTCATTAAGTCATGTCCACCCTAACTTTACAGTTCATGAATACCAAATGCCAGAAAATCTTTTTAACTTTTGAATTTTTCCCAGCTCTACTATTCACTTAATTTCACCAAATACTTATCACTATTAAGTGCCAAGTATTGTGTTAGGCCTCAGGAATATAACAGAGGAAATGACAGAGGAAAAGACAGAGGAAAAGAGTTTAAATGATTAAAAGGATTGTGAATACTACAACTCCTGATGCAATGAGCTTTTACCCTCTTCCAATGGAACAGTTACAGTCAGGTATTTAGGGGGAAGTTAAAAGTTATAAGGATGAATAGAACTTAGCCAGGAAAATGCAGGGGCAGTATCCTAGGCAGGAATTCATCATGGGCAAAAGCCCAGAGTTGAGAAGGAGGGACCTGTGCTAGATCAAAATAAGACCAGATTAAAATAAAGACTGTTGTGGCTCGATAAAGGAAGATGTGACATGAGATAAAGGGGAAAACAGAAGGCACATCGGGAGGTTCTCGTTGGGTTTTGGGCCACCTGGGAGGCTCAGTCAGTTAAGCTTCTGACTCTTAATTTCAGCTCAGGTCATGATCTCAGGGTCATGGGATCTAGCCCCGTGCTGGGTTCTGTGCTTAGCGTAGAGTCTGCTTGCCCCTCCCCCTCCACTCCTCCTCCCACTTCTGCTCTCTCAATAAATAAATAAATAAAATCTTTAAAAAATTAAAAAATATGTGGGGCTCTATTTAAATTACTTCATGAAGCCACGAAAGATTGAATCAGCAGACTGACATGGTCATATTTTCAGGAATACTTTATTTCCCATTTTTAGCTTGAAATAAATCTGACAAGAGCAACTGAAAGAAATCCATGTAAGAGAGAGGCTCACCATTCTGGAGAAGACAATAAGGAGGGATGATGGCTTAGGCCTGGGGTGGGCAGCTGAGGCTGAGTGAGGTGGCCAGATATGAAAGATATTTCAAAGAAGAAGCCAGGAGAGGGAGAAGGATTGATTGGATTATGTGAGAGTGGGCAGCTGGGAGGGAGAAGATATTGAAAGTGACTCCTGGTGTCTGACTTCAGAAACCAGGCACAGGAGGTTCATCTGTTATTTGTGAGCTATAATAATAACTGCTAGAAGTAATATTGAAGAATTTATACACAGTAATTTTGAATAAATGTAGTATCTCTTTCTTTGTTTCTATTTTTCGCAATATGCTTCTAATAGGTTTCATAAAATGTGTGACTCACCATTTTTTTTCTTTTTCTTTTCTTCTTTTTTAATTTTTTTTAAAGATTTTATTTAGTTATTTGACAGACAGAGATCACAAGGAGACAAAGAAGCAGGCAGAGAGAGAGAAGGGGAAGCAGACTCCCCGCTGAGCAGAGAGCCCGATGCGGGGCTCAATGCGGGACCCTGAGACCATGACCTGAGCTGAAGGCAGAGGCTTAACACACTGGGCCACCCAGGCGCCCCTTTTCTTCTTTTTTTAATACTCTGATATCTGCAGGCAGTATTCAACAGTATCATACTCCAAAATGTGTTGTAAGACTTGTAGTTTGGGAGCCACTGGCCATGACTATTTCCAACGAGTTTTTTTCTGGATTGTAAAAGAAGAACCACTAGCCCCCATTTGTGGCATCTGTACTGAATGCCAGGGTTTTCAATGGGTACTTTACAAATACCATCTCGTTTAACCCTCATAGCAAGTATATGAGGTAGGAGATGGTCATATTTAATAGAGGAGATAATTGAGTCTCTAAGAGGTAAGAAAATCATCCAGGGTGAATCTCATAATTCAAAGAGCTCAGCCTTCAAGCCAAAGCTGTTTACCTCAACATCCATGTTCCATTCACTCCTGATGGCTGTTTCTAATTCCACTTCCCAGAGTCCAGCATCTTAGAAGCACACTTTATTTTTATTTATTTATTTATTTATTTATTTATTTATTTATGTGTTTGTTTGTTTATAGAGGACGGAACGGAAGGGCAAAGGGAGAGGGAGAGAGAATCTTAAGCAGGCTCCAAGTCTAGCTCAGAGCCTGATGTGGGGGCTCTAGTTCACAACTCGGAGATTATGACCTGAGCTGAAATTAGGAGTTGGTTGTTTAACCACTGAGCCACCCACGTGTCCCTTAGAAGCACACTTTAGATGTTTTCTCCTAAAATATGTTTTATTGCATTTGTCCACTTTTCTGCACACTTACATAGCTTTGTGGATTGTTTGCAGCTCATCCATGTCAACTGCAGATTTAATCACTTAAGGGAACTTAATACCTTCTGCAAACTTGGTTGAGTTATCTATGAATTCCCTTTGACGTTATTGATAAAAATACTACATTTCATTGGTCTCAGCAATGATCGTGTGGGGCACCTGGAATTAAAACTTCTCCATATAGAAACATGTCAATCCATTCTTGATTTGTGCCTTAGCTTTAAGCTAATCTTCCACCTTTGAAAAAGAAGATTGTCTCCTCATTACGCATTTGTTTTTAACGCATCTTTGATCTTGACACCTTGTCAAAACTGTTGTGAAAACTTAGGTAAATTATTTTCACGTGTTATCCCTTATTCACATGTACACTCAAAACATTTGTCTGTTCTTTTTCACCCAAGTTCAGTGCTACCTGTGAACCAGGTAAGTCCACTCTTCCAAACCATTCACAAGTGGCTCTGTTTCCCTAACTACAGCACTCCTTAGGAGCTTTTTGGCAAACCAGAGGAAGGTGTACAAAAGGTTTAGGGAAAACATTTCCTTCTAGGAGGGAAAGACTGCGTCTACTCTCAGGTTAGGAGGAATGAAATGTTCTCACTTCAGCCTTCATTACTTCACTGTGAAAGTTCCCAAACTCCTAATGGTAATGCATAAAGATAGGCAGATAAAGTAAAATTCAGGATGATGAAAAAGCCTATAGAAATGTGTTCAATTATCTCTTGAATCTCTAAGACTGAATAAAATAAAGAATAAAGATGCTTTGGGTGTGGAGGATTTTTTTTTTTAATTGAAGACACTATACAGATGACGTGGTGTCTTTAGATTAACTTGATAGTGGCTGATGTAAAGAAGGAAAAATGAAGTGGGATGGTTTGTGTATTAGTTGAGTTAGATACCAAAAGAAGAATATCTTCCACAGACAGAGCAAATGCAAGCCTCCCTCAAGTAAATAGTTCAGAATGCATTTATTCCTCTTAAAAATGTGTAGGATGGGGACACCTGGGTGGCTCAATTGCTAAACATTTGCCTTCGACTCAGATTATGACCCCGGGTCCTGGGAATGAGCCCAGCATCAGGCTCACTGCTCAGTGGGAAGCCTGCTTCTCCCTCTCCAGTTCTCCCTGCTTGAGCTATCTCTCTCTGTGTCAAATAAATAGAATAAAATCTTAAAAAAAAATTGTGGGCTAGCTTCCAATCCTCCCACCTTTTCCTCATCCACGCCCCTATATTCCTCTACTAACCCATGTCCCTCTTCTGTTCCATCTCTCTCTCTCCACCACCAGGGCCCTGTAAGGCAGTGAGGACTTCACAAATTGAACTCAGGGACTTAAACCTTTAGAAACTTTTGGGTGAATTATTTTAATCTCCATCACGTCCCACTTCTTGAGGAAAGTTAACTCAGCTTGAACACTAACCCATCTGATTAGGTGTTTCTTTTTAATCCACAGGTTGCTCTAGTGAATGCACTTGCTGAAACCAGCGAGTGAGTGAGTGAGTGTGTGGATGTGTGTGTGTGTGTGTGATGTAGCAATGTTGTAAATGTGTTACAGTCAAAGCAAAATAACATCCCAGAAGTTCAGCCAGGACCACATTTATAATAAAAAAATATTGATTGATCTTAGGCATAGCAAAGATCAGTTCTACCCAATTACACTCTCGCTGCCCCTTCTAAAGCAGTGTGACTCAGGGACTATTTCACAGCTCTTGGTCTTGTATATACAACAGATATCATAAAATGGTCTTTGTGACACAGAAGATATATGTAACATTTATATGTATATATTTGCATGTATGCATCGATATGTGTGTATGTAGAATTTGCCAAGTATCCTAAAGGGTTATCCTAAGAAACTCAGGAGAGATTGAGACAGAAACACAGCAAAATGAATCTCATATATGAAGTCCAGAGGGGGAAAAGAATTCTAACAGCAAGGAAAGAAAACCAGAGAGAGGAATTAAAAATAAAAGGAAGAGGAGGGATAGAGATAAAGGAAACACACAACAAGCAGAGATGGGGAAAATAGGCCACCCCCAAAAGTCAAAAGACACAGGGTATAAAACTTCCTAGTTGAGTTGACCTCTAAGACCCTTCAAACCACGATATTCTAATAGTGTAGTCTTAAAAGGATGGCTTAAATATTCTCTTTTATGGCTGGATGCCTAGCACAGACTATGATCTAGACAGCCATGTCCCAGCTAGGCTTTAGGGGAAGATTCCCAAATGGGCAATTAATTTAGATTTAATAGGACAGTTACTGTAAGTTTAAATAAATGCCAGTTAAATATTAACAACGTATTTATTGAAGATTAACATTGCTGGTTGCATTGTGGGATTTTCTATTCCTTAAAGAAACCCTTTATCGGAAGACTTTTAATCATCTTGACTCTGCCATCAGCTTGCCTTCCATACGGGGCAGCTCTTTTTATTACTTTGTTCAAAGCGTTCTGAATTCTGAAGTGCATACCTTGGTGCAGGAGAGAGTGGAAGGACATGAGGAGGAGGGCTTTTTCTCCCCAGGAAAGACTGATAAGTGAATATGAAGGATTAAGTGCTTTTGAGGATAGTGTCAAGAAGCATTAAAACTATAGGTTAGGAGAGCTGGAAGGGACCTTGGAAGTCACCTAAACCACTCTTCCTTGAGAAGCAAAGTGAAAGCAACTTGAGCCTCCACATGCAGCCAGCAGGTGGCAGGCAATACCCTGTACCCCCACTATGGAGACCTCATCTTATTCTAGGAGTTAACTTTTAAGAGGGCATTAACCTCCTTAGATTCATGAGGAGGCATAAAATGTTCTCAAAGACCCATGTAGCATGAAGATGCAGGTTCTCTTGACCACGAAAAATTCAGAAAAAGAAACCAAGAATTCAAAAAAATGCCTTTTCTAAAGTGATCTAATGATGGCCCAAGTTGAAACTAGAACCCATATCCTTTGGTTTGCAAAATTATATTTATATAATGTCCCTCCAGTAAAAAGTGCAACTGGCATTGTATCTTTTCGAGCAAATTTTTGTCTCTTCTGTTGCTGCTCTTGGCTGGCTCAAGCAAGAAGTAAAACCACTAAAGAAAATGTAGAGGAAACGTTAAAGAGAGAAATGAGTAAAAACCAGTTGTTTGGGGAGAAAGGAATTCAGGGGTAGAGGCAAGCCAAGTTTCTCTGACAGTAACTTGGGTTGTTAAGTTCCAAGCTGGGGGCTGGTGAGATTGTCATTCAGAGAAACCCTAACCCAGCTCCAGCAAGGCTGCCTCTGGTGACCACCAGAACCGGTGTATGCCTATGCATGTAGAGGGATGTCTTCATGGACCCCTCATTCCCTTCTACAGAGATAATGAGGCTAATCCTGAAACATGGTTCTGGGAGGTACAATGGCAGGGATTAGGAAAGATGCGGCAAACACAGGATATTATCAAATGATAAGTCTAAGAGCTAGACCTGAGGAGGCTTTGAGTTCAGCCATCAGGCATATGGGAACAAAGGAGGGCATAACAGTCCATGGAAGGAGTGGAAGGAGCTGAAGGAAGTCGGAGCAGACGACTCACTTAATGATGGGACGGAGGTGTCTCGTCTTTTGTTCAGGTTCTTTCACTACGTTTCAGTCATATGCGGGAGCGCGACAGATCAAAGTTCCCAGGCTGCCACAGGAAGAGCAAGCCCGAGCCTGTTTCTCAAGCACAGGCTGTTTCCCACAGCCTCCATCCTGTGTGCTTTTGTAGAACACCGACCCTGAGACACTCTGGTGGGAGCTGGAGGGGCACCCTCTTCCTGTCCTGGTTTGAAGGCTAAGCTACTTCCCTTTTATGACCACATCTCAGCATGAAGTGTCTGCTGTCTGTGTGATGGAACCTCTCAGGATATGTGTGCTGGTGGTGTTCACAGGCCTGTGCTCAGTGGGCTGCCCCTGGGTTCTCTGAAGATCAGGCCCGGCGCTCCTCTGTCCCAGCCAGTCCCAGCACAGTGATGCCCCCATTTTCACCCCCACTGTGTGTGTGACGGGCCTTTGTGGAGCTCTTTACATTTACTGTCTTATTTCCTCCTCACACCACCTCTTTGTGATAGGCACCCCCATGACCATTATTTCTTCATTTGCAAATGAAGTTATTTTCCCCGAAGTCAAGGTCACACAGCTAGTGATGATGCTGATGAGTGTTTGACTTCTAGTCTGTCTGATCCCAAAGCCCATGGTTCATCCTTCATTGATGAATATGTACTGGAAACATCAGTAAATGAATGAATGCAGAGTGTTGGAAGAGTCAGGCGTTTTCAGAGTACGTCAGATGTAGCAGTCCTTAGTTTAAATGAGGACAACTTGAGAGTATGAAAGGGAGATTCTGTCCATGCTCCTTCTGGTCTTGGGCTGTGTGGCTTCTGTTCTGCCTGCCCACAACGAGATTCCTTCCCACACCACCTGCCTCCTTCACCTCCGCACAATCAAGTACCCCATTAAAATCATTTCTTGCGGGGACATTTCCTCATCTTCCAGATCCCATGAGAACCTTCTGTCATACCCATTCTCTTATTTCCTCCTTATTGCAACTGGATCTACTCTTTTGTAAAATTATTTCTTTAATGTCTGTCTTCCCTATTAGACCGTGTGCTTTATGAGGGTAAAGCTTAGTGCACTGCCTAGTCCGCAGCTGGGATTTAGCATGCACTAAATCCCTGTTTGTTGTATGGGCGTTTCTCAATTATGTTTGTAAATCCTCGAGTCTACCTCCTCCCCTTCTAGTGTCACGTTAAATGAAGCTTGGGAAACCATGGTCCAGGCCTGGAAATCGGCACAAGCTAATGGGTCAAATGGATTCCAAGGAGAAGGTATATTCCAGCTTGCTTCTCTTAGCCAATCAGAATCTTCTCGAGGACTTACAGGGTGCATGGGGTTGAGTTCATTATAAGTTCAAAAATCATGCATGCAAATAAAAAGAAGACGACTGTCAAACTTAACAGTTCTAGACTATAAGCAAATCAAAGGCAGGGGCTGGGGCGCCTGGGTGGCTCAGTGGGTTAAGCTGCTGCCTTCGGCTCAGGTCATGATCTCAGGGTCCTGGGATCGAGTCCCGCATCCGGCTCTCTGCTCAGCAGCGAGCCTGCTTCCCTCTCTCTCTCTCTGCCTGCCTCTCAGTCTACTTGTGATCTCTCTCTGTCAAATAAATAAATAAAATCTTTAAAAAAAAAAAAAATTAAAAAAAAAAAAAAAAGGCAGGGGCTGTGTCTTTCGTTTTTGTAGCACTAACTCCAGCAAGATTCCTGCTGCATCGGAAGAGCTCAGAATCTACCTGTCAATGTTTACTGAATACATTGAATTCAATTGAATAATTGGATACCCAGAGGTATTCTGAGCAGTAGTAGTATTCTTCTTCGGTAGTGCTCGCTCTTGCCCACAAGTGTAGCAGCCGAAGGAGATATTTTATTCGTTAGCTCTGAAACAGTGTCCTTACCCGATTCGTGTAGCAGAAAGCTCTACCAGAACAGGAGCCAGGCATCCTGAGTTGTAGTTCTGGTTTACCGGTTATGACCTTTATTTCCTTATGGTAATGACCCTTCCCTCCTGGGTTCAGTCCCCCACTTTATGAAATAAGTGGGTTATATGAAATATGTTCCAAGGTCCTCTCTGACCAGATCATTCTGTGATTCTTATTATGACCCAAAACCTAGGTAAGGAAAAATTCTGCCCCATGGCAGAATGGGACGCTCCCCTTCGGGCATCTGGCTTTTGCTTTCATGGTACTTTGATTTTAATCATTCATTGTGCTCTCCCTTACTTTTCTATCTACCTACTGATTATTCTTCTGACCATCTCTCCCCTTCATGTACCTCTTAGAAAGTTGCGTGGCTTTCAAAGTCCATAGATAGCCTAACCTTTGCCACTTCTTCCTGCTCTCTTTTTCTCTTCTCTCTATTCGTGACCCCTTTTTTCTCCTCGGAGGCTTCTTCCCCTTCTTCAAGTTGCTCTTTTGCTCTATCTGTTGAAATCGTAACATGCTGGACTCTAGCCCAGATGAACAACGATTTTATTTTGATCTTATATTCATAGAGGTGGAAAAGAATGGATGCATTTTTTTCAGAGTCCAGCCCACCCCTGCTCCCCTAGAGGCAGCTCTTTATCCAGATCCACACTACCCTTTCTGATTAAACTTTTCAATGTCTGCTCTGTGCCAAGCCACACTAACTGCCCTGCATTTCTTATCTTCCCGCCTGCGCTCCTATTTGGAATCTCCACCAGGAGAGGGGGGCCTTTCGCCTTTTTAGAGAAGGAGAAGCAGAACTGGCATTTCTTAAGCTAGTGCTCTTCTTTTGGTCTTTTGTGTGTGTGTGGAATATTCATGGCTCTTTAGTAGCTAACCCAGGCTTGCTTGCTGTAGGTAACAGAGTAAAACAAAAACAACCACTCCAAGGGGGAGCGGGCTATGGACATTGGGGAGGGGAGGCGAACCATAAGAGACTATGGACTCTGAAAAACAACCTGAGGGTTTTGAAGGGTCAGGGGTGGGAGGTTGGGGGAACAGGTGGTGGGTAATGGGGAGGGCACGTTTTGCATGGAGCACTGGGTGTTGTGCAAAAAGAATGAATACTGTTACGCTGAAAAAATAAATAAAATGGAACAAATAATAAAAAAAAAAAACAAAAAAAACAAAAAAAACAACCACTCCAGTATCCCTATCACTGGGAATTTCTTTCCTGTTCCAACCTCGCTTTAGTGTGTAGATGCTATTGCTGCCAGAAATCTCTATCTCTGTCTCCTCACCTGCCTGCCAGATCTCCAAGGTCTGAACAGCAAGATCCTCTCCCCCTTTGCAGTCAAAGGATCATTAAAGAAAGTACGATTGTTTTCTTTTGCTTGGGGTGTGTGTGTGTGTGTGTGTGTGTGTGTGTGTATGTGTGTGTGTATGTGCTTGAAAGGCATTGTCCTATAGATATTTTTATAACCTGAAGCAATTACAGCTGTCAGCACAGACACAAGATGTGACAAGTTGATTTATGTGTACAGTATATGTGCATGCAGGAGGGAAGGGAGGAAGGAGAGGGAGACGGGAGATGGGGGTGAGGGGGAAGGAGGTGGAGGTGGGCTCTTGTTAGGAAACTGCTTTCCAGGAGGCAGAAAGGAAGTTGTTTCTCTAAAGAACACAAATAATGAAATTGCTCTGACTGTCATCCCTTTTTCATTAACTTGGATATGCTGGGAAAAATAAAATAAATCCAGCAGTTTTTATGAAGCACGAGACAGGATATAAGATAAACCACTAAGTGTTGGTTATATTTAGGGATTAGAGCATGGGCAGGAGGTGACATAGGATTTTGATTTTGATCTTCATCTATTCAAACAACTTCATCAAGGAGTTAAAAAATGAAATGGGTTCTGCCTTGTTAACTGCATGGTCATCTCTGGTCTTTTGCCACTTGCTAGACTCCTATTTTTGAATAAAGTTTGCGTCCCTGGGCCCAGAGGGCAGGTAGGAGGTTCCAAGTGGTTTTTCTCTCTGCACCCGGAGCCTTCCCCAAGCTCTGCTGAGTTTCCTGCCTGATGCTGCAGTTCAGCACTCTCCCTTCACTGCCAGAGACAAAGATGGTTTGACTGTCTTAGAACAATGGCGTGCAGACTGGTGTAAACTGAATGTCTTAAAGAGCCCCTATGAAGAATTATTTTCCTGCCCAGTCATAATAATGAAGTGGTGGCAGGCAAAGTATATTAATAAAGCATCTTCCACCTTAAATGGATTTCTAAGTATTTTCCTGTAGAGTTAATCATATATGTAGGTCCCTTGGGAAGGCCGGGTGTTGTCATTATCCACATTCCCAGATGCAAAAAACTAATGCTCATTTGTACCTACTTGGGAATTAGATGCAGGATCCAGGATTAGAATTTATTATAAAAGGAATTATCCCTGCCATTTCCAAGACTATAGGGAAATGACTCCAAAGCCCAGAAGGAATCTCTCTCCCTTCCCCACCACTGTAATTATTTCCAGCTGAGGTTGTGGGGGTGTGTTTACACACAGGGGTTGGTGGGGGAGCATGAGGGACAGGTAAAATGTATATATGGATAGTTTAAGTAACTCCTTGGCTTTAGGAAAAGAAGAACCCCCAATTCAGCAGACTGTAAGTCAGCAAACGTAATCTTACTCTTTACTTACTACTTCCAAACTTCCCCATTGTAAAATGGACATAAAATAGGGTCTTGCAAGAATACACTGATGCAGAAATATGTTTTCCTTCTTTGTTTTTTTTTTTAAATATAAATGAAACTCTCCTGGTTTCCATAGATGTCATTTTTTTGTTTTTGCTTTTGCTTCCCACCCCCCACCACCAATAGTAAAGTCATTTGTTGCAGCCATAAGTTAACAATTGATTTTTTTGGTGCTGTACATCAAATAGTCCCCGCTGGCCAAAAATAGCAGATGGGTTTCCCTGAGAATTTAATCTCAAGAGAAGTCACCAGAGATGAGGGAAAAAAATGACCCTAATGATGGATTAATTGAGATCTTCAATGTAAAGTTACCCAACTTTTCTGGTTGATCAGTTTCTAGTCAACTATTAAAAAGGAAAAACACGTTTGCTCAGTCTGTCTTTGTCATCCTGGAGTATGGCTCCCCCCTACCTCCATCCCTACCAATCTAAAGTAGTTAGAGGAGAGAGTAGGAGGGTGAAATGCTTGTTTCATCTCTAACACACATGTTATCTACGTGTAAGTGGTGGTTATTACCTGGCAAGGTGAAAGGACTTCTCTGGCATCAAGACTCTTCTAGTTAGAATGACTCAATCTTTTTGGTGTTCGCTGGATGGCTTTGGGAAGAACATTTTTTTCTGTTATTTAACAGCTGTTGAATAAAACAAGCTTCTTTGTTGGATCTGATAGAAAGTAGAGGGAGGAAGAAACAAAATCACCTTTGGTTGCCTCTTCTCTATCCCCAGGGAGAATCTGGGTCAGTGTCCTGGGCCTCAGACCTGGAAGTTCTTGAGGAGACAGTATGCTTATGTTGACACTGCTCTGTGGGCTGGGCTGCTCTGGGCTTCTCCCCAGCTCAGGGGCCAGGCCTAGGAAGGGAAATGCACATTTGGTCTGAGGTGGACTTAAGGGAGAAATTAAAATGTACATATGCAGGGACTGACAGGAGCCAGAGTGGAGAAGTGACAGAAACTGAGGCAAATCCAGTTTTTTCCCTGGGTTTCAAGATTTTGAAAAACACACCTCTTAAGATGAAATCAGCTTTGCAAAACTGTGAAACCCAGGGAACATGGGAGTCCACGGTATAAATAAAGCAAGTAGCTCACACTCATCTGAATGAGCACTTTTGCGGGACTAGCATCTTTTAAGGTCGACAAAACAAGAATAAAAATGTGAGTGTCTGAACTTGAACAAAATTCTGATGCGATTTTGCCAGTTTCACATAGTAAGGGGCTTCTGTGAGTTTGCATTTATTTTATATATGGAAGATCTCTGTTTAGAATGGTGATGTTGAGTCTCCAGTGTTCGAAAGTGGCTTCCATGGGGTGGGGGTGGGGATGGGGGGGTGGAGAGCTGGTGGGGTGGGCATTGACTACTGAATAAAAATTAGATTATTCTAAAACATCCTCCCAACACTGTAAATTTACTCTAAATGCTAATGGATTTAATCTGATAATTTTAAAGGTGCATGCAAGCATGCTGCAGGGTTTTCCTTTCCTAGTTAATTAGTTTGTGACCCTTATTAAGATGTCTTGGGCTTATTAAGATTGTGTGGTAACTTTGCCTTTCTTCTTAATTTGGAAGTGACAGCTTCTCAAAGGGAGAAATGGTTAAACTCCTCGCCTTGGCTGGTGCACTGCCACGGCGTGGCGCGGCAGGGGTTAAGGTGGGCGCCCGCGCCCGGCGCCCCGCGCCCGCCCGCCGGGATGAGCGCGCAGTCCGCCCGCTTGCTCGCCGCTGGCCCGGGAGAAAGTGGCGGTCAGTGATGGAGCTGCTGCCATGACAACCCCGGCGGTCGGGGCCCGCGCGCGTCGGGGCTGCTCCCGGGAGGAAGGCGGCGCGGAGGCCGGGGGCGGCCGCTGAGCGTGGCGTCCGCGCGGCTCCGGTGCCGGCTGCGCCTCGCCTTCCCCAGCGAGCAACGAAGCAAGCGAGGGCCCGCCGCGGTGCGCTCAGCCGGTCCGTTCCTGCCTCGGTCGCCGCAGCGGCGCCTGGCCCTGCCGAGACCCGCCAGATCGCAGCGGCTGCAGCGCGCATTTCGGCTGGGAGGAAGTTGACCGAGAGGTTGCCGCAGGATCCCTGGATCCGGATCGCGCGAAGCTTGGCGGAGCCGCCTTCTGCGTGCTCTACTTTCCATCTTGGCTATTGTTACGGATTGTTTTTCTGCCGGCGGTCCTTCCTCCGAAACTTACAAAAAGAAAAGTGTTGGATTTCCCCTTGTTTGAACTGAGGAATTGCAGACCACCTCTGGGAAGCTGGATCTGACCCACCCCCTGTCCCCTTATGGTACCAAAGTGCTTACTCCACTCCAAAGTGCCATGTCAGAACTGCTAACGGGAAGAAGGGACTCCTGAGACGTGCCCACACCTTTGCACCTGCCTTGCGCTGCCCTTTTCTTGGCCATCTTCCCTGGCCGAAGCAGCACCGAGGAAGCCCCCTTCGCTGTCCTCCGTGGAAACTGGTTACCCGAGGCCGGATTTGGGGGAGGAATATTAGACTTAGAGGAGTCTGCGCGCTTTTCTCCTCCCGCGCGTCTCGGTCGCCTCTAGTTCACTGCTGGGTCCCTGAGCTCGCTTCCTCACCCCACCCACTTCCTGTGCTCGCCCGGGGGGGTGTGTGCCGCGCCGCAGCCGGAGTTCTGGGAAGTTGTGGCTGTCGAGGATGGGGGTCTGTGGGTACCTGTTCCTGCCCTGGAAGTGCCTCGTGGTCGTGTCTCTCAGGCTGCTGTTCCTTGTACCCACAGGAGTGCCCGTGCGCAGCGGAGATGCCACCTTCCCCAAAGCTATGGACAACGTGACGGTCCGGCAGGGGGAGAGCGCCACCCTCAGGTAGGGAGCTGTTTTTCTTCTATGAATTGACAATGATGTGTATCGGTTGTTGGGGGAGAGGGGCAGGGGTGCAGGTGTGTGCACTGGAGCAGCTGGCACGGAGGTCGCTGGTTCCTTGGGCTGCAAGACTCATGGATGAGCTGAGTGCTCTGCCCCGGGAACGTGGTGGTGTTAGGGAAACGCTCAGAGGTTGGGGAAATGATTTGTTTCCCCAAAACTGGCCTCGTTGGCTCAGAACTTCGTAAGCCTGAGGGGCGGCTGAGGCAGGGAGTCACCGGGACTGAGGACAGTGGCCTGGTTTCTGTGTGTGCCTGAACCTGGTGGCCATGGTGACTGGGGACCTGGCGGGGGCTCAGTGTGAACAGTCATCTCTGAAGTTAATGAGTCCCAAAGGACAAGTGTGGCTTCGTGTGAATGCCTTCACTCTGCCTGTGGCATGGGGAGTTGCCAGTGGGCTCCTGTACTGTGGCAGAGCTGCTGTTTTGTCCTGGCATGGACGGTGTCTGAGCTTTTCTGGAGTGCCTTCATGCTATGAGCTGGTGGGTGGAAGGACATGTTTTTTCTTGTCTAAACATGGCTTTCTGAGATTGAAGTCATGCAGATGCATGTGATTTGTCCATGGAAAATATCATTTACTGTGGTTAGCTGTTCTCTCTTGGGGCTGTCCACTGAAGCAGTATGTGCAAAACTCACCTACTGAACAGACAGATTTCAGCATTGAGATGGGTCCTGATTGGCTTCTGGGGTTAAGGCTTGCAGAAACTTAAGAGGAGAAGAATCTTGGCTATGTCTTGTGTAAGGTGGGATGAGTCTATGTCCCTGATTACCCTGTCTACTGACATGTTAACTTAATTTCCGGTGTCTATACACTGCGTCCCTCATAAGAGGGTAACAGAGAATTAGTGACTGTAATAGGGGATCTTACTCTCTAGAATTTTAGAAAGAGTCAGCATGAGGTAGAAGTTAGGAAGGTTCCTGGGAAGAGTGATATGCCGTCTTATATAAAGTTTCTCAAACTGGGCTATTGAGCCAACTGCAAGGCAACATGGTAACATTCCTGTCCTTTGCATATGAAGGTTCTTGGGAAGATCATCTTGGTGCTGGTGTCTATTCCTTTGCCCCTGGTGACCCTTCTTCTAAAATTGCATTGTTTATAGATGGTACCCTCAAGGAAATACCCATAGGACAGAAAATGTTGAGGAGGGGGTCTTGATAGTCAGGCCATTGTCAAAGGAAGTGCGTGATTTAAGGACCCACACAGGGCCTGGTAAGCATCCCATCTTCCACTGACTTTGAGGAGCTAATGTCCATGGCCCTAGTGAATTTCTCATTACTCACTGGCTCAGAAAACCTACCTCTTCCACCAAGTCCTTTCGGGCCATATTTGAACAAGGGTTAAATATCTAACTGCCTCCCACCCCAGAATTACTAGATCTGCTTTATAAGGGAATTTCATGGAGCTCTAAAAATGCTGTGATTTAAGACTACTTAATAAGAGATACAGAAATGAAGCCTACCACAATGCAGTGATGAATTTAGTGTTCTCTGGATGTTCCCTTTGTCCCTAACCCTTAGCTGCGTGCAGTAGTTCCCAGGAGATAAGAAAGAGTCATTCTCACATGGAGAACATTTTAGGAACAGATGGGATGGCATTTTCAAGGAGAAGGTGGAAGGTAGTTAGCTCTATAGAGATTTGAATAAAAGAAACAGTAAAGGGGCCCTAACAGACAATGGTCTCACGTCGTATAAACAGTTATGGGGGTTGGATGAGCCAGGATTGGGTCTCAGCCCCAGAGGGGAGCTACCAAAGCTCATGAGAACCTAGACTCCGGAAAGTGCCTGAATTCAGCAGATGATGAGCCAGGGCATGGGCCTTTGTTAGGAACAGCTTCTCGTTAAAATTGTATTATCAGGGCGCCTGGGTGGCTCAGTGGGTTAAGCCGCTGCCTTCGGCTCAGGTCATGATCTCAGGGTCCTGGGATCGAGTCCCGCATCGGGCTCTCTGCTCAGCGGGGGGCCTGCTTCCCTCTCTCTCTCTCTGCCTGCCTCTCTGCCTACTTGTGACCTCTTTCTGTCAAGTAAATAAATAAAATCTTTAAAAAAAAAATTGTATTATTATGTGCTGGCTGCTTCGCTATCTTTATCTTTCCTTCCAGGGCTTTCTTGCTCAGTCTGGGCTTCCCTGTCCTTGTCCCTTCCAGGCCCTAATGTCTGCTTACATTTTTCCATCTTCTCTGGTCTTATTTGGGTGTAGATGGAGGAAGTGGAATATGATGGGGCTTCCTCTTCAGACCCAACACTGCCATGGCGTAAAGAGGCCCTCCTAGAACAAATCCTGCCATTCTGTGCCAGTGCCTGGGACCGAATTTCTGACTGACATTCAGAAGGAAGACCATTCCTGTGGATGGAGCCCTACAGAGCAGAGATTAAAGGAGCTAGGTGTGACTGAGACCAACCCACTGGCCATGAGCCTGATGTAGGATGTGAACGGGGCAGCAGGTGTCACAGACAACTTGCACAGAGGATGCTCATGCTTCTGCAGGATGACCTTCATTCTTCTCAGGGTCCATGCACTGGAACAAACGAGGGCCACCATGCTGAGGTGAACTCTCAAGCATAGTCTCTGCACTGTGTAATTCTGTGTGCCAAGAAGCAAATAGGAATTTCAGAATGTATTTTGTTTGCACAAAAATTGCTACATTTTCACATAACCTGACTCTAGGTTGTAGTTGTCCAGCAGCTCAGGGATCTGTGTTTTTTTGTTTTTGTGTTTTGCTTTGTTGCTTTTTTGTGCATTTATGTGGATCTTTTCTTTTTTCTTCCCTCTTTCCCTTCCTCTCTTCCTCCATCCCTTCTTCTTTCCTTTCCTTTCTCTCTCCGTCTTTGTTCAGCATGCCACCAAGCTACACAGAACACAACTAGGGAGGCCCTGAGCACCTCTGTTCTGCCCTGGAGGGCTGCTCTCTCCACATCACAGTGGCTGAAAGGGCCATGCTTGTAGTTTACTTGTCAACCAGCAGAGGACTTTTTGCTCTGGTTTTGTGTTATTCTGCTTTTGTTCTCACCAATTTTATTTTTTGAAGTTCTCTTCTAGTCCCCATAGAAAGAATGCTTCAGCAGCAGATTCTAATGTGAAGAAACTTTAAAAAATGTTTTATTTCATCCAATTAGCGCTAACGATCCTTGCGGAGGTATTGGGAAACCTTTCACCCAGCTGAGGCATTGTCAGCCTGAAAGGAATCACAAACAATTTGCCATCTCCCATCCTTTCGGGCCTTCTGCTGTAGTCTGTATGCATTTTTTTTTTTTTTTTTAAGGGTGAGGTGCAGTAATAAGAACATTAAGCCAGGTTTAGGGAGCACTTGCTCTGTGTCAGGGAGAATTCTGTTTTACATAGTATCTCACTTGTTGTCTAGCCTCCTAATATTAACATTTAATCCTAATAAAGACCCTGTGGTGTAGGTGCTATTACTCTCTCCATTTTGCAGACGAGGAAACTGAGGCATGGAGAGTTTACATTGTTTGATTAAGGTTGCGCAGATAGGAAGTTTTGAAGCCAGTTGACGAGTAACACTGTTAATAAGATGAATAGCATTCTCAGTGATCGGTCAGTTACTGTGGGTGTTAAATATTTTGTGTACATTGTAACATTTAATGCTCACAACAACTCCATGATATACACTTAATTTCCCAATTTCCTAGCTGAGGAAGCAGAGGCCCAGAGCGGGGAATTTCATTAGCATCACACAAGTAGCAAGGGGTAGAGCTGGAGCCGTAACTCTGAACCTTACTCTCTGATCTTGTGCTCCACACTTTGCCCACCACACTCTGTGTTCTAATACCTTGCTAGTACTTTGAGTGTCCTCTAGTCATTCTGGCTTAGACTCTTTCCTGCAGTGTTGTTGAACTTTCTATGTTCTTTCTCCTCGTGTGTTGGGGGGCTTGGAAAGCAGAGATCCTGCGGTATAATGTCATGAGCACTGTGTACTCCCAGATGTTTCCTGAACAAATAAAATGAATGAAAACAAAACATAAACAACACCCAGCTTCTATTCCATTTGTCTCTTTGCCACATTTCTTCATCATGTATTTTAAAATATAGCTGTGGTCAACCAACAAAGACTTATTGAGTGGTTCTTACAAGAAGGGCTCTGAGCTGGGTTTTGGGGTGTAAAAAGGCATGAGGCTTAGACTCTTCGGGGTCTTGAGTCCAACTCAAAAAGCTGGATGTAGGCAAAGAGGTAACTGACTAAGGCAAAGAGGTGAAGTAGAATATGCCGGTTAACGTATGTGAACGTGAGGTCAGAAAAGAGCTTCCTGACTGGACTCCTCTATGGGAATACCGAAGAAGAAGTGAGGAGTGCGAGAGACTGAGGTGCCCAGCTGTGTGGATGTCACTAATTGGAGACCTTCACTAAGTGTCCATCTGTAGCTTGGCAATTCTGATGAATGTATTTCATGCTATTGTAGATTCTCCCAGTAAGGCAACAGCTACTAAAGTGAATTATTTCATTGGGACCATGTGGTAAGTCAGTATCAGAGATAAGTGGTAAGTCACTTATATAGACTGTATGCTTTGCCATTGCATAATGCTCTTTTTTTTTTTTTATTTGGATGAGTTAAGAGGAAAAAGTCTGAGGAATGTACATGATTGAAGTTGAGTTTTGATATAACAACTCCATGGGCTAGCACAGAATAATGTGTTTTGGATATTTGAGAAAACCCATAGAGTGCCCTTCCAAACATAGAAAGCTGTGGCACACTTTATTTGTATCGGGTAAACCACTCAGGATTTCACTTTAGAACAGATGAATTCTCTCTTTGTCTCTCCAGCCAGTCCATGGCCTCTTGAGGGCAGAACTATGCCTTCTTCATGTTTGGATCCCAGTACCCAGCACATGGCTTGGTCCATGGTTTTTGCTAATAAAGTCTGAGTGGTGTCCTGCTTGTCTTTCTGCTATAGACATCCTGGCCTTTTCTCCACCTTGTGAACATAGAAAATGAATTCTTGCTACAAGTCCTTCTACTTGTGGTCCTCTCTGTTGGGATTCCCCCTACTCCAGATCCTTCCACGGGTAGCTATTTCTCATTTGGCCTCAGCTCAGATGGAACCCACTCCCGAAGCCTTTCCTGATCCCCAAATCAAAATGACCCTTAACTGCCTCCACGCATCTGACACTGGTATACCATCTAGGATTTGTTTTTCTTCTGAGGAGTCTTTCTGTCTCGGGTTTTCCTATTGAGATATTTGATTATGTGTGTATGCCCTGTCTTTCCCAATGGGGCTGTAATCTTCTGGAGAAGAGTTATCTTCTCTGTCTCCTTCAGCTTTGTGTCACCGGTATGACTGACAGAAGGTGCTCAGGAAGTAGTTGTTGCATGAATGAATGCAGGAAATCTGAGATCACTGTCTTCTCCTCCTTGCCCTTCTCTGTCCCTTCTCCTGAGTTGTTTTGTGTTGTCCTTGCCCTGGACATGTTCCTGGCTGACTGTCATTTCTGACTGGGCCGCCCAGCTATGTGAGGTTGCTCTTGAGGAGTTACAGACACACATAAGTGACTGGGCTGGTGTCTTTCTGTCAGGGACACAGATCAGCTGTGTCATCTGTCGGTTATTTCAGAGCTACACCCATGACACATGTCTCCTTTCTGCCAGGTAACTTACGGACCCAGTCCTTAAGCCTTTGAAGAAACCATCCTCTCTGATGAAGTGTTCAACCCCAGGGGCAGCTCGGGGACATTAGCATTTTCCAAATACGGAGGGGCACAGAAAGGCTCCTCTCTGCCCATCCTTCTTTCTCTCTACGTGGAATTCGCTGGCAGTGGTTGTCTCGTGCTGTAACTATCGATCCGTTCTTGATGAGTTAACTCGTTCAGAATAGCAATGCCACTCAGGAAGCGTGTGCTGTTCCGACGGCACTGCCTCCTCCCAGGATGGACCACAATGCGCTCACCTCCGGGGCTTGCCAGCCATCCAGCCGGTGGACTGTGGCTCAGAAGAGCGTGGACAGATGGGGTTGTGGAGGGAGGCTCCTGGAAGCACACTCAGCCTTTTGAGAAGCCAAAAGCTAAAATGGGAAAATGAAAAACCCAACCAGGCTTGGGGCAGAAGGAGAAAGAGTATGCCAGTTGTCACGGGAACCTGGCGAAGAGCACAGCGGGGCAGGCTGGGCCCTGGTCCTCCGACACGCCTCACCTGCAAGTGTAGGTGCCTTGCAGAAATGTTTCTTTTGAGTTTGAAAGAATTGCAGAGACCAGGGAGTTGAGCCACCTGGTTTTACAGATAATGAGGGTCGTGATCACCAGTCTTGCACAAAGATGCCTTTCAGAAGAGCGAGGTGGCCCTGATACCCAGCCCATGCTTCCCAGCTTGACTGGGAGCCCTAGCGTAGGGCTACCTGTGCCTGAAAGAGGGCTACCTTTTCCTACTAAGGGCAGAAGCATCCTGCCAATAGCTTCACGACAGTCAGCTAGCATTTATCTCCCAGCTCGCTCCTCACTGCTGGTCGTGTCTGGCACCGCAGTCTGCGTTCTTGGCCTTCTGTTCCACCTCTGATTCCATATGGGACAACTCCTTTCACTGAATCAGGCTCTGTGCTAAGCACTCTACGAGCAGAGTCTTATTTAATCCTGAGAACTGCTCCGCCAGGTGGATGCAATTATTATTCTGATTTTACAGATCAGAAAACCAGAGCACTGAGAAAAATGAGCCATTTTCCCACATCCTGCAGTCAGATGGTGGCTGAGCCTGGAACTTGGAACCAGTTTTGTCTGACTTGAAGCTGGTTCTCTTTTTGTACCACAGGACTTTTCTCATTCTATGCCTTCTTTGCTTCATTGCCAGGATGTACTTCTTCTAGAAACCAGGTGAATTTTTTTTTTCTCTAGAAACCAGGTGAATTTGGAGCGCAAGAATCTGCTTTCTTGAAGTATTTTAGGAAGGGTATGGGAAAGTTTAAGCTTTTATGACATGGAGACACAAAGAATGACCCAACTGGCCTCTAGAAATTTCTTCTCCTTTTTTTCCTTTTTTTTTTTTTAAGATTTTATTTATTTATTTGACAGACAGAGATCACAAGTAGGCAGAGAGGCAGGCAGAGAGAGAGGAGGAAGCAGGCTCCCTGCTGAGCAGAGCGCCCAATGACGAGGGGCTTGATCCCAGGACCCTGGGATCATAACCTGAGCTGAAGGTAGAGGCTTGAACCCACTGAGCCACCCAGGCACCCCTAGAATTTCTTCTCCTTACACCTTACAGTCTACATGGTTTGTTCAGAGTCAGTCTATTTCAGGTTCTCCCACTAATCTTTTGCTTCAGAGATCAGCAGTCTTGGGCTCTCTCATAGAGAGTTAGCAGACCCTCACACATTGTCATTTATTTCTCTGGCCTGGGATACTGAAAAAAACTGAAGTAGAAATACAGTTCTATGAGGATCCCACAAGCCTGTGTATCTAGATACCCGACAGTGGGAGGCAGAGTGGGTGAGACCTTGACCTATAGATTTTCTTTTTAGTTTTACTAGAAGTAGGACCACTGGCCTCTTTCAAGATGGGAGAACCTTGAAAAAAATGTATGATTAATGTTACTAGTATATTTATTCTCTTAGGTTCAAAGTCTCCATTGATGGGTAGAATAAAACATTATCTTTACATTATTTGAGGTTGCTTTGCTTCCTTGGGAGAAGGTTGATGATTTTCCACTCTGTGTAGTAGATTACTGATAAGAAATAAACAATACAATTAACATCATATAGATGGCCAAATAGTAGTGTTTTTAGGAAATTGGGAATTGGTTGGTTTAGGATGCAATTTCCAAATTGCACATGTGTACCAAGGAGGAGAAGGAGGAGACAATAGGAATGTATAATTGGAGTGCTATTGATAGAGGCAGAGATTTCCAACAAAGACCTAATTAACTCATATTCTAGCAAGAATGGTATGCTAGAAAGAAAATGCACTGGGGGATAGGATTTGGCTAACCCTGACTCAAGCACTATGTCTGTGAGCCATTGAGAGTTTTTAATTTGTCTGTTTAATATGTATGTTATTACATACCTCAAAGGTTTATTTTGGGTTAAAATGAAATAATGCACATAAAGCTCAGTGTATAACTATTACTCTTTTTCTCTCCATATGTATATACATATGTACACATATGTATGTAGGTATATTTATAGATAATATTCACACATTTGGCAATTTTCATTATAAACTGTTGTAGCGTAAACACCCAAGTAGCCTCACCTTGATTGTTATGCCAGGTCTTGTTCGTGAAAGATCTGCCAGGAGAGGAACGCCTCCCCACCCAACCTAATTGTATTCCTGTGTGTTTCTCTACATATCTGTTTAGATCCTAAAACTCTTCTTCAGTTAAAATAATTTCTTGCACTCTTTTATGTCTGACAGGGGGTGAGAAGAAAGGTATTTCTTTGTTTTTCGTCACAGGATTGTTGCATAGCAAGTTCTGACTGTGCATGGCTCTAAAGATGACTTTCCTGCCCAAAAAAGCCATACAGACAGCTCTGCAGAGGCTGATTCTCTGAAGCAAAGAGCGAGGTCAGGAGTTCATGTGTAGATTTAGGATTAGTAGACTTTTTTCTCTTGGAAGACTGATTTTTCCATGATAATTACACTGGAGTCAGCTGGCAGAAGTAGGAATGCCATCACTCCGGGGAGGGAGGCTTAAGTCCTTCTGGCTTGAATGTTCTCTGATTGGAATCTTTCCATTCGTTCCCATCTCCTATGCATGAAGAGGACAGATCAGGACTTGAACAGCGGTGGTGAAAATTGAGAACGAAATCTCTGTGCATTTGGAATTTTTCTTCTGTTTAAGCCTGGGGTAAGACCAGTGTGCCTGGTGTTAGAAACTGATCACAGAAATCACCAATGGAAGCACAAAAACCAGACCTTTACACTTCAACTGTATGCCATGGAGCTCAAATTAATTTAAGTTATAGATAGAAATCTCCCCCTTTGCTTATCTTGCTTTTCCAAATCTCTTTGGTTGACATGATTGAGATATTTGGGCTTATTTGGGCACATTTGGCCAACTTGTTCTCTCTCAGTGTGAGATGCTCTGGCTCAGAAAGATTTGGGGGTTTAGATTTGTCTTATAAAATGAACATATGAAGTGATCTTACAATCTTGCTGATGGATTTTTTAAAAATAATAGAATTTTTAATGAAAAAAGCATCAGCCTCTAGACTGATGGAAAATGACAAAACTGAAATCAACCGTCAGATAAAGCTTTCTTGGCCACATGTAGGCAAGGGAAGACACATTTGTGTGAAAATAATTTCTTGATTTTCTCTGGCTTTCAAACAGGCTATAATGGAGTGGATGAGTAGAAAAGTGCACTCACACTCAGAATAATCATCTTTGAACAAATTAACTCATCAGGAAAGCTCAATCCAAAATAATTCTAACCAGTCGGAAGCTATGAGGAAGATGGTAAGATGGAGAATACATGCAAATTCCTTTTAATTTGGTGCTGTTTTTATACATAAAAACTGGAAAGAGGAATACTTTGGTTTTGTGGGTTGAGTTGTGCTCCCCAGCAAAAGAAGAACAAAAAGAAAGAGAGAGAGAGGAAGAAGGAAAGAAGGAAGGAAGGAAGAGAGGGAAGGAGGAAGGAAGGAAAATGGTATGTTGAAGTCCTAACATCCAGTATCTCATTATGCGACCTTATTTGGAAATAGTGTCTTGCAGAGGTAATTAACGGAATTAAGATGATATCACACCGGAGTAAGGTGAGCCACGATCCAGTATAGTTGGCATCTTTGTAAGAGGATGGCCATGGAGAAACACAGTAGACACACAGGGAGAATCCCCTGTGGTGAGGAAGGCAAAGCCTGGAATTACACAGTTGTCAGTCAAGGACTGCCGAAGGTGGTCAGTGAACCAACAGTAGGAAAAGGCAAGAAGGGATTCTCTCCTACAGGTTTCGTCGGGAGCATGGCCCTGCCAACACCTTGATTTCAGACTTCTGGTCCCTTGAACTGTGAGACAATTAATTTCTGTTGTTTTTAAGCCATCCAGTTTGTAACGTTTTGTTACAACAGCTCCAGGAAATGAATGGACTTGGAGAAAGAAATGATAAAGGAAGAGTTCTCCTAAGTAATCATCATATATAAAGGACCACTGAAAAAACAGGTTAGACCACTCCATCACCCACGGGGACACAAACCACTTCAGTCCATAGAGGCGGCGTTAGAGCTCTGAATGTTCTTGTCATGGCTGTTCCTCTCCTAGTCACGATGACCCCCCAAACCCTCCATTACAAATATCTAGGAGGCTGATGTGCAGTAGGACTATACTTAGTACTTACTACCCTCTTTTTCCTAAGACACCATCAGGACAGGCCCAAATATTCCCATCTCTCCGTGATCTCAGCCCCTTAGAAGTCAAAGCCCCCACCCCCGCCCCCTGTGGTGTGTATCCTTTAGATTCTTACTGTTGCCATGTAGTCCTGTATCTCCAGTGATCTGAACTGAAGGCTTCCTCCAAATCAGCCAAACCTTTCTACTATCTGAACTTCATGATCTGTCACCAGCAAAATCTCTAGGTTGTCAGTCTTTTTCCTAAATGTCCTCTCTCTCGCTCTCCCTTTTTTCTTTTTCCCTTACGCATGAAACGAGATTGTTTCCTGAATGATTTCCATTCCTAGGGTCATGTTGACAGTGGCTGTTTTTCTCCTATGTACTGCATATCCTGAGCCCCAAAGTCGGATAGATACTCTCCTTGCTACTCACTGTGACTTCCGGATAGTTTTTGTCCATCTTTCCCTGAATCCCCACTCATCTGGGGCGTGTGCCATGAGGGTGCGTTCCCCACAGCTGTTCTTGCTGCAGCCCTGTGCTCTGCCTTGACCAGTCTCTCCCATTGGAGTTCTGGACCACATATCTTAGCACTAGTCCACATGTCTGCTTTTATGTCTCAGCTTTCTTTTCTTGTCTTTTGCATTTCTTTTCTCTCCTCTCCTCTTCTCCTTCCTTCCTTCCTTCCTCCCTTCCTTCCTTCCTCCTTTCCTTCATGGCTCATACATTTCAAAGCCAATGCCTCCAGCTGAAGTTCTTGATCCCAGCCCCATTTTACTCACCTCCTTGATCTTCCTTCCTGGTCTGCCCCGATCTTAGGAATGGACACCAGCATTCAGCCAGTGGCTCAGGCTCCAAACCTGGTACCTAGGTACCTTCTTTTACTTTATCTTTTATGCTTCATCTAATCTACCAATACATCCTGTTTGCCTTTACTTTTAAGATATCTCTTGGATCAGACCAGGTTTCACCATCTCGAACACCACCTCTCTAGTCAAAGCTGCGTCAGCTCCCTCCTAGATTATTCTACTAGCAGCCCATCTGGTCTTCCTGCTCTCGTGCCGCTCTACCAGAGGCCATTCTCTGCCTCCTGGCTCAAGCTGTCTTTTAAGAACTTTCATCAAATTATACCAGTCTCTGTTCAAAACCTCATGGTGGCTTCCAGTAATGTGCAGAAAGAAATGCAAACACATCAATGGTCTGAAAGCGTTTCATTGCCTGATGCCTGCCTACCCCTCAGACATTCCCTCTGTCATACCTGCTCTGCTCACAAGGATGCAACTGACTGAACCTTGGACTCACCAGATCAATGCTTGCTTGAGGAAATGCTCTTTCTTCCACCAGGACCCACTGCCATGTTGTATGTCTGGATCTTCATGGCATCTGTGTATCTGCTCAAATATCCTATCCTCAAAGAAGACTGTCCAGACCATGCTGTTTGAAACAGCCATCCCACCACCCCCCACTCTCCTCTGTTCCCCTACATAGGTTTAATTTTTGTCATCACCCTTAACACTTACAGAGGTCTGTTATTTATTCATCTATTATTTATTTATGGCCTCTTCCACTCAAATATAAGATCCCTAAGGCTACTGATGTTATTGCTTTCTTTATAGTGGGTAAATTATGGCCTGGAATGTGGCATATATTAAGAAATGGTTGTCCGGTGAATGGAAACTTTATTGGGAATAATACTAAGCTGTTAATAGTGAAAGTTATTTATCTTTTAGTAAGAAGAGGGGACTAAGGTATATGTCTGTTTTGGCAGAAGTTTCGGTATTCCTGAACAGAGGTAAAATAGATGGGGTGTGATCTAGCCTTGGTTTTGTCTTCTAGGACATGGAGTAGAATGGGCAGTTGAGGGGGACTTATGCAGGCAGTGCGACACACTTCATAAAATCTCCACATGCAGAGGCTAAAGGACCTTTAAATTTCCATTTTCACAAGAGGTTTTATAGAAAATCTAATAAACACTTGGAAATAAGGATTAGTTTCTAGTTCAAGGCCTATAACCACGGGGGAAGGGAAGTGGCAGTTGGTCAGAAATCAGGCGATGAGCCACACTTCTAACACATTAGTCCATGTCCATTATGTATTTTTAAACCATTATTTATTAAGGGAATTCTACCTGAAGGCTACAAAGCATGATTGAGCAAGGGGTCTGGAGCCAGGCCCCTCCCTGGGTTCAAATCTTGGCTTTGCAGCCTCCCAGTTGAGTGACGTGGGCACATTGATTAACCTCACTGGACCTCAGTTTTGTCATTGTTTGATAAGAGGAGTAATGAGCCAGGAGGGAAATAGGAAGTATTTAGTACAGCATCTGATACTTGGTTGGTGTTAGTTCGTATGGTGGGGGAAGGACGGAGCATGAGATGTATTTGCTGTGGGTAAATAGAAGGGCTTTGAATCGGGCGACCCTGGGTGCTCCGTGGAGGCCGATGATGTTGCAAGTCCAGCGTCTTTGTGGTGGTGTGATTTTGAAGAGGCTCAGCAAGTGTCATTGTTTTTGGAAGGTGAATAGTGGCTGAGGGCTGGGGTGACCTGAGTTTGAGCCCTGGCTCTGTCACAACTCACCATGGGATACTGCTAAGAAAATTAGTGTGTTTCCCTGTTTCCCAGTATCCCTGTGTCTGAAATGAGAAGGCAGGGCATGGCCCCTATTGCTCTGTTCAGTTCTTTACATTTGAGGAAGAGATTGTTAGCTGTTCAAAAATATATATAGGTTGTTTATCCTTCTCTCTGGGCACAAAGCTGGACTCCCCTTTCCCAGCTTCTTTTGAATTCAGGTGTGGCCCTGTGACCAAGTTCTACCCAGAGGGATGCGAGCAAAAGTTATGTGCCGATTGACCTGTAAAAAGCTCTCGCATGAAATACTTCACGCTGTTTCTCCTTACGCCATCTGGATGTCAATGTCCAAAATTACCTTGGAAACCCATGTCCTATTCGGCAGATGCTCCATCATCGGCCAAGTCATTGAATGCCTCCACAGAGCAAGGCTCCCACCCCTGCCCCGCCAGCTGAACCAGAACCTTGTTTGTGAGATGATTGCACGGAGGAAACATACACTTCCATTGTGATAGGCTTCTGGGATTTTGGAGTTCATTTGTTACAGTAGCTAGCATTATGCTATCTAATTCAACACAACTATTGTGATTCCTATTTTCTGATTTCAACTGCATCGAAATACACAGATTTTTTTTTAAAGTCCAAACTTAAGCACTTATTAAAATTTCCTGGCAAGCCTTTTAGTGATTTTTGCATGTGTCTGAAAGTGGGAACCATGGCCTTTTCAAACTGAAGCCTTGAATGTTTGATTTTCATTTGCTTGACTCCTTACATCTCTGAACCAAGTAAAATGTCTGCTTTACAGAATATGTGAAAACCAGTGACAAAGAAAAGTTTTACCTTGAAGTAAATTAGCACATATCCATAATGGCTATGACTTGAGACTTACTGTAATTAGTGAAAATACCTCTTAGATGACAAATTGCTCATTAATGGTTGGAGGTTTCTTACTTAACATAACCTTTTGTGCTAGAGATATTCCAACACTCAGTGTTTTAATTGACACACAGTAAAGAGACAGATGGGATGATTTGTAGGCTTTTTCTTAAAAATGTTGAAGAAAAAGAAGCAAAAACCACTGTCAGAGGTCAAATTAAGAAGTGCAACCGGGTGGCAGGGTAGTAAAGGGGGGAAGGAAAGTATGGAAAGGGAAGGAGGAAGATGGTTGAGCAGGAGATCTACAAGGAACAGAGGCCACACAGACACATAGAGTCAGCGATCTTGTTTTATGTTCATTGTTGTCTCCAAATGATGCATGGTGCTTGGCACGTGATAGGAGCTTAATGTTTTCTTGGGGAATACATGGATGAGCTGATTTTTGTCACTTCAGCAAGATGTCCTGTGAGTCTTGTATGTGCCAAACTCTGTACTAGGCATGAAGTTTCTTTTTCACAGAGTAATTTTTAGTGATTGGGGACCAAGGCTGCAGCTTCTATGAATTGAAACAAATGTGTCCTGGTCCGGCATACAATTTGCACAGACAGTTAGGATTAGGTGTGCTTCCTCTATTCTGACAAGTCATTCCCTAGGGCTCCTGGTGGGATAGACAGAGTGGTGCTTTGTTAACTCCCTCCACCCACCATTGTTGAGCAGCACACAACCTGTGCAACTGTACTCGACAGGCACCAGTTATCACTAAATGAATAAGTAGGCAAACTATACATTGTGTATTGGAAAGCACTATGTCATAAAGTAAAATATGGGTAAGGGACAGAGTAACCCAGGGTATAGGGAGAGGGGTGTGTGCAAGGTGTGATCCCTGCAGGAATCAGAAGGAAAAACCTTCTAGGCAGAGGAGTCAACAAGTTTGATGACGTACTCAAAGAGGAGCGGGGCAAAAAGAGTCAGTCTCAAAACCGAAGAAGGGGTAAGGAGTACAGAGACATGTGCACTCCTGAATGTTTGTGAGACCTAGTATAACATACAAATTAAGGAGCAAATGATGATAGCGGCGCAGATTTTAGGAGATGAGTGATAAATAAAAAAACCCGCATAAACAAAGACGACACCTGTGTTGATTTTATTTGCTCTGCATAGTTACCATGTGGATACTGTCTAGGCTGTTACAGCTCTGTGGTTTCGTGGCAGCCAATATTTGGTGCCTCGCCCATTCCTCACACACACCTAGCCATATGGGTCTAGTGTTTTCTAACTGAAATGTCATCCTTCTTTGGTCCATTATGCTTTGTCATTGCCATTTATCACATCTGAAAATTATACGCATTTAAAATCTGCATAATATCCAATTTGATGTTTTACCTGTTGCCATTTCCTGGATATTACATTGTGAAATTAAGCCAGCATTTTATGATCCTGTGATGTGTGTGTATGTATAAGCAGACACATATTTGGAATTAATGGACTCATAGAAATCAGAGATGGATTAGGCCTAATGAGCTGTTCAGAAGAATTATTTAGTGCATATTTCATATCTCTATTCAGTAATCAAACCTACACACTGCGTATGCTAAGAAGGTGAGGTTTTTACCTTTTTTTCTAGTCTTTGGATCATCTCCATTTCTGCCTGAAAATTTAGCATTGCACCCCTAGAGCATTTTGCACCAACTTTATTAAGCATTCAGTTTGACATTTCCCTGCCCTTAGTGTTGTCTTTGGTATTGAAAAAAATAGTTGCTTTGCTTGTTACCATTAATGTATAATTAGTAATTGGTGCAGGGCTCCAAGGATCCCACCAGGACGTGGGGCGGCTCAGAGCAGGTGGGAGTAGTTGTCTGAGACTGAGTCCTGCCCTCTCCCCAGGCCCTTCTAGTCTCTGGGAGAGATAGGCCTGACCTTCAGAGTGTACTGAGTACAGGACTTGGAGAGTCAGCCTAGATGAGGGGCGCTATGCATCTGAATTTTTATCCAAAGGAAATGACTTCCCTGCTGCCTTATGTGCTCACCTAAGCTGTGCTGGAGCTGGGGTCTTCCTGCTGAATGATCCCGTGCCCTTGGTGGTTGCCACTGTGGTTCCTACTAGCCCGTCGAACCTCAACTTCCAACAGACCTTCAAAATTCCATTCATGGTATGGTTTTCCCTACTACCTTAAAGGAAGGAATGGAAGATGGGATACTTGATCTGATGGAAGGATTAACTTCTTGAAGCTTTAAAAGAGTTATGAAATGATGGGACTTTGAGGAAGCCTCAGAAGTGGTTAACACATGATCAGCCTCTAATAGGGGGATGACCACCCTGTGAATTTTCTTTGTAGCTTGTTTAGATGTAATACATAAATACAGATCCTAAACATATAGACTCAACTCTTGTTAGTCTACATAAAACTTGCCAATTGAGAATTATATTAGAGTGGGGCTAAAAGGACTCTGGAGTTGGGATCTCAGTTGTGAAATTATTAATGTCTCTGAGACTTTATTTTCTTATCTGTGAAACATGGCTGAATAACACCTTAATACCTACCTGACAGAGTTGTCATAAGAATGAAATAATAATAACAACAAAACACAGTATCATTAGCAGTGTTTAATACGAGTCCTCCCATCTTTTAATAATGATAGTTATTTATAATAATTGCATAAGATTACTTGTAAAATCTCAATTATTGTGCCTGACATATAATAAGCATTAAACATGTTATATTCTATCCATAACATATTAAATTAGCCAAAAAAAATAAAAAAGAAAAAGATGTTAAAACTACTTATCACAGATGGGAGATTGATGGAAGGTAGGCTGTCCTATCCATGTTGTGTCTCTTGCCCAGAATCCTGGACACAAACCTCTTCTGTTGCTTTTGTCTTTTGTCTTGCTACCAAAGTATCCTTCAGGTGCGCTGGCCAACTTTCTCAATGGCTCATTTATCCTGATGGTTTTTTCCATAACCTTCTCCACTGTTCTTTCTTTCTCTGCTCTCTCTGATGCCCAAGTCAGTGGAAATCCTGCAAACAGGATAATCTCACTCAAACATCTTACTCATCCAGGTTCCCATAGTTTGCTGTTTACGACCACGGGTCAGTTGTTCAACAAGTAATTATTCGGCATCTGCTCAGTGCCAAACATTGCTCTAGACCCTGGCACGTGTGAGGACAATGAATAAAGAAGTGGTTATCTTAACGTGAGGTAGTGATGCACATTCTCAAGGAGAAAGCAGGCAAGTAAGGAGATGAGGAAATGAGGAATGGGGCTAATTTTAGTCACATGGGTTGGGGGAAGGTCTTTGTAAGGCAGGGCTTTTGAGTGAAATCTGATGACATGAGGGAGGGAGTGTGTGTGTGTTCATTTAAGGAAGGACATAGCAGGGAGAAACATGGCAGATACAGAGGGGTAGGAGTAGAAATATCTTGACTTGTACAGACCGAGGTGGGGGGCAGAGCCAAGTC
Source organism: Meles meles (assembly GCF_922984935.1). Classification (NCBI taxonomy): domain Eukaryota; kingdom Metazoa; phylum Chordata; class Mammalia; order Carnivora; family Mustelidae; genus Meles; species Meles meles. The sequence continues at coordinate 92,496,262 of NC_060073.1, read as the reverse complement.
TAGGCCACTTGGCCTCAGTGACCACCATGACCCATTTGGATTTTATTCTTAGTCCGATGGAAGGTACTAGAGCAGTTTGATCATTTTGGGGGGCCATATATTAATTTTGCATTTTTCTGTACTTTTTATTTTCATGCCCTACCGTTGTTCAATTTTAAGTTCTTTAAAGGCAAAGACTATGATTGATTTGTTTCTGTGTGTCAGTGATAGGACAGAGCCTTTAATGCTGGCTAAATACACTGCTCTGAGTGCTCACAGTGACCTGAGCCACCTCATCTAATCAGTCCTTCCCATAATTATGGAAAAGCTCTTTTTCTGTGTGTCTTCAGTTAGACTTACATTGATCCACCAGGATGAAGCCACTTCCAACTTTACATTGTGCGGATTTGGAAATTCCTTGATGGATCATGAAATTCCCCTGGAGTACAAGTCCATTGGCTTCCTTGGGCATATAAACAGTCCTCCATGGCCAGACTTCCATTTTCATTTGTGATCGAAGGCTCAGCTGCATTGTCAGGCCCCTGCTGCTCCTGGTCTTATGATGATTGAAACTGATGAAATGTCCTGAATGAATGATCTGAAATAAAAGCTTCAGCAGAGAAGACATAAACTATGACTCTTATTTTATTATTTATTATTTTTTTCATTAATTAAAAAATGAAACAAAGAAAAACATTTGCTTTGTTATTATTGCCTTAGTTGATGCTGGATTGCTTAATCCTACACTCTATGTCTAGGGTATTTTTGATCTGTATTTCTCAATAATTACTGGTGAATTGCAGATGAAATATTAATTAAACATATTCCTGTTTTTAAGGAAATATTTACATATCACTCCTGTCCAAAATACATTTTGAAATTTCTTTTAACTATTTTGGTCACCAAGTCCTTTCCTATTAGAAATTGGGGATGGTATGGACAAGTCATGATGTGGTTAGGGTCAAAGCACATGAGCAGTGGTGAAGCTTGTGTGTTACCAGTTGCCTCATGATTGGTCTTCCTTTCTCTGTATGCATGTTGCTGCCAGCCCCTCATACTGGGCTTGGCTCATGGCAGGCCCTCAGTACCTGCTGATGAAATGTTTATTCCAGTAGCATAATATCTCATGTATACTAAGAACCAAATATGTAGTATTTTCCTTTATCATGAAATATTTTATATCTCAACAGGTGTATAACATATCTATCAATATGTACAAAAGCATAACAGACTGATCACCTGTGTGCCCTTCAGCTACTCTAAGAAATAGAACCTTCCATTAGCTGTGAAGTCTGATATGTTCCCTCCTTATTTTATATCTTGTCTCCTCTGAGGAGCTGGCCTCTGCACTGAACTTTTTTTTATTATTTCCTTCTTTTCTTTAGAGCTCTACCAAATATATAAATATCCTTAAATAATGCTTTGTCTATGTTTGCTTGCTTTTTTCTCTATTTTTTTAAGACTTTATTTATTTGGTGAGAGAGTGTGAGTGAGAGTGAACACACCAGTATGAGTGGGGGTGGGGCAGGATTGGGGGAAGGAGAAGGACAGGCTGACTCCATGTACAGCATAGATCATGATATGGGGCTCCACGCCATGACCCGAGATCATGATCCGAGCTGAAATCAAGAGTTACACACTTACTTGACTGAGCCACCCAGGTGTCTCTGCTTTTTTTTTTTCCTATGTATAAAGAAATTTTATTTATTGTCCTGCAAATGTTTTTCTTTTAATATTATATATTTTCTAATAACTTGACATTAATAGCTTACTGAATATGGATAAAGGAAGAGCTCTAGGTCATTTCAGATAATTAACTGGTCTATAACTCATCAGTCAAAAATGGTTCAGTGCCCTGTGAATGTGAGCGTATGTGTGCACACAAACACCTGCGAAAAATATACACTGAAAACCTCTTACATCAATGCAGTAATGATCATAAATTTTCTGAGTAGTGGAACTACAGGTGACTTTGATTTCCTTCTTGTGTTTTTTCCTATAATTATTAAAGTTTTAAAAATGAAGTTTTACTTTTATAAAATCAGAAAGAGGGCAATGTTATAAAATCTAGTAAGAATGAAACTAGGTTACCGTTTGAACCCATACTGCTCTGATGGGTCTTGGGGCTTTTTGCTCACATGCTACCATGTGTAGGGCACTGTGCAATGCACTGTGTGGGCTACAAAGATGTATAAAGCACAGCTCCTGTCCTCGGCCAGCCTCCAATCAGGGCAGGTAACAAGCTTCAGAACCAGGACCTCAGAAAGAGACTGGAATGGGGACCACTAGTAATCTGGGTTATGAGTAGGTGGGTTGGAGGAGCATAGAAGGGACACTCTGGGGTGTGGTAGAGAAGGCCAAAAAGGGACTAAGCCTGTGAGGACTGAGGGGGCCTGGCCTGGCAAGGCCGGATTATGACACTGGCCTGGAACGGCAAAAGGTCACTAACCAGAATTGACCCGCTTCTGAAGACAGGGTAGCAGAGTGCTGGGCCTCCTGGCTGGTCCCTCTCCAGTGGTTGTGCTTACATCCACCTCAGATCTGAGCTTAGGGCAGTTGGGGTCTGTCAGAACACAGACTGAGAAAATGCATGCTCTGTGTGACTGTGTTAGGTTTGATTTTTTTAAAAAAATTAATTATTTATTTGAGAGAGCAAGACAGAGAACCCACACGTGTGTGAATGGAGGGAAGGGTTGAGGGAGAGGGAGGGAATCTTCACGCAGACTCCCTGCTAAGCAAGGAGTCTGGCATGGGGTTCAATCCCAGCACCCTGGGATCATGACCTGAGACAGAACAGAGTTGGACTCCCAACCAACTGAGCCACGCTGGTGCCCCCTAGGTTCAATTTTATTTAAGAATAAGTATTATGGGGGCGCCTGGGTGGCTCAGTGGGTTAAGCCGCTGCCTTCGGCTCAGGTCATGATCTCAGGGTCCTGGGATCGAGTCCCGTATTGGGCTCTCTGCTCAGCGGGGAGCCTGCTTCCCTCTCTCTCTCTGCCTGCCTCTGTCTACTGTGATCTCTCTCTGTCAAATAAATAAATAAAATCTTTAAAAAAAAAAAATAAGTATTATGCGCGGGCCACATGCTGGACACTATTCCAGGCACAGTGACATAGCGTAGCTAACGAAACAGAATACAGTCCCTGTCCTCGTGGGACTTCCCTTCCAGGAGAATGAGATATAACATGAACGAAATATACACAGTATGGAATATATTAACTGGCCATACAGGCTGTGGAGAAAAATGAGTGAGGAGTGTGGGAGATGGACGCATAAAGGCCATGATTTCAAATAGAATGTCTAGACAAGGCCTAATTAATTACTCTTCGCTTATCTGTGTATTTTATTAGGCCACTGCCTTCGGCTCGGGTCATGATCTCAGGGTCCTGGGATCGAGTCCTGCATCGGGCTCTCTGCTCGGCGGGGAGCCTGCTTCCCTCTCACTCTCTCTGCTTGCCTCTCTGCCTACTTGTGATCTCTCTCTGTCAAATAAATAAATAAAATCTTAAAAAAAAAAGACATTTATTTAAGAGATAAGGAGCGAGCACACCCTTGTGCGAGCAGGGGGAGGGGGAAAGGGGGAAGCAGTCACCCCCTCTCACCTCCAAGTGTGGACCCCGAAGCAGTCCTGGATCCTAGGACACTGAGATCAAAAGTCCTGGATCCTAGGACCCTGAGATCAAAACCTGAGCCGACATCAGGAGTTGGACGCTCAAACGACTGAGCCACCCATTATCTGTGTATTTTAAATCGTGAACGAAAACATAACACTCTTTTGGCATGAGAAGAAACACAAGGAAAAAAAGACAATGCTTTAAGGCAATGTAGGCTTTTTTTTTTCCTACATTGGGGGAAAGAGACTATACAAACAAGCTCTATCAGAAATACGTTTTAGTGTCTAAAACTCTTTACAGCCAGGATGTTGATCTTCATTTATCACCCGAATTCTTCTTCCTCTATCTTAATTGCCCCTGTCAGAAAGAATAAAAAATGGAAACACTTTGTCCAGCTTCATCACAGAAAACCTGTCTCTGATCAACAGAAGAGGAAAAAACGAGATGGCGCTGATTAAGGTGATTATTCATAACTTAATGAGTGTACACTTATCACCAGTGGGCGCGGCTGAGAACAGGTCAGCGCTTGCTCCCTGCCCTCCGGAGGTTTCCAGAAGCCTGTTGAGTGCTGGTCTGAGGGGAACAGATCCAGGCTGGTTGTAACAACCAATCCCCAGGCAACACAGAGCCCTGGGGCCTGTGGAACCAAATTGCATGGAGCAGTTTAACTGCCCGGACACAAAGCCTCTTAAAAGCAATGGCCGGTGAATAAGCCAGAAGTCATAAATAGATCAAGTAACAAGCAAATAATGGAATTAATAAATAGGGGAGCAGAACCCGTGCTGTGAGCACCCGCTAGATCAAGAAATGTCAGCTTTTCTCTCAGCTTTTCCTCCACAGCGCCAACTGTCAGTAATTTAACTAACATTTTGTAAATAAATGTGGCACTCGGACAGCTGTCAGCGCGCCTGCTATAAACACTCCTTTTGTCACTGAGAGCTGGCAGTGCCGCGCTGTTTCTCCTGCAAGTGTGGCCGCCACTGCCAGTTGGCTTCGGGGCCCAGGACTGTCAAGGGAAATGCATGGGGACCAAAGCTGGGAGACCGGTGCCCCCACTGCGTTCTGGGCGGCCCCTGTCCTCTGCTGCCGGCTCGGCCCTTCGGTGACACTGGGCTGGCTTGCGAGTCCCTGTAATTTTCATGCCTGTCCTGTTGCCGGGACTGTTGTTTTCCAAAGACCTTGGTATTTTAGTTAGGAATCCCATGTCCCTGATCCTTTAGATGCCCCGGTGGCTTTGCTCTACTAAGTAAGACATTTATCAGGGTCAGAGATACTGAGCTTGCTGTTTCCAACCCTAGCCACTAGGTGATCATTTGATACAGAGCCAGAGTCTGTTCCCAGTAACTTCCTCCAGTGAGTGAGACAAATGGCTCTGGACCATGCATGGACTCTCCCAGCCTTCATCACTGAGTTTTATTAAGTTAGTGCTTCCGTGTACCCTGTTTCCCTGCGAGGCTCTTTCTCACGAATTCGTAACCTATACCCAAGCAAAAGGAGAGGGAGAGGAAGAATCTTTCTTAATATAAGAGTCCCATGGGCAATAAATTTGTGTTATTGTAATATATATAATTCGGCTCGGTGAAGAAAAGGGTGTACTGGGTAATTAAATAGGCAGGGTATATTTAGTAAGAGTAAAAATCTCACCAAATATTTATTGAACTCCTTTTGTTGACTGTGTTCCATTTCTACATGCTTTACATAGTATCTCACTTAACTTTTGGAGATCTGTGACCATCTCTGTTTTATAGATGAGCGCCAGGAGTACAGAGGCTTTGAGGAACCTGCTCCAGGCCCTCTGTCTAAGGTGTGGGAATGGGGCTTTGATCCCGGTCGACTCAGCCCAGGGCCTGTGCTCTTGGCAACTGCAGCACATATCCCCATTTGTAGTTACCTGTGGGCTGGTTAAGGGATTACCAGTTCTGAAGAAGTTAAGATGCAATAAAATAAATTCCACACTGGAGCTGAGGAAGCAACTTCAATCATTTTCCAGTGAATGAGAAGGCTTTTTATAGTCTTATGGCAACTTGTCAAGAACACTGTTCTCAAGAGCCTGGGTGGCTCAGTGGGTTGAATGTCTGCCTTTGGCTCAGGTCATGATCCCAGGGTCCTGGGATCTAGTCCCACATCAGGCTCCCTGCTCAGCAGGGAGTCTGCTCCTCCCTCTCCCACTTCCCCTGCTCCAGCTTGTGCTCTCTCTTGCTCACTCTCTCTCTCAAATAAATAAATAAAATTTTAGGGGAAAAAAAAGGCAAAGAAGAATACCTTTCCCTAGAGGAAATCATAGGGTGATATAAGAGAATATAGGGGGATAGTTAAAAGAATGCACTCTGGGGTCAGCTCAGAAATTTACTTAACCTCACTTGTAAACTAAGAATAGCAATTACTAGATACTGCTTTGTAGGGATGCTTTGAGGTTTAAAGAACACCGTCCATGTATAGTATTTAGCAATACCTGGCAGAGTTAATATTCATTATCTCATTGAAATATTTATTACATGCATACGAGGCATGGGTTCTCTGGTAAGAAAGACATAATGTGTTCTTGGAGCTTATAGTCTCTTGAGAACTGATTGTGAACCAACAGACTTATACAAATATATCAAATAGGACCAGGGGTGCCTGGGGGGCTCAGTCGCTTGAGGTTTGACTCTTGATTTTGACTCAGGTCATGATATTAGGGTGGTGAGATTGAACCCCACTCAGTTGGGGACGGGGGTGACTGTTCTCCTTGAAATCACCTTCTTTTGCCCCTACCCTGCTTGCGTGCCTGCTCTTGCTCGCCGCTCGCTCTCTGTCTCTAAAATAAATAAATCTTAAAAAAACAAAAACAAAAATGAAACAAAGCAAGCAAGCAAACAAACGGACAAAAAACAGGACCAAGTGCTGTGATCCAGGCTGCCTTGGTGGCTTCTGTAGATCAGTGGCTTAGTGACAGTTTCTCTAAGAGGAAGTGACACTTGAGCTCAGATCTAATTGGAGAAAAGGATGTGGGAGTAGAGTTCTCCAGGCAAGGGGAACAAGCTTCATGTGTTGGAGGAAGAGAAAAAGGACCGCTGTGTCCAAGGCAGAAGAGACAATGGGGAGAGAGATACAGGAAGAGGTGGGAGGGATGAGACAGGCAGGATTCTGAAAGACAGGTAACCTATCTGGGTCTCATTTCAATATACGAGAGGGAACCATCGGAACATCTTAAAGAGAGCGGCGACAGAGCCTGAGCTCCTGGGTTACAATAAGATGGTGCTGTGTGGCCTTTTGGGGAATGGTTTACAAGGCTGAGAGACGGAAACTGGGACACCCATAGAGATTATACAGAACACAGGTGAGGGAGGACACAAATTTGACAATCGGTAAAGGCAGTTTGATGGCTAACCAGACTAAGCTGACAGTTAATATAAGGGTGTTTAGTGATTGCAATACTTGTGGTCCGTGCTATTTGAAAATAACAGAATACCGATAGTTTTACTGGATTATCATTATTGAGGTATTTACATACGTAATGCATTATTTATATCTTGAGACATTCCCGGAGAATGATTCGCCGCAGTACTGCTTTGAATGAAACATGGATGTTCTGATTTGGAAAGTACACTGCCTACCTCTCATACGTAAAACCCATTCAAGGGTGCCTATTTTTTTTGTTGTTGTAATCAATAGTGACTTTCTCTGCTTTATATATGATTGAGGTCAGCATTAAATAACTAAAGAAAACAGAAGTAGGAGGACATGATAGGGATTTGGTGAGGAGAGGAAAGTGGATACTGGAGGATTCCCAGGCTTAATTCACTAAATTCCCTCTTCAACCCTCCCATTTACTACTAGGGCAGATAAGTTTTCTTCCGTAGGAGATTGTATTTTAATTAGGGCTTCATACCAAAGTCTTCTTACCTGTAGAATTTTAGTCTAAAATAATAGAGGATTCTCAGTCCTAGGTTCAAGCCCTGTGTCATGCAGAGTAAAGAACAAACACTATGTAGATGAAGACAGTGACATATCTCACTTTTTAATAAAATACTGGCATTCACTGTCATTAATACTGATATTTTGTTCTTATGCAAAATCAGCATTAAAGTACCACTATTGTAATTTTGCTCAAGTATTGCAATAACTAGGGGTGATAAAAAGAGAGGAATCAAGGAAATCATAGCTATATATGTATACATAGCAGATTCTTAAATATCTCATTAACTCCTAAGAGTGTCAATATAAAAATTGGTGTTCAGGATGATGAATCTGAGGCATCAACATTTTAAAATATATTAAATTACATTCAGCATGCTCAGTCTCCTAAGGCATTGAAGTGAGGCATATATTTGAAGCAATTTGTCATCAAAGTTGTTTAAAATTAAGATGATAATTTTGGCTCATATAGAATTAAATGTCAGTTTGTCTTGACATTCATTTATATGATACATTGCATTCCTCTCTATATATAATACCAGAAAACTGGAGTATCACTGGAAAGTGCATGTTTCTCAGCTAAGTTTTTGAGCATCTTTTAAGAAAGTACTATTTTCTTGGGTATCTTTTACAAAAATTAAGGTTTTATTTATTTATTTGTCAGAGAGAAAGAGAGAGCACAAAATTGAGCACAAGCAGGGGGAGCAGCAGGCAGAGGGAGAAGCAGGCTCCCCACTGAGCAGAGAGCCTGATGCAGGGCTCGATCCCAGGACCCTGGGATCATGACCTGAGCTGAAGGCAGACGCTTAACCCACTGAGTCACCTAGACACTCCTCTTGTGTGTCTTTTTGTCAAGTGTTGGCTGTAGCTAAATGCTGGGTGATCAAACCAGTGGCCAAAGGGAACTGACTCTCTAGATCTGCCACTGTTCTGAGAAGATTCTACCCGTGATCTATCCGCAGACAGAGCTGGAGGAGCAGGGAGATCTGATACGATGTCATTACCAGGAATCATCTGCTGCTTGTTCTGTATACCTAATAGCGTCCCAAGTGTTTATGTCTATCCCATAACAGTCTTGAGATAGACTTTCCTCTTATTCCCACTTCAGAGGTAAGGAAAACGAGGCCCAGAGAAGTTAAATAACAAGCCCAAGAAAATATGACTAGTAAGTAATAGAACCAAATTTCTAACTCAGCCCCAAAGGAGATTCTTATCCTAGGTTTTAGGAAGAAGTCCAACCGACTTATTCTTTTAACTCTTTGGTTTTTAACTGTGAAACTGTAAAGAAAAGGAGCAAGAAGGAATATTACTCCCTGTCTAGAACTACACCCAGCACGTCTTCTCTATTATTCCTCAAAAAGCAGAGACTCTGCATTTTCATTGAGAAGTAGAGTCAGCAGTTTATGTGTGTTTTTTTAATACCCTCTTAGCAATTAATTATTCCTTTTAATAAGCACAATGAAAAGGAATCGTTATTGGACTCGTGCTTTAATTGAATTAATAATGCATTCGGGCTATTAATGTTTTTTTAATATTCTGTGTATTATTTTTTGTTCTATTAGACAGATACGGCAGGGAGATAAAATGTGAGGCTACACGGAGCCTTGCGGAGAGAGCTCTCTGTATAATGCATGGGCTCTGACAGCGATGGGTATTAAGTGGGGGCACATTGCAGGGACAAGGTGTGAGATGCAATGCTGCTTTGTCATCACTACAGAAGTGACTGAGGTCTTTTGGATAAATTCTTGGGCAGAGGTGAATGAAACCCCAAAGCCATTCATATATGATGCAGAATTCTTCATGTGAAAGAATGGAGTCTATTCTTCTTTCTCTAGGCATAGACTAATCCGAGCAAGGGGATACTTGGCGCTTCATACCATGGTAATCGGGGTCCGGGTCTAACTATAGAAATAAATCTTAATTTCCTTATGTCCAGCAATCTATGTGGAGACATAGCTCCTATGTTAGAGTTACAGTAAAGGACCTGACATGGATTAAAGTTATTTTCTAAGGGATGTTCAGCAAATTGTCTCAAAGGGCAGAGAAAGTATGACATCCTTTCAGAGTCTACATACCCTGTCCTCTGCACTTGAATGCTTTTTGTAAAAGATTACTGAACCAGACCTCAAAATAATGTCTATTATGTCTGAATAATAATAGGCACGTTTGGTATCAATTCAGCTGGTACACGTTATTTGTTAATTCATTTATTCATTTATCTAACATGCACTGAGTGCTCACTATGTGCTGAGTAATATTTTAGGTGGTTGGGATACATAGGTGACCAGATCAGTCTTTGCCTTCATGGAAGCTCACATTTTTTGCAAAAGCAAGCAGATGATAAACACAATTAAACAAGCACATGTTTTGATGGAAAGGAAAAGGAAAGAAATGGAGCAGGCGATATGGCAGAAAATAACTGGGGCATAGTGGTCAGGAATGGACTCTCGAGATGGGCACAGTTGAGCTGAGCCTTGACAACTGGGAAGAAGCCAGATAGGCAGAAAGCCTGGAAGGAAGTAGAGAATTCTAATGAGCGAGAAAACAAGCAGGAAGCTTGTGTGGCTGCAGCCGTCTTGGCACATTTGGGAAAGACAAAGGGAGTCACTGTGGCCTAGCATAATAGGGAGAGAGAGGGCAGTGGAGAGGTCAGGTAGGTGGGCAGGCAGCAGCTTGTGTCCTGCCTTGCTGGCCAGGGTGCAGCCTTTGCACTTTCTCTGGGTGAAATGGGAAGGATTAGAAGTTTCAGGCAAGAGAATGGCTTGGTCGTGTGTATGTTTCTAAAATGTCCTGACTGCTCTGCGTACAATGCCAAGTGGGAGAGTGACACACATAGAACACCACTCTGGAGGTTCCTGTGGCCATGCCAGAAAGCAGTGGCAGCGTGGACGTGGTGGTGGATAAGTCGATAAGGAGTGGGGAGTTGGTATGTTAGAGGAGAATGATCCAACGTGTTGCTGGAGTTTGCAGTGAGAGAATGGCATTTGATGGGAGCACTTGATGGGCCATGATGCTTTTTACCAGCATGGAAAGACTGGAGAAGTGGGTGAGGGTGAGGAAGAAAGAGGACCATCCTGGGTAGATGAAATTTAAGATTTAGAATCAGGAGTTTTTAAGTGGCTGTATGGTTGTGGGGCTCAGAGAAAACATGAGAGTTGAGGATATAACCTTGGGAGAGATCAGCTTCTATTTGTTGTTAAAATCTTGAAACTGGGGGCGCCTGGGTGGCTTAGTGGGTTAAACCTCTGCCTTTGGCTCAGGTCATGATCTCAGGGTCCTGGGATCGAGCCCCGCATAGGGCTCTCTGCTCAGGGGGGAGCCTGCTTCCCCCTCTCTCTCTGCCTGCCTCTCTGCCTACTTGTGATCTCTCTCTCTCTGTCAAATAAAAATTAAAAAAAAAAATCTTGAAACTGGATAAAACCACCAAAATAAGAAGATGGTAGAGCTGCAGTGCAGGATCAAGGATTGGGAGCCCCTAGGCTTTGCAACAAAATTGAAGGGAGGAGGAGCCAACAAAGCAGGGAAAGATTCTAGAGCCAATCAGATAGGGAGAAAAGCTGGAGGGCGTGGCTCAAAACATAGGAGGGAAGAAATTGTTCAAAGGACAGAGTCACCAAGTTTGCTGCTGAATGCAGCCACACCCTAAGTTCTGGAGACCGAGAAAAGAGAACTGTCCATGCAATTGGGTAAGATGATGGCATGGTGATCCTGGCAATATGGATTTCAGAAGAGTAATTCGGAAGGGGAGCAAAAAAAAATGATGGTAATTTCTGGGGAAAAGCAAGTCAAAGTTACTGTGTTTAAGTATTCACACGCATGCTAGCCAGAGCCTGGCTACATGCAGATGAGAAGGCTCTAGTAGAATCAACTGTGATGCAAGAGAGAAGAGATGAGAAGCAAAGAGTAGGTAGAGGGCTGGTCTTTGCAAGAAGCAGGGGCACGCCTTTGGTGTGACAGCACTTCTGTTTACTTCCTAAATTTTTCTTCCGTTAGGACCCTGCCCCTACCAAACATCCCTGTAAATCACTCAACTGGGAAAACTGATTACATATTTTTGTGAATTTTCTAATGGGACGGTGAAGGGTATGATTATGAGGAATTTAGCATCTGAAGAAGCGGATTTTCAAGATTTCTCTTTTACTCCCTTGAGCAAATGGTATTTTGGGATATGGGGGAAATTAGAGAGCGGTAGGGATGGATGCCAGATCTGAGGAGGAGACATGTGTGATTCAATGCCAGATGTGTGAGGGTTGTTACAACACAAACCTCACCTGAAGATCTAGTTGGCTATATTAAATGATTCGTGAATTGGGCAACATCGCATCTAGCATGTAGAAGAGAACACACAAAAGCTGTGCAAAATGGAAGAGTGTTATAGGAAGGGGCAAAGGGCAAGAATTTATTAGCAAAATAAAAGAAAGAGTCAGTTCTGCAAGGTCATTTTCCCATGGAGGAAGGGGCAGGACATCTGATCACTAATCATGTAGATTACCTCATTTTTCTTTGTTGTTGTTGGTGGTGGTGGTGGTGGTTGTGGTGGTGGTAGGGCTATTGAGAGGATCTTTTTTGGTGCTGATCAGAAAATTCCTAACTGACCAGTTAAGACTGGATTTCTGGGGGAGGTTGAAACTGCAATTAGGCGTTAGATAGTAAGCCCAGAAATGGTGACTTACTTGGCATAAGTGACTCCTTCTTGGGCCTATGGTGTTCCTTTTAACAGGATGATGTCAGGTTTAATTTGAGGATACCCAGCGTGGGTTACTTCATTACCCTGAAGACTTTTAGCTGTGTCATCTCTCTTGATGGAGAAGTTCTGTTCTACAGATCTGAGCTGAACCAGAAGAAATCTGTTTTAAACTGGGCATAAAAGGTCTCACTTCAGAGAACCTTCCTTGCTAGTTCTAGCTTCATCACAGATGATCCCAATATGGCATGGGTGATTCTGAAGAGAACTCATATGTTTCTACACCCAGTTTCCAACCTGAGAAATTTACCAGATGCTGCTGCATTACAATTTCTTATTTTCACTCTTGACCTGATGCAACGTGCCATGTGCAACTCCTTTGCAATTTCACTACAAACAAAATATTGTCATTTGTTCTCAGGAGTGGTTGATTGGGCAGGAAGGGGAGTGGGGAGTTCTTTTAGGACCTCAAATAAGTAAAGGCCTTAATTGGTGTAATTTACTAGATACATATTATAAAGTTTACTGCAGGACACCTGTGTTTACTTGTTTGTCCCAAGTGTTTTACAAATCCTACCATATATAGAGAGAAGTGATTTCCATGAGCTATATCCATATTGATTTCCTTCAACTCCATTATCAGGGAACTTGGACAAGACATAGTCCACTTGAGTTACAGAGGTAGAGACACTTTTATTACAAATGACTATCCCAGAGCTTTCAGGATGTCTCCTTATTTTATCTTTTTAAAAAACTCTTGTGTTTTTCAGGATCAGGACATCCTCTTTCTGTTTCTGGGTAAGTTTAGTGGAGTGTTTGAGTCTAACACCAGATGGATATATCACTCTTTGTCCTCAATAAATGTTAAGTGTAAAAGAAGGACTTGTTGCTGAATCTTGCATGTAATCCTAATGTTGCTATATTCTTGAAACATGAACATTATTTCAATAACTTATTTAAATAGACAATTACGTTGTTTTGATGACAAAATCAGTTTATGAGCTGACATAGTGATTTAAAAAAAAAAGTCAGTTATGAACATGAGTACAAATTACCAAAATATTTTAACAAAGTGAACCTATCCTGCCAAGTACATTACATTTTCTCCTTAATTGATTCTATTGACCAGAAAGATCAGTTCACATGGCAGTGGGACTACGGCATGTCAGAGGGCCGAAGGGGGATACAAGGGACGAAGAAGGGTACATTAGAGCATAAAAAGATGAGCAGCACATTTTGTAATCTCTCACACACATTTATTTGTATTTACATATTTTTTAAAGGGCAATAACTCATAAGTGTATTGCTTTGATTCCATTTAGTAGCTGGCAATTTTCCATTCTGTATCAGTGGGGCGGAATAGAAACTCATTAGCCCAGAACTAAAGGTGCATCCTGACCACTTCGCTGCCAGCCTCACCCCCACCTCCTCTGGGAGTCAGGATAACAAAAGGGGAAGAGCTCTTGGGACAAGAAATCAGATCCTAACTCTACCCCCTCCTTGGCTGTGTGTGACCTTGGGCAAATTAATTAATTAGTTAGCTTCTGTTTTCTTACCTGTAATCATTTTTGTAAATGGTGATAAAAGAAGTAATATACACAGCACAGGGCTTGGTGCAACGGCATGCAACCCATTGTACCTCTGAGCTTAGTATTGCCACCACCCCACTAGTTCAGTGTCTCTTCTAGTTCAGTATCTCTTCTACCTGGGGAAGAGGAGGAGCCACTGAACACTCATGGGACATGTTCCTGACGTACATGACTTCATGACTCTGAAGGTCACAGCTAATCAGCCTGAGATTTGAGGCCAAGCCTTTCTGACTCTCCTGTCCTTGCTGGTTTCACAAAGTCTTCCTGGGTGCCCAGACTGAAGGGGACCCGTGGCTCTTTACATCTGTGTAGCACCCTCCAGGTTTAAAGTATCTCCTCATATTCTCTTTCTTTGTTTCTTCAGAGACTAACCGTACCTGGAGAGCAAGGAGTGTGTCTTTGATTTCTGCATCTGCAGAGCCTGGTGTGGTTCCTGGCCCATGACATGGTGGAACAAACACAGGTTCAATGACTGATAGACTTTTATGTCTTGCTATAACAAGCCTGTGTCATGTCAGGACTGGGATAAAACTTAACACAGCTCGGAAAAGGCAGGTTCTTATTGGCTTTATTAGGGACCAGGTATTAATTACTTGGAGTGACCAGAACACAACCCCCCACAAAATAAAACTCACTAAATAATGGATTTGAGCTCTCAACCTAACTCTTGTGCTTCCGCTTGGCTTCATTGCCCCTCAGTCTAGGTGAAGTGTAGATCTATTATGCAGGTGTTGGCTGCATAATAATCCACATTAAAGAGTACACTTAGCATTATTGAACATCAACACACATTATAACTGGTTTTCCTTTCTCTACTTGCTTCCTTTTTCCCCCTTCTTCCCCTTCTCTCTGCAGACATTTGTTGATTATCTATTTTCTGCCAGAGTTTTATTGTTTGCTAGAGATTTAAAAAAGAATAAAGTAAGGAAAGCTATAATCTCATGTGAAGATGGACACTTAAACAACTAAGTCTAATATAAATGGAAAGTGGTATAGCAGAGGCAGGTACAGAGTAGTCTGCAAAAACGGAAGGAAGAGTGGATTAGTAAGGTAATGATTCCTAGCTGCTATAACAAACAACTTCCAAATCCTAGCGAGCTATGATGGTACAAATTCATTTCTTACTTATAGTGTCCCCTGCAAGTGGCCATTTCCAGGTGTTGATTCAGGGAACTGGACTCTTTCCATTGTATTTATAAGGGGGATCCTTGCTTCCCTGCAGGTGAGCAGGGGAGAGAGGGTTGAGAATCAGGCTTGACCTTTTGGGATCAGACCTGGAAATGGAGCTAGAACTATAACATGTCCCCACTTAGATGCAACATCTAAAAAAAGTCATCCTTGTTGTGGGCCTAGGAGGTAAAAGATGACAGTTCGGTGGGCACAGACATTGTGTCTGCACAGAAAATTGTTATTTCTGTTGAGAGGAAGAATGGAAGTCCGGGGATCCAAAAGAACTCTGCAGAGGGGGCGGGCCCCATTTGCCTCCCCTCTTGAAGAATGCCTAGGGTTTGGCTGTGCAGGAATGTTCCAGGGTATTCCAGGCAGAGAGACTCATAAGAACTAAGCACACACCTGCAGATCTTTGTACCACAGTCTGGGGAGTGGAGCTGTCAGGTGAAGAAGCATTTTAGTCAGCATTCTGCTGTCACTGCATCCTCTGGTCCTCTCCTCCTTGCTTTCCACTGTCCCACCTGCTAGTAGTCATTTCCCATTTCGGTTACGTAACGTCTAGACTCTTTTCCTATTAGGGCAGATTCTCTGGTTGTGTGCGCTGTGGAGGGGCCACAGCCCATCTTCCCTACGGAAGCTCTTCACGCTTGTTTTCCCCCTTCTTGGCGCCCAGGGTGTGGACACATGATCTAGGCTCAACCCAGCAGAGGCCACACCCAAAACGTCAGCTAGCGATAGAAAGAAGGGGTAGCCGGTAGCCAGCAGTACTCTCAGGGGTGAGCCCAGTAGTCTGTGTTTTACCAAACTTTGTAGCTGTTTCTGATGCATGCTTCAGTCTGGGAGCAGTGCTTTAACCTGTTTCTCCTTGCTGAGACCTCCCTCAGGGGGAGATTTGTGATTCAGAGGTTCTGGGGTGGGGCCAGAGGATGTGCATTTCTGACAAGCAGGTAATGCTAATGTGCTGGTCTGGGGACCACACGGGGAGAGCCTCACCTCCGTGCTACTACATTGCCTCAAAAATGTAATGAATAGGGCGCCTGGGTGGCTCGGTTGGTTAAGCCATGCCCTCGGCCCAGGTCATGATACCAAAGTCCTGGGATCTAGTCCCATATCGGGCTTCCCCTGCTCTACAGGGAGCCTGTTTCTCCCTCTCCTTCTGCTTCTCCCCCTTCTTGTACGCTCTCTCTCTGTCAAATAAATAAATAAAACCTTTAATATATATATAATATATATACACATATATACATATATATACATATGTGTATATATAAAAATATGTGTATATACATATATACACATGTGTATGTATATGTATATGTTATACACATACGTGTGTGTGTGTGTGTGTGTGTGTGTGTGTGTGTGTGTGTATCACAAATGGATAGATCCTCCAGACAGGATGAAAGAGAACACAGTGGGAGGCTTTGGGGTGCAACTCTTCTGCTCTCTTTCCCCTTTGCTCTCTGAGCACACTCCTCTCATTTCTGCCCAATCCTGCCCATCACATTGGCCCGCTTTGCTTGGGTCAGATATTTCAGAAATGCAACTTTCTTTTCTTCTGTACAGGTGCCAGTTCTGTCATTAGAAATACCTTGCCAAATTAGATCACAAATAAGCCAAGAACACCCTTCAAAATGCAGATAATCAAAGCGTAGTATCAGAACCTGATCATTCCCCCACACATCCATGGTGACGGCCCAGCCCTGCTTTCTTTACAGCCTGGCAGACACTCTAATTCTGACTCACATTTTTCTAAAAGGGAAAAAATTACCTGTTAGACAGATGCTCCTTAAAGAAGATTCTTTCTTAGAGGAACTTTATAAAAGCCACATTTGGGCATTATTTGTATGTGAAAATTGTGCTCTTCCTGCTCATAAACTTTTCTGAAACAGTTTTTTTTCCCATCCCTCTTTTTTTTTTTTTTTTGTGGGCGCTTAGAAAAGGGCTGGTAATTTTCAAACGTCATCTGTGACACTGATACACTTTTGGTAGCAGATAAATGCCACTGGCTGGTGTGAAGACAATTTGCTTGGAAAATGTGAAGTGCTATATATCCAGAATTACTAGGCACAGAGTAAAACTCTCCATTCGTTAAAAAAAAAAAAATCACCAGGCACCGTCTTGTAGTAGCTGAGTTCTGGGCTGTGCTTTATTAATCCTTCTGTTCACATTGCATGGGGCACAAGAGGCAGGGGCGGCTGGTCAGAGATGAGTTCTTAATGAACTGTGGGGGGAGGGGCTGTGTTGCAGGAGGGGACACTGCCTGTTCTCTGCTTCACATGCAAGTCGTAGGGAACACACTAGCTAGTTTGAACGTGCAACCCCCATCCCAGCTTTCCTTCCACACAGGGAACAATGGTATCAGCGTGTAATCTCAGTATTTTGCCCTTGACATAAAATTCTGCCCGTCGCTCTGATATCCAGTAGCTCACTGCTCACTAATTTGAAATAGGTCCCCGTGGACTGGCATCCCCTCCATCTGAATTGCAGCATGCACTTCATCTCCTCCTGCTTAAAATGAGGATGAGCATGCTTATAGCGTTTAAGAGTTGGAGGCCGCTTCAGGGATAGGTATTTGTAGTTTCATGAATTATTTATTTAAGCAAATGTATACCGAGCATTTATGTGTTGGAGTATATGCCTGATCACACTTGAAGGGGTGTCGTGGAAATGTATCATGCCACAGCATCACCGTTTTGACATATGTAGTGTGTAGAGTCAGAACGCCGCTCCTGGGATAGAACCGGATTAGTTCAGTTTGGAGTCATTTGGCTCTCATGATGCAAGACTAAGTAAATGCGTTTTATCATCTCCCCTGTTGTGTAGGATAAAGCCCAGCCTGGATCTATTTGGGCTTCATGCCTGGAGTTTTGAACTAAACACAGTCCCATTGGTGTGTTGTAGGATTTCATTGTTTTTGTTTTTATTTTGTTTTTCCCTTTCACCAAGCACAGATTTAGAAAAACAGCAGTATGTACTTTAAAGGTTTATGCCATTTTCTTTATAGGGAGATTCACAAAATAGTATGACTCAAATCAAATTTTTAAATATTTGGGTAAGATAGAGGCTCTGCTTCCCCTGTTTCCTTAGCGTCTCCTGTCACTCACATACACGCACAGGCACGCGCAACCAGAGGTCTGCCATACACTCAGGGATGCGTTCAGGTGTTTAATTCAGAGCAGTGCAGAAAGTGAGGGGCCTGAATGCCCTCTCCTATGTGGGAAATCCAACCTCAAGTTTGCTTCAGACACTTAACTCCATCGGGTGTGGAAACAGTTCTTGGGGACGACTTCTTGACCCCCTGGACATTCTCACCTCCTTTCTGGTCCTTTGGAGGTTAAAGATGGAAGTGAGGAAACCTAGAATGAGCCCCTAAAATATATGCAGGCTGGCACTCCTCTCTGCCAAGAATTAAGAGGTACACTAGCGAGAGCAAAAGCTTAACCAGATATTCAAGTTTGTACCTAAATACGCAATATTTCCAAAATCATTTCAGGAATTAACTCCAAAGTCAATCATCAGCCAGCTGGTGTGTGTCAAAAAGAAAGGGCAAATTGCATAGATTCCTTGGTTAATTGCCCCTGTGAGGTGCACTGAATTGTACAGTGACCTCCTGCACCTTTACTGGTGCCCTCTAAAAGTCCCGCATGGAAGGGTAAATATAATTGCTCGCTAAGATGCGTCCATCCTGAAATCTCCGCGAGACAGAAATATTAAAATGAATAGACGGCGCCTGGCAGATCGCTTCCTGCCAGTGATAAGCAATCTTGCCTATTAAGTGTCTCCCAGTGCCGGCAGATACTTACATTCCATGCACGGTCACAGGCACGGCGTGGGATGATTGATTGAATATATCTATACTTTGTATACAGCTAATGAACTGGGGATGGTTGCTTAAAAGGAAGACTGATAGAACCCAGAAGTCTATAGCCAGATTCTGGCCAGAAGGAGGATGAGAAAGCAGTCCAGGGAATCAGAGTAAAGGGGGAGATAAATCAGGTAGATAGACATTATAAACAGGCCTGGGAAGCTGGGGCTTGCAGGCAGTGTGAGAGACTCTCGGGAAACGGGGAGAAATGAGGAAATGGAGCGCTGATGAATGCTTCACTGCCTTCCATCCTTAGCACGCTTGGGTTGAGCAGCCATATGTGCTTTTTAAAAAAGAATCTTCTTTATAAATCCTAGAAACATTTGTCTGGAAATACGGTAAAAATTGGACCAGTGCTCTTCTTTTAGATGGGAGAAAGCACCTAGGTAAAACGAATTGCTTCATAAGTTAACAGTCAGGTTTCCTGATTTTTATTGATCTTTAAAAGGAAAGTTTAAAGTGTATTATTGTTGTCTGAAAAACGAAAAAAAAAAAAAAAAAGGAAGAGAAAGGCCCATGCTCATTGTGAACACCTCAATAATTCAGTGTTTTTGGAAATGCAAAAGGAAAGTTTCTTTGGAAGACTCTTTCATTCCTCCTCCAGAGGAGTCCCTAAGTTTGTATGTATTTTTATATTCCTTTCTATCCAAGATCAATGTGCGCATTAGGAATTGTACACAAATAACATACATTATGAGTATTGATCCTTTTATTTACAAACAGTATATTGGCAGTATGCAGCCTTTTTGGTATGAATAAATTAATCTTGCTTCTTTTAAGATGCCACAATGCATTTTTCTAGTTCCTTTTGTTAATCCTAAAGATAAACTGTTATTTTACTGGCAAATAGGGGTTCATTTGGGAATGACAGAGAATTGCAATTCGGGACATGCCAAATATGACAAAACCATGGGCAAGTCCCACAAACAAAGGAGAGAAATGCTCTTTTATGGAGGAGAAAGAGAAAGTTGGGAGTGGTTGTTCTGAACAAAAGTCCCTCAGAGAAAATCAAAAGTTCAGGGTGATAACAGTTTCTCATTGCCTGAGTTGCAGGGGTAGTCAATTTTTTATAGCAGATGCAATATACATCTTTCCCTGTTGGGGCCTGTAATTGATGATTCTTTCCTGTTGAGATTCTTTTGGGGTCTGTAATTGACACTTCTGTTGTAGTCTGTAATTGACAATTATTTCTATAATTAATCTTTGAGTGATAAGGCTTTCCCTTCTGTGCTCCCCCTTCTAGCTTCTGACTCCATTTTAGTGAGGTTTGACTTTATTAATTTTCACATTACAAATTCACCTGCAAGTTATTTCTAGTTTTTCGGTTGTATCAACCAAGGCCATCAGGAACATCTTGGTGGATGTGTGTGTCTCTGTAATGCAAGCTCCTAGATGCGGAATTGCTAGAACTCATTGTACACAAATTAAAAGTCTGAGGAATATTGCAAAACTGCCTAACAAAAAGGTTATTGCAATGTGCCTTCCCACCAACTATGTGTAGAAGTTTCTAGAAAAGCTGGCCGGTAGTGGGTGTTTTCACACTCTTGATATTGCCAGACTGGTAGGTGAGAAATGTTTAATTTATATTTCTTTAATTATGGAGTTGAATGTCTTTTCATAAATTTACTGGGCATTTTTATTTCTTTTTCTTCATATTGCTTGTTTATATTATTTTCCTGCTTTTTCTTTTTTTTTTAACCTTTTTCTTTTTGATCTGTTGAAATATGTTAAAGTACATTGACCATTGCCATGTGTGTTATAAATTGCTTTCCAGTTGGTCGTTCACAATCTTATTTTGTTTATCAACTATATAGTTTTACATAAAATTGCCTTTATGTCCTATGAGTTCATGGTGAAAAAGATCTTCCCCCTCCCCATCCTAAGATTTTGAACAATATGAATTATTTTCCTAATGGTTTGCATAATTTAAATTTTGTATTTAAATCATTGATACATCTGAAATGTATTTTATGTTAGGCAGGCAAAACAGTATTTTTCTTCTGTATAAACAGGTTTATAGTCCAAACATCCTCTGTTAACTGAACTATCTACTCCCACTGCCATCTTTACTTGGAATATATACTGGACTCTTATAGTCCATTGATTTTTCAGGCTAACACTGAGTCAAATCTTTTTGTTGTTGTTGTTGTTTATTTTAAGAGAGAGAGCAGGAGAAAGAGAGGGAGCACAAGCAGTGGGGAGGGACAGAGGGAAAGGGAGAAATACACTCCCCGCTGAACAGGGAGCCCAATGGAGGGCTTGATCCCAGGACCCTGGAATCATGACCTGAGTGAAGGCGACTACTTAACTAACCGAGTCACCCAGACACCCCAACACAGTCAATTCTGTGCTGTTTTTAAGCATTATTGTTTTGTTAACTCTTTCAATACTTGTCAGGGAACATTCCCCACATTAAGTATCCTTCTCCTGTTTTCCCTAATTGCCACCTAAGGGATAAGACAGGAGGAAAAGATGGAAGACTTCAATGTGTGGGTTTCTCTTGGAGTGCAGTTCTCCAACTGAAACAGTGAACATTCACCTGGCGAGCCCCAAAGGACTTTCTTCACCTCCCTTGGTAATAGGGTCCCCTCTTGACCAGAAAGCTGTCAGGGCTCAAAGGCAGTGCTATATTTTGTAGCTTTTCTTTTGGTTGTGGAATCTATGTTCAGCTGGTCAGAGTATGGCTTCTTCTTTTTGGTTATGGTGATTTTGCCTTTTTTTTTTTTTTTTTTTAATATGACATTCCCTGTGTGACTTCTTCCCTACCTTGCACTGACAAACTGGCTTGAGCTTCATACCTGATTTTATTGCCCATCCTCACTTTGTGCATTACAGATAGGATAGCTGCAGGGTCCAGTTGCAGAACTCTCTTTGCTTGTGGAGCCAGTTCCTTTTGCATTCCTGTCAGCCTGCCATTTCCTCAGGAGTGTGTCCGTGTCCTCTGAATACCGGCATCAGACAGAGTTGCTGGCACATACCGGCACTCCAGAAGTGGTTGATGAAGAAGAAAGGACCAAAGGGAGGGAGGGAGAGAGGAGCAAGATGATGCACGTATGCACCAACCATTTGAACGGATAGAACATCTGTCAGATACAAGGGCCCTGAGGTCTGTCCTTAATTCTGATCTCGTGATCTTGTTTGAGTGTTTTAGCACTCTAGGGTCTTGTTTCCTCACACACTGATACCACTCAGTTATCCATATGGGGAATAGTTAATACACCAGTTAATAATATTGACTTTGGCATCAGTCAGATGCGAATGTAAGTAATGGCCATACCACCTACTGGTTTTTGATTGGTTTAATTTACTTTTGTAAGCCTCAGTTTTTCCTCCTTAGATTAGCAGTGAGGTTGAAATGAGATAATGCACTGAAAACACGTGACACAGAGCCTGATATACAGGGTGTAAGCACCTGATAAATGTTAGCTCCTGCTAATAAAATTTGTTACTTTTGTTATTATTACTGCTACCTTAGTATTATTCAGTGGTAAGATGATAAGTGATAAGGTGATGATATCTTTGGCCATAAGGCCATAGGTGCTACACTAGGCAAGATAATACAATAAAAAAAAAATAATGATGGTTTATCCAAAGATGTATTTCTGGGGAACTAACAAAACATAGCCCCTTAGTTTTACAAAAACATTGCTGTCCCTCTGATGATGGATTGTTGTTAACATGGAGTTAGTACAAAGCAGAAAGTTGACTTGTCTTGCACCTACAAAGAATGATTGAAGGAATTTAGTGCTGCCTACTCAACTCTTCAGTCTCAGGGCCTTTGCACTTGCTCTTCGCTATGCCTGGAAAGATCTTCCTCTCCGTATCTCAGTGGCTTCTTTTCAGGGAGGCCTTTGCTCAATACCAGTGTCACATAGCACCACAACGCCAACCACAAGACACCCCTTAGTCCTCACTACCACCGGACATGTGCATGTATTTTTATCTTTTTAGTTTTATTTTATTATGGAAAGAACATTTAACATGAGCTCAACCCTCCTAATGTGATTAAGTGTGCAATACAGTGTTGTCAGTTACAGGGGCATTGTGGTGCAGGGAATCTCTAGAACTCATTCCTCTTGTGTCATTGAGGCCGAACTCCTGCTGATTAGCAGCTTCACATTTCCTCTTCCCTAGCCTCTGCCAATCTCCATTCTATTGTCTGTCTGATTCTATGAGTTTGACTGCTTTAGATAAGTCATATAAGTGTTATCATGCAGCATTTGTCCCCCTCTGACCGGCTTATTTCACGTAGCGTAGTGTCCTCTAGATGCATCTGTTTTGTCACAGATGGCAAGATTTCCTTCCTTTTTTAAGGTTGCATACTATTCCATTGTATGCATGCATCATATTTTCTTTATTCATTCATCCATTGTCAGGCATTTCGGTTTTCTCCACATCATGGCTATCAGGAAGAGTGCTATGATAAACATGTGAGTCCCAATATACCTTGTATACTTATTGTTTGCCTGTGTATTGCCTCTTTTTCCCCATTAGAACCGAAGTGGCATGAGAACTTGGTTTTGCTTTGTTCACTGCTGTATCCTTAGAGTCTAGAATAGAGCACTGTCCTCAACTAAGATCCCAGAGCCTGTTTCTTTTCTCCTTAATTACATCCTAAGATGGAAAAACCTTCTCAGTCCAAGTTCTAGGCCATGTATGAAAAAAACTGCCAGCATGGCTAGATAAGTGATCAGCTTTGGTGCCCTAGGAAATTCAGGGTCTTGTGCTTTGTCTCCCTTGAGTACTGGTCCCAGACCCAGAACCGTGACCCATATTCCTATGACCTCTGAGGTCCATCCTTTTGAGCCACGGACAATGTCATGTATTACGCCCAAGTCACTTGCAAATCTGGTTTCAGCTAAAGATCCAGACCCACTGTGGATTAACACCATCAGCCTTACAGATCATCTGTAAAGTGTTCCACCTCCTGTCCCCTGCCCTCTCTATTCTTCGATCGTGTTGACTCTTATAGCTACTCATAATTCTTTCTCCCAGAACTTTCCAAACTTGCTATTCTTTGCTGTTTGTAATCATTTTGCTCCAGTTTTCCCCGTGAAAAAGTAAACCCCGTGAAGGATGCTACCCTGTTTGTTTTATGAACTGCCCTGTCCTGACCACCAGGCAGAGCTCTTTGCTGTAGTCAGAGGATATTTACTGAGCACTGATGGATGGATTGCCTTTTCTTTCACATTCCTATCCACACTGCATTCTAAAGGTGGTATGAATGGGTTGCCCCTACCCCTTTCCAAACCTGCCTGCAGCACCATATTCCTAGAATTGCTCTAGAGGCCTCCTGCTTGTTTGGTCTTTTCCCCTCTAGATTCTTTACCCCGCAGTGTACCTCATACAGTAGGGATCTCAGAAGGCTGCTTTTGAAAGTGTGGCCCAGAGCACTTTCTTCTTTTCTCCACACCATATAAATCTTTGCTTACAGGACAGCATCCAGAATTCCTCATCTGGTTTTCTGGGCATCAGACAACCTAGTTTTACGTTTCCTTTCTATTTTCCTCTCCTGTCCCCTGCAGCTTGCTTCCACCAAACCAGACAACTCGCCTTCACTAGATATGCCCTTATTTTTCTCATATGTTTTGTTCATGTCATACTCTGTGTCAGAAGAACCCCCTCACTGTCCCTCTACCTCAGCCTGTTCTTTGATTCTGTAGGTCCTAAGTTTAACGAAGAGTCTGGCCATATCCTAAATCTACTTGGACAATGGATAATGCTTTCCTGAGCGTGTGCTTAATAATCTTATCAAGTGGTGGGAATAGTGGCACTTAACCTTATCAGGATGTTATGAGGGTCCAATTAGATACTGAATACAGAGTAAGCACAGAGTAAGAACTTACTCCATAATTAAAGTAGTTATTTCTCTTCAAAGCCCAACTCAAAAATATCCCCCTCTGCCAACTCCTTTCTAATTTTCCCAGACATGGTCTCTTTTCTTCCATACCATCCTCTTGGAGGTTGTGGTAGAGTTGGTCGGGTATCAGGGTGCTTCATACACATGTTCTGCCTTCCCTCTTGTTCATCAAAGATGAGAAATGCCTTGAAGTTAGGAATCATGTCTTGCGTTCTCTGCAGTACTCTGAACATCATAGTTGCTCCAGAATTGTTTTTCTTTGTTGCTGTTCAGACTACTACTTTCTATCACAATATCCTATAGATTAGATAAGGATAGCCTATTTTTCACTTTGCTAATGGCCCAGCAGGAAGACCCTGATTTTGAGTTCTTAATATGGTACCAGGAAAATCACTGGTGTTGAAAGAAACTAGATCAGAGGGTGAATAAAAAGGCATTTGATGAGGCTCTTAGTGTAACAGAAGTCTCACTCATCTTTTTTCCTTAGTCTTTGAAATAGACAATGGCCTGGAGCCTTCTCGGCAGATGGACCATGTTTGTGCCTTAGCCACTTAACAGCCATTAGCCTAATTCCATAGACTGAAGCCAAATTAAATAATAAGTAAGAGCCTATGAAAAGCTGGTTTGGAGACAGTGTTACTGCGTCTCGCTTGATGGCCTTCTTGGAAGCTCATGCTCTGTCTCCATGCTGTCAGCCTGGTCCTGGGACTAAGGAGACTTCCATACAGATGCAAAGATGGAGACGTGCAGGAGAGTTGTCTGTACTCTGGGGAGGGGGGAGGAGATGTCCTGATTATAAAATCCAGCTTACACCCACAGCTCCTATCCTCCATGCTACTTATCAAGAAGACAACCACAATGATGTGATTTCTGCTTTCATTGGTCAAAAGTTGTGTTAGTGGATAATATATGACCTGCAGAAGTTCACAGTGAGGAAGAACACCTCTGTCCTACTTCAAAGAAGCCAATAAATCCTCCTTTATTACCCTGGTTTTCTTGCATCTGTCTTATTGCTTATAGCTCCCTCCTCCAGGAATACCTCCCTGCCAAATCCCAAATCCTAGACATCCTTCAAGGAAGGATCTAAATGTCTCTGTGCCCAGGCAAATGCCTCAACATGAAGTGCTTCTCAACTTCATCCCTACTGTGAATGACCATGTCCTCCTCCAAACAGCCTTCACCCTGAATCTGAACATAATATTTAATGGTATTTATTTTTTAAGATTTTATTTATTTATTTGACAGACAGAGATCGCACGTAGGCAGAGAGGCAGGCAGAGAGAGAGGGGAGGAAGCAGGCTCCCTGTGGAGCAGAGACCCCGATGTGGGGCTTGATCCCAGGACCCTGAGATCATGACAGGAGCCGAAGGCAGAGGCTTTAACCCACTGAGCCACCAAGGTGCCCCTAATGGTATTTATTACTTTCATCTTGGTACATTCAGTTCCTGAAGGGTAGGGTCTCTCTCTTTCTCTCTCTCTCTCTCTCTCTCTCTGTGTGTGTATACATCTGTGTGTGTGCGTGTGTGTGTGTGTGTATACATCTCTGTGTGTGTGTGTATACATTCACATGCAGTCAATAATATTTGAATCAATACCTGCAAACTACTATTCATTTTAACTTTAACCTGTCTTTCTCTCAGCTCCTCCATAATGAACCCACATTCATTCTGCATGTGGGCAGACAGGATTTTGTATTTGTAAAATATCTCTATCAAGTGTCAGAGCTCATTACTTGGTTATCAAGGGGTTAGATTCAGACGTCTTCTAGGAAGTGTGGCTGTACTACTTACCTTAAATTTTGGAAGAAAATAAAAGCAGAAAACTCAAGTTTCATTAAAAAAAAAACACCTCATTACTCTAATGCAAGATCCTTATTGCAAGTAATACTTCATGAATAAGTACACAGGGTTCTCAGGTGTGGTCACTCTGACTGGTGGCCAGAACTTCACTTGTATACTATCTTCCTATCTTTGCTACAAACACTCCCCTAGAGTACAGAGAAGAACGACAAATTAAATTAGAGGGTTTTTTTTTTTCTTTTCTCTAATTCTGCTAATGAGATGCCATGTAGATTTAAGATCCCTGACCCTGTAAGTAACAGAAACCCACTTATTTGTTTGGGTTGGTTTTGTAGATTAAGCACAATTAGAAGAGAGCTTCTGGACAGAAACCATAAAGTTCATCTTCCTCTAGCTCCTGGCAAAGAAGAACATGGGGTA
The DNA here is from genome assembly GCF_922984935.1 of Meles meles. NCBI lineage: Eukaryota > Metazoa > Chordata > Mammalia > Carnivora > Mustelidae > Meles > Meles meles. Next base: position 92,469,382 of record NC_060073.1, on the reverse strand, counting down.
GAGAAGTCAGATACTCGTTAGTTTTCAGGCATCATGAAGAGATTGGATGATCTGTTGTCCTGGCAACACTTTTTGATGTTGCAGTAAGCACGGGGAATGAAGCGCTAAGTTATCCAAAAATAGAGGCATAATATATCCCCCCCACTGATATTTTTATGAGGTATTTTCAAAGCATAACTTAGGACTAACAGTTGAAATTCATTTTCCTGGTTACGAGTGTAAGGTGTATATGGTATCAAAGGCACTTAGAAGGGCAGAAGTCAAGTTAGTATGACATCTGTGAGCCCGTGAGCACATGTGCACATGCGTGTGTGTGTGTGTGTGTGTGTGTGTGTGCATCGATGGGTGTGTGCATTTGTACAGAGTATAGACAACAAGCCTTTCCAGACATTATACTACATAGAGGGTAAATGAAATAAAGGGATTAGAGTACTGAAATTATGCTCAATTCTTTGGGCAAGTAGACAATTCCTACCAGCTAATCCAAAGGAAGGAGTTTTTTCTAAGTGATTTCGTTGGATTGGTCACATCATGTGGTTGTTTTTCTGTGGTCTTACTAGCCTGGCACCATTAAGCCTGGTTGAGGGTGACTGCTAGATAAACTACAGAACAGCCTTAGGTACCCAGACTTCTGTAGAGCGGCAGTTCCCTTTCTAATGACAAGGGAAGAGGAGGAAAGAATAGGAAAAAAAGAAAATTGATGGTAGACTAAAAAAAGTTTAATAAACCAAGAGAAGAAAAGATAAAGAGATCAGAGGTCAAAAAGAAGAGGAGGAAAAATAAATGATGTGCCATAAGGAGAATGCAGACCTTAAAAATGAGTCTGGTTAACCAAGCCACTCTTCAAAGATGCTAAAGGCCATCCTACTTCTTGCTCACCTAACCAGCTACTATCTTTGGAACTATCAGTCCATCTGTAAGGTTGGAGAGGTGAGTTCCTTTTGTTTAATGATCTGTAATTACATAAGTCTGACCAGAGGAATGAAACAGCATCTTCTGACACTGTTTCCCAGGGTGAGATGCTGACAGATCTGTGATTTAGGATAGGACCTCCTTTTCCCTAAAGTCTTCAACCCCCCTGTAGGATGCTTCCTGCCACTGAGGGAAGTGTCTGCATATCGGGTTAGTTTGGGGGAGGATACTTAGGCATTGTGAGTAACACAGGGGGCCTCTCTCACCACACCAGGCCCAGGCAGGGAGTCTCATAGACCTATGGGAGGGCCCGGAGAGGCAAGACTAGCCTGCAGCCCTCTGGTCCAGGCCTCAGGAAGCATGAGGACTGCTGTTATGGCTCAACAGCACCCTGGTTATGGGCCACAGCTGCACCTGGATATGTGTAGAAGCTCCTTCTCTCTGCAGAGAAAAGATAGTCCACTTAGGTACTTCACTGGGTCCACATTCAGCCACATTCAGCCAACACATTGACTTAGGGCTCCCAATGCTATGACAGGATTGTATAGACTCTTCCTTTCCATCAGCATCTCCTGGGAACCTTCATGCCCAGTTGGTAATTTCTCCCCATAGTGCTTGGCACAAACTGTGTGCTCAATTAACTTTTGCAGAACACATTTTTTTTTTTTTCCTTTCAGAAGCAAAATCACTTATGTTTATGGTGGAGAGTTTTAGGAAACATTGATAAGAAAACACGCACGCACAATGAAAACCATCTGTAATTCACCATCCACAGGTCATCACTGTTAACATAGCCATATATATGCTTTCAGTTTTTATTTTATATGGCTATAGATCTAATTACATTTTTTCCCTTTCATTTCATTTATTTATTTATTTTTTCAGCGTAACAGTATTCGTTGTTTTTGCACAACACCCAGTGCTCCATGCAATACGTGCCCTCCCTATTACCCACCACTTGGTTCCCCCAACCTCCCACCCCCGCCCCTTCAAAACCCTCAGGTTGTTGATGTACAAAAATGAACTTCTATATTACACAATATGTTGTTACATATATAGAAAGTATCTTTCCGTGTCCTTAAATATGTTATAGATTATATTTCATGGCCACCAAATATTCTATTTTTATAGATGGATCATCTTTATTTAACTAATAACCCTCCCTGGTTGGACAGTTAGTCTATTTCCATTTGTCATGCTGTTGTAAATAACATTCAAATGAATATCTTTGTTGTTAAGTCTTTATTCAAAACCATGATTATTTCCTTAGTATAAGTGATTCCAAGTGGAATTGTAGCAGAGGATATGCAAATGGCCAATGCTTGTTGATAAGTAATATCAAGCTGTCCTCTAGATAGCAGGGTTACTAAGGTGGGGTCATTTCCTGGGTCCCACCCCCTCCATGCCTCATTAATGTTGACTGTGTAGGTTTGCTCGTTTGGTAGGAGGGTACATTGCTTTGAGTACAGTGAGTTTGAACTTTTCCCTCACATGCTGATTGACTCTGATATCCCCCCCTCCCCGTCCCGTTACCTATACACATGGATCCTGACTGGGCCCCCGAAAGTGACAATATGGCAACTCTTAGGCTATCTCTTTTTTTGGAAAAGCATTAGGTAGAAAATATACCTCATCAAATGTGTTAAAAATATATTTTAAAATATAAGGGGAAAATGTAGATGATCAGAGAGGCTGATTATAAACTGAGGGCAATTATACCTGTACCCCTGGGCAATTATAATAGTTTTTAAGAAAGCAAACATTCCAAAGATAATGATAAAAGAATAAAATGTCTTGGGAAATGCACTCATTAGGTTCTGTACTGAGTGTGTTCCATCAAGAAAAGCTAAAAGAAACACCGACTCCCTCCCTGTGCCCACCGCTCTCCTATGACTTAAGGACAGAGTGATTTTGTACTTCTGTCCCCACCAGGGACACATCTTACCCTAACTCACTGATACCAAAATATTCTTCTCCTAAATATAAAGTCCATGTGTTAGCTTTTAAAAATAACAGCAGAAAATGACCAGAGGGACACTCAGTGACGTTTAAGAATCCTGGGGCAAGGCAGCCTGTTCTTAAGATAGCTTCATCCTTGTCTTGCTGAATTATTTACAAAACCTGTGGGGGCAGAGCCTGAGCGAAGGCACTTCCTTTCTGAACATGCTCAAAAACTCCCAGGGCCTGGTGGGGAAGCCAGTGTCTCTAGGATGTCTGATACCTGGAGTCAGGGAGTCTGCCATTGATTTTCTTTAGAACAAACCTTTCTGCAAATGCCGCAGACCTACATTAGCCGGCACTATAGAGACCTGGTCAGAGGTAGGCAAGGAGAATAGGGAATTCCTTGTGCTGATTTCATCTCTTATGGACAGCTGCTTCCCTTAATTCCTATAACAATGGCAGGGAGAAGATGAGTACCCTCACATCTAAGTCAGAATTAGTGACCTTGAGTGTTTGGAAGTCTTAGTTATTAAAGACACAATTAGAGCTGTCCACACTAAAAAGTCATTTGGGAGTTGAGAGGTATGGAAAAATGACGAGCATGATGTTTGGATTGATTTATTCTCAACAAAGGTGACTTTAGCAGGATTTCCCAGACAGTTTATGGTACTTTGTCATGTACTTTTGGTCGCTGGTCATACTTTTCAGTAAAGTTAAGCAGGGAGGCTCTTAGAAAGGAGGAAACATTGAGAAGACTCCAGCCTTTGGGGTTCCTGCTGAACATAAATTCATCTTAATATCAGGCTCCAGGTGGGTTGGGCCAAGGTGTAGAGGAATGCTCCCCTCAGGACCTTCCTGCCAGCTCCGGGATGATGTTCTCCCATTCACATTTACTAGCTTCCTTATCATCCCCTTAAAACTGGCATTTCTGAAAACAAAACAAAACAAAGCAAACAAAAACAAACAAAAAAAACCCCCCAAAACTGGCATTTCTGTTCTAGCTGGCTATCCTGCCACTCACTGACAGGCACTGGGAACCCGCTTTGCTCCAGGGTCAGCCTCTTGTCTGTGTGGAGCAGTATCTACCTGAAACAATGCTAGAAAACCCTAAGTCATGGAAGACAAAATGAACAGTTCAGGGTTTGGAAGAGATTGTGAATTCGAAGCTCTGCTACTCACTCACTCTGTGTCATGAATCAGATTCCTGAGCTGTCCAAAGTGGTGGGTGAATATATTTTTTTATTCCTCAGGCATCTATCCTTTGCTGTCTGCTTTGTGTCTTTCAGTTATCTCATTTGATCCTGCTAATTTTATCTGAAGCAGGTGATCACCTCTGATTTACATATTCTACCGTAACTGGGGTTTGAAGTCATAGAAGTGACTAAAGTCATAGAAGCTACTATGTGGTTATGCCAGGATTGAAACACCAGTTTTTCTTTCAGTGCAAATCTTGTTTTCTTTCCAAGAGATCACAGTTGCCTTACTTCACAGGACTGTTTTGAGGATCAGGTGATTATAACACATATGAAAGATAAAACAGTCTTACCATTGTTTAGTTAGTGTTCTATTGCTTCTCTTCTGTAGTCACTGATCTGTTATGAAAAGGCAAGTTTCCAAAGGCCCTGGCTTTGAAGGGAAATAAGACCACTGGAGAAATATGGGGGCTTGCAGAAATAAGGGAGGGAGGCTATTCTTTCTGTTTATCCCAGGAAACCAGGTCGCCTCTAGCCTCACTCCAGAAGGTCTATTTGTCAAACTGGAAATGTGGCCATAGCCCTGCTGTTGTAAGTTTCACTGATCTGGTCTCTAGGCTCCACTGAGTCTCTGCTTCCCTTTTCTTATATCCACTTGTGCTAAAATCATTCTGAAATATCTCCTTTTATCATTATAGGGCTCATGCACCCTTAAACCCTAGAGCCCAGTTTTTACTCATGACATATTTTTATTTATTTCATGAACAATATGCATAAAAATAAAGATAAGAGATTCACAGACCTGTACCCCTGGAGCACATAATACATTATATGTTAGTAAAAATAATTAATAAAAGATAAATAAAGATAAGACATGTAGGAGTATTTTAATTTTCATCCTATAGTCTTAAACATCCACTGTTTCTAATCTCTCTCTCTCTCCCCCTGGAGCATTTTGGAATAGGGAAGATACATTCATCATCTTATCCTATTTTCCTAAACTCAAATTGGAGGGTGTGGAGTGTTCATATTGATAGAGATGTTTTAGAGCCAAAGAACTCTTCCGAAGAATATAGGTAGGTGGATATATACATATTTACTTCTCCCATGGCTTCATGTAGAATGTTTAAAGATCGTGGAAATGTTGCTCTAGGAATGGAAGTGGAAGAAGCCGCAGGCTTCATGGTTGATTGCTTTTCTGATTGGTGCCATAAAAAAAATGCATTAGAGAGAGAATGTTTGATTTAAAGAGCGCCTAGATGCCGACACCACCTCTGTTTGTTTTCCTTCCTTTAGCAGAAACCTTGTAAAATTTTTATGAAGCATTAATGGATCTGAGATTTTCTCAAGCAAATTTTATGAGGTGAGCTTAATCCCACACATCCGACCCAATTTAGCAGTCTTTAGAGACATAGAATATAAAAAGCTCTTGGAAAGTATCTTGGGTACCTCAGTGCCATAGGGGAAATGGCATCAGGCATGGAAAGGGACGTTGCTCACCCAGGATGCTTTGACATGAAGTTCCAGCCTCCACTGTGTGGTAAAAGGAATAACCATGTAGGAGGGAGTAAAGAGATATCCTAGCCACAGAGAATACCACACAGGTGAGCCAAAACTGCAGGGATTAAATCTTCATTTATAATTCAGCACACACTTCAAGAACTTCCCCATATCACTCTATTCATCAATGAGAAAATCACATTAAGGAAAAAAAAAAGATATTCCATGGAGCACTGGGTTTGGTACATAAACAATGAATCTTGGAACACTGAAAAAAAAAAAGAAAAACAAAAAATTATGTGTCAATAATTCTTGTGATGTAAACCTGAAATCAATGGCTTTGATCTCAGAGAAATACACACAAACACATATACACATACATATACACACACCACTTTCCCTCTACCCCCTTTTGTTTTCTATATCTGAAATAAAAGGGCTTTGAAGATGGTAAATTAATTTTGGTGTATGCGGATGGGTGAATTTACACTTTGTAATGTGAAGTCTGATATTCCGCAAACCAGGCAATTCAATGTGTCTTAGCAAAGTAGTGAAAAGTGGGAGTCCTCCCTAGAGGAGTCCTCCCACTGCCGCTTTTGTCTCACAATAGTGAATTCTTGTCATTTATTGTGGGCATTCCACTAAATTTATGACCAGCTTAACATGGGGAATAATGTTATTGGGAAGAAAGATAGGAACCCTCATTTACTGAGATATCTTGGGCCCTGTTCAACACTGTGAAGAGTCTGAAATTTTACCTGACTTTTAAGCTAACAAGGTAGCTTGCTACTCTTTCTTGGATGCTGGCAGAAGACACAAGACTCCTGGTTCAGAGACTAAGAACTTCACTACTTCTGGCACAGCAAGAGACATGAGTTTCATGTTCACACCAGTCCTTTTTGCCCTTCAGGTCCCAGGAGGATGATGTGTGTGGCCCAAGTAGATGCTCTATACTCAGTTTGCATGACTATGGGAAGGGGGCAGGGAGGACAACAAAGGATGTTGACAGATGTCTTGTGAGAGGATGGTAGGACCTGGAGCCATCTCCTACTGTTTCTGATCCACTTTTCTATAAGGGTAAGGAGAATAGTGACCAAATTGTGATCAGAGCCATCAAGGGAGTTATGGCAGACTCAGCAGTTGGTGAAATTAAGGTGTTTGCAACGGTTTGGGAGTACTGTACCAGGTTCTTTTCCTCATGAGGTAGGCTCCATGGATAGTTCTGAAAGGCAAAGAATGATTTGTGTCCCTTCCTCTCTGTGCTTTCCAGGATCTGAGTTATTCCTCCCAAGGGACCTGGATTTTTTGCCTCTACCTCAACAAAATTGGCGAGTCCTATCTAGTAGCTATTATTTCATCTTTTCTAATCATCTGCTTGTACCTAGGTCTTTTATCTGGAAAAATCAAGTTCAAGAGTCTTAAGGGCATTTTCATAAAACTAACGAAGATGCATTATGTCCCTACTTTGGCTTATGTGGGCCACTGTGGAGAGATTTGGACAAGAGTGTACTCAACCATGTGGCCATTATCCTTTTGATCTAGGATCATGTTGGTCCAATAAGAAAATGTAGGAGGCTACACCAGAATTGGGTTTGAATCTTCTAGATCCCCTTTTGGCCATGTTGCCATGCAGAGGATGGACCGACCAGGCTGTGCTGGGGTTGCTTTTATGGGAAGGAAAGAAAAACATGTCCAGGAATGGTCAAGGCAATATCTTGAATTTTCAGGAAAGGCTTTCATAGTCCTCCCCCAACCCCCAATTTATTTTGTCCTGTTTATTATCCAGAAAGTGACAAAAAGAAATGATTTATTTCTTGGAACAGCCACATTCAGGAACCAAAGTGATATATTAAGGTGTGTGGATTAGGAGGAGTCGAGGGAAAGAGTCAGAAATCTTTCTGATTCATTTTTTCAGAGGCTGTTCCAACACTCACTGATACCCGATGCCTATGGCTGATTGGGAGGATAAAGGTCCATCAAATACCTTGACTATCAGCCCTTTGTTGAGTTGCTTTAATGATAAAAGCTTTAGGACTGCTAGACTGTAAAGGCTCTAGAAAGCTCAACACATGACCCAGATTAGTTTTAAGTACCACAGAGTTTGTGGCTTAATGAGCAGATTATTTTGGAACAGAAACACTGTACCCTGAAAAATGTCCACCACAGTGAGGCAACATCATTAGCCCTGGAGGAGAGGAGTGAACAGTCAGATGTTGTCAGTTTTCTAGCAGTGGGCAGGAGCAGTGCCCCAGGCAATGGGCCTTCCCACTTCCACAAGATAAACAGGTCAAATTTGGCAGGAGCCAAAAGTGGTAGCCTTTGCATTGGAAACAGAGTCATTTGCGTGTGCCCAGCCTAGGATGGTAGATGTGTTTCCAAGTTCAAGGATTCATCCAGGCTTCAGTGGTACCCATCCAAGTGGTATAATCCTAGTCAGTGTCATGAGAGAACCAGTCCTTGCTGTGGGGATCCAAATGAGTAACCCATGTGGTTCTGTGATTTTTTTCCACGACTCATGGCTCCAAACAAGGGTGTCTCATCTTTAAGTCTGTAGTTTTCTAACTGGTAGACCAAACAGCTAGGCTGTTGACCACAGTCCAGGAATTAGTACAAATGTAACAAGATTCATCAAGGAGAGTATTAGCCAGAACTATGTGAACAGATTTGAGCTCTGCCCACTGAGTGGAATGGCCATGTCCATTTTTGGTTCTGTTCTATTGGAGCTAAGGTTGAACACCTGCCACCATGTAGAGGATACCCTTGTGTTTCATCTTAGCTGAATGATCTAGTCAGCCAAGTACAGGCATTTGGGGGAACATCTATGAACTAGAAGGCTGGGTCAGTGGCTTTGATTCAGACAATAGAATTGGGGATAAAGTTTCCTCAGAGGGATAGCTGACACTTTCCCTGTAAAGCTGAGAAGTCTACTTTACTAGGCAGGGTGCATTCTTGAAGAGACTATTTCCACTTGACAAGCATGGCTTGTTGAGCTCTCTCACCTTGATGGTCGTTTGGCCCTAATTGCGACACCTTGGAATGGGAATATCAGACTGGAGAATCTCAAGGCCTCTAAAGGTCATGTGTTCAGTTTTGACAAGAGCCCAATCATAAGCTAATAGCTGCTTTTCCACAAGAGGTGTATCTGTAGCCATGCCAAGGAGAGGAATGGTCCAAAATCCCAAAGTACACCTCTGGGTGAGCCACTGTCTCTTTGCCAGAGACTCCAATCAGCAAAGTCATCAGTCACAGAAATATGTAGCTTAGAGGAGTTATTAGGGTTATGGGATACCAAAAGTAGAAGACATGTTGCAGGTTGTTGGGCAGATTCCAATACAGCCAGTTGGTTTGGGACCCATCAAAGAAGGCTGATTTGAGAGTTAGTACAGAAGAGCAAGTAGGATGCTGAAGTAAGGTGCATCCTTTTATCTATTACTCAGAGAGTCCAGTGAGATGCCAGACCTTCTTGGTGGAGAGGGGCTGAAGAGACAGCAGCTTTCCCTTGATGTCTGGTGGGGCTGGATGTTATAAATCTATCCATGTAGTCCAAAGAAACTGCTTGGCAAACAGGCCCTTGAATTTTATAGGGGTTTATCAGCCTGGGTTCCCTGCTGGTAAAGGTGTGATAACACTGTATCCAAAGTCATTGAGACTGAGGCTTCTAACTTGCCAATCAGCCAGATATCAACCAGTGAGTAAAAGTTTTGGACATCAGAGAAAAGAAGCATTAGTGTTAAATCCTAACGCAGGCCCCAATGAAATGTGTCCAGGGAGTTTGTCCCACTGGCACTTCTCTACCTCCAGCTCTCTGTAATCAAGAAGATCCCTCTGACATTTCTGGGATATGAAAGTACAAGCTTGTAAAACCTCAGTTCCTACTGTTGATGGAGAAGGAACGGCAACAACAAGAGTACATTGAATTGGTTTAAAGGGCCCAGAATGCTAGTTCACATTAACTTCCCTATCGTACTGTTAACCTTGCTCAAACCTCATGAGCTGAATCTGAGTGCCTCTCCACAATGGGAACTGGTAGAATAGTGACTTAAAAGCCATTCTAAGTGAAATGGCCTAGGAAATGTATCTTTAAATGATTTTTACTTATTTATTTGACAGATAGAAATCACAAGTAGGCAGAGAGGCAGGCAGGGGTGGGGGGAATCAGGCTCCCTGCTGAGCAGAGAGCCCAATACAGGGCTCGATCCTAGGACCCTGGGATCATGACCTGAACTAGAGGCAGAGGGTTTAACCCACTGAGCTACTCAGGCACCCCAAGCCTGGGGAATATTTTGATTTCCACCCCTCCTCGTAGTTTCTTAGCATACATGGGGACAGGGAGATCTCAGCCCCATTCCTAGTCATCTTTCTCCTTAAAGCAGCTGAACAGAGTAGAAAGGGTCAGAAAGATGAAGGGGTTTGGAGGTAGAGAACAGCTCCATGCCAGTAAGCCAGGAACTACCAAACAAACAAGTTTCTGGTATTTTCAGTTTACCCAGAATTCTATATAATCATTGTTAAGGTCATTTATTTTAGTTCTGGGGATTCCTGGGGTCAACAGTATAGCCATTTTGTCTTTCCACTGGGGTTGTAAGGTTTGTTGCCTCATTATCCTGATAATATCCCTTCTTCCTTCTACCTGGAATAGTGTAAGGAATAACCGTTCACCATTTCTGGGACAGTCTCCAAATATTCAGTCATAGACAGGACCATGGGGACCTTCATCCACTACCTCTTACCCACTGTTGGTTAGGCAATAACACGTGCTGTAGGATCCCGATTGTTTTATATTCTCTAATGCAGCCTGTGAGGCACACATCCTTTCTCTTTCAGAAGGCTCTATCTCCATTACTCTCCCATTCTTATTATCAGAACTTTTTCAGGAACTGTGGAGGGTCTGAGATTTTTACCTAACCATCAAACTAACCGGGTATTCTGCTACTGTTGTGTAAATGGTGGCAGAAGGCACAAGATTCCTCGGTTAGAGACAAAGGGCATCATTATTTGGGCACAGGAAGCAGTGTGAGCTTCAAGTTCACATCAGCTTTCCATGCTTCAAAGCCCACAGGTGAGGTGCAGAGCAGCCATGTGGGTGCCATGCACTGGGTGGGTTTTCTTCATAGCAGCTAACCCCAAGTTTAGGGAACCTGAAACTTTTATAATGGGTTGCAAGCAAACATGTTTGATATTTGTCTAAGAGGGAGACATTATCTTCATGATACTGGGCAGTAAATAATATATGCCCTCTGCTCTGGAGGGAGATACTATCTCCATCTTCCAAGATTTTTCATTCCATGAGTACCTGTGATATGATTGCCAGATCCTTTGTTTGCAAGAGGAACAGAAATGTAAGTGACCCATGGTGACTTTTTCCTAAGACCTTGATAAAAAAGATTCAAGACAGATGCACTGAGAAAATAGACTGAGAGCACCAATCCTGGCTTTAGAGCATCCTTTGATTCAACAACTACTTGCTAGAATGTTCTAGGCTCTGGAATAGACACAAAATATATAATAGAAAATGTAGTAATAATTTTTCTCCATGACAGAGCTGCTATAGGCAGAGTAACCACCACAGATACATAGTACTTACTCTCCCCAAAGTCTTCTGTAAGTAATTTCCATTTCGCTCATCAAAATGACAATTGGAGGCAGATGTCATTGTTATTCCCATATTTACAGAGTAGAAAACTGAGACCCTGAGAGTGAAGATGTTAGAGTCAGGATTCAGACCAAGGTGGATTCTTGAGTTTCTACTTCTAATCATTGTCCTAGCCTGCTTCCAATGGAGTTGCCGCACAGTATCATGAATTCAGCTATTTTACAATACAAGAAGAACTGGGGTTGTCCAGGAGGAGTTTCCAAGCCACACTGAAGGGCATCCCAGAGGCACGTGGCACCGAAGAATAGTCCTGAAGTGTGTATGGTTCTGCCTCATTGAAGGTGGGGGGAGGGATTTGCCAGTAGTGAAACTACACATGCAAAGACATTCAAAATGAGCTGGGATGGGTCATGATGCTACCTTGATGGGTCTTTTACTCATGATGATGTCACATATTACCTTGGAAAGAAGAAGCTGGAGATTAACACCAGTCTTCTAATTCATAGCTCTTTGTTTGAAGTGTATTTTAAACTAAATTTTCTGTATTTTTATTGTTAAGATGGCACTTGAGCTTTTAATATGTCAGCAAAGTAAACCAAGGTGTAGTGGAAATGACAAAACCATCATTATCTGGGTTTGATTTATGTAGAACTTGTAGACCCCAGGTGCCTAATTAGTTAGCAAGTAAAAACTTCAAGGCTAGCTATGCATGGGAAGAAAAAGATTCAAAGTCAGAAATCTGTCTGGACATCGATAGCTTATTTGATGGTCTCTCTTCATGATGGGATTGCATTAGGCGTCCTTTTCCCCTTTGACCAATGGCTGCGTCTTACCTTTATCGTTTATCTCCTGACAGTGCTTGGAGGGGGTGGTTCTCTGGGTTGTGAGAAATTGGTCTTCCCCACACTAACCTTCCGTGTGATCAGCCCAGGTTTTCCTTCTCAGTATCTCCAGATGAAGAGTGCCCTGTGATCTGACAGCTCTGAATAATTGATAACTGCTCATACTGAAGTCGAGTTTAGGTTTTGTGGTTCAGCAGGATGCTTTACTCTTGTTGACCTTAACCTTCAGAGGCACTCGGGCATTACTGAGAGATCAATAAAACTTCCCCAGGCCGGTCTGAGAGGACCGGAGCCTGACAGAGAGTGATGATCAAGAGAAGAGGGAAGGAAAGATTGTGCTATAACCTGGGGAACAGGAAAGGGAAGGTGTGTGAGGCAGTGGGGGTGGGGGACAGAGATGGGGATGAGGAACATGTGGAGTGGAAGAGAGAAATACTTTTCTGGAAGAATGAAATGAAAAGTAAAGTGATGGGGATAAAAGAGGCTTGACAAAGAGGGAAGAGTATGAGAAGAATAATAAACAGAAGCACAAGGACAACTGAGGGAGGGAAATACAGGAGTGGAGGAGAGTTATTCCTTAGCCCTCATGAATTGAAGTCTGCAGTATGCAAAGCTGTACTAGGGGTGGTCTCAAGGAACTTGGCACCCCTCGGGAAGCAGATAACTAGATGCCTTATAGAGTGAGGCAGAGTCAAGTGCGGGTCACAAGAAAGGAATTAGGTCACTGTAGTGTATTGCAGGAAGGGAAGGGACTTCATGTCTGAATGACAACTACTTGCTAAAAGGACATCTGTGCACTACTTAGTTTGCTTATTTATTATTCATATATCTATTACTGATTGTATTATTATGTGGTACTTAACATGCTTATATTATTGTTATTTTTTAGTTTAATTATCAAAAAACTTTAAGGTAAGAATTATCCTCATGTTAAAGATGAAGAGACAGGAGCTTCTAGACATTGCGTGTTTTGAGTAAGCTCATTGGTAAATGGTGAAATTGGACTATGCACTGTTTTCTGCAGGCAAGCCTATATGCCCTTTTCACCATCTGAGGCTGCCACCCACTCAGTGAAACATTATAGTGATTTATTCCTAGGGAGGCATTGGAAAAATCTTTAGTGAACTATAAGCTAATTGAAGGTGGAGCCTGTGTCTTATTTTTTTTTTTCTACATCTACCATGGCTAACACAGTAAATACTGCCTAAAATATGCTAAAATCTTTGTGGAAACAAGGAAGAGATGGAGGGAGGCAGGGAGGGAGTGAAGGAAGGAGGAAGTCCTGAAGGAAGGAAGAGTGGGAGGGAGGTAAGGAACTGTATTTGGATTGAATCTGGAAGAGTAGATTGTATTTTCTGGGGATGATTGTGGGAGGATGAACATTGGAGCTGAGTAGTGTCTTCAAAAAAAGTACGGAGTGTGTTTGTATGATCAGAATTCCAACTAGATTCTAGACTGAAGACAAGGGCGGGAGATAAGATTGCTGAAACAGAATGAGTACTCATTTCTTGATTCACTCATTCAACAAATACTTTTCGAGTGACTGTTATTCCTAGGCATTGCTATAAGAGCTCCGGATACGCTAGTGAATGTGAAGGTAAATATACCTGCCCTTATGGATCTTACATTGTAGTGAAGAGAGACAGGCAGTAAAAATAATACATAAATACAGTACACAGAAGGTAAGAGGTAGTAAGTACCTATGAGTGAATCACAGAACCAAATAGTAGGATGAGATACAGAGGCAGGGTAGTTAGTATATCTAGGGTAAATCATTAGGACAGTAGCATTTGAGTAATACCTTGAAAGAGGTGATGGAATGATGATGAACACATCTGTCTAGAGAAGGAATTCTGGGCAGAGAGAATAGGCTGTGTAATAGCCAAGACAGAAGTGACCATGAAGTATTCTTAGGGCATCCAGAGGCAAGTGTGGCTCAGGTGGGTGCATCAGGCAAAGTTGGAGGGTGGACGGGTGACAGCAGTCTAGATCACATCAGGCCTCAAGGATTGTCTCACCATCAGAGAGCCACTCTACAGTTTTGAGCAGAGGAGTGACATATGTTTGTAAAGGAGTGCTCTGGCTGCTGTGTTGGGGCAGATGTGGCAGCAGGGGGCCAGTTAGGAACAAGCTATAGATGATGGTTAGGATGGTGGCTTCAAATTCTGGGTATATTTAGAAGGAAGAGCCAATAAGATTTGTGGATGAATTAGAAGCAGAGTGTGAGGGAAACAGAAGAGTCAAGGGTAACTCTAGAGTTTTTGGCTAAAGTTGCCAACATCTAGCTTGGGAAATACTGTGGGTGAGGTAAATATGTCATAAAAGATCAGGAGTTATGTGGTGCCCAATAAGATGGGATGACATCCTAGTGGAGATGTGAAGTGGGCACATGAATATGAAAGAGGTTGGAACTTAAGGGAGGTGCCCATGCCAGAGGTTTGCCCTGGGAAGTCATAATATATGGATGGTATTTAAAATACATAGGTTAGGGGTGCCTGAGTGGCTCAGTGGGTTAAAGCCTCTGCCTTTGGCTCAGGTCATGATCCCAGAGTCCTGGGATCGAGTCCCGCATTGGGCTTTCTGCTCAGCAGGGAGTCTGCTTCCCCCTCTCTCTCTCCCTATGCCTGCCTCTCTGCCTACTTGTGATCTCTGTTTGTCAATTAAATAAATAAAATCTTTTAAAAAATAAAATAAAATACATAGGTTAGAAAATACAATTTTGAAAAGATACATGCAGCCCTGTGTTTACTGCAGCTTTATTTATAGTACCCAAGATACTGAAGCAAGCCAAGTGTCCATCCATAGATGAATAGATAAAGAAGATGTATAGGGATTCCTGGGTGGCTCAGTTAGTTAAGCATCTGTATACCTCTGGCTCAGGTCATGATCTTGAGGTCCTAGGATCAAGACATGCATTGGGCTTCATGCTCAGTGGGGAGTGTGCTTATCCCTGTTCCTCTCTCCCTTCCTCAGGTTGTATTCTCTGTAGCTCTCTCAAAGAATAAATAAAATTTTAAAAATATATATTATATATATGTATGTATGCATAATATTCCATTATATATGTTTATATATGAATTTTATATGTATTATATGATTATATATGAACATATATATTCACTTACATAGATGAATATATATGTATAAAAATGAGGTCTTGCCATTTGTAACAACATGGATGGACCTAGAGTGTATTATGCTAATTCAGATAGAAAAAGACAAATATCATATGATTTTCATATGAAATTCAGATAGATAAATACAAATTTCATATGATTTCACTTATATATGAAATCTAAAACCAAAATAAACAAAACAAAAAAACCCAAAACAGACAAATAAAGGGAACAAACTGGTGGTTGCCAGAGGGGAGGGGTGGGGGAAAGGGTGAAGTAGGTGAAGGGGATTAAGAGGTACAAATTTCCAGCATAGGGAAGACGGTAATATTGTAATAATGTTGTATGGGGACAGATGGTGACTACACTTAACTGTGGTGAGCACTGAGTTGGAATTGTTGAATCGCTATATTGTACACCTGAACCTAATATAACATGGTATGCCAATTATACTTCAATAATCAATAAAAAAATTGCGAATACATTGTTCATGGATATGTATCCCAGGTGCTTAAAACAGTGCCCTACATGGAACATGCTTAATAAATATTTGGTAAATGTTAAAAAAAAAAAAAAAAAAGAAGAAGGAGAAGAAGAAGAAAAATAAAAAACCCTATGCTTTTACAAGCAGAGAGAGAAGAGGTCCAAAAAAACACAGATGCTCTCAAATGCTGTGCTGAAGGTCTGAAAGTATATTTTTTGATCGATGGAAAGCTATTGATTTTTTTTTTTTTTGAGAATTGGATAACAAAATCTCAACTGGGCTTATTTTGTTGGTGCTTTTTGTTTGCCTGTTTTATCCACATGCCATTCTGGTGGCCCTATGGCAGATGGCCCGGGAAGACCAGTCAGGAGGCTGGTGCATGGATGCAAGGAACTGTGTGGAGGGATAATGAGGATCCAAAAGGGAACCACAGCAGTGTGGATGGAGAGGAGCAGGGAAGGGGGAAGATAAAGGCAAGAAGGGACAAGACAGCAAAACCAATTTTCTTTTCACCTAGTTCAAAACAAAAATCACCAGATCAATAGAAAAGAAAACATAATTTAAACCTGAAAAGAAGGTTTTTGTGTTTTCTTTCTTTCTTTCTCTTTGTTTTTTTTTTTTTTTTTTTTACTCTTATTTTATTTTTTTAAGTGCTTGAGGCATGGCTATGGTTTACAATGCTTTGCTTCCTGGGTTGGAGCGGGGTGTTGGGGGAAGCTGACAGTAGAAATTGAGTTTTCAGTATTTCAGAAAGCCAGTTCCTAACTGAACTATGGTGGGTGATGAGTTGCTCTTTTCATTAATTGTTTAGCCTACTCAGAATCTGAGAAAGAATTTATAAGACAAATAGATCTAAGTCATTCTGATAGAAAGATGGAAGTGTTTCTATCTCCCCAACTTCCTTGGTCTGTTGAATAATTGCAGTCAGACTACCTTAAATTGGAATACCTTAAATTGGAATAGAGTAAAACTAAAATGCATAAACTACCTAGCTATGTGCATAATACAAGTAACTTGTATTTGGCCAACAGGAATGCTTTCCAGTTTATTTATTTTTAAATATTTTACTTATTTATTTGAGATTGAGAATGGAACAAGAAAGAGAGACCACTAGTGTAGGGGGTCCAGGGAGAGGGAGAGGGAGAAGCAGGCTCTCCACTGAGCAGGGAGCTAATACAAGGCTTGATTCCAGGATGCTGGGATCATGACCTGAGCTGAAGGCAGATGCTTAATCAACTGGGCCACCCCCAGGCACCCCTGCTTTCCAGTTTAAAATTACTTCCATGGGCTTTATCAAAACGAATTCTCACAATGAAGTGGTGAAGAAATCAGGGTATTTCCCCCTCTTTACTAGTAACCAAGCCCTAACCAGGTGGGGTGACTTGCTCACATCACAGGCAAACAGCACCATGAATCAAACCCATCTGCAAGTTGAGGTATGCTTTCCCACGGCACATTCTATCTAGATGCAGAGGGTCATGCTACTCAACACTTGGTATTTGCCACAGCCTCAGGCTTGTCATGTGCCATAACAGAGCTCATGGTCCTCTACACTCAGCACCATCGTTGATAACTGTTTCTTGAAAATATTCAGATTCAAGAGTGGCAGGCTACTGCCGCCATCCCCAGATGCACCCAGCAAAGGTGACAAATGGACTTCAGGACTGGTGGAGGGGCTCGAAATGACTAAATGACTGCCTTTTACCCTTTCTCTTACCCATGAAGTACTCCAGTTTGCCTGAGCAGGGTTGTGTCTTCCTCACTCTGTGCCCTTTGCTTCTGGGTCTTGCTGGCTGCCCCCGCGTGTGTGGTAAGAGCGCAGTTGGCTTTTGTGCTGAGGTGATTGTTGGGATATTTGATTTCTAACAGGGCACAGGTATGAACATCCCTCTTTCATTTCTATAAATCATACCAATCCTCCCAAAAAGGCATTTTCAGTAGCACATTACGTGACTGAACAGAAACACCCTTCTGTCCCCTCAGTTCTCCAGAGGATTAATTCAAGTTATCTACCTGCTGATTGTTTCTCTTCCTGCACTGTGTCTATTGAAGACCATGGTGTTTAAGACCTGCCTGATGGGTTTGTTTGTCAGCAGGCAAGGGGACTCTACCTCTGTCCCTGAAACATCTGTAATGAAACACATTTAATTATAGGGCCAATACAATACAGCAGCGGGGCTTTTACAGATCAGTTAACATGCAACTCAAGATTAACAACAGTAGAGAACTAATTCTGCTTTCCATTTGGGTGGTAGGCTGCTTAAGAAATAGTGGTAGAAAGGTCAACATCTTTTCAGGAATATTTAATCAGAAGCAAAGGAAGTTTATGCAGGTGTCTTGGTTCATTATGAGAGATGGGACATTCTATAAGAGAGGAGGTTGTTGAAGGCAGGCCACATTCTCTAGGAGACCTTTCATGGTTTTTGTCTTCCTAACCTCAAATCCACTCCATTCTTTTAGCCATACTCTGTATGAGTTATATGCATCTGTTCATGTTCCTCTGTAGTCATTCAAATCTATGTCTTCTTAATCTATTACCATTTGCCCATCAACTCTGGAGGGCAGGGCCCTTTAATCTGTTGGTTTTGAGACTGAGTGGTGGTGGTGGGGCCACAGTGAGTCCTCTGTGCTTCTTACTATGGGTTAGAGCCATGGTATGAATGTCAAGGACTTCCATGTTGGGGTTTGGTGGCATGGGATGTGAGTAGAAGTACTCTAGACTTTGAACAGATCTGCTGCTTTGAAGTTGTCTTATTATCTCTAATTTTGAGTACTTCACAGAATGGAAACTCCATACATTTTGAAAATGATACCATTCCTTCCAGACTGAAATTTTTCTCTAAACTCAAGGAGCTCTCTTCCTTTTCTCCCCTTTCTGTGTTTTCTTGTTAGTGTAAGGAAAGAGCAGTGACACTTCATATATGAAGGCGGTAAAAGTGAGGCAGAAGAAACTTCACCCACACCTTATCACAGCCAAATAATTGTCCTCATGCATCCAGGTCAAGAATGACAGTGTTAAAGACACTCATCATGGCTCCTATTTCCTTGTGTTTTACCTTAACTCAGTTTCTGTAGGTCATGAGATTCAATTGTATTTCCTGTTTCTTCCATGTTGTACCTGCCAGTGAGTTTGGGATGAAGACTTTTCCCTTTGTGTCCCTCTCCGTACCGGCATGGTGTAAACTGTACCTCCACAGATGGACTTTCAGTGCTATCTGCTAAACAGTCAGTCATCTCTGTTGCTTTGTGGGGCTACTGTTTCTCTGTTGAGTTCCTATATAGTTCCTATATATACTCAATTCTTTTTCTGAGTTCTTGTCTATTCCGTTGTTCTTTTTTTTTTTTAATTTTGTTGAGCAAGTGTTACTTGACTTTTTTTTTTAAGATTTATTTATTTGACAGATAGAGATTACAAGTAGGCAGAGAGGCAGGCAGAGAGAGAGAGAGAGAGAGAGGAGGAAGCAGGCTCCCTGCCAAGCAGAGAGCCCGATGCGGGGCTCGATCCCAGGACCCTGGGATCATGACCTGAGCTGAAGGCAGAGGCTTTAACCCGCTGAGCCACCCAGGCGCCCCGTCTATTCCATTGTTCTATTTTTCCTGGGCCTGTCCTATACCGTTGTATTATTCTAGTCTTAACACTTACCAAGAAAGTTTTCCTTTCGTGTATGTGTGTGTTTTATTACTTGTGACTGTGTTAAGAAAGTTTTCCTTTTGTGTATGTGTGTGCTTTATTACTTGTGACTGTGTTTCTGGCTGGATCTCTAGATCATTTTTCTGTCCAGTAGTGTTGGTAGAGCACATGATATGGTTCTCATGGTTTCGAAAGATTCTCAGAAGCTATCCTGGGCCAAAGGATCCTTAATATATTTTCTTCCTCTGTTGTTAGATCATAAACCTCTAAGAACTGTAACAGTGGTACATCTTTTGTTTCTCTGTAAATTGCCAGGCATAGTGTCAAAGGCAGTTAATTAAGATGTTTTTAAGGATAAAAAAAATAACACCACTTACCATCTCACCATATCATTCTAAATGAAAGAGAGTCTAATGATTTTTGTGACTGTGAGTAAATTGTGAGTCTGTTTTCTTATTTGGAACTCATCTCATTCAGAGAGGTCTAAATCACAGTGTACCCTCTAACTTAGCTGAAACATTTCAGACCAAAAATAATCAGACAGATAAACAAATAAGCAGACTAACAACAAAAATACCATGCACTGAACAGTCTACTTAACTTCATGGGGCTTGAGGATTCACAAAGAACTCTAGATTCATTAAAATGGATTCAGAGATCCACAGAGAGTATCACCCTGGTCAGGACGATCTTCCCTGTGTTCCCACAATTATGTCAGTAAGATGTTTCCACGAAAGTGAAGTGAAAACAAGGCCAGATCTCCTTTCTATTCTTTTTGGTTCATTCTGCCTTTTTGGTGGAATGCAGAGGAGAGAGTTGAGCCTAGGACTCTGCTGTAGTAACTCAAAGCATTTGGAGTTCCAAAGCTTAGAATTCTAAACATGGGACTCTCCCTTAGCACTTTCCACTCAGCGTACAGATTCAGTTCAGCTCCTCACTGTCCAAAGGGAGACTCTGGTGGCTTTATTAATGCTTCTCCTGTGAATTATCCATACTTGCCCCTCCGCTCCACCGTGGTGAACTCTTTAGGGCAGGAGTGATGGCCCTCGTTCTACGTCCTGCCTTGTTTAGAAAAGTGACCCACAAGATGGGCATTTGAGACCTATTTGAAGGAATGAAAAACTAGATGAGTGGATGAATGGTGATAAAATCATGAGTGATAACTTTTACTTACACCAGGTGTGTTAAGCCCAGCCCTTTTAAGACAGGAATCCTTTGGTGCCTCGTTTAGCATCCCGGGATATTTGTTCTATACGTAATTTGATTAATACTCAGCTTTGACATGTTTATTTTATTTTATTTAAGAATTTGTTTTTAACTGTCTTTTAAAAAAAGTTTTATTTATTTAACAGAGAGAGAGAGCACAAGTAGAGAAGCAGGCAGAGGGAGAAGGAGTAGTAGGCTCTCCACCCCTGAGCAGGGAGCCCAGTGTGGGGCCTGATTTCAGGACCTTGGGATCATGACCTGTGCCAAAGGCCGCCATGCAACTGACTGAGCCACCCAGACATGAAGCATTGACATGTTTACTATTTCCATGTGAATTCATGCCTTTTTGCTTTCATGTTAATTAATTCAACAAGTATTGATTTAACATCTACCATGAGCATAGTATAATGTCTGAAAGGTGCACAAAAGTTGTGTATTGTGAAAATAGATCAAAACACGTGAGCATGAGCTCTTGGGTCAGATTGTCTCAGTTCAGATTTTACCCTGTTGCTTAGAAGAACAGGAGTTTGGAGAAATCACTAAAATTTTCTTTGCCTTAGGCTTCTCATGTGAAAAATACTATTTTTCTCATAGAGTTATTGTGAAAATGTAGTGAGATCATGTGTGTGTAAAGCCTGGCACATTTTTAGCATATAATTACTAGGTACTAGTGTTTTTTCTTTTCTTTTTTTTTCTTTATATATTTTTTCAGCGTAACAGTATTCATTGTTTTTGCACAACACCCAGTGCTCCATGCAATACGTGCCCTCCTTATTACCCACCACCTGTTCCCACAGCCTCCCACCCCCGACCCTTCAAAACCCTCAGGTTGTTATTCAGAGTCCATAGTCTCTTATGGTTCCCCTCCCCTTCCAATTTTTTTTTTTAAATAAACATATAATCTATTTTTATCCCCAGGGGTACAGGTCTGTGAATCGCCAGGTTTACACACTTCACAGCACTCACCATAGCACATACCCTCGCCAATGTCCATAACCCCCTCACCCTCTCCCAACCCCACCTCCCCCAGCAACCCCCAGATTAAGAGTCATTTATGGTTTGTCTCCCTCCCAATCCCATCTTGTTTCATTTATTCTTCTCCTATCCCCCTAACCCCCCATGTTGCATCTCCATGTCCTCATATCAGGGAGATCATATGATAGTTGTCTTTCTCCGATTGACTTATTTCACTAAGCACGATACCCTCTAGTTCCATCCACGTCATCGCAAAAGGCAAGATTTCATTTTTTTGATGGCTGCATAGTATTCCATTGTGTATATATACCACCTCTTCTTTATCCATTCATCTGTTGATGGACATCTAGGTTCTTTCCATAGTTTGGCTATTGTAGACATTGCTGCTATAAACATTCAGGTACACGTGCCCCTTCGGATCACTGCATTTGTATCTTTAGGGTAAATACCCAGTAGTGCAGTAGCACTGGGTCATAGGATAGCTCTATTTTCAACATTTTGAGGAACCTCCATGCTGTTTTCCAGAGTGGTTGCACCAGCTTGCATTCCCACCAACAGTGTAGGAGGGTTCCCCTTTCTCCGCATCCTCGCCAGCATCTGTCATTTCCTAACTTGTTAATTTTAGCCATTCTGACTGGTGTGAGGTGATATCTCATTGTGGTTTTGATTTGTATTTCCCTGATGCCGAGTGACGTGGAGCACTTTTTCATGTGTCTGTTGGCCATCTGGATGTCTTCTTTGCAGAAATGTCTGTTCATGTCCTCTGCCCATTTCTTGATTGGATTGTTGGTTCTTTGGGTGTTGAGTTTGCTAAGTTCCTTATAAATTTTGGATACTAGCCCTTTATCTGATATGTCGTTTGCAAATATCTTCTCCCATTCTGTCAGTTGTCTTTTGGTTTTGTTAACTGTTTCCTTTGCTGTGCAAAAGCTTTTGATCTTGATGAAATCCGAATAGTTCATTTTTGCCCTTGCTTCCCTTGCCTTTGCCGATGTTCCTAGGAAGATGTTGCTGCGGCTGAGGTCGAAGAGGTTGCTGCCTGTGTTCTCCTCAAGGATTTTGATGGATTCCTTTCTCACATTGAGGTCCTTCATCTATTTTGAGTCTATTTTCATGTGTGGTGTAAGGAAGTGGTCCAATTTCATTTTTCTGCATGTGGCTGTCCAATTTTCCCAGCACCATTTATTGAAGAGGCTGTCCTTTTTCCATTGGACATTCTTTCCTGCTTTGTCGAAGATTAGTTGACCATAGAGTTGAGGGTTTATTTCTGGACTCTCTATTCTATTCTATTGATCTATGTCTCTGTTTTTGTGCCAGTATCATGCTGTCTTGATGATGACAGCTTTGTAATAGAGCTTGAAGTCCGGAATTGTGATGCCACCCACTTTGGCTTTCTTTTTCAATATTCCTTTGGCTATTCGAGGTCTTTTCTGGTTCCATATAAATTTTAGGATTATTTGTTCCATTTCTTTGAAAAAAATGGATGGTATTTTGATAGGGATTGCATTAAATGTGTAGATTGCTTTAGGTAGCATAAACATTTTCACAATTTTTATTCTTCCAATCCAGGAGCATGGAACATTTTTCCATTTCTTTGTGTCTTCCTCAATTTCCTTCATGAGTACTTTATAGTTTTCTGCGTATAGATTCTTAGCCTCTTTGGTTAGGTTTATTCCTAGGTATCTTATAGTTTTGGGTGCAATTGTAAATGGGATTGACTCCTTAATTTCTCTTTCTTCTGTCTTGTTGTTGGTGTACAGAAATGCAACTGATTTCTGTGCATTGATTTTATATCCTGACACTTTACTGAATTCCTGTACAAGTTCTAGCAGTTTTGGAGTGGAGTCTTTGGGGTTTTCCACATATAGTATCATATCATCTGCAAAGAGTGATAGTTTGACTTCTTCTTTGCCGATTTGGATGCCTTTAATTTCTTTTTGTTGTCTGATTGCTGAGGCTAGGACCTCTAGTACTATGTTGAATAGCAGTGGTGATAATGGACATCCCTGCCGTGTTCCTGACTGTAGCGGAAAAGCTTTCAGTTTTTCTCCATTGAGAATGATATTTGCGGTGGGTTTTTCATAGATGGCTTTGATAATATTGAGGTATGTTCCCTCTATCCCTACACTTTGAAGAGTTTTGATCAGGAAGGGATGCTGTACTTTGTCAAATGCTTTTTCAGCATCTATGGAGAGTATCATATGGTTCTTGTTCTTTCTTTTATTAATGTGTTCTATCACATTGATTTGCAGATGTTGAACCAACCCTGCAGCCCTGGAATAAATCCCACTTGATCGTAGTGAATAATCCTTTTAATGTACTGTTGAATCCTATTGGCTAGTATTTTGGTGAGAATTTTTGCATCTGTGTTCATCAAGGATATTGGTCTGTAGTTCTCTTTTTTGGTGGGATCCTTGTCTGGTTTTGGGATCAAGGTGATGCTGGCCTCATAAAATGAGTTTGGAAGTTTTCCTTCCATTTCTATTTTTTGGAACAGTTTCAGGAGAATAGGAATGAGTTCTTCTTTAAATGTTTGGTAGAATTCCCCTGGGAAGCCGTCTGGCCCTGGGCTTTTGTTTGTTTGGAGATTTTTGATGACTGTTTCAATCTCCTTACTGGTTATGGGCCTGTTCAGGATTATGATTTCTTCCTGGTTCAGTTGTGGTAGTTTGTATGTCTCTAGGAATGCATCCATTTCTTCCAGATTGTCAAATTTGTTGGCGTAGAGTTGCTCATAGTATGTTCTTATAATTGTCTGTATTTCTTTGGTGTTAGTTGTGATCTCTCCTCTTTCATTCATGATTTTATTGATTTGGGTCCTTTCTCTTTTCTTTTTGATGAGTCTGGCCAGGGGTTTATCAATCTTATTGATTCTTTCAAAGAACCAGCTCCTAGTTTCATTGATTTTTTCTATTGTTTTTTTGGTTTCTGTTTCATTGATTTCTGCTCTGATCTTTATGATTTCTCTTCTCCTGCTGGGTTTAGGGTTTCTTTCTTGTTCTTTCTCCAGCTCCTTTACATGTAGGGTTAGGTTGTGTACTTGAGACCTTTCTTGTTTCTTGAGAAAGGCTTGTACCGCTATATATTTTCCTCTCAGGACTGCCTTTGCTGTGTCTCACAGATTTTGAACCATTGTGTTTTCATTATCATTTGTTTCCATGAATTTTTTTCAATTCTTCTTTAATTTCCTGGTTGACCCATTCATTCTTTAGAAGGATGCTGTTTAGTCTCCATGTATTTGGGTTCTTTCCAGCTTTCCTCCTGTGATTGAGCTCTAGCTTCAGAGCATTGTGGTCTGAAAATATGCAGGGAATGATCCTAATCTTTTGATACCGGTTGAGACCTGATTTGTGACCCAGGATGTGATCTATTCTGAGAAGGTTCCATGTGCACTAGAGAAGAATGTGTATTCTGTTGCTTTGGGATGAAATGTTCTGAATATATCCGTGATGTCCATCTGGTCCAGTGTGTCATTTAAGGCCTTTATTTCCTTGTTGATCTTTTGCTTGGATGATCTGTCCATTTCAGTGAGGGGAGTGTTAAAGTCCCCTACTATTATTGTATTATTATTGATGCGTTTCTTTGATTTTGTTATTAATTGGTTTATATAGTTGGCTGCTCCCACGTTAGGGGCATAGATATTTAAAATTCTTAGATCTTCTTGTTGGACAGACCCTTTGAGTAGGATATAGTGTCCTTCCTCATCTCTTATTATAGTCTTTGGCTTAAAATCTAATTGATCTGATATAAGGATTGCCACCCCAGCTTTCTTCTGATGCCCATTAGCATGGTAAATTGTTTTCCACCCCCTCACTTTAAATCTGGAGGTGTCTTCGCGTCTAAAATGAGTTTCTTGTAGGCGACATACTGATGGGTTTTGTTTTTTTATCCATTCTGATACCCTGTGTCTTTTGATTGGGGCATTTAGCCCATTAACATTCAGGGTAACTATTGAGAGATATGAATTTAGTGCCATTATTAGTCTGTAAGGTGACTGTTACTGCATATTGTCTCTGTACCTTTCTGATCTACTACTTTTAGGTTCTCTCTTTGCTTACAGGATCCCTTTCAATATTTCCTGGAGAGCTGGTTTGGTGTTTGCAAATTCTTTCAGTTTTTGTTTGTCCTGGAAGCTTTTGATCTCTCCTTCTATTTTCAATGATAGCCTAGCTGGATAGAGTATTCTTGGCTGCATGTTTTTCTCGTTGAGTGCTCTGAATATATCATGCCAGCTCTTCCTGGCCTGCCAGGTCTCTGTGGATAAGTCTGCTGCCAATCTAATATTTTTACCATTATATGTTACAGACTTCTTTTCCCGGGCTGCTTTCAGGATTTTCTCTTTGTCACTAAGACTTGTAAATTTTACTATTAGGTGACGGGGTGTGGACCTATTCTTGTTGACTTTGAGGGGGGTTCTCTGCATCTCCTGGATTTTGATGCTTGTTCCCTTTGCCATATTAGGGAAATTCTCTCCAATAATTCTCTCCAATAGACCTTCTGCTCCCCTCTCTGTTTCTTCTTCTTCTGGAATCCCAATTATTCTAATGTTGTTTCGTCTTATGGTGTCACTTATCTCTCGAATTCTCCCCTCGTGGTCCAGTAGTTGTTTGTCCCTCTTTTGCTCGGCTTCTTTATTCTCTGTCATTTGGTCTTCTATATCACGAATTCTTTCTTCTGCCTCATTTATCCTAGCAGTGAGAGCCTCCATTTTTGATTGCACCTCACTAATAGCTTTTTTGATTTCTACTTGGTTAGATTTTAGTTCTTTAATTTCTCCAGAAAGGGCTTTTATATCTCCAGAGAGGGTTTCTCTAATATCTTCCATGCCTTTTTCGAGCCTGGCTAGAACGTTTAGAATCATCATTCTGAACTCTTGATCTGACATATTACCAATGTCTGTGTTGATTAGGTCCCTAGCCTTTGGTACTGCTTCTTGTTCTTTTGTTTGTGGTGATTTTTTTCTGCCTTGTCATTTTGTTCAGATAAGAGGATATGAAGGATCAAATAAAATACTAAAACGGTGGCAAAGACCCCAGAAAGATGCACTGTAACCAAATCAGAAGAGACCCCAAATTGTGGGGGGGGGGGAGAAAGGGGATACAAAGCGGTTCAGAAAAAAAAGAAAAAAATTTAAAAAATAAAACAAATAAAGAAAAAATATAAAAAAGAATGAAAAAATATATATATTTAGATAAACTAGTCAAAAAACGTCAAAAAAGAAAAGGGTAAAAGTTTTAAAAAATTTAGCAGAAGAAGAAAAAAGAAAGAAAAAAAAATTCAAAAAAGAAAAAAAATAATTGAATTAACCGCAAGACTAAAGAATCATGGGGAGAAAGCCATGAATTCCGTGCTTTGCTTTCTCCTCCTCTGGAATTCTGCTGCTCTCTTAGGAATTAAATCTGCTTTCCTTGATTGATGAACTTCGTCCTGGCTGGATATTTTGTTGATCTTCTGGGGGAGGGGCCTGTTGTAGTGATTCTCAAGTGTCTTTGCCCGAGGCGGGATTGCACCGCTCTTACGGGGGCCAGACTAAGTAATCGGCTCGGGTTCGCTTTTGTGAGCTTCTGTTCCCTGAACGCTTTCCGTAGAGTTCCAGAGGACGGGAATGAAAATGGCGGTCTCTCAGTCTCCGTCCCAGTGGAGCCGAGAGCCCGGGCCCCCACTCATCAGGGCGCCCCCAGAGGACAGCACCCAATCACTCCCGTATCCCCAGCCTCTAGCCACGCTCCGAGCTCACCCAGCCCGCGACCAGTTCAAGGTAACCCCGAGCTGAGAGTTCAGTCCTCGGCTCTGTCTCTGTAGCCGGCTTCTCCGTTCTAATACCTGCGAGCTCTGCGACACTCCGACACCCCGGATCCTTCTGTGACCCTGCAGGACCTGGGGCCACGCTGACCCCGCATGGGCTTCACCCCTGTTTAGCCTCTGGAGCAATGTCCCTCAGTGGAGCAGACTTTTAAAAGTCCTGATTTTGCGCTCCGTTCCTCCGCCGCTTGCCGGGAGCCGGCCCCTCCCCCCCGCGGTCTATCTTCCCATCGTTTTAGATTCACTTCTCAGCCAGTCCTACCTTTCACAAAGTGGTTGATTTTCTGTTTCTAGAATTGCTGTTCTTCTTCTCTTCGATCTCCCATTGGATTTGTCGGTGTTTGCAATGTTTAGATAAGCTATCGAGCTGATCTCCTGCTGCCAGATGTAGTTTCAGCCAGCTACTTCTCCGCCATCTTGACTCCTCCCCCGCCATCTTGACTCCTCCCCTTAGGTACTAGTGTTTTTACAGTTTGACCAGAAAAACTCTCAGATTTAGATGGGGAAATAAAGCATAGCTGGGATAGTTTACTCTTTCGGAAAACCTAAAGCATATCAGAGATGTTTTAAATTATTTATGCCTACATTGTGTCCTTGAGCAGAATTTGCAAACTCCTCAAAGGGGTCTTCCACTACTGACAGATGAGTATTCTTCTCTTAGTGGATGCTGTTCAACCAGGTGATCTGGCCCATTTTATATCTTAGAAAGGATCCCAAGCATGCAATTCCCTGCTCTCCCTGCCCATTTTCTTCGTATCTTCTGTATCTTCATGGAATGAGTGAGACAAAAATCAGGATTTTTCATTCTTAGGGAAGGTCTCGTCTGCTATGTTTGTAAATCACAAAAAAGGGAAAGAAAAATCAAACCAATAGTGAAAGCTTAAATGCTTAGACCCTTACATGGATGAATGTGTCATCCTCAGAGGCTTCCTTTTCTTGTAGCACCTCAGGGATTGGGGGGAGGTGAGTACATGAGTGTGTGCGTGTCTGGCCCACACACATGCATGGGTGCTGCTTACTGCCTGATTTCACACTCTTCCTGTTTCCTGCTATTTCAGCCCAAGACAAGATGGATGTCTTTTCTAAGCAGTTTCTTTTTTGTGAAGGAGTATGTGGGTTGAGTTTGAGAGTCCTCAGGTTTCTGCTATTACACTTGAAAGGAAGAGGGTCACTAGGGGAGTGGAATTTCAAGTCTCCATGGTCAGCAGGAAGAGGAAGAAGTTCTGTACAGAATTTTCTATGGTTGATTTTGGAGAGCTCCGTGGTGTGCTCTGTGCAAGATCAGGGATGTGATGAGCCAGATGGACTCCATGGGCCTCATCAGAGAATCAAGTGTTTCCAGCATCGGCAGCGAAGTGTCCTTAGTGAGGCCTAACCCGTTTTCTGCCGGGCCTTTTTATCATTTCAGAAAGAAAGAAATTGTCTTTGAATGTACCTAAACATGTGATTGGTGCATTTTTCTGTTTTTATTTATTTATTTATTTTTAATTTGGACAATCTTGAATGCACTTTTTTTTTAGAGATTTTATTTACTTATTTTAGAGAGAGAGCACATGCTTGTATAAGTGGGAGGAGGGCAAACGAGAGGGAGAGAGAGAACTTCAAGTAGACTCCCTGCTGATTGTGGAGCCAGACATAGGGCTCCATCTCACAACCCTGAGATCATGACCTTAGCAGAAATCAAGAGTTGGCCGCTTAACCCACTGAGCCACCCCGGTGTCCCTTGAATGCACTTTAACTCTGCTTTTAATATATTTAATGGCATAAAGTTGAAACAATGAGAGGAAGACCATGGGTGGGCTTAGACCTGAGATGGATGAGGAGAAAGAGGTGAGTTTTCTCATTATTACCATGCTTTTTTAGGTCTTAGCTGCCCATTGACCAGGTGGGAGGTGGTCTGCTGTTATGAGCTGCTTTATACATCTGATGGTTTGCAATGTTCTCTTCACATTTTCTATCCTAAGGAATCATTCATATGCCATGTTTTCATAGATTCTTCCTTTGTTCCTTTCTGTTTCCTTTTTTTAACTATAGGAGATGGGCACATTGGTTAACACACAGATAATTTAGAAGAATGCTTCAGTGTCTGTCTCCCCCTGTCTCCCCCACCCCTCACCCCCGCCTGGTCCAGGAGTAACCACATTCACAAATGAATAGATCCAATTACTAATCTTTGTCATGCCTCCATTTCTAATTTGCAGAGGAAAACAAACTGGTGTGGTGAGTAGTATTTTGCATCAAAAAGAATCCCAGCAAAAAAGTCCCAGGTGATAATGCCACTCTCATTTTCATAATTCTGCTCCCTCTGGAGCACAGGTACATTTAATTTCTCACAACTGTTACTTAAATGAAGAGCAGCATGAGGAATACACAGAGAATGAAAAATATCCACGTGTGTGGGTGGTACATGGCCACTAATCTTTCCTGACATTTACTTTCACTCATGAGCACAGGGGTGACCAGCCCCACCAGTCCTAGATGCTGAAGATAAATGTCAGCTCCAGCCATTGGAAGCTTTCTATGCATACATGCATATTGGAAATCAAATATATTTGGCATATCACACACTGAGGCTGCAGTGCCCATCCTTCAGGAGTGCATTGATTACTCTCTGCCACTCCACTCATAGCCACCACTTGAGAGAGCGGGAAGGTGGTAGAATAACTTGCTGCTTTGTTCATGGAAGAAAAAAAACAAAAAATACTAAGCTTAATGGTTTTCACATCGTATGCCTTTGGTGCTTGCTTGGTTTCCCCAGGTGTTGTGCTGCCAAATTTCCCAAGAGCATCTGCTCTTCCTATTGTGAAAACGGAGCTGGGGCATGTCTTGCAAGGGTGATTCTACCTCTGCCAAATAGTTGTGTACATTTTAATTGTCCTCAGATTGGGCTCTATCAGTTACTCAGGTGCACAGTGCTTCTTCAGCCCTGGGCAACCACAGTCACAGCATTCATGAGCAATTGCTTCCCTCATATAAAGGATAAAAGGGTTTTGGTTTTAAGGCCTTGCCAGTTCATTGACTAATTTACTCTTAACGCTGAATATATAAAGCCATTTTATGGTGAACATTGTGTTTGGATGACATGGTTAAAGTCTGGTGTGAATATACCCTGTAAGGGATGGGATTGTAAAATAAAGTCAGAAAGAGGACACTTGTTTCTTTTGACAAGATACTATAAAAATCTGATGTCCAGTGAAGATCTGAAGCAGGACGTTTTGTAATTCAATGCAGTGTGAGTTTTCAGGGGGAAAAAAAACAGGGATGAGGGGAAGCCATTAACAACACAGGATAATGTGACTCCTGATATGCAAGAACGGCCCAAAATAATTTATGAAGAAAAATCAATCATGAACTAAGGAGAAAAGAATGCTGCAAAGATAAACACGAAGTCAAGGGGTACTGTCAGTGGAAGCAGCTGGAGTGGTGTCTAAGGAGGAGGGTCCTTTTTTGAGGGTGGCCCATGATCAGAAAGGAAGGGAGGGAGCCATTGAAGTCAGGCTTAGATGTAACTTCTGGAATGTTAAGAATGAGAGCACACATCATTTATTCAGTAGAGATGAAAAAAGTATTTTGAAAATAGATGTGTGTCTCATAATCCTTAATATGAAGTGTGGATTGTCTAGGGAAGGAAGGAGAGCATAGGCTGGAAAACCTGGAACAAAATCATAATAAACTGAATCTAGAAAGCTCAACGACAGTAATGGTTTGGATGTTTTATCTTATCACATATTTTCCTTCAAAATGGTAATAGACTCACAGATTGTTTACAGTGAAAGTGCCTTTAGAAACAGCTAGTGTGGTGGTTTTCAAATGACTTTGGTCAGACCAAAGTCTCTGTTCTGATATTGAGAAATTTCTCAAATTTTCTCTGATATTGAGAAATTAAAGCAAACAAACAAAATGAGAGGGAAGAAATAAGTGAGTGACTTTCTCTTGCTAAGGAGCTGATGAGGTTTGAGGCTCTTTCCTCTCTTCCTGTGTCTGCCCTGTAGGCCCCCACAGCAGAACCTCAGGACTCCATGGAATGGGTTTGTAACCCTATTTTTCCTGGTGTTATTTCCAAACTCGGTGTGTGTATATTCTACAAAAACAGGTTTTCTTAGTTTAATAAGTTTGTAACGCTGCTTATATAACTCAGAGCTTGGAGAATTGCAATGCACATGAGCACACTGAAGGCTGTGAGGAATCCTTTGGTTTTGAAATGCATTGATGTATGTTTGACCTAGTTTTTTGCCCGCATACTTGAGTGTACCTGCCTGGGGAATCCTTTCTTCAGAAACACCCACTAATATCTGTGGCAAACAAAGTCCCCTAGAATGCAGGTTAAGAAGCACACATTTTGTTGGGGTTCTGGTTTAATTCTCTCACTTTTCAAAGGAGGGTACTGAGGCTCAGAGAACTGGCCAATTATATAACCTGTTCTAGGTGATATAATCAGAAGCAGAGTTAGGAACTGGATGTAGGACTCCTGAATCCATGAGGCTGAGGGGCTTTTCAGATACATTCTCTTCAATATTTCTAAACATGTCCATGGGCAGGTAGCAGTCATAGTCTGTTCAGTCTCTGCTGTGCAGTATGACAAAGAAAGTCAAGGTCACCCAAACTCTAGCATAATCCCCCCTCCTGTGCCCTGGTTTGCATCCTAGGTGCTAAATCAACTCATTTCCCTGATGAAGGAAAGAGGTAGGGCTGTCCATTTTTAGATATTAGGACATGCGAAGACAGATTTAAACTAAAGGAAATGTGTGACGGCATTATTAACAATTGGCATAGTAATCTCTTAAGGTTTGACAAAACCAGTGTGCTTTCACAACCCTTTGTAGTAACTAAAGGTGTTTTGCTATGTTGGTAATAGGAAATTGGGCAGACCTATGTCCGGGATGAAGTATAGCCCATGTGAGCTATGGAGATGTAGTGAAAGGGAGCTCTAGGACTCTCTCAACTGCCCATGCTTAATTAAGATCTGATCAGGCAGCCTCTTTGTGGCCATTAATTCCTTGTCTGGTAATCCAATAAGGGGTTATTGTTTGAAGCCCTTTGAGAGACACTCGCTTCATTATTAACTCAAAGGTGCCCAGAAGGCGGCACTAAGATGTCATTCTTTCTTCCCAAAAGAGGGTATGACATTGAAAGATAGTTCATATCCCCTTTTGACAGTACTTTACACTCAGACATTATGGTTCAAACATTCACAAGTCTGGGAATGTGATAGTGGAACTGGTGACATCTAATTACTAAATGGCAATTAATGATAATAGACTTTTGTGAATTTGTAGGGCTATTCTCTACAAGGGACTCATTGCTTTTTGCATGTATTGATTAATATAGATGAGCAGGTTGTGGCAGAAAGGTAGCTTTATAATTTTATTGTTGGTGAGTAAACTGAGTCATATTCAAATTGCCTTGGACCAATATACTACAATTAATTGCTTGCAGACTCGAAACCATATATATTATAGTTTTAAAATTAATTGAGGAGGAACAAAATTAATTTTAAATTGAGAAACAATGTTTGCAGAGAAGTGGAGGGAACGGATGTTTAGAGAAAATTCAAGGCATTATTAAATTATTTAGATACCTTAGTTACATCTACTCACATATTTGTAAAATAGGAATTGGTAATATTTACTGGATTGGTAGCCAGAGCTTGAACAGTAGGTGAGCATTACCAAAGTGATGTCTGGCATATCCAGATTAAGGTTAATTTAGTATCTCTCCATAGAGCCCCAAAGATACTGGATTCTATTATCAAATCAAATTCAACCTGGGTGGTAGTGTTCCATTGGTCCAAGCAGAAATAACCAATGTTTGTTTGCCAAATGCTTACTTGATAATAGAAATTTTAATTAAAACAAGGAAAGCGAATTATGTAATCTCTATTGATCCCATCCAAACACCCCAACTTGTTCTATGATTACTGTAAGTCATTAATAAAAAGAATTTAAACAAATGAATAACTACTCAAATTTTAGTGTTCTATATAGAAATTGTTTTCATTACACTTGGAAAAGCAAATGGGAGATCACCATTATTTTATACATTATTTCTTTTTTTTAATATACGTTATTTCATTTGCAAATATTTAATGAGCACATATGATTTGCCAAACACTGTGGTGAGCCCTGGACTTAGTAACAGAAAGACCTTTGATTATGACCCTTAAGATGCTCAGTCTGGTGGTTAAAGGGAAGTAAATGAGTAATTACAAGCCAGAGTGATAAATTCTACAACAGATGTATGAGCAAGTTGCAAGGGTTATTGGGGGAAAGAAGTGTAAGAGTTATTTTTTTTTATTTAATTTTATTTTTTCAGTGTTCCAAGACTCATTGTTTATGCACCACACCAAGTGCTCTATGCAATACATGTCCTCATTAATACCCACCACCAGGCTCACCTAAATCCCCAACCCTCCCCTCTAAATCCCTCAGTTTGTTTCTCAGAGTCCACAGTGTCTCATGGTTTGTTTCCCCCTCCGACTTCCCCAATTAACTTTTCCTTTCCTTCTCCTATGTCCACCATTTTATTCTTTATGCTCCACAAGTAAGCCAAGAGTTATTTTTTCAAGTAAATTCAAGAATTAAATTGCAAGCCCAATGTATGTGTATTAGAATCAGAGTCTATATCATTATGGGAAATGTTTTGTACTTAAAACTTACCACTTGTCCTTATTTCAAATTAACTTCATAGTTCTGCAGTTTGCATCTTCGATGGGAGAGAGAAGAGTGCGTGTGTGTATGTGTGTGTGTATAATAAGTATAAGTAGCTTGATCAT
Organism: Meles meles; assembly: GCF_922984935.1. NCBI lineage: Eukaryota > Metazoa > Chordata > Mammalia > Carnivora > Mustelidae > Meles > Meles meles. The sequence continues at coordinate 92,435,415 of NC_060073.1, read as the reverse complement.
TTTACAACCTCATCAACCCCTACAGGGATCTATTTGGTTTGGCATAAGGGAGGGATGTTGTAGAAATTCAGTAAATATGACTCAGCCTTAAGTTTAAGGTGAATGATTCTTGAATAGTTTGGGCCGTTAGTCATGCCCTGCATCTTTTTACTCTGTATTGTGAAGGCTATGTGTTGAAGCATGGAGAAGAAAGAATTAAAGTTTCCTGATGCTATGTTCCAGGTTGCCTAGATTTTGAGTAGGCAACAATTTTTCCACCTAAGAAGCTCCCATACAGCTGTGTGAGAGCACGTAGCTTTCTGGTGAAGAGTGTGGTGCCAGCTGGATGCCCCCGGTGACCATTTCCCTCACTCTCTCTTCAGGCTTGGTCTGGAGTGGTCTTGATGAATCTCTGCAGGCACTTCTTCCCCAACCAAGGGATGGTTCATTGTCATGAAGCTGTTAAGCGAGTAAAATAAAACACTTTTATGGAAATGTTCTGCTTACCCTGTGTTCCCTGGCACCTCTGCAGAGTCTCCGTGGCAAGAGAAGACCAAAGGGGACACACATCATCTTTGTGTTTTTTTTTCCCCCCTCCTCTGTTAGAATATCATTTGTATGTTAGGATAGGATTTGGAAATTATTCTAGTTTCATTTCTGATAACGCTGCATACACTCTAGGGGCCTGGAAAAGAGAGGAAGATAAACAAAAAAATTACAGCTTGCAGTTATGTCAGAGACTGCCCATCTGCCTAAAGGGACAAGAAGTCTATGAGGAACTATTGAGGATGGTGGACAGACACTTTCAGAAAGCAGCACAATGTCACCATGCAAAGGGAAGTCTTTCATGTTTGTTTTGTACATAAGAATTGCCCTGATTGGAGAAGAGTCTGCAGTTCTCCTCAGTGTGGGGTTTCTTTGTTATAATGGCTGAGAGAAGGCCTGGGGAGTAAGAGAGTAAAGAGAAAGAAGGAACAGAGATGCAATGAACTGGAGGAAGGAAAAGAAGAACCGTTGCATGGATGGAGGGTAGGGAGGGGTGGTATAGGGGAGCAGATGGGGAAAGGGAGCAGATGCAGTTGCTTCTTGAATTGCAGTGCAAGAGGATCTGCCCAGAGGAGAGGATCCTTCCAGCCAGGGGGATCGCCCTAGGAAAAGCAGACAGTCTGCTTCTTGAATGCATGCCCTTGAAAGCAAGCAATTGGGGACATATAAAATGAAAGGAAGGGAGGGTGGAATAAAGGGAAAAATTATTATAGTTCTTAGACAGATGATCTTAAAGGGTGGTGATTTGAGTTCTTTTATTCATTACACATCATAAAAGACCCAGGCTGAGTTGCCCATGGTTTTAAAGTCTAGGACCCTATTAAAACCTTTCTTGTTAGTAACTTGGCACTTTGGAAAACTCACTAAGAAAAAAAAAAAGCCAATTTAATCAAGGCAAGATTTAACGCAAAGAAAAGGCCTGATCTTGCCTTTCTGCAGAAAAACTTTCAGGATCAAATGGCTTATGGTTTTCATTTACCTAAAGAATCCTTGTGGAATTAGCAGTTGGAGGGAGGAGGTCCTTTCATTTGCTTGCAGGGCACACCCAGATTCTGTTTCTTCACACTGAGTCCTGACTGCTTCCTTAGCTCTACAAAGAAAAAAAAATTTTTTTTAAAGTTCTGCTGTATGGAAGAAAACCTATGACCTAATGGGGCAAAACCAATATATATCTAATATCTGAATGTAGAATGAGATTATTTGGTTTATCTTGACCCTAATAGATTCCTTTCTTAATGACTGGTAGTGTATCTTCAGTTGCCAAGTGTAGCACAATGTGTGGTACAATGCAGAGGGATGCTGGCTTTGGAGAGATAAAAGTTTGAGCCTAACATCTGCGTTTGCCATCTCTGTAAGTTACATAAAATAAGTTTTCTGAGCCTCGTTTTTCACATGTATAACATGGAGAGCATAGTACTGTATTTGCAAATATAGTAACATCATGGAGTTAATGTAATATAAGCTTATATCTTATTCACTGACCCGTCTGAGTGTTTCTGGTTGTTGGTGAGGAGAGAGGTTCTGCTCCACACAGTCACCCTGGTACCCAGGCTAAGAAAGGTTGTGTTATCTGGGACACATGGCCTCCAAGTGGCCCCAAGAATTAGCTGCTAGCCATAGGAAGAGCAAACAGCACAGAGGAACACACTTGGGGGGGTTAAAGGTAATCATGGTACAGGTCATTTTTTCTCACTTTCCTTTGGTAGTTACTCAGTCTGCGTGGTGACAGAGCCTGAGAAAAGGAATCTAGCTGAATGCCAAGAAAAAAAAAGTAATAGAAATGGAGTTTTGTGTGCAGCTAACAACCATAGCTACAATACTTTCACCAGATACCCATTTACACCCCTCTTCATGTGTTTAGAATATACACAGGCCCAAGTTAGACAACTCAGAATTCAATCCTATTATATCTAGCTCAAAGCCCAAGATCACTTAGTGATATATACTCCTTTTCTTCATGACGAGACATGGCTTTTTCAGGGAAGACTAAAAAGATTGCTATGCCTTGTACCAACGTCCTTTTTGATGGGGTTGTAGGATAGGATTATAAAAGAAAACATTTGAAAACTTTGGAATTTGGAGAAGAGAAGACCTAGAGCTACAAAATAGTTACTGCTTTGTGATGGTGGTGATGCCTTTGTCCTGGCAGTTGGAGACATTCCTTACTTAGATACTGATTCTCTTCTCCAGGAGGAACTTTCTTGTCTTTTGTTCCCTGGGAAGTTCACCCGCTGGGTAATTCTTTATTCTGTATCTTCCCTGGCCTCATCCAACGTGGTCATTGCAGAGTACTTCCTCCTTGGATCTGAATGGCATGGTGTAGCTCATTTTCTGTTAGAGCATGTTAACAGCTTGCAACTGCCTACAGCTTCAGGCTCTCATGGTTTCTTGGGCTACATAATTCCTTCAAAAATGTCATAAACTTCCACTCTATTTTTTTTTCCCAGGCAAATTCATTTGCTACATGAAAAATATCAAAGACATAACTGGCTATAACTTTCAAGCCTACAGTATTTCCTTCCTTTTTGTGCCCTTGTGTTCCTCTCTTTCCACTTCATGTGGAAAGTGACTTCATGGAGGTGGTCTGAAAGAAAGAGCTTTGTAAAGACGATGGCCATGATTTGGTACTTGCCACTGAAGTGAGGCCTTTGTCCAACTGAGAAGTCTTAATGGATCTTTTTTGCTTAGAACTATTTTTCTGCCTTCTTGGTATTTGGAATCTAATTCAGTTGGCTCATCCAAACCAGGGAGGCCTCAAATTTCTAGAATCAATCTTTCTCTCTTTCTCTGCATCTCTCTTTTGTGAGATAACAAATATCATTTTAATATCTGATTGAAATTAGATTCTTTCTGAGCTCATCTTTTTTCTGTAATTACTGGTATAAACAGGGAGGAGTAATTAAGACACATAAACACTTTGGCTCTTTCTAGCTTTTTTTTTTTTCCTTTTTCTTTTGTGAGCTATGGGCTTGCTTGGCACTTAGTTAGCTTTAGAAATGATCAGAAGTGACAGTTTTACCAAACATTTGCCATTTCAAAACAGGGATCACCAGGCTTGTAGCTCATGCTGTTTGTTTCATTGACATCCATTGCCCCACTACAAAATCCATTAACATATATTTTTGGTTTATGCCAAAGTTCTACTCCTGGTACCAATTTTGAAGTTAATTAGGGTCACACTAGTTATCATAATAAATAAATACTCAGATGTTTTTGGCTTTACAATAGGCCTTTGTCTCACCATTTAATGGTTATATGTCATGCTACTGGTTGTAAAGTGGGGACACTCTGCCTTTTGTGCTTATTCAGGGATGCTGCATTTTGGACCCTTTTCTACCTTCAACATGTGACTTCCAGTTGGTCACAGGTGCCAACTTCTAGCTAGGGGAAGAGGAGGACATAGAGCAGCACATGAAGGAGGCTTTAAAGGGTGAGGGCTGGGATGTTATACATATCATGTCCACCTTCATTCTCCCAGGTAGAACTTGGTCATTGGATTACACGAAATGGCAAGAGAGGGTGGGAAATGTCACCTAGTGAAGTGCCCAAGAAGAGAAAGCAAGTTTTGCTGGAGAGTCACCAATCTCACAAACACCCACCATGTTTTGTGGTAAGGATTGCACGGGCTATGCAAAGGGCCCATCATGATGATAACACACATAAAGACTTGGCAAACGTTAGTTCCCTTCACTCCCCACTTGCTCTAAATACCCTCAAGGTACCCAGTAAGCACTAAATAAACAGAATAAATGAATTAGTATTTGTAGTTATTTCTCCTCTGAATTGGGGACTTTTGAAATCTGACCTTGTTTTGGATTGAACAGTGCTGAATCTCTTTGGGTCTGAAATTTCTTTGAATTAGAATCATCTCTCAGGAAATGTAGACTATTTTCCAAAGAATCCCCATCTGGTCTATTGGAAACTGTTTCAAAGTTGAAACCTCAACCTTGACAGGTCCTTTGGCCACTAAGAATGAAGCCCAGAGGAATATGTCTATGTTGGCTATTAACATAAAATAGCATAGCAGAAACGGGATGAAAGTCATCTGCTGTGCTGAATTTTATATCCTTTAAATGTACCTTACACAAAAGCTTGATTTTCTTTTCCCCAGATCTTAAATCACTTTGCTGACGGCAGGAATAGTTTTTATCCCATTTCATTTCTACATTTGTTTATAATGTTTGCTTTTTTTTTTTTTACCATCTATTCATTTTATTTTTTCAGTAGGGTTAATTTATGTCAGCTTTATTGAAGTATAATTGACAAAATTGTAGGATATTGAAAGCATACAACATGATTGTTTGTCATATGTATACATTATGAGAGAATTCCTGCCTCCCGTGGAGTTAATTAACACTTCCATCACCTCTCATATTTATTTATTTATTTTTATGAGGACAGTTTGCTACTCTCTTAATAAATTTCAGCTATGCAACACAATGGTGTTATCCACTATAGTTACTGTGTTACACAGTAGATCCTCACACCTTATCCATCTTATTCGTGAACGTCTAATACGTGAAAGTCTATCGCCTTTTACCGACTTCTCCCTGTCTCCTCCACCTCTCAGCCTTTGGCAATGAGTTTTCTACTAGCTATTGCTATAAATTTGACTTTTTTTTTCTTCTCTGGCTTATTTCACTTAGCATAATGACCTCCAGGTTTATCTGTGTTGTCACAAATGATAGGATTTCCTTCATTTTACATATTATGTTGTGTGTATGTGTGTGCATGTAAGAGAGAGAGAGAGAGATTGAGGTCCAGGATGTGAAGTACTGTGTGGGCTGTTGGAAAAGGAAAAAACACAGCCAGAGAGGTACACCATCACTTAGAAGAACAGGTAGCAAATCTCCCTTTTATGGCTTACAAATATGATGCTCTAAAAGGCAGACTTATTTGTCTAAACTTACATAACTAACTAGTGGTAGAAATAAGATATTAGTCAGGTCTACAACAGTGATCTACAAACTTCTTCTTATCTACCTATAGAAATAGCCATATTTTAATTGTAGTATTGTACAGATAGGTGTGTGCACATTTATATATGTATATACACTGAGACACGTAATGTATTGACTTTACTTTGTGTAAAGTTTTCTAATATTTCCTACTCTGCTCTGTTGAATTCCTTCCTACCCAATTCCTATTTCTTAACTTGACTTTGACTCATTAATTTGTTTTTGCAGCCAAAATAAAAAGGTGGGGGTTGCAAAGCAGAATTTGAAAGTATTGCTCTTTGTCCTGTTCCTTGATGTTAAAAGGTACTGCGGCCCCAGATGACATGCCAAGGATTAGGGGAGATGAGGAGATAACATTTGAGTGAGGCCTTGAATGATGCGGTAGATATAAGGAAAATATTTAAAGTAATAAGCATTTCACCTCTTTGGACAATCGTGCTCATATAATTTAAGTTTCTATCAAATAATCCTGATGCTTGGCATTTTATGATGAGGCTGAAGGAAAGTAAGGGTACTCTAATGTGTGGCTTTATTCATAAAAACAATTCATCCATCTGTCAATTGGTCAGTCATTGTCATTCAGTTCAGAAAAAATTATTGAGCTCTAGTTATGTATCAGGTAGGGGGCTCAGCACTGAAAACACAGATGTCTTCAACATGCTCTTTACCCAAAGGGAACATAGGTTTACATGTCTCTTTCCATAAGCAGATTTGTACTGGGGGCATTGAACTGTATTGCTCTGTTCCTGGGGAACTCGTGTTCCTCTTACTTGGCTGTATGCTGAGTGTGGGGGATACAACATTGCTCTCTCCTTTCTGCCATCTTGAAAAGGCATTTATAAGTTAATACAGAGCCACTAGTTGCGACCTGATGACATTTCGATTGTGGTCTTGGGTTTACATTGTTAAAAGCCTTCCATGTGCATGATGGTTCTAGACATGGTAAGATAGGTTCCCCCAAGTCAGAAAAATGAAAGTTGCTTTTCCATTTAAATCAGGGCAATTGCTATGTGTGGCTCCCTGGACAGTACCATCATTTTAACAGTTTTCTGGGTCTGTGCATTGATTGCCAAGACCGGTGGGCAAGTGAGCTTAGGCAATGAGACTTCTGACAGGCAGACTTCAAACGGAAGCCTTTTTTTTTTTTTTTTAACATAAACACTTGATGACTGAAGCATAATACCCAAACAATTAACATGTATTTCCTTATTTTAAGCCTATTCTTAAAGAACTTATATTATTTTGGAATGGATTAAAGACAAACTAAGACATACGAACACAACATAAAATAGAGACATTAACGTTCTGGCACTGTAAATCTAGCAATAGTAGCCTGGACCATTTTGTACCATTTTTTGTTTCCTTTGATTTAATTGATACAATAGAGTTTATTGGGACAATGATTAGTCACTGAGATATGCTGCTGAATATGTTGCTGCTGATTCCCTTTTCTGATATAGTGGGCTGAATAGCCTTTAAAGATAGTTCTATGTTACATGCCTCATGTTATCCCCAGCATGATGATTTATTTAAAAAAAAAGTAGCTGCTCAGAAATACACTAAATTGTCAAATTATTATCAGCTAATACATCAACAAAGAAATTTGCAATTTATATGGCACTTTCATAGACCTTGCATTATTTGACTTAACAAAATCAACAGATATTTATTTAGAGATTTGTCCTTGGAAATTTTTTCTGAAGTATTGAACTTATAAAGTTATAATATGAAATCACAGTAGTTATACATGATATACAAGAAACTGATCCCTGGTAATTATTCACCTGACTTGGGGATCAGAAAAGTGTTAATGTACTAAGTATTAGTCTAGTGATTCTGGGCTTTCACTATGTTTTTCATAGGAAAATCTGGTGGCTGTTTCAATGAAAATTAGTTAAGAGAGGCTGTAAGGTATATTAGTCAGCTTTGGCTAAGTTATGTTGCAATAACAGATGTCTCCAAAATGTCAGTGGCTTACAAGCACAAAGGTGGCTTACAATTGTTTGTGCGTGTGATATTCTCTTTCTTTGTCTCTCTCTCCATACACACACACACACATACATATATGTACATGTATATATATATGTGTGTGTGTATACACACATTAATTCATTCATTTGTTTATTTATAAATGTGCATGAACACAAGCATGCACACATACTGTTGTATGAGTGTTGTAAGAGTGTGTATATCATATATGTAGAATGTGATTTATCAGTAATTGAATAGCCCATCCTGTCTAAAACCAAAGATTCAAAATGAAATACTCTTTTGGGGGGAAATAGAGCATGTACACACACACACACACACACACACACACACCCCTATGTGTACATATGCATGTGTACATACATGTGTGCATGTATACATATATGCATATTTTATATAACATGTGAGTATATTTATATATCCTTATATAATATTTATGCATTTGTTTGTTATAGTCATGCATGCACATAAACATGAACATGCACACACAGATATGGACATTCATTTATTTAATTCACAGGCCAGAGTCTGAAGGAATAGATTTTATCTGGATATGCAGTCTTCCTCCAGAAGGAAAAGAACAGCAGAACAACATGAGAGTTCTTAAAGTTTCCATTTTACAGTGCTACATGAAATTTCTATCCCCATTGCCTTAGCCAAAGCAAGTCAAATGACCAAGATTGACAACAGTGGGGTAAAATGTATAATCTTTTCACTGGGAGAAGCTGCAAATACCTGGGACAATAAAATAATATACCCCATTCTCTTATTGAATACCAGGCTCTGAACATTGGAATAATTAATCTCATATTGATGTTGGTCTTCAAAAGTAACCATAAGTTTGGCAGAATAGATGTTATTCACTGTGTTTTATAGGGAAAAAAATCCCTAAGGCTATTTTTTTTAACATTTTCAAGTCTCATAGCTGGTAAATGACAAATTCTAAATTTAAACTGATCTAAATCTGACTCTCTTTCTAACCTAAATCTAAATCTTATACTCTTCATGGCCATGCTACATATGTAAGTGTCTGTATTATGTCAGAAACTAAAATGAAAAATGAAAATGTTCTAGCTGTGGGATACTGGAGAATTTGTTTTAAAATCTTCATTTATATATTTCATATTTCTTCAGGTGACCAATATTGAACCAAAGTAGTTCTTTCTGTCTGTAGGCATAGTCGTTATTTTATGTTATTTTATTAAGATTCTCATTTTTGGCATATACATGTATGTGTGTGTGTTTACATACGAAGTCAGACTCCTGTCCTTTGCAAAACCTTAACAAAATATTCTTACAGATGCTGCCCAAACTGCTGAGTTTCAATTCCGGAATTAGTTCTGATTCTGTTAATGCAAACCTGAACAGAGAGGAGAAACATAATCCTCCTTCCTGCATTATTAAGATTTCAGATATACAGTTTTGATAAAAGCTTGCAAGTACAAAATTTGCTATCAAGCCTAATGTAGCATGGAGGATTTTGTCTGAGCTAGCAAAGGATCACATTTTCATCTCCTACGAGGCAAGAACCGAGCTCTATAAACTATTTTCCACATGCATGCTCTACTCTAAATATATATATATATATATATATATATATATATATATATAGTTTCATTTTGAATATTTGCTCTTAGAGTGGGTGGGCTACATTCTATATGTGTGATATACACAGTCTCTAACCTATGTAAGAACATTGACTTCAGGTACAAGGAAAACCAATACTGCACAGTAAATAGACTAGATGATTCATTCAGTTTGATTCATGTTTGCTATACATTTAGTGCTGGAGTATATACTATAGAGGAGATTCAGTACCCTTCTGGTTGTCAGGAGTTCCTGTGGAAGTGAGAGTTACACGATCTTGGGGAGATGCTCCTGAAGCTGGGTTGACAAGAATCTTTCTCCATCTGGCCTACTTTATTTCCCCTAAGATCGGAAAAAGAATCCATGGACTGTGTTTCGTAGTTGAGAATAACAGCTCCCCAAGAGAGTTCAGAGATTGGAGGTTATTACTGGCCACAGACAGTCACTTTTCTTCATTTGGCATCCTCTTCTGATTAATTATTAATTAAAAAGTGATTCCTTAAGTGATTACTTCAGCCCCTCAGTAAATGTTCATTGAGGTCATTCTCTGTGCCCAGAGTTGTGCTAACTGATTGAGAGCCACAGTTATAAGCTCGGCTTTTCCCCTTCATCTTTAAATCCAGTGGAGACAAGTCAACAAATGACTTCAATGCCTTGTGACAAAAGTGATGTCAGGTATAAATACAAGCTCCTTTGGGGCACAAAAGAATACCCTGTCTAGGTTTAAACATCCTAGTAATGTTTTCCATTAATTTTCATGGATGCAGAAGCTAATGACCCAAGATTTTGAAAAGTGGGGAAAGGGCATTCCAGACATATACCTGTCGTAGTATGCACGCAAGAAAACAGGCCAGAAGCAGCAGGGACAATTAGTCATAGCAAGTTCTTAAGCATGGTCAGCCTGGGGGAGACCCGAGAGGAGGAGAAAGGGCTGGGATGGAAGCAGTAAGTAAGATAGAAATAGTCACATTTTTTTTTAATCTGTGTGATTTGGGACTTACGTATTGAAACACAGTACCTCAGGCAAGAAAAGAGACTAACTTCAAAATATTGGATGCTCTCTTGGTATACAAATGCAGGACCCTCGCTCGGCTTCAAAAACAGACTGTGACCGAGAACAGGAATGCCATCAGGGACCCCTGTTCTGCTGTTTTCTTTATGAGTCCTTTATACTCCTCATTAATAAACGATTGCTTACCTACTTTTCCAACCCATATGATGGAACACAGAAGGCAAGACCATCCTCTAAGATGTCACGTCTTACATATACAGCCACCTGGAAAGATTGAATGTCTCTCTGTGTTCATTTATAAATGCTCTTTGATACGGTTTGGTCAGCTTAAGTCTGGTGCATATGCTTGTACCACTATGCCTCTGGCTAGAAGCTGATTTTGTTTCTGTGACCAAAAGACGGAATGGGAGGGGGTGCACTAGAAATCCCCAGAAAAAGAGCCTGTGAATTTTACAAGATATACCTTGACTATAAGTGGGTCACAGGTTAATAGTCAGCTGATGGAAGCATATCATTATACCTTTTGGAGTCTGGGAGCCATACCCCAGTATAGATCTAGGATTTATCTGCTCAACATTCTGATTCATTAGATCTTAGATGAACTCTAGGACCTGCATTTTTAGAAGTTCAGTAATAATTCTAATGCCCAGCTAGGTTGAGAATGATTTAAAGAAATTTGTATTTTATCTCAAAGAAGAGAAGAAACATCAGAAGGAAATGCCATGGGAGAGATTTGCATCATTGTACACCTGCTCTGGCAAACAGTTTGGCAAGGAGAGTGTGAGAGTGAAGTGGACTCTTAAGAGTCTGTTTCATTTATCGGGGAGGGATGAAAGATCTCATGCGAGGCAGGAGTAGTGCAATGGACAGGAGGGAAAGTTAGAAGGTAGAACTGACAGTTTGTTGTCAGCAGTTATATCTGGCAGACAAGGAATACATCTAGAACAATCCCTACATTTTATTTATTTATTATTTATTTATTTATTTTTTGCATGGGTAATGGGAATAGGGTCCTCAGATGATAGGGCCTCCTGTTGTGCAAGTCCAGGAAGCAGCTGGTTATATGGAAGTTTTGAGCTACAGAGGAGGCATTTGTAATCACGGTTTGCAAATGATAGACGAAGATGTGTGAAGATTTCTGAGGGTGGATGTAATTAAGGACAAAGAAGTCTGAGTTTTGGAGACTCAAAAATTTAAGGGAGGGTTTAGAAGGTTGAGAAGGAGAAGCCCATAAAGGAGATACATAACAGAAGTAGAATATAAATCAAGAGAGACTGGTATCTTTAAAAGGTAGGGAGGAATTTTAAAGGAGACAGAATTAGTCAACAAGCAACAATAATGAGAAAATGTCCACTCGGTTTGGCTAGTAGCAATTCAGTTTTGACTTTAAAGAGCAGTCTTGTTTTCTAATATTATTTTCATACATCTGTCCTCCCCATCTAATGGTGAACTTCATCCATGCACGTATTGAGCAAACATTAGGTGGGCAGGGCTGAAAGTCCTGAAATACAGAATTTCTGACTCAAGAAGCTCATAATTTAATGAAAAGACATATAAGATTATAGCAGAAAGTGATAAGCTCTGATGGAGACATGCAGAGTATTATGGGAGCCCATGGGGTCATATCTAACCACTTAACTAAGTAGGCCCTCAATAAAATTTTATTAAATTAGCATATTTATTAAATTTGCTCGTGCCAAAATGAGTAATATCATCACTAAGTGCACAAGCCAGCTAATGTGGGCTCGTGTGTTGGCAGAAGTTTGTTAAGAAAGGCAACGAGTCCTTTGTGGTTTTTAAATGCTTATATTTTTCAGGGTTTTCTCATAAGCCCACTGGTCTCTTTGGCTTCATGCAGACATCAAGGATTATTTCATTCCACTTCAGTGATTTTAGCCTTTGGGCCACTAACTCCCCAATTTATGTTTCTGGCCTTTCCAGATACCAGATCTAATTCTCAAGCTGTGTGCTGGACTTTTCCTCCTGTATGTCTCCCATGTACCTCATATTTAACAAGGCTCAAACAGGACTCCATTTCCAACTTCATTTTATGAATCTTATTCCTAAACCCGTTACCCACTTGTTAACCCAGACCCCATACCCAAGGGTCATCCTAGACTCCTCCCTCTTTCCTATTCCCCATTGTGTGCTGAGTTTATTATTGAATGACTTTTTTTTAACATATTTTATTTAGTTAGTTATTTGAAGAGGGAGGGGCAAAGGAAAAGGGGGAGAATCTCAGGCGGACTTCATGCCTAGCATGGAGCCCAACATGGGACACCATCCCACCACCCCAAGATCATGACCTGAGCCAAAACCAAGAGTTGGACACTTAACTGACTGAACCACCCAGTCACCCCATTATTGAGTGACTTTTGTCTCAGATCTACATTCAAGCTGCCACCTTGGTGGATCAGACTCTTGTCATTTCTGATGACTTAAGTAACCCAGGCTGCCTGCCTCTGATCCCCATCCTCGAATGCATCCTCCCCTACTGCATGGCCATAGTGATCTTTCTATATCCTTTAGGTCAGTGCCCTCTCCCCAGCATTGGTGGCTCTGTGCTAACTGTAGGTTACCATCTAAATAATTTATCAGGTCAGACAACACCTTAATTTGTTTCCAGCGTAGGTCTATTTTTTCATATTATTTGCCAGGCCCTGGGCCAGTCTGTGATAGCAGTGTTCTGCCCTCATGGGGCTTATTTTTCATTGTAGATGACCCAAATGGAGCACGGAATTGAGAAACTGGTGAGTATTTGAAAGAGTGCCTGGAGAGATGGGACCATGTAGCTGTGTCTTGGCTAGTTATGGGCGGCATGTTGGCATGGGGTGCCTGCCATGGGAACTCCTCAGAGGAGATGGTGTCAAGGCTGAAGCCTGGATGGTTAAGGAGGAGTCAGGTAGATACACACTGCAGGGTGGGGAATGGCACTCTTGAGGATCCTGGTGGGAAGGGAGTGTGGTGTGTGCAACGTGGAGGAGTGGGTGGAGAAGAGCAAGCCAAAGGGCCCACGTGAAGAGCTGTAGTAAGTTGGAACTCAGCAGGGGCTGGTCGTTCCAGCCCTCACGGGCCTGCTTTAGGGAATTTGGACTTTCTTTCATGGGTGGTAGCAAACACCTAACGAGTTTGAAGGGGTAGTAAAATGGCAAATCTTTGCTTCAAAAAGACTCTTCTAATTATTCTGAGGGGAATGGATTGGATAAGGTCTAGAGTCAAGGCAGGAAATGCAGCCACTTACTGGACTTACATGCTCTTGTTTCCCAGGCCTGCTGTCCAGCACCTTTTACATCCCACGACAGCACCTGCCACACTGGGCCAGCCAAGGACTTAATACGTGCACCTTCCCTATAAGGGGCTTGTGCTCCAGGCAAAGCAAATGGTTTACTGTACCTAAAATAAGAGTGGTTCTTTTCTTTTTTAAAAAAGATTTTATTCATTTATTTGACAGAGAGAGAGCACAAGCATGGGGGAGGAACAGAGAGAGAGGCAGAACCAGGTTCTCCACTGAGCAGGGATACCAATGTCGGGCTGGATCCCAGGATCCTGGGTTCATGACCTGAGCCAAAGGCAGATGCTTAACCGTCTGAGCCACCCAGGCACCCCGGGGGTGGATTCAGGGTTCCTTGGCTGAAAATGAACCTCTCTGCAGGTACCTATCCCCTCATTAAGATGCTGCTCAAATCACACTCTACACACCTTATCTCCTTTAATCCTTAAAGCAACCATATGAAGCAACTGTTTTATCTCCACTTTACAGAGGAGGAAGGAGAGACTTAGGAAGATTATGGACTGCTCTGAGTCACATAGGGGGTTTGGAAATTTACGGCCAAGTCTCCTTGTCTTCATAACTGTTTACCCCACTCTTCAAGGCTCCAGCAAACACGAGTGACTTAAAAGGAATAAATTACTGACCGTGGGGCATTGCTACAGTCCTCGGGCTTACCTTGCTTCCTGGATGTGTGTTTGCCCTCTGCCAGGACTCTTGATCCTCTGACTCATTGTGTCCCTTGCTCTGGCACACCTGTCACTCCGGATGATGAGGGACCCACTCCATACAGTCATTAGTCACCCAGACCTATCACTGCCTTTCCTATCTTTCTGTCATCTCCAACCTGGAAAACCCAAAGCCTCCAAAATCAGTCATGTTAGGAACCCTGGCAGCTTTGTCCTGCCCTCACCTGCGGGGCAAGAAACAGTCGTGGCTAACTCTACTCCAAGCATTTCAACACACCATCACCTCTGTCTCTCAGATATTCTCTGACGTCTAAAGTCAGTGTGCCTCAGTTGTCTTCCTCAGGGTCTGTGTTTGTGCCTGAGAGCCCCAGTGGACCTGCCTAGAAAGTCTGCTCCTCTTGTCCCCTCTTCCTTGTGCTCTTGCCAGGAACACCCACACTGTATTTCTCCAGCTTCTGCAGGATGTCGCCTTTCTGTGGGGACACGGAAAACCCTGAGCCTAGCTAATAATTTTGGATGATCTTTAAAATATTTTATTCATTTATTTGACATAGAGAGAGATAACACAAGCAAGTGGAGTAGGAGAGGGAGAAGAGGCTTCTTGCTGAGTAGGGAGCCTGATGGCCCCATCCCAGGACCCTGGGGTCATGACCTTTTATGAAGGCCAGTGTTTAATGACTGAGCCACCCAGGCACCACTAAGTTTGGATGATTTAAGATTCCAGGTCAAAGCACTGGATCAAGTTGTCTCAGTGACAGTGACTCAGAAGAGATCATGTGGGCTTGAGCTAAGAGCCCAGCTAGGAGTGGAAGCATGCAGGGTAAGCATGCTCTAGCTGGATGTAAAGCTGTTCTCATTTGATTGACAAATTTTCTCTGAACTGCGTGGAACACTTTAAGGGCTCTGAGCTGGGTTTCTGGCCCCCATTCTGTGTGTGTGTGTGTGTGTGTGTGTGTGTGTGTGTGTGTGTGTGTTATTTCCTTCTGTAATGCAGGTGTCATAGGAATGGGAAGATGTTCTTGGAACATGTTATGGAGACTGTGATTTCCTGGAGGCTCCAGGTTTTATCTTTCCACGGAAGGCACCCAGCCCTTGTTAGTTACAAATGTGTCTGCTGAACCTTTAGCTCTCACTGTGTTTGGTGACAAGTCCTGGGATTTTGGTATTCGGGTGCTCTGAAAGGCTGAAGCCACCTTCAGATGCATTGCTTATACCTACCTTCTACCTGCCCTTGCCTCCCCTCACTCTCCAGTCCTTCTGCTTCACCCACAACATGCCTTCACTCAAGGCAAACACCCCTGGTGGTGTTCCCTCCATCTTTCCTCGAGGCCTTGTAAATGTACAGACCATTTAGACTTTAAGACAGTGGGGCCACTTTTCATCTCGGGCCAGGCTGCTGCCTGGTTTTACAGGGTCATAAAAGTCCTGACAGGAGTCATAAAAGCCTCCAATTGCACTGCAGAAACCCTTGGAGTATATTTTAAGGGCCCCTGAGTTTTCATTTTGCTGCTTTTATGGGGACTCGTAAAAGCTGCGTGGAGCGAACCCTCTGATTGGCTGCTCACCGCGGAGGTAGTTAAAATTACAGCTTTAGACAAATTGTTCCAGTCCCAATAAATCAGCATCCAGCATGTGGCAAGGGGAAGGCTTATAGCTCTGCTGCATTCCTTGTGGCCTCCCTTGTCCCACCTCAAGGCAAGGATGTGATTGGGGCCACCCTCTCGGAGAAGCCATCGTTCCCCAAAATCACTCTTTTGCAATAGAAGTCTTGTTAATCAACTCACCATTTCTGTGCATTATACCGAATAGCTAGTTGACTTATTTCCGTAAAGCTCATTATTATATACAAGATTGATTTATTTTGAAATCAATTGGAGTTAAAGAGATACAATCTCTGACTCTGTCCGTCAGCATAGCTGCAGTATGCCTACTGAGTATAACCTACTTTCTCCCCATGGATCCCCTGATAGCCCATCTCACGCCTTGCTGTTTCTTAGCAGATCTGTCATAGCCCTACAATGGGCCAGCGTAGGGCCATTGTAGTGCCAACATGGTCAATGAGGATGTCATTCTTTGGGCCCATCTTAATTTTCTGCTGGTTTTGCCTGGCAGAAAATCAAACCAGATTGAGTATTATGGGATGCTGCTTTGTTTTCTACCTTTACCAACTTTTTATTAGCTTGCATCACATATATATCACCGGTCTGGAGAATTCTCAGGACACTGAGTGGAGAAGCAGACATTGTTTCTTCCTGTCTTCCTAGACTCAGCCTCAGTCAGGTCCAGCTGAATTACCATGCTACCAACCACCTTCAGTCAGAATCTTCAACCATAACTTGGAAGTTAAGAAGAAAGGAACCAAAACTTTACCACTCCAGACCCTCTTCCTTCTCAGGCAAACAAAGCTTCCCTTATATGCTCTGATGGTGGTAGAAGAAGGAAGAGGCTGTGCTCATGCCCCCTTGGGAGAAATATGCTACTCCTGTTTGTGTGGCTGCCTCTGTTCTCATGGCAACCACCTCTCTCCCCTGCTATTTCTGAAAAGCACGTGCTTGTGGGAGTATCCTTCTGGGGAAAAAAATAATGATGTGTACTCCTCCTTTTCTGGAGATTAGCCAAGTCAATACCTCCAGCAGTGCGAGGTATCTTATTACATGGGAAATGCCCAACTAAGATTGGTGGAAGAGCCAAGTGAAGTAGAGAGAAAGGCTTTGGGTAGGGAAAGAATGTAAGAAGTACTGCCAGCCAGGATGAGTCTGAGAAATTAGACCGAGATACATGGGAGGAAATCTTTACCACTATTACTTCCCTTCTAGACTCCTGGGCTGGCAATCAACCCTACCAAGGCAAGGAGGTAAAGAGATGCAGACGTTGCTGCAGATTTCCTGCATAAGTCAGAGGAGAAAACAGGTTCTCTCCTGACATATGTCTCTGTTTTGAAGGGCCTTATTCCTTTCTTAAATATATGAACCAATCACAAAGGTTACAGGCTACATGAGAGGAAAACACATCTTATTTCTGTCTTGCTCTAGTTTTATATAATTATTATATCAACTGTGGCTGATCAAAGCATTCATTAAAGAGAAACTATCTCTCCTCTGCTTTTGTTGCCGTTTGGAGAGATTTGACAGGCTTTCTGTGTCTCTGGCTATATTTCCCTTTTTCTTTTTCACGGTTGATTTCTTTCCTCTTTCTCTCCTCCTCCCCTTTCTCCATACCGGTGATTTCTAACACGACATTTTTTTTTTCCTTCCTCCACCTGGCTTAATCAAATCTCTCTTAAGACATCAAGGGAACCATGTGCCAAAGCAGCTCTGGGAGTTATATCTGTATGTCCAGAAGATGAGCACTGCAGCAGATGTCTGGTAGCAGAAAAGCAATTGGCCCCAAGGAAGTGCAGGGGCCTCCACCAGACATGCCCCACCCCCAACACTCCTTTCCTTGTATCTTTTTCATGGCCGCTGATTTCTATGCTATAGTCTCCTTCCAAAGATAATGCAAAGATATGTGCAAAGATAGGCAAAGATATGTGCCTACATATCTGACATCCCTTTGTCAAACCTGGGGAGGGGGGGGATTCTGTGGAAAATTTCCATATCAGCAGCTCTGTCTTCGTAAACTCTCATCTTTCAACGTGGCTTTGGCTGCTCCTTCTCTCATGATCCCAACTCTCTTCTCCTATTGGTTGTGGCTCCTGTCTATTCACTGTAAAGGATTTTCTCTCAGAAATTTCAGTAATGCAGTAAATTACAAGAGGATATGACTTGAACTTGACGAGCATTTGGGGTGAATATGTGGAAGTGTATTTTTCATATTAATGTGCCTCTATATCCCATTGTGTGGCATAATTCCATCTCATTTTCCACTGGGCTAATGACAGATTCCTTCACAAATTTGTAAAAGTGTTTTGGTTTTCAATCTATATTTCATTATTCATTTATTCTTTACTCACAAAAAGTGCGGACTGTGTGCTGGGTACTCTGCTGGGGTCTGGGGACATAGAGATAAATGAGAAACAATGTTTCTTCTTGCAATTCATAAACAAATAGAGTAGGGAAAGGGAAAGTATAATTAATTACTTAGTAAACATTGTGGAAAATGTAATGATACATATGGAGGAAGTAAGGATAAGCAGTGACTTTTTGGTAGTGCTTAAAATTATCTGGATTTTCCTCAAGGGGAAAGAATCAGAACAGGACATTCCAGGTGGAGATAGTAACAAAAGAAACACCTAGAAGCATAAAACAATGTGTTTGTGGCATTCATTGTTCTCTGCTGAAGACAAATAGGTGAGAGAAGCCTTGAGTGACAAAGAGGCTGAAGACAAATTCAAGGATCAGATTTGGAGAGGTATTTGTATTGGAAGATACAAAATGTGGGTTTTTGGTAATTAAAGAAACACAAAAAAGGAGAGCACCCAATGTTTCCATATCACTGTGTGGGATTGCATGACTCTTCAATTGAGCAAATACTTATTGAGAGCTTGCTGTGTACCGCATAGCGTACCACACATGCCAGAGATACAAGGATGAAAGAGATAGGAAGACAACATAAAGATGAATCTGAGTACCAGCCTTCTAAGGATTAGACATTCTGTTGCAGAGATAGGGCATAAATAGAAAAATAAAAACAAAAACAAAACACTAAAAGCATGTACAATCATACATCCAACAGCACTGGAAAATGAGATCAGATCATTCATGAGTCACTGTCATGTAATCTTACACACAAAAAAATTATGGAAAAAGAAGACAGAGTAATTACATAGACGTGGCTGGTCAAGGAGGCTTATGTAGGAGAAGTCAATGAAGCTGAACCCAGTAGGATTGGAATGATTTGGAGAAGTGCAGTCTGTATGTATACAGAGAGATTTGACAGAAAGTCTAACAATGGGAAAAACCAGATCGGAATTACAGTGCAATGAATTAATTGAACTGACTGGAAGGGGAACCAGTGGGAGCTCCTGGCAGCTGGGGCTGGAGATGGGTTGCCTGCCAGATCACAGAGGGTCTTCAAATGTTATATTAAGGGTACTGTGATTTTCCCCATTGACAACAAGGTATCCCTGAAGGTATGAGTAGGGAAGTGACATGGTATTGGTCAGACTTCTCTTATGGGCTGTTTGTGGCACTTTTATTGTACAAAAGACATCAAATTTAATAATTCTTCAGTTATCTGGAACATTACTATAGCAAGATAGCCTATCTTTTAATGGGAATTCAGGAATGGGAGTTTACTGATAAGCAGCTGAATTAGGAGGATATCAGAAGGGAAAATTTGGGTGAAGAGGATAAGAAGGTATGTCTTGCGTTGCAATGGTCCTAGATAAACCTTACTCTATCAATTTCTTCTAAGGGAATACAATTAATACTCTCTAAACAGGGTGCAGGAAAATGAAACAGTTCCTTTACATCTATTCTCCAAACCAAGAGGCTTTTGGCCATTGCTTGAATAACTTTCTATTATGGACAGACATGCTTTTCTTTCTTTCTTTCTTTCTTTCTTTCTTTCTTTCTTTCTTTCTTTCTTTCTTTCTTTTTTCTTTCTTTTTTCTTTCTCTTAATACCTATGATTTTCCTGAATCATTCTTCTCCCCTAAGATTCTCATCTATTAATTTTATGGTACCATATTGCCAGGGTTTGAACTCAAGTCCTCATTTCTTTGCTCTGTGATCTTAGATGAGTTCTTAAAACTCTCTGTGCCTCAGTTAACTCATGTGGAAAATGGGGAAATACTAGTACCAATGTTGTGAGGTTGACGATTAAGTGAGTTTTCCATCTAAACTGCTTAGACTAGTACTGCAATTAACATGTTCTTCACCATTGTTCCCTTGCCTGGATCTTCTGCTTACAGAGCTAGCTTCACACTGAGAATTTATTTTTCACTCAGCCACACGAATTCTCTAAAAGCTCCAGGTTCTCTTAGATCCTCTTTTTTGAGGATCCTTTAGCCCCTGGATGGTCCAGTACCCTTGCCCTCATTTTTCAGGTCACATGGTCTCCTTAATCAAACATTAGCATAATGTATTAGGATATCCATAGCACAATTATATTTTGATTTCTCTAGTTCCAGTCACACTAAAAGATGCCTTAAATCTAGATGTAAATAATTTAGAATGTTTACACTAAGGTGAATTATGGAGGAGGGAAGGAAAGAATATATGTGTATGTGGGTTCTGGTGGGTGTGGATTAGTGATGGTGGCAAAAGACAAATTGATTTGCTGCTTTGTCTTGCATTTCTTCCCTTGGCTGTTCTCAATAAGAAGGCACGTCTGTATATATATTCTAAACACAGATATCGTTTTTAATTGCTTCTAATCCTCTCCTTTTAATCTCATTAAATCTGTCAAAAAATATGTCTCATTTATCAAATAAGAAATAGACGATGGTTTTGAGCTTCTTTTTCTTTCAAATGGCAAGCTCTCTGTCAATACACCCTCCTCTGATTCATCTTTGGAATATTTCTCTTCCCTTGTCCAGTTAACTTCCTTACTACCTGTTGTTGATAACATTTGTCTCTGGACTACTCAGTTTTCAGTTTGGAATCCTGATTTCCCTTGATTGGTGTCCTCTGTAACAGGCCAGAAGAAATCTCAATATAATTTGTCTCTAAAAAAGAGCCATATACATAAACACATGCATCACCTTAGCTGGTATGTGGGTGCATTTGTGGTGGGATCACAGTCATTCAGAACTTGTGAAGTTCAAGCTACATTGGACATTCAAGCAGCTATGGACTTTCAAGCAGATATGGACAACAAGATAAATGGAGTGTTCTCTATGGGGACTGTAAAGTAATAGCATTATTCGTGCCCTCTGCTCAGGACAGAGAGAAATTTACTGGAATGCAGAGAGTTCTTACATTTAGAACACGTGACATATGTATTAACCTGTTCACGAAAATTGTTGCTTTTGCACCTTCCCACCCAGAATGAAAACAGGGTGCTTGAGAGTAGCAGACACGAGAACTCTTGCTGATGATATGAAGAGGCTATAGCTGGGGACTGGAATGGTGAGGGATGTTGTGGGAGAGGTGGAAATGGCATTGCAAAATGATAGCGTTCATCTGGCTAGTTCTTATTAGGTTTACCCAAGGGAGTTTTCAAAAATATAGGTCTCTCTACCTCAAGCCTAGAGATTCTGCACATCTGGGGAAGGAGTTCCATCAGTTGATTCTAACGGCCTGCCCGGTTTTGGTCATTTGGTTTTAGATGGTGTCATAAATATGTGAGCTTGAATCTTCTCATGGCCAATTAATATCTAGAAAAGCTAGGCGAGGTATATTCTCTCTGAGTCTTATCCTTCTCATCTGATGTTTCTGGGGTTCCAACCATCTCCTTATTAGATGGAAAACAACTTGAGGGAAGGATCTCTATCTATTACCTCTTTGTCACCATCTCCTTTCTTGTGTCAAGCAGAGAGCAAGAACTAGTTGTTTTAGAATGGATGAGTGAATGAATGAATATTGGAAGGAAGAGTTTTATGATGATGTCGTGTGTATTCAAGGGGGTAATCATGTGTTAATCTGATGTAGAGTGGGGATTCAAGGAAGTCTCCTTCCTCCTTCTCCTTTTCTATATATCCAGCATGCTCATCGTGGAGTGGTTGTTTTCATATTCCTTTACCTGGCTAAAAGGGTGAAGGGGTCCTCAGACTTTGTTCTTCCTAGTATATCTTTTACTCACATGGACCCACAGCAGATCTTTATATATATTATTATCCCACCTAGATTTACAGACTGTCTTTCTGACTCAAATCTTTCTTTTTTCCTTAAAGAGAATGCTTCTTTTCCTTAGAAATTATAAAACATTAAACAAGAAATTTAAAAAAATGGAAGAAATAACCACATCTGTGTATTTCAGTTATTAGTGCTCACCTGTGCCCCCATTAGTGCAGATAAGTGAGACTTTGCATTATTATCCTGTCAGAGAAGCACGGTCCTTTTCCCTCCCTATCTTCTGATTAGGTATTCCCTTCTTTCATCCCATTTGGCTAATTCATCTCGACAGCTCCTTTAATAAGAGTGCTTGGTGTTAACATTCAAGGATTTGTAGGATTTGACAAAAATCTACCTTGCAGTCTTCCCATGGCTAAAAAATAAACGACTTCACCTGGGGACACCTAGTACCTGCATCTCTCAACCTAAAATGGTGAGAAAGTTTGAGGGAAGAGGAAGAGCCATTGATTTAACAGAGAAAGTTTGATTTGTTTGTGTGTCTTTTCTTCTCTCCCTTGTGAAAAGACTAGAAGTAGGAGGGGAAATTTGGGAAATAGAAAATGCTTAAATCTACCCAAAAAAGAGGAAAGAAATCCAACAAGAAGAAGAATCTAGAGAATGTGAGAAGACAGTCTCTTTGGGCGTAAATTAAAGTCTCTTTTGCAAGAACATCACAGAACAAAGGTGTCTCTACAGTACTGAAAACCTCAGCATGGCACAAAAGACCTGGTTTTCACACTTAAGGACAGCCCTGGAGCAGGTATCTCATGGACAGATATGAACCAGGCACCTATTCTGAATTCAGTAGAGCTTTGTAGTCTTTTCTTTGGGGACAGGGCTTAAGGGGCTGATGTAATCAGTGGTACACTAAGAAGTTTTCTTCTGCAGGACTAACGGAGACCAGGTCATCCAGTACTCTCTTCATGTATCTGTTTCCCAGGATCCCAGGATCTGAATTTCCTTGTCATTGTGGTCACGAAATAGCCTTAGGCACCATGGTGGGCCTCTGCTAATCATTGGTGCTCCTCAATGAATATTTTGGGCTCTCTGCATCCCCAGCACTTCCTTTGTTAGGATTCTCCTTCCTATCTTGTAGGCAGAGGGGAGCTTGTGACTAGTCCATGAGAGGCAAGTAGAAGTGTATTTCTTGGGGCAGGGTGGGTCAAACATCTTATTTCCAGCGTGAGGTCCTCCAGAATTCTCTCTTCCCTCTATCATGGCAACTGATGGCTTTAAAGATTGTGATTGGTCCTTCAGCCGCAATCCCTGAGTTAATGGATAAAAAACAACTCCTGGTTTCATTTATTCTGGGATTGGGAGGGAGACAAACCATAAATGACTCTTAATCTCACAAAACAAACTGGGGGTTGCTGGGGGGAGGTGGGATTGGGAGAGGGGGAGCGGGCTATGGACATTGGGGAGGGGAGGCGAACCATAAGAGACTATGGACTCTGAAAAACAACCTGAGGGTTTTGAAGGGTCAGGGGTGGGAGGTTGGGGGAACAGATGGTGGGTGATGGGGAGGGCACGTTTTGCATGGAGCACTGGGTGTTGTGCAAAAAGAATGAATACTGTTACGCTGAAAAAATTAATAAAAAGGGAAAAAAAAAAAAAAAAAAAACAACTCCTGGGCCACCTCCTGCTCACCAACCTGGGATGGCCATCTAATGTAAGAGAAAGACTTTTATTGTGTTAAGCCACTGAGAATTTCCAGTTTTTTATTAGCTCACCATACATTAACCCATCAGAGTGTGATTCTAATGCAAGAAATAATCAGTAACTAATGGCTGATTGTCTGCAGTGGCTCAGCTTTTTCTGCAGGGTAGTTTGGTAAAATGGAAGGTTGGTAATTCATACCAGGATGGCTTGTGAGCCCAGATAAGACTGGCAACTGATGCCAGGCTGCAAACTCAAAAGGGCCACTAGAAGAGTCTGAAGGTCATAACTCTTACTACATTTTCAGAAGCAATAAGTGGTTTGAGGCCTCCCAACAGCTAAAGGCTAAATGAATAGGCCCAAAATGTGAGTTCTCCAGGCAAATATTTCTGATGCTCCTTTTCATTATAGTCTGCTTTGCTTTATTTATGCAAAGGATATGTCCCTGGGGAAAAAAATCAAGTCATATCATAAATGCATCAGAGAAGCTTACTATTTAAAGAAGTCTGTGGTGAATCCTTTTGTGAAGGAATAATCATCCACCCTGATTTGCATTTGCTTCGTAAATTGTGGTGTTGGGGTGTGTGTGTGTGTGTGTGTGTGTGTGTGCGTGTGTGTGAGTACTGGGTTTTATGAATTTAGGGCACATCATAATGCATATGTCAAACAGAGTCCAACAGAGCTGAATTTTAATCTTAGGTCAGCAAAAGCCTGTAGTTTGACATTGTAATGGGGAAAGAACAAAGGTACAACTAGGTGTGGGTTTTTACTGAGAATGCTTTGCATCTTGAGAATGTGACACAAGGTAGAAGGTGGGGATGACCCCAGGTAGTGTTAGATTGGCTATATGGGAGGTCATAAATATGGGAGGCTAAGGAATATGATGAGTAGACAGGAACGCATTGAGTAGACCAAACTTAGATTTTAGAACAGGTATTAGTATTGGCATGAGAAAATTGGGGGAAATGTGCCCAGGCCTGTGAAAGCTTTCAGTGAGGAGAGGCAAAGGAATGAGTCTGAATATAATAAGTGCAAATACATGGGGAGATTAAATTTACCCAATTCATCCTTGATTCTGCTGCCCAGAAATAGAAAGAAAAGAAATAGTAAAAAAAAAAAAAAGAAGAAGAAGAAGAAGAACATAGTCTCTGGTTTAAGATAAATGAGAAATTAAATTCCAACTCTGAAAAAAAAAAATTCCAACTCTGCTGCTTGCCACTTGCTAGATGCATCTTTTTGGGCAAGGTTTGTATTTTTTTAAATTTTATTAATATTTTAATCTTTCTGAGCCTTGATTTTCTATCCATATGCTGAATGTCATAATCCCTCCTTGCAGAGGACCATTCTGTGGATCAAGAACCCACAAATGTCAAGTACTTAATATTATAGTTGACCCCGGACAGAACTCAGGAAATTAAAACTATCAATATTGTTGACTGCATATTTATTTTTCCCCAAGATCCTCAATGTAAAGTGTTAGTACAGTGTCAAGTCTGAGATAGGGCTTTTATAAATATTTGTTGAAAGAATGAACCATCTCGGTCATGCAAGGAGTGTGGAAGGGACAGCAGATGTGGATACTGAGGGGTAATGAGCCTGTGTGTGCATTTCGTGTACCTTTCCTCCCCAGCATTACAAATGCCCCCAGTTCCTGTGAAAATCACTTCTTATTCACAGAATCCGTATTGCTCAGAAAGATTAAAACCATTTTCAGAGATTCTGTGTTCTTTTTTATCCTTTCTGCTTTGCACATCAGGTTCTCTGACCATTTTATTTCAGCAACTCAAAGAGCTCCGTCTTTTCTTCCTTTTTCCTTTCCTTTTCTTTCTTTCCTTGTTTTTTCCCCTGTTGTCAGAGCCCTAGGAGTTTCTTTTCCCTTTTTAATTAAGAGCGAATGGAGGTAACAAAGTGTTTTATAACTGGAGAGAATTCACCAGTGGGACACCAAGGTGGAAATCCACAGGGTGAAAGGCGGGCAGACAGACACCGTATGGGCGCCATGGGGAAGGTGGTCTGCACTTGTTCCGCGCCCTGCTGTCTTACCACCCGCCCTCCCCCTGCCCATTGGCCTGGAAGCTTTACCTCTGGAGGAAGTCCCCCTGTCTTTTGTTAGGAAAAGCTGCAGTTGGAAGTTTGTTTTTTAAAACCATTTTAAACACACTGTGTGCTCTCCTAAAATATGCCTGTGCCCGCAAGGGTCCTGCAAGTTATTTCCTGCTGCTCCGGGAAGTGTCCTAATTTTCCCAGACTTGGCCTGGCCTCCACCTCACTGTGTATCTGGCTGTCTTTAAATGCAGGTACAGCTTGGGATTGGAACAGCAGATCTCATGGAAGTGTCTGTCAGATGCGTATGCATGTGTGGCTATAAAGCAAAGACTGGGGGTTAAGAGAAAGTGTATAAGCAAGGAGAAGGAAAATCAAATTCTATTGCAGAGAGCCACAGAAGAGAAACCCTTTCCATCACTGATGCCCAGTATAGTGTCATCCTGGGCTCTCCTTGATGCTGAGGAGCGGGCTGATCTTGCGAGAATGGAGTGCTTGCAATCTGACTCATTGCTTTCTGGAGCTCTGTTTTGCATACCACACTCAGAGGATGGCATTATGAGATTCCTAATGAGGAAAGCATGCTTTTATTAAACTCCTGGACCAAATTGCCTCCCTGTTGCCCTCTTTCTTTTTCATGAGACATGATGGGTTATTACATTTGTGATTAAAAAGATCCATCTTCAGTGTGTTTTGCCTTTTCAATTTTGTTGAAAGGTGAACATGATGCTGATTCTCGGAGGAACAGAAGGATGGAGAAGAGAGAGGATATTTTGATATTTAAGGAACTCACCCTGCAGAAATGGTTGACACTTCCTTCTCCATTCACTGCTGACCATGTGGCTCAAATGGCTGTGAAAGGTCACTGAGCTGGCCACATGCTCACTGTACCAGTTCTGAGCAGCAGGAGTGAAGGAAATGGGCAGGCTGATTTTTTTTTTTTTAAAGCCAGGGACCAGATTGTAGATGTTCATACAGATAATTCTGGAATTTAAAAAAAACCCAAATGTTTAGTCACACCATGGCTTTTACATAATACCTAAGAAGCCTTTTTTTTTTTTTTTTTTTTTTTTGCTTCTTGTTAGCTTTGTGCTTACTATCAATTTGGATTTGCATGTTTCAGAAATGACTTTTTTGTTTAAAAAAATCTCCCTGATATGAGGACATGGAGAAGCAACATGGGGGGTTAGGGCTATGGATAGGAGAAGAATAAATGAAACAAGATGGGATTGGGAGGGAGACAAACCATAAATGACTCTTAATCTCACAAAACAAACTGGGGGTTGCTGGGGGGAGGTGGGATTGGGAGAGGGGGAGGGGGCTATGGACATTGGGGAGGGGAGGCGAACCATAAGAGACTATGGACTCTGAAAAACAACCTGAGGGTTTTGAAGGGTCAGGGGTGGGAGGTTGGGGGAACAGGTGGTGGGTAATGGGGAGGGCACGTTTTGCATGGAGCACTGGGTGTTGTGCAAAAACAATGAATACTATTACACTGAAAAAAATAAATAAAATGGAAAAAAAATTAAAAAATACTGAATACAAAACTAAGCATTTGAAATTCAACTAATGTGTGATTGTTGGAGCCCCAAACTTCCAACTCGCTCACCTTGGTGGCATGGATATCAAAGGAGGATAAGAGCAACGATTCTGTTTCTCTGTGGTTAGACCACAAACTTCAGGATGTAGATATCAAGTTATAGGGATTACTGATACAGTACAAAGGTCAATTGTCTTCAGAATCTCCCACTGCTCTTTCCAATGAATGAACTCAGACTTGGGTGAGAAGGATGGCCTCCTAACTAGTTTCTTTCTTTCCAGTCTCAAGCCACCTATCTCTCTGTGTTCAGGTATAGTTCTTTATGTTAAAAGAAGGTCTTGATCATGCCAATTCTCTCCTTGAACAACATACAGTGAATTTTCCCTTCAATGGCCATTCCTGTCCTATCCTGGTATTTGGAGTTCTCTATTAATTTAGTTGCTTCTACTTCTCTCCATCTTATCTCTCACCAGACTCCCCCAGGAGCTCTTTGTGGCACCTGCAAAGCACTAATGGCAATCACTGAAAGGTCTCGTAAACTCCACCCAGGTTTGGGACTTTGCCAGTATCTCTCTGCTTCTCCAATAAACTTCCCATCCTTTATCTTTACCTATCAAAATCGTATATTTTTCTTAAGCCACAGCCACTTGCTATCCCTCTTTAGAATTTCCTGATGGAAGTTTCCTTTACTTGATACCAGGTGGCTCAAGTTGTAACGTTAGTTCTCAGATAAGACCCTTAGAATTTTGTTATTTGTCTGTATCTACTTTCAAACTCTCTTGATCTTCATTCTATAATAGAAAGTGACATAATGCTTATACATTCTATAATAGAAAGTGACCTAATACTTATATATCTCATATAGACATTACCACTATGGATATTATCTGGTAGTGTGTTGTTTCTACACCTTTAAGTAGAAACCTCAGCAAGTGTGGCATTATTTCTTGTATGATCGTATTTCTTTGTAACAGGTAGGTCTATACTTTGTAAAATTTGTTCCGTAAATATGTGAAGAACTGAGTGAAAACACCTTTAGTAAAAACACGTACTTTATAATGATTCTATAATTTGAGAAAACAAATAAATCAAGAGAGGGACTCTTTGAGTTAACAGTTTGTTTCTAACATTTTCTTGATTTACAAATAAATGAATTTAGTCAAGTCATCTTTTCTTTGAAGTGATCTGAATGCCAGCGGTGCTCAGGATTGAAAGCAATCCAGCATTTCTGTTGAGAAATTGTTAAATAGATGATAGCAGGAGGGTCAAATCAGCATCTCCTTATGAAATGGATGAGTGATTGCCAAATGCTTGTCCTGTCATTACTTTAGCAGGGATATTCATATCTAACACACTCTTTTTTCTTGTAAGAAAAGAATATTTGCATTTATGATTTACATTTTTATTGCCTTTAATGTACCTGAGCTTTACAAGCATTATCCCAATTAATTCTCATAATAATTCTGAGACCAAGATATTATAATACATATTTTAAAATTGAGAAAACTAAGATTCAGAGAATGTAAGTTCTTTGGCCACTGTCACACAACTAGTATGTGGTGGAGCTACCATACCAACCTAGACCTGTCTCATTCCAGAGCTCATGTTCTTTCTAGTACATTGGGTGGTGTCTGTATATGCCCTACACTATCCTGCTTCTGGGTCTCTGTGCATGCTCAACCCCAAACTTGAACTGCCTTTCCCAGTTCACTGATGCTGTGAGTGTTCCCCCTTGTCCTCTAGCTCTCTGACCCATCATTTTGGAAGTAGTCACAGTTTTGATGGGAATTCTCACAGCACTATGGATGTTTATCTAAGTCTCCTTAACATAATTCATCACTTTCGTCCAATAATGCAATCATTTATATACTGATCCCATCTTCCTTCTGGTTCAGGAAGGTCCTTGAAGGAAGAATTGATGCCCTTTGATCCATCCTGCACTCTTCAGGAGTGACTGGAGCAGTTAATGCAGTGTGGTGCCTTTGGACACATGCATGGAAGATGGGGTTGGGGAAGGAAGGAGGATGAGAAAGGAAGGAATTAGAGAACAATAGAAGACGGTGTATAATTAAGTGCTAAATTGTGTGGTTCAGACTAATTATAAAGCCTTTTAAAGAAAAGTAGTTTTATTACTTTCAAGAACATAAAGTTAATTAATGGCTAACAAAATGTTGTCAAGTAACTGTCTTGTCATTCCCACTGTAATTAATCAATGTTTTTTGCATAAATGCAAAAGTGGACTTAAGCCCAGCCCATCTCCAGATTATTGAGAATTTTAAATTAGCACAGTCTGATATAATGCATTTTTTAGAGGCTTAGACTGCAGTCTAAAGATGAAAGCATACAGATAAAGAATGCAGAGGAGACTTCTAAATGTTCTTCTCTTTAACCAGCATGAACCAAGGTCTTCGTAATTGATGAAACACATATAGGACCTTATTTACTAACATAATAATCTGTTTGCTTAAAATACTGAATTACTTATTGTCTCCTCTTTGTTCAAGTAAGTAAATGTTTCATTCACTCTTTTAAAGAAAAGATCTAAAGTGACAATTTTGAGGCTATTTTAGAAATGCTAAAACAAAAGAGTAATAAAAATGATGAAGCCAGTAGCAGAGGGTACAAGAAGATGGGGAGAAAATAAAAACTAGAAATGGTAGGGTGGAATGTGTGAGCAGTCCAGTGCAGGAGTTAGGGAGAGGAAGGTTTGCCAAGTAGCTTCCAGATTTCATACTTAGGTGGCTATTTAAAAGAAAAAGCCCAGAAAGAATATGGAATTTAATGCTGGACCTACTGCCCCTGTAGAGTCTCTTTGATATTGAATTAGAGCTATTCAGATAGTAGTTGACATATATATGCCTGCCACTCAGAAGGGAGGGTCATTGGAAGAAAACCAGTTTTGGAGTCATTGGCAGATGTGGTGGTAAAGCTTTTCACAAAGGTGGGATGTACTAGGTCCACAGGGAATAGAACAAGGAAAGATCCCACAGAGACTGAAGGTAAGATTCAGAGAAGTTACCTAACAAATGATTTTGAGAAGGAATATGCAAAGAAATTAGAGGAAAACCTAGAGAGAATGATGTTAAGGAACTTAAATGGAAATATTTTTAAGAAGGAATTTTTTAAAAAAGATTTTATTTATTTATTTGACAGAGATCACAAGTAGGCAGAGAGGCAGGCAGAAGGGGTGGGGGAGAAGCAGACCCCCTGCTGAGCAGAGAGCAGAATGCAGGGCTTCCAGGACCCTGAGATCATGACCTGAGCCGAAGGCAGAGACGCAACCCACTGAGCCACCCAGATGCCCCAGAAGGGATCTTTTTGAGGAGAACTGCAAAGCATCCATCAGCTGTTGTATTTAGATGGCCATAGATGAGTGCAGCTTGCTGTCATGGTGAAGGGAACCCAGTGGTGCTGGTTGTCAGATGAGAAGGGAGAGCACTGCCATGTCTGTCACAGACTGTGGTAAAAGGAAGTGGTTAGTGGGGAACTTGGGAGAAACAAAGGAGTTGGAAATAAATGGGATCTAGCAGAGGGTGATGGGTGTAGTCTTGATCAGGGGCAGCACTCTCTCTCCTTCAGGAAGAGAACCATAGAGTAGTTCTCAATGTCTGCCTTCAGGAAAGAGCCTAGTGAAGAGTGCATCTCACTCTTGCATTGTTTGTGATAGCTTTGTTAAGGTACAGTTTACGAAAGGTAAAATCCACCCGCTTTAGTATAGAATTCAGTTATTTTAAAGTAAATTTATACTTGTATCATCATCACCACAATTCATTTTTAAAACATTACCGTCATTCCAGAAACTTCCTTTGTGCCTATTTGCAGTTAATCTTCACTTCTACCCCCTCCCCCTGCTGTAGGCAACCATTGATCTGCTTTCTGTATCTATATATTTTCCTTTTCTGGATATTTCATATAAATTGAATTATATAATATGTGGTTTTTGCAATTGGCTTCTTTCATAATATTTTTGAGGTTGATCTATGTTGCAGCATGCATCAGCAATGTATGCCTTTCTGTTGCCTGCTAGTATTCTATTGTGGAGATACCACGCATTTTTGGTTATTCATTTACTAGTCACTAGACATTTGGATAGTTCCCAGATTTGGGGCTATTATGAATAACACTGCTATGAACATTCACCTACATGTCTTTATGTGAACATATGTTTTCATTTCTATTGTGGAGATTCCTAGAAGTGGAATCACTAGGTCATATAATAAGTTTATTTTTAAGTTAAAAAAAAAAATAACAACCTGCCAACTGCTTTTGCAAAGCGATTATAACATTTTACATTTCCACCAGCAATTGATGAGTTCTGCATCTTCTCCACATCCTTACCGACACTTGTTTTTGTCTCTCTTTTTGATTATAGCCATTCTGGGAGGGGGGTGGGAGGCGGGTGTGAATAAACCACAGGGGGTAACTCCTTGTGGATTTAATTTGAATTTCCTTAATGACTAATGAAGCTGAACATCTCTTCATGGCTTATTACCCTTCATATATCTTCTTGGGTGAAGTGTCTGTTCAAATCTTAAGGTGATTTCTTAATCATGTTGTTTACAGTCTTATTAAGTTGTAAGAATATTTTATGTATTCTGGATATAATTCCTTTACTAGATACACGATTTGTAAACATTTTCTACCTGCCTTTAGCTTGTCTTTTCATTTATTTCTTTTAAATTTTATTTTATTTTTTCGGTATTTCGAGATTTATTGTTTATGCACCACACCCAGTGCTCCGGGCTATACGTGCCCTCCTTAGAACCCACCACAGGACTGACCTAACCCCCCAGCCCCCTCCCCTCCATAACCCTCAGTTTGTTTCTCAGAGTCCACAGTTTCCCGTGGTTTGTCTCCCCCTCTGATTTCCCCCAATTCACTTTTCCTTTCCTTCTCCTAATGTCCTCCGTGTTATTCCTTATGCTCCACGAGTAAGTGAAACCATATTATAATTGACTCTTTCTTCTTGACATATTTCACTCAGCATAATCTCCTCCAGTCCTGTCCATGTTGATACAAAAGTTGGGTATTCATCCTTTCTGATGGAGGTATAATATTCCATTGTATATATGGACCATATCTTTTTTTTTTTAGTAGTTCTTTTTTTTTTTCCATTTTATTTATTTTTTCAGCGTAACAGTATTCATTGTTTTTGCACAACACCCATGCTCCATGCAAAACGTGCCCTCCCTATTACCCACCACCTGTTCCCCCAACCTTCTACCCCTGACCCTTGAAAACCCTCAGGTTGTTTTTCAGAGTCCACAGTCTCTTATGGTTCGCCTCCCCTTCCAATTTTTTTTTTTTTTAATAAACATATAATGTATTTTTATCTCCAGGGGTACAGGTCTGTGAATCGCCAGGTTTACACACTTCACAGCACTCACGATAGCACATACCCTCCCCAATGTCCATAGCCCCCTCCCCCTCTCCCAATCCCACCTCCCCCCAGCAACCCCCAGTTTGTTTTGTGAGATTAAGAGTCATTTATGGTTTGTCTCCCTCCCAATCCCATCTTGTTTCATTTATTCTTCTCCTATCCCCCTAAGCCCCCATGTTGCTTCTCCATGTCATCACATCAGGGAGATCATATGATAGTTGTCTCTCTCCGATTGACTTATTTCACTAAGCATGATACACTCTAGTTCCATCCACGTCGTCGCAAATGGCAAGATTTCATTTCTTTTGATGGCTGCATAGTATTCCATTGTGTATATATACCACATCTTCTTGATCCATTCATCTGTTGATGGACATCTAGGTTCTTTCCATAGCTTGGCTATTGTAGACATTGCTGCTATAAACATTCGGGTACACGTGCCCCTTTGGATCACTATGTTTGTATCTTTAGGGTAAATACCCAGTAGTGCAATTGCTGGGTCATAGGGTAGTTCTATTTTCAACATTTTGAGGAACCTCCATGCTGTTTTTCAGAGTGGTTGCACCAGCTTGCATTCCCACCAACAGTGGAGGAGGGTTCCCCTTTCTCCACATCCTCGCCAGCATCTGTCATTTCCTGACTTGTTAATTTTAGCCATTCTGACTGGTGTGAGGTGATATCTCACCATGGTTTTGATTTGTATTTCCCTGATGCCGAGTGACGTGGAGCACTTTTTCATGTGTCTGTTGGCCATCTGGATGTCTTCTTTGCAGAAATGTCTGTTCATGTCCTCTGCCCATTTCTTGATTGGATTGTTGGTTCTTTGGGTGTTGAGTTTGCTAAGTTCCTTACAAATTTTGGATACTAGCCCTTTATCTGATATGTCGTTTGCAAATATCTTCTCCCATTCTGTCAGGTGTCTTTTGGTTTTGTTAACTGTTTCCTTTGCTGTGCAAAAGCTTTTGATCTTGATGAAATCCCAAGAGTTCATTTTTGCCCTTGCTTCCCTTGCCTTTGCCGTTGTTCCTAGGAAGATGTTGCTACGGCTGAGTCGAAGAGGTTGCTGCCTGCATTCTCCTCAAGGATTTTGATGGATTCCTTTCTCACATTGAGGTCCTTCATCCATTTGGAGTCTATTTTCGTGTGTGGTGTAAGGAAGTGGTCCAATTTCATTTTTCTGCATGTGGCTGTCCAATTTTCCCAGCACCATTTATTGAAGAGGCTGTCTTTTTTCCATTGGACATTCTTTCCTGCTTTGTCGAAGATGAGTTGACCATAGAGTTGAGGGTCAATTTCTGGGCTCTCTATTCTGTTCCACTGATCTATGTGTCTGTTTTTGTGCCAGTACCATGCTGTCTTGATGATGACAGCTTTGTAATAGAGCTTGAAGTCCGGAATTGTGATGCCACCAACTTTGGCTTTGTTCTTCAATATTCCTTTGGCTATTCGAGGTCTTTTCTGGTTCCATATAAATTTTAGGATTATTTGTTCCATTTCTTTGAAAAAAGTGGATGGTATTTTGATAGGGATTGCATTAAATGTGCAGATTGCTTTAGGTAGCATGGACATTTTCACAATATTTATTCTTCCAATCCAGGAGCATGGAACATTTTTCCATTTTTTTGTGTCTTCCTCAATTTCTTTCATAAGTACTTTATAATTTTCTGTGAATAGATTCTTAGCCTCTTTGGTTAGGTTTATTCCTAGGTATCTTATAGTTTTGGGTACAATTGTAAATGGGATTGACTCCTTAATTTCTCTTTCTTCTGTCTTGTTGTTGGTGTACGGAAATGCAACTGATTTCTGTGCATTGATTTTATATCCTGACACTTTACTGAATTCCTGTACAAGTTCTAGCAGTTTTGGAGTGGAGTCTTTTGGGTTTTCCACATATAGTATCATATCATCTTCGAAGAGTGATAGTTTGACTTCTTCTTTGCCGATTTGGAGGCCTTTAATTTCTTTTTGTTGTCTGATTTCTTTTTTTTTTTCCATTTTATTTATTTTTTCAGCGTAACAGTATTCATTCTTTTTGCACAACATGTTGTCTGATTTCTGAGGCTAGGACTTCTAGTACTATGTTGAATAGCAGTGGTGATAATGGACATCCCTGCCGTGTTCCTGACATTAGCAGAAAAACTTTCAGTTTTTCTCCATTGAGAATGATATTTGTGGTGGGTTTTTCATAGATGGCTTTGATAATATTGAGGTATGTTCCCTCTATCCCTACACTTTGAAGAGTTTTGATCAGGAAGGGATGCTGTACTTTGTCAAATGCTTTTTCAGCATCTATGGAGAGTATCATATGGTTCTTGTTCTTTCTTTTATTAATGTGTTCTATCACATTGATTTGCAGATGTTGAACCAACCCTGCAGCCCTGGAATAAATCCCACTTGATCGTAGTGAATAATCCTTTTAATGTACTGTTGAATCCTATTGGCTAGTATTTTGGTGAGAATTTTTGCATCTGTGTTCATCAAGGATATTGGTCTGTAGTTCTCTTTTATGGTGGGATCCTTGTCTGGTTTTGGGATCAAGGTGATGCTGGCTTCATAAAATGAGTTTGGAAGTTTTCCTTCCGTTTCTATTTTTTGGAACAGTTTCAGGAGAATAGGAATGAGTTCTTCTTTAAATGTTTGGTAGAATTCCCCTGGGAAGCCGTCTGGCCCTGGGCTTTTGTTTGTTTGGAGATTTTTGATGACTGTTTCAATCTCCTTACTGGTTATGGGCCTGTTCAGGATTATGATTTCTTCCTGGTTCAGTTGTGGTAGTTTGTATGTCTCTAGGAATGCATCCATTTCTTCCAGATTGTCAAATTTGTTGGCGTAGAGTTGCTCATAGTATGTTCTTATAATTGTCTGTATTTCTTTGGTGTTAGTTGTGATCTCTCCTCTTTCATTCATGATTTTATGTATTTGGGTCCTTTCTCTTTTCTTTTTGATGAGTCTGGCCAGGGGTTTATCAATCTTATTGATTCTTTCAAAGAACCAGCTCCTAGTTTCATTGATTTTTTCTATTGTTTTTTTGGTTTCTGTTTCATTGATTTCTGCTCTGATCTTTATGATTTCTCTTCTCCTGCTGGGTTTAGGGTTTCTTTCTTGTTCTTTCTCCAGCTCCTTTACATGTAGGGTTAGGTTGTGTACTTGAGACCTTTCTTGTTTCTTGAGAAAGGCTTGTACCGCTATATATTTTCCTCTCAGGACTGCCTTTGCTGTGTCCCACAGATTTTGAACTGTTGTGTTTTCATTATCATTTGTTTCCATGAATTTTTTTCAATTCTTCTTTAATTTCCTGGTTGACCCATTCATTCTTTAGAA
Organism: Meles meles; assembly: GCF_922984935.1. NCBI lineage: Eukaryota > Metazoa > Chordata > Mammalia > Carnivora > Mustelidae > Meles > Meles meles. The sequence continues at coordinate 92,399,732 of NC_060073.1, read as the reverse complement.
GGATGCTGTTTAGTCTCCATGTATCTGGGTTCTTTCCAAATTTCCTCTTGGGATTGAGTTCTAGCTTCAGAGCATTGTGGTCTGAAAATATGCAGGGAATGATCCCAATCTTTTGATACCGGTTGAGACCTGATTTGTGACCCAGAATGTGATCTATTCTGGAGAAGGTTCCATGTGCACTAGAGAAGAATGTGTATTCTGTTGCTTTGGGATGAAATGTTCTGAATATATCTGTGATGTCCATCTGGTCCAGTGTGTCATTTAAGGCCTTTATTTCGTTGTTGATCTTTTGCTTGGATGATCTGTCCATTTCAGTGAGGGGAGTGTTCAAGTCCCCTACTATTATTGTATTATTATTGATGCGTTTCTTTGATTTTGTTATTAATTGGTTGATATAGTTGGCTGCTCCCACATTAGGGGCATAGATATTTAAAATTGTTAGATCTTCTTGTTGGACAGACCCTTTGAGTAGGATATAGTGTCCTTCCTCATCTCTTATTATAGTCTTTGGCTTAAAATCTAATTGATCTGATATAAGGATTGCCACCCCAGCTTTCTTCTGATGCCCATTAGCATGGTAAATTGTTTTCCACCCCCTCACTTTAAATCTGGAGGTGTCTTCGCGTCTAAAATGAGTTTCTTGTAGGCAGCATACTGATGGGTTTTGTTTTTTTATCCATTCTGATACCCTGTGTCTTTTGATTGGGGCATTTAGCCCATTAACATTCAGGGTAACTATTGAGAGACATGAATTTAGTGCCATTATTAGCCTGTAAGGTGACTGTTACTGTATATTGTCTCTGTACCTTTCTGATCTACTACTTTTAGGCTCTCTCTTTGCTTAGAGGACCACTTTCAATATTTCCTGTAGAGCTGGTTTGGTGTTTGCAAATTCTTTCAGTTTTTGTTTGTCCTGGAAGCTTTTGATCTCTCCTTCTATTTTCAATGATAGCCTAGCTGGATAGAGTATTCTTGGCTGCATGTTTTTCTCGTTGAGTGCTCTGAATATATCATGCCAGCTCTTCCTGGCCTGCCAGGTCTCTGTGGATAAGTCTGCTGCCAATCTAATATTTTTACCATTGTATGTTACAGACTTCTTTTCCCGGGCTGCTTTCAGGATTTTCTCTTTGTCACTAAGACTTGTAAATTTTACTATTAGGTGACGGGGTGTGGACCTATTCTTGTTGACTTTGAGGGGGGTTCTCTGCATCTCTTGGATTTTGATGCTTGTTCCCTTTGCCATATTAGGGAAATTCTCTCCAATAATTCTCTCCAATAGACCTTCTGCTCCCCTCTCTGTTTCTTCTTCTTCTCGAATCCCAATTATTCTAACGTTGTTTCGTCTTATGGTGTCACTTATCTCTCGAATTCTCCCCTCGTGGTCCAGTAGTTGTTTGTCCCTCTTTTGTTCGGCTTCCTTATTCTCTGTCATTTGGTCTTCTATATCACTAATTCTTTCTTCTGCCTCATTTATCCTAGCAGTGAGAGATTCCATTTTTGATTGCACCTCATTAATAGCTTTTTTGATTTCAACTTGGTTAGATTTTAGTTCTTTAATTTCTCCAGAAAGGGCTTTAATATCTCCAGAGAGGGTTTCTCTAATATCTTCCATGCCTTTTTCGAGCCCGGCTAGAATGTTCAGAATCGTCATTCTGAACTCTTGATCTGACATATTACCAATGTCTGTGTTGATTAGGTCCCTAGCCTTCGGTACTGTCTCTTGTTCTTTTGTTTGTGGTGATTTTTTCCACCTTGTCATTTTGTCCAGATAAGAGGATATGAAGGAACAAATAAAATACTAAAAGGGTGGCAAAGACCCCAGAAAAATGCGCTGTAACCAAATGAGAAGAGACCCCTAATTGTGGGGTGGAGAAAGGGGATAAAAAGAGATTCAGAAAAAAAAAAAGAAAAAAATTAAAAAAAAATAAAACAAATAAAGAAAAAATATAAAAAAGAAAGAAAAAATATATATATTTAGATAAGCTAGTCAAAAAACGTTAAAAAAGAAAAGGGTAAAGGTGTTAAAAAATTTAGCAGAAGAAGAAAAAAGAAAAAAAAATTGAAAAAAGAAAAAAAAATTGAAGTAGCCGCAAGACTAAAGAATCATGGGGAGAAAGCCATGAGTTCCATGCTTTGCTTTCTCCTCCTCTGGAATTGCGCTTCTGTCTTGGGAATTGAACCTACTTTCCTTGATAGATGAACTTCGTCCTGGGTGGATATTTTGTTGATCTTCTGGGGGAGGGGCCTGTTGTAGTGACTCTCAAGTGTCTTTGCCCGAGGCGGGATTGCACCGCCCTTACCGGCGGCTGGACTAAGTAATCGGCTCGGGTTTGCTTTTGGGAGCTTTTGTTCCCTGAACGCTTTCCGTAGAGTTCCGGAGGACGGGAATGAAAATGGTGGCCTCCTAGTCTCTGGCCCGGAGGAGCCGAGAGCCCGGGCCCCCACTCCTCAGTGCGCCCCCAGAGGACAGCTCCCAATCACTCCCGTATCCCCAGCCTCTAGCCGCGCTCCGAGCTCACCCAGCCCGAGACGAGTTCAAGGTAACCCCGAGCTGAGAGTTCAGTCCTCGGCTCTGTCTCTGTAGCCGGCTTCTCCGTTCTAATACCTGCGAGCTCTGCGACACTCCGACACCCCCGATCCTTCTGTGACCCTGGGGGACCTGGGGCCACGCTGACCCCGCGTGGGCTTCACCCTGGTTTAGCCTCTGGAGCAATGTCCCTCAGTGGAACAGACTTTTAAAAGTCCTGATTTTGTGCTCCGTTGCTCCGCCGCTTGCCGGGAGCCGGCCCCTCCCCCCGCGGTCTATCTTCCCGTCGTTTTAGATTCACTTCTCCGCCAGTCCTACCTTTCAGAAAGTGGTTGATTTTCTGTTTCTAGAGTTGCTGTTCTTCTTCTCTTCGCTCTCCCATTGGATTTGTAGGTGTTTGCAATGTTTAGGTAAGCTATCGAGCTGATCTCCTGCTACCTGATGTAGTCTCAGCCTGCTACTTCTCTGCCATCTTGACTCCTCTCCCTGGACCATATCTTTTTTAAAGTGCTGGAACAAACAAATTAAAATTTGTATGGAACCAGAAGAGACCCCAAATTGCTAAGGAGATGTTGAAAAGGAAAACAAAACTGGGGGCATCACGTTGTCTGATTTCAAGCTTTACTACAAAGCTGTGATCACTGAGACAGCGTGGTACTGGCACAAAAACAGACACATAGACCAGTGGAACAGAGTGGAGAGCCCAGATAGGGACCCACAACTCTATGGTCAAATAATCTTCGACAAAACAGGAAAAAATATCCAGTGGAAAAAAGACAGATTCTTCAATAAATGGTGCTGGTAAAATTGGACAGCTATGTATAAAAAAATGAAACTGACCATTCTCTTACACCATACACAAAGATAAACTCGAAATGGATAAAAGACTTCAACGTGAGTCAGGAATCTATCAAAATCCTAGAGGAGAACATAGACAGTAACCTCTTAGACATCCACTACAGTAACTTCTTTCAAGACATGTCTCCAAAGACAAAGGAAACTTAAGTGAAAATGAACTTTTTTTTTTTTTAAGATTTTATTTATTTGACAGAGACCACAAGTAGGCAGAGAGGCAGGAGGAGAGAGACAGAGGGGGAAGCAGGCTCCCTACTGAGCAGAGAGCCCGACGCGGGGCTCGATCCCAGGACCCTGAGATCATGACCTGAGCCGAAGGCAGAGGCTTAAACCCACTGAGCCACCCAGGCGCCCCGAAAATGAACTTTTTAGACTTCATCAAGATCAAAAGCTTCTGCGCAGCAAAGGAAACAGTCAACAAAACAAAGAGGCAACCCACGGAATGGGAGAAGATAGTCGCAAGTGTCTTTTCATTTATTAATGGTGTTTAAAAAACAACAACAACAACAACAAGTTTTTGGTGGCTAAGTTGGTTAAGTGTCTGCCTTCAGCTCAGGTCATGATCTCAGGGTCCTGGGATCAAGTCCTGAGTTGGGCTTCCCACTCATTAGGGAGTCTACTTGTCCCTCTCCTTCTCCCTCTCGCCTTCCTCCCACTTAAAATATTTCTCCTGTATTTTCTTTTGAAAGATTTTATTTATTTATTTGACAGATAGAGATCACAAGCAGGCAGAGAGGCAGGCAGAGAGAGAGAGGAGGAAGCAGGCTGTCTGCAGAGCAGAGAGCCTGATGTGGGGCTCGATCCCAGAACCCTGGGATCATGACCTGAGCCGAAGTCAGAGGCTTTAAACCACTGAGCCACCCAGGCGCCCCTCTCCTGTATTTTCTTCTAGAAGTATAATAGTGTTTGAGATCTTACATTTAAATCTTTGATTCAATTTGAGTTATTTTCTGTATAATGTAAACCAAGGACTTAAATTCATTTTTTAAAATATTTTATTTATTTGACAGAGAGAAATCACAAAGAGGCAGAGAGGCAAGCAGAGAGAGAGGAGGAAGCAGGCTCCCCAAGGAGCAGAGAGCCCGATGTGGGGCTCGATCCCAGGACCCTGAGATCACGACCTGGGCCGAAAGCAGAGCCTTTAACCCACTGAGCCACCCAGGCGCCCCTAAATTCATTTTTTAAAAGATTTATTTGTCTGTTTATT